>NW_024096652.1:2332500-2932500 GCF_016545835.1 Crotalus tigris | reverse complement strand
TTGTTGTTGTCTAGGTACCCATATACTGTAGCCTATGGGTGTTGGGGGTGGGGAAGAAGTGTTTACTTCTTTTTCTACTACTATATTTTTTTTTGTCGTCTCTCTCAGTGGTTCTTAACCTTTTTGAACGAATCGCCCCCTTGAGCCAATGAGGAAGTTGTCATCGCCCCCCTCCCCCAAAATAACCTCTCAATCACAAGATAGGAAATAATTCTTCAATTTATGCAAACACATTTTTTGTTTACTTTAAAATTGTCGTCAGGACATATCGATGCAAATTATTTATTTCCAGTCTTTTTCCCATATCTCCCATATTCTGGCCAATGGCGTGCCACTATATGGGTAGAGGCTGCTGCACAACGCACATGAAGATAAGCGATGCGTCTTTACATACGTACGGCATTCTGTACTGAAGCTAGCTGGAGGAACATTTGAAAACACAATTCAGTCCATTAATAGCGAGCGATCTGATGTTTTTTACAACAGATATACAGCGATTCACTGTACGAAAAAGTCTCAAAAGTTTCCCCAAAACTTCTTGCTCCATCGCCCCCATATTGCCCCCTTTTCATTCCTTTGCCCACACGTCGCCCCTTTTCATTCCATCGCCCCCCTGAAAAATAAAATCGCCCCCTGGGGGGCAATATCGCCCAGGTTAAGAACCACTGGTCTCTCTCATCTTATCAATTGGAACCCTCATCAACTTCAGAAACGCAAGGATATCTTTGATTAAATCAAGTGCAATGGTAAGGATGGCAAAATACAGTTGTTTAACTCTAATCTTTAGCCTGAATTTCATTTTCTGCCATTTTTATCTCCTGTATTTTTACTGTTATATAGAGAAAAATATATAACAGGATACAGGACTGGATAAAAATCCTATAGAGCAATAATCCCACTTTCTTAAATTAAAGTTTCTTTATGACACTTATTAAGAAATCTTGACTCAGTGACTTTCTGTCATTCACAATTTTAAAGGATATATCAACTCTGTCACATATTCCTACATATCTTTACCCACAATATAGAAAATCCAATCCAGTTCCATTCACACACTGAAATAGCTGTCCTATTTTATGGAAAGAGAATGGCAGAGGACAAATCTATTTAAATTAAAATTAAAAAGAAGACAGAAATTGATGTTCAGCAGTACAGCCATGGAAAGTCACTCCTCAACTGTAGCCATCCATATCTAGAATTTTAAGCTACTTGGACTTGAATCCGATCTTCACAACTCTTAGTGTTTTTCTGTCCACAGATGCACTCTCAGCCTTTGGAAAGTGTCTCCCCCCCAAAAAAAATGAACTCAATCAAAAATGAATATAATTAGTGTTTTTTGATTTCCTTTCCCTTTTCCAGGGAAGTTTCCTGTGACTTGAACAACTGTATGACAGGCAGAATTTCAATAAAGAAATAATTTTTCTGCAGTTCCATAAGCAGTGGCAGATATCTGCTAGTTCCTCTTCTGAAGGCACAGGATCTAGGGATCTGAGACATCTGGAATCCAGTCATAATCAGACAGGGAGCTCATTTCTATGCTCAGAAAACTTTCATGCATTTAATTTTATGAGCCAGGCAAAACTGGAATGCACATGAGTCCAATGTAGCCTCATAGAGAAGACAGAGTGTCTCTGATTTGTGCATCTGTGGCTCTCATTCAACAATAAAAGTCAAGGGACAGAATTATCACAGCCCATCTTTGCCTTCCGTAGTGCCATCTGGGATGCAAGCAGAATACTGAGCTCTGGTGATGGCAGAGATTGGCAAGATCTCCATTTTTAACAAAAGGAAGGCATTCAAAAAGTAGTAGGCTTGATTTGGGCAAAGAATAAAAATCTATTTTTTCATCCCAATACTATTGATAGGTAAATAGACATAATATTATATATTGGAGCAAAGTATGTAGACTTAACTGTTTGTCCTGATGCCTGATACCATTGAGGTTTAATAGATGCATATAGCTAAACTCCAAATGATTTATTTATGATGTAAAATAAAAATGAAATACATGTCATGGGAAGAAAGTTTATTTTAAGTAGCAAGATAAGAACTTTCTCCGTCTCTCCCATCCCAGATATTTCTCAATTCTAGTCCTTTTTTGGAGGAGGAGGAGGAGGAGGAGGAGCTAAATTCTTGGTGTTCTAAAAAAAAACACCTACATTGGGTTCACTGCCAAGCTTTCCTAAGTTGGTTCTTGTCTCTGCTTATTAAGCTTGTGAGGATGCTGAAATAGACTGAAATTCACCAAAGTCCATAATGAAGCATAGTGAAAATGAAATAAATCTAAAGTGAAAAGCTTTTAAATGACAAGCATCTTGAATCAATGAAGCTAACTTGGTCATGCCAGGTGAGGACTGGTTCAAATAGACTAGCAAGATTACTGTGACACCAAAGTCTTAAGATATATTTCTCCTCTATCCTAATCAGGAATTACATTTTAGACTTCACTTAACATACAGTATATATTCTGGTAGGGATGGGCAATTTTAGGCCCTGTGGCAAGATGTGATCAATGCCCCCTCCTTTTATGCAGCTCTTGAAGCACCTCTTTGCTACCATTTCCAAATATCAGTAGCATAGTTTGCTGCCATCTTAAGAGAGAAAAATACAGAAAACTGATAAATGATGTGATTCCCAAATGCATCCTATCAGAACAGTTCAGTTCTGGCTTCACTCGCCATCATTGTATGCTCCTGTTCACAAGCAGTTTTTGCCTTCTCCAAAAATATTCAGTACAATCACCAGCCCCCAAAGTTTGTCCAAGCAAATATGAAAAGAAAAAAAAATCCATGGTGACTAAGATGATCAAAGGCCTGCAGATTAAAACATACAAAGAATGGCTGCAGGACTTGGGTTTGGCTAGTCTAAAGAAAAGAAGAAATAGGGGAGACATGATAGCCGTATTCCAGTATCTGAGAGGCTGCCATAAAGAAAAGGGGGTCATGTTATTCATCAAAGCACCAGAGGGCAGGCAAGAAACAATGGTTGGAAACTGATCAAAGAGAGAAGCAACCTGGAATGAAGGAGAAACTTCCTGACAGTGAGGACAATTAACCAGTGGAATAGCTTGCCCCCAGAAATCGTGGGCGCTCCATCACTGAAGATTTTTAAAAAGAGGCTAGACAGTCACTTGTCTGAGATGGTATAGGTTCTCCTGCTTGAGCAGGGAGCTGGACTAGAAGACCTCCAAGATCCTTTCCAGCTCTATTCTATTCTATTCTATTCTATTCTATTCTATTCTATTCTATTCTATTCTATTCTATTCTATTCTATTCTATTCTATATCACACATTATCTACAACAGTGGTTCTCAACCTTTTTAATGCCGTGACCCCCCAACCGGTCGTAAGTCGAGGACTACTCAACTGGTGCAGCATTGTTTGCAGAATGGGACTTTTGGCAGGCTCAGCAGGGCAGAGACAGCCTGGACAATTCCTATTGGCTTTTGAAAGCCAATAGAATTAGAACTATTCAAGAGAGTCTATTCTATTGGCTTTCAAAAGCCAATAGAATAAAAGGGAGTAGCACAGCTAAGGAAAAGGGGGGAAAAAATGGCGGACTGCGTTGTTTGGCGACCCCTGTGAAATGGTTGTTCGACCCCAAATGGGGTCCCGACACACAGGTTGAGAACCACTGATCTACAATGTTTAAAGGATACATCTAAAACATTGTGTGTGAAAGCAATAAATGTGTATGTTTTGTATGTCATGCCATTTAATGGAGCTTTTCAGGAGCTGAGCATAGTGCTTGAAAAATAAGGGCATTTATTTCCCTTGAGACAGTCATGACAGACTAACAATTGTTAAAGCTCTTTATCATCAGTAGATAGTTAGATTATTTAACCTATAATATTCCAATAGAATGGAAGGACCCACTTTTCTGGTTGGAAGTATTGTTGAGAGCTGCAATATGACTGTTTAGAAAGTGCCATAAATAACACTTCTATGAGAATAATAATAATACGTAATCTGTTATATGGATATTGAGAGAGGAAATAATATGAAACCAAGGCAGTTCTCTCATTTAAACTCTTCTCTCACTTCTCATTTGCAATCTTTTCTTAAATTGTTAGAGCTATATCCTTTAACTGATTAGCAGTTAAAATGTTCAGAGAAAACCAATTGATCAAAAATATGCCCTCAATACATCCTCTAGGTTTCTCTTTTTTAAAAAAAAATGTATTTTAATACTAATTAAGTAGCAAGTGTGTTTAAAAAATGTTTGCCCTTTCTTCTCATTATAATAATGACTGCTATGGCATATTCTAAAACAAACAAATGAGCAAAAAAACCAGACTGTCTTTTATTTCAGAGTTATTATTTTATGAAGATGGATATGTATGGATTTATACATGGACATCTTCCTCAAAAGGGAGTCCTGTTTTGTGCCATGAGGTTCACATTCTGATGAGTTGGCTTAATGATTACTCAAAAGGTCTATGATTAGCTATAATTCAAGAGACAGATGTCCGTTTTGTCACATCCCTCTCACCCAAAAGTGGAACATGTAGATCAGGGGTGTCAAACTGCCAGCCCACAGGCCGAATGCATCATAGCGAAACCGCGCCCACCCCATTACCGGCAATGGCAAAAAAGTCGCGATATGTCGCGACACATCACATGACGTTGGGAGTTTGACATCCCTGATGTAGATAGTTCTTCCCTATTCTTTTACATTAATTACCTGATACAGGTAATTAATTAGAGGTAGTGATTAATTAGAGGCAGTGATCAATCCAGAGGTAGTGATTAATCTCCTAAATGAGGTGATCAATCCAGAAAATGAACCAGAAGTCATAATCAATCCAAACATTTCATGGCTGAATAAAGGCTTTATCTTGGGATATTGTTGGACCAAGACTGCAGGGTTATATTAACATTTTGTGAATTAGAGTGCACTTTTTAATTGGAGATGGTGGGGACTAGAGCTTCTGAGAGGTGGAAACAGTATAACCAGGAAAGAGCTGGAATGCTCAGCTCCTTTTATTTATTTATTTCCATTAAAAAAATCTAACTGAAACAGATATCTTAGACTATTAGACTGAATTTTTGATGATGTTGGTATTGTTGATATTTCTTTGATATTGTTGGAAACAAGATTAAAGTAATCTTTTACTTTATTTTAACTTTAATCTTGTTTCCAACAATATCAAAGAAATATCAACAATAACAACATCATCAAAAATTCAGTGATGTGCTCTAAGAGCTTCAAAAATAGGATGCTTCTCTAATTGATTGTGAGTTGTCTCCCTCCCTCATTTTAAGGTGCATGTTATATCCATAGCACCACTTCATTTTTAAAATGTATCTTTGCTCCATAGTTTTAATTAAATCTTATTTCATCCTTTTAAAAAACTTGTTATTTCATGCATTTCATGATCCTAAACATAGAAATAGGACTTACAGCTAGACATAAAAAATTCTATTCAAATGTAAATCTGATTGGTTTTAGGGATATTTGTTTTCTAACAAGTCCATCTAGGATGACAGTTTGACTTCCTGGCAAAGTGTTACTAGTGTTTTACATTCTCAGTTATGACATGTGTCATCATTTAGAGTATAATGACACATTTAAACTTGGGTCTTAATATTACCTCCTCTATAACATGAAAAGATTTGGGGAGTGTATGCTTTGCTGCTATTTGTTTATCTTTGGATCAGAAAATGCTAGAAAATGACTTTCTGTACAGTTCATTAATGGTCTATGGCAGGGGTTCCCAACCCCCGGTCCGTGGACCAGTACCAGACCATGGCATGCCAGCAACCGGGCCGCACAAACAAGCAAAGTCCCTTCCACGAGATGCAGGCAGCACACAAAACCATGCACTCTCTGGTCCGTGGAAAAGCCTCTCTCCACAGAACCAGTCCCTGGTGCCCAAAAGGTTGGGGACCTCTGGTCTATGGTACATAGTTCAAATAATTTATTTCAATTTACTTCCAAGGCATTACCTCCTTCTTAAGACAATATACATAGGCTATTATTCTTTGCAAATATACCTTCAAATAAGCCCTCTAAAATTCTTAGGACTTATTTCTAAATCACTATTGAGTTGAACTATTAAATTTATATAAATAGCAAGCTGATAAACAGATTTAATGTTTCAAATAAAAAAGGAGATTGAAAATAGTTGCTAAAACGTTCAGAAACTGCTTTGCAAGCTCTTAAAACAAGCTTTTCTTCCCCCCCTCCCCTCCTCCATCGATTTCCATCCTTTTAGCTTTTTGTTAAGCAAATAGGGCACCTTCCTGCAGAAAACAAACACCAAGCAGCTATCCGAGGGAGCTGTCCATGGATTTTGGTGCTGAAATGAATCCCTTTACCCAATTTATTGCACTGCTGGAGGGGCGGGGGGGGGAGAGAGGATATTAGATACAGGTGTTTGGGGCACCCAATATATATTCCTAAAAGTCAGCCACTACAAGTTAAAAAATATTGTTCTATTCTTTCTTTCCATGTTTTGGAACTGAACTGTTTCCATTTGTTAAAAAGGCAAGGACTGCAATGAAATGCCAAATTAGAGCAACAATTGTGAAAGCATCAGGTTTAGTATTTGCTAAATCTTCCCTGAGGTGTTGGATGCTGAGAGTAGCTGGGAAATGCAGTATCTGCCAGGAGCTAATTCTATTTTTGCATTCTCTGAAAAGTTATCTGCTTAAGTTATCATGCAAGCTCCTCCATCCCCAACTTACTTGATTCATTCCTGGCAGGGAAGCTGGAGGAATTCCTTAGGAAAGAGACTCTGGTAACGTTGTCTACAGCCATTTCTTCCCCTTTTGTATCTTCCAGTCGGATGGTATGAGTGATAGAAAGCAAACAGAGGAGTCCAAAATCACCTGTTTTTTCTTAGGCTACAGTGTTTCGCTTGACAGCTAGCATTGTTCTCCTACAAGTGTGATCAAGCAAAGACAAGAGAAGCTCAGTGCAAGAACAAGGATTCCGAAGTGGAGGAACTTAACAGAAGTTCCAGCTGATGCTTTGCCAAAGTGGGAACGGAATAACTTGCTTTCTGAGTCCACAGAGATTCGTGTCACTTCTTTAAGTGTTCACAGTTACACCTCACATGCCCAAAATGGTCTTGCCCATCTGCTGATCTGGCTGGAGGCTGCATAAATCAAATTTGGAGATGGCTGTGATAAAGCGTGGCAGCAGGCAAAAACGCTGTGGGTGGGCTTAGCTCTCTGCGCAGAAGTGGAAAATTGAAAGGCTGCAACCAGCAGGAAGAAAGGCGGCGGGGGGGGGGGAGGAACGGCACCATTAACCCCTGATCCTTACGTTCTTCTAAGGTGCAGTCAAAGATTCTGCCTCTGTGTGACAGAGGCTGACATCAAAGAACAGCTGACACCATTTGACACATCATAGGGGCTTGGGAAAAGGAAGGGGGTGGGCAGAGGGGTGAGGAGTGGTCTTGGGGAGTGTGTCCTGAATGGCAATAGGGCTGAATGGATTTGTATGTTGCTATAAAAGAGGCAGTTTTCTGATTGACCAAGGAGCAATTCAGTGACAAGTCAGGAAGCATTGATGGAAGTTGAGCAGCATCTTCTATGGTAGAAACTAGGCTTGAGAAGACTTTTCTCTCCAGACCTCCTGAAGCTTTTCTACTAAGCCACAAAGAGCAAGAAAGAATAGGGGGGGGGGGTTGAGACATGAGAAGTGGTGATGTATTTATCCAGCCTAAGAAATGAATTGTGATATTTTGAGTGAAGTCTTTTTTCAACCCTGAAATTCTTAGGAGAGACATTCTTCTTACTCAGCCACAGCTTCCTTTCTGCATAATAGGTTTAAAATACTGGCCTGCCTTACAAAACACTGCAGGATTGTTGCTTATAAAATATAAAGAAGTTCTGAAAAAGGTGGAGGATATTTTGTTCATTTTGTTCTCTGCCATAGATTTGGATGCAGCAAAATAATCTCAGACTTTGGACTGAATGATTTCACTCTCTCAGTGGTGGTAGGCATTTCTTCCGCTAGCTTTTTGTTACCCCACTTTTACTTGTCATGCAGTGCTTTACAACTATGCCTCCATATGCAAACATAATCTAATAGTCAACATATACAATTTTACACTGACAAAAGCCACTTTGTCCACCTGCACTTCCAACTGACTTAAATCAAGCCATCCATCACAAGTGTGGGGAAAAAAACCATTCATTTTTACTACTTTGACGCTGATAATTTTAACTATAGAACAATACATTAATTATGATTATTGCCTGCTTGCCTGCCTAACCTTTGTCTAAAGTCTTAAAAAATATTTTAATAATCGTTTTAAAAGAAGAAAGGAAAAATTGCAGCATGCAGAATTAGCATAATTGCTCCTTTGAAGCCCTGCTATGCTTATGCCAATTCTGTTCACTGCAACCTTCATCCCTTGACACTCTCTGGAGATCCATTTGTGTTCCTTTCTTCCAAATTCTGCAGCTCTGAATTTGACCTTGGAATGAATTTCTCAACATTCTGTTGACATACCTAAAACATTTTCCATCGTTGTATAGATTTATGAATAGAAAAATATAGTGGATGGTCCACCAACTTTGTTTTCTATTGCTAGAATGACAATTTCTTTTGGCCAAGATAGAACAACACATTCTTGGATTTCAGCTCCCATCAACTTCATTAGTAATGCTGATCAGGTGTGTAGGATATTGGGATTTTATAACAGAGCAACATGTTCTCCCCTAATTAAGAAAATACAGCATAGTCTATAACTCTCCAATTTAATCAGTAATTTCCTTGATTTTCAATGTATCCTCCTGAAATATGCTGTTGATTGCATTATCCACACATCTGATGCCCCCCAGACATGTTGGACAGTAGTCCAAATCATTTTCAGAAGGGCAATTAACTACTTCTGGACCTTCACATCCAATAAATTTAAAATTATTGATATTCTGACAAAATTTTTCAACCGTCCAACTTCTAATCTTCAAGGGCCTCTTTCATGCTTCTCCTTGAATGTATAATTAGCATCTCAAGTTCCAAATGTTCAAGTGTAAACCCCATCCTTTTTTCTTGGGACTTCCTGGTAAGAAATGATGAAGTGAAGACTTCAGTTTTCAGTGGAACTGACAACTGCAGCAGAATAAAGAGCTGGCGAGTAGACTGCCTCATTGTAATTCCTTTCTAAACAGGAAGAGGACTTCAGATCACCCACAAATGCTCCAGATAGTTGCTTCTGATGAGAAGATTGCAAGACAACAGTCTCCAGAAGTTTTAGCAATCTGGGAGATGAAGGAATAGCCATCTTGCTCAAATCACAATTTCACTTTTGAAAACTGTTTGTTAACTCCTTTTCAGCTATTAGGAACTTTTTGATTAACAAGCATGAAAAGTTCAAGTCAATTTCTTTCAGTTGTTAGTGAGAGAAGTTTTAAACACAAATTGAAGGGATAATAATCAGCAAAAGGGTGATAGAATTTTGATTTGGAAAGTTACAAATGGACCAAGAGTCCAGATAGATTTGAAATAAGATTTTGGAATTAATTATAAGAATCCTTCCAGTGGGAAAATGCTTTTGTTTTGAATTCTTATTAAAAAAAAACCATAATAAGTTGGGACTTTGAAGACTGTACGCTAGAGGGTACTTGAAGAAATTGAAGATTACAATTAAAGAAGAAGAATACTTAAATTTGAGTTACTAATAAAGAATGAATGGAGCAAAATATTTTAACAACAGATATATGGAAGGATATTTTTGAACAAGAAATTAAGTTTAAGAGTAGCTGCCTCTATAGACAGATGTTAAAAGAAGTTATGAAATGTGTTTTATCAGATAAGACAGACTGATCTGACAGTGGGTTTTAAAATGACAGGCTACAAGAATGATATGGAACAAGATGTTACATTACACACAAAAGAATCCAGTGGATTTCTTAATAATTCAAAGAGATAAACAAAAAACAAACCAAGAAAGTGACCTGAATAATTTTTCTATACTTTAACATGTTTAACAGAAACATGTTAAAGCTTTGCAGAATTTTGTGACAAGAAAAAGAAAAAAATGAAAAGAAATCAAATTCTAAGGTATTATTTGATGGGACTAAAGTTCAATATAATTAAAAGGGAAAAGAAGGAATAAAAAGTTGGTCAATTTGATCAAGGCTAAAATAGATTTATTTATGGATAAGAGATGGGATATGGGAAGAAAAATAATTTGTTCTATTTTAAGAGAAGGCAATAAGTTATTTAACTGTTTATATACTTGTGATGAACAGGGAAATATTTTTATAGATTTCTTTTCTTTTTCACTATTCTTATTTTTTTCTTTTCTGTACTTTCTATCTTCTATTTTCTTTATTAATTTTTAACTTGAATAATTTTTTATTGTTGTAACTTTTTAATAAAATTACTGTTTAAAAATGATTGATGTCATCTTTTTTCTCAAACCTTTTCTCCACAAATATTCTCCTGATCAGCTGATAACATTACCATCTTCCCAAACGGATCCTTGACAAATATGTTGCACTACAATTTTCATAATTTCCCACCAATTTAATCAAAGACCAAGTTATTGATAGTAGTAATAATCTAACACAATAGATAGTGTAGTGTAGCAGTTAAAGCATAGGGTTATAAACCAGGAGACTGTGAGTTCTAATTCTGCCTGGGTATGAATTCAGCTTGGGCCAGTCACTTTCTCTCAACCCTAGGAAAGAGGCCGTGGCAAACCACTTCTGAAAAATCTTGTCAGAAAAAAAACTGCAGTCTTTGAGATTTGGACCTGACTAAAAAAAATAAATAACATATTTAGAAAGCATCCTTTTGGGAAAGACTGATCTGCTGCACTGGCTCCATGAAACCTAGTCTTCTCTTTGATTCCTTTCTCTCTTTTCCCCTCCTTTCATATTCAGTTTGTAATTAAATCATTGTAAGGAGGGAGCCATATTACTCTATAGTGGCACAAAAGCTTAAGCTTTTGTTAATCAGCATAGGTCAGGGGTAGGCAACCTTGGCTCTTTTATGACTCGTGGACTTCAACTCCCAGAATTCCTGAGTCAGCCATATTTTGTTTGTCACTAAATCATATTATTTGCTTACAATATTCTAAAAACATAGCCCTTTTCCTCTGATCTCAGGTGGACACTCTGGCCTATTCCCTGATTACCTCTCACTTAGAATAATCTCTTCTCTGTCTAGTATCCTTATGCAAGGATTTACTCATTTTTAAATTTATTTCTTAGTTTATTAAGGTCACCCAACTCCAAAAATACCCTCTTGTAATATGCACAATACATATGTTAAAAACACAACTAAAATAACATCCCTGCCCAAAAACAATATCACCAGCATTTTTTTTAATGTTTGTTTTGAAGCATTGCGTGGCAAAAAGAAAATAAAGCAAAAATCTCATAACATTACCAAATTGTATGACATTTTGACAATATTACTTTTGAGTTGTCACTAGACTCACTAGATTTCATCCCAAATCGCATGAGAATAGGATAATAACCTAACATTTATTTTGCCCTTTATGCCAAATGTCTGAAAATCTTTTGATTCTTGAGATGACACTTCCACCTGCCTTCTAAAACATGTCCATGAGGTCTTCCATCTTTTTCCTCCGAATCTCACCTTTTCTTTCTTACCACAACAAAATTAATTATATTAATCTAAATCCCAAATTCAGAAACAAATTGGATGGTTTGAAAACATTTGATACACAAATTAATTGTATTAAGACACCTCTGAAACAACTTCAATCTAAATGTAAATTTAAATCTAAATCCGTCCTAAACTTTCATTTCTCAATACGAAACTAGAAGCATAATAACTGTTGTGTCTTCCTACAATCTATTTAAACTATAGTAACTCAATTCCCTTTCTAGGTTCACATAAACCAGACATGTCAAAAACAAGGCCCGGGGGCTGGATGCGGCCCGCAAAGTGGTTTCATGTGGCCCACGAAGCCATCCTGGAAACAGTGAGGGAACGGCCCCTGCTGCCTTGGCCCTGGCTCAGGCCAGCCAGGAGCCAATGTACAATTTTGTGATGGCCATCTATGCTGAAAAATATTCAGTCTTAGCTCCACAAGGCCATCTGGAAGTGAGGAACCAGCCCCTGCTGCATCGTCCCCGCCCCCTAGGTGCATGCTGGGGAGGTGTCACCCTTTGTAAGGAATGAAGAAATGCACCATCGCTTGGAAGTGGCCAGCAAATGGCTCTCACCTACTTCATATATCTGGCTTGATGGGCTGCGGGGGAGGGGTTTCGGCAGGCAGCGGGGTGCTCTCCTCACAGCACTGAGAGGCTGAGCCAGGTGGTACAAATCCAAAAAGAAGTGTGACACCGCCCAGCCCCCAGCCTGCCCGGTTTCAGCAGGAAACAGGGCGCTATCCTCACAGTGCCAAGAGCTGAGCTGGGTGGCACAAATCTGACGAGAAGTGCAATGCTCCCTAGCCCCCAGCCTGCCCAATTTCAGCAGGGAGCAAGATGCAAAGCTGGCGAACTTCACATCTCCCAGCTCAACCTTTCAGTGCTGTGACGAAAGCGCCTGCTGCCTGCCGAGACCGGGCAGGCTGGGATCTGGGCGGCATTGCACTTCTTTTTGGATTTGCGCTGCCCGGTTCAGCCTCTTGGCGTTGTGAGGAAAGCACCTTGCTGCCTGCCGAAATCGGGGGCTGGGCGGCATTGCGCAGGTAACGTTGACTCTCACGCTGCTCATGGCGTCCCCTCCCCCAAAGCCCACCAAGCCAGATATGTGAAGTAGGCGAGGGCCATGTGCTGGCCACTTCTAGGCGATGGTGCATTTCTTCATTCCTCATGAAAAGTGACCCCTCCCCAGCTGTGTTTCTTGCCTGTTTTTCTCCCTCCCTCATCTCAAATATTTTCCTACCACTCTGTACTTAGGAAGGAAAGAAGGAAAAAAGGAGAGCTAAAGAGAGCAAGCACAGCAGCAGCAGCTTTGAGGAGGAGGTAAGTGCAGCTAGACACCCCCTTGGGGGAGTGGGGCTGGGCTTGGTGCCGCAGGTGCTCGAGGGCCAGGCTGGGCATTTGACCTCTGTTGCCCAGGGCTCCGGGCAGCCCGTGCCACCATCCACCCCCCCCCCCACATGGCATGAGAGGAACACTGAGGCTCCTCCAATGGACCATGCCTTGGCACCTGGTCCTACCCCCTTCTACCAGAGACCCTCAGATCAGTCCCACTCCTGCCCAGGCCCCCACAGGCACCCTTGACATGAACGATGTAGAGCTGGCCACGCCCACCCAATAAGCCACAGCCATCCTGGCCACACCCACCTGCCCCCCCCCAAGGGCAACCGCAGTGCTGATGCAACCCTCAATCAAATTGAGTTCGACCTAACTACACTTTTCCACAATAGAAGTTCATTTAAAAAATGAGATAAGCAAAGTTCTTTATTTCTGGAAATCTCCAAATTAGGAAATCTGCTTTTGTACTGGTACATCTAAACCTATAAGTGTGAAAGTTTGCCAACTAATCACTCAGAACAGTTAATTTAACCAGAACATATAATCCAATCCAGTCTGTTTCTTCCAAGTTTCATCTCATTTTCCTTCTTCTGATGTCTACTTTGCATATATGTATACATTATAAACTCCTTGGCTCAGTTCCCTCCTTTCCTGTAAAGCACCATATATATAGACATCACAGTTTTTAAGGTGTCTGTTGAAACGCTCTGTAATACTTAGCATAATTTACAGTTATATAGCAGTGCACTCCAGATCCAGCAGAGTCCATAAAAAAACAGATTGCACTTCTTATGGAAACCAATCCCAATTATCAAGAGTTGTATCAAAGCAAATCCTGGATCACAAAAGCAGATTTTTCCAAAATTTAGTTCAAGAGGTTGCCAGATTCTGTATTCACAAATCTTTAGTTCTGCACATAGTAAATAATATAATGATCTGAAAAGAGAATCTTATATGCCAGTTTTGTTTGTTGGAAGTATCTATTTTTCTATTGCTGCAGTATGCTAGATTCTCTCAAACCAGTGGAAAATCACAACAGGTTTTCCATTGATATTATGTTTGTTTTCACTGTTAGGCTTCAAACTGTGTACACATCATGCAGAATCACTGCTCTGAGGTGGGAAGTCACATCAATTATTCAAATAAATACATTATTATTATTATTCCCTGCATAAATTATTATTAGAAGTTTATCTCATTTTACAAAATATTCTATTAGTTAACTTCATTTTTTATGCATGATACTGTTAAGTTTTCTTGAAAAAAAAAACCCTGAAGCAGCTCCTGGAAGACAAGGTCATAATCTGTATAATATCACCTTATGATATACTGAATTATTATTAGTGGAGGGAGGATGCACTAAATGTGTGTCTGAAATGCAAAGCAAATCTTTTTCCTTCTTTTACATACGGACGCATTTCAAGCCACAAATGAACCAATCAGCTTTCAAAGATCATTTCTGCCGTGTCTGGAGAGTAGAGAGTTTATTCATAGTAAACCATTCATGGACCCGTTTCCTCTGCACGTACTCTTTCAGACCCTCGGTCTGACTCACACTCATGCAGTCCTCAGCCCCAGGCTGTTGAGGTTGTCAGCAACACAATATGCTTCCTCTTGACGCTTGTTGACGTCTCCTGCAGCTTTTCTCTACTTAAACAAAATTAAGTCATAAGCTTCCAGGAATGCCACGAAGGTGCAAAGGTGGGGGTCGGATGGGAGGGGGAAAGGAAGGAGTATGAGTTGCACTTTGATTTTCAGGAACTTCTGAATTACAGAAGAATTGGTAGCAACTGAGTACATCTTGTACAATTTTATCAAGGTTAATTGTAACTCAGGTTATCTAATTCACAATTAAATAATAATAATAATAAACTCATTTGCAGTGCTTTGCAGAGTGGCCTCATTGATTCCAGATAACTAAAACTTGTTTGCATTGGTTGACTGGCTTATATATAAATATAGAAATCATCCTGGTTTTCAATATGCCTACATTCATCTCTAATGTCCTAATGCAGACACAAACACAAGCACAATGAGCACATTACTCTTGTGGATACCATTTTTTTTTGTTTCAGTTTTGATTTGCTCTCTCCTTTATATCTTTTCCACATTACACAGGCATAAAAATGTTTTATAGGCATTGATTCACATTTGAAAGACAATATTCCAATCTGAGTTATATATGCACCCAGATGAGATGATTGAATCATCCACTAGACTTTTGCCCTAATGAAGGATAGTGCCTCTTAATTCAGTGAGGTAGAGTATATTCCAGCCTTCTTCCTGAATAAGAATTCCAATTATAAATGCTTAAGAACAATACATATGTTCTAATGTACCCAAGCAGAGACATCACCCTGCCAACGAAAGTGCATATAGTCCAGGCCATGGTTTTCCCAGTTGCAATGTATGGCTGTGAAAGTTGGATCATAAGGAAGGCTGAGCGCCAAAGAATTGAGGCCTTTGAACTATGGTGCTGGAGAAGACTCCTGCGAGTCCCTTGGACTGCAAGGCGTTCAAACCGGTCAGTCCTAGAAGAGACCAACCCCGACTGCTCTTTAGAAGGCCAGATCCTGAAGTTGAAACTCAAGTACTTTGGCCACCTAATGAGAAGGAAGGACTCACTGGAGAAGAGCCTAATGCTGGGAAAGATTGAGGGCAATAGAAGAAGGGGACGACAGAGAATGAGGTGGCTGGATGGAGTCACTGAAGCAGTAGGCATGAGCTTAAATGGACTCCAGAAGATGGTAGAGGATAGGAAGGCCTGGAGGAACGTTTTCCATGGGGTCGCAATGGGTCAGACACGACTTCGCAATTAACAACAACAACAATGTACCCAAAGTAGCAGTCCATTAGAAGAGAATATCTGTAACGTGGGGATGAACTATGGAGCCTTTGGTGCTCTCTGAGCTTGGTTGACTGCTTGCAGATGTTTCATTACCCAACTATCCCAAAGGTGCTTTTTCCAAAAGACAGCTGGAGTTTCTTGGTTTTTTTCTTTGAAAATGTTTCACTTCTCATCAATGAAGCTTCTTTAATTCTTCAGAAAGGATCTAATTCTCCAGAACTGAAGAAGCTTCTTGGATATGAGAAGCAAAATGTTGTCAAAGGAAAAAAAAATCCAAGAAAGTCCAGTTGCCATTTGAAAAAAAAGCACCTTTGAGACAATCATGACCTGGATGATTGAGCATCTCCATAGATCAGGGGTGTCAAACTCAATTTCACTGAGGGCCGCATCAGCATTGCAGTTGCCCTTGGGGGGCCAGGTGGGTGTGGCCAGAGTGGGTGCAGCCTACTGGATGGGCGTGGATGGAGTGGGTGTGGCCTTCTGGGTGGACATGGCCAGTTCTACATCATTCACATCAAGGGTGCTTGTGGGGGCCTGGGCAGGAGTGGGACAGATCTGAGGGTCTCTGGCAGAAGGGGGTGGGACCAGGGTAAGTGCCAAGGCATGGTCCACCGGAGCAAATGCCAAGATGGCCACCACAAAATTGTACATTGGCTCCTGGCTGGCCTGGGCTTCACTCTTTCCTCACTCTTTCCAGGATGGCTTCACGGGCCACATGAAACCACTTCGCGGGCCGCATCCGACCCCCAGGCCTTGTGTTTGACATGTTTGCCATAGACATTACCCACCTAAGTAACACCATCAGTGTGATTCCCAAACAGAGGTTTTGCTATCTAAGGGCCTTTTTGCACTGCAGCTTTGAACTGCTCATCTCCTGCATTTAAATCAATTAGAAACGAAGTCATCTTAAAAAATGTGGGTTTTTTTCACCATTATCCCCCATTTTGACCTAGTCAAACAAAAACATATTTTTTTAGTTCTACTGGATTCTTTAATGAATGTTTTAAGAGAGCTGGTTTTATCCTTTCTAAGCTGGAGCCATTATAAACATGAGAGAATACTACTGGTTTGGTCAAGTCCACTGATTAATCAACTGATTCTAAAAGCTGGCTAAAAATTTGTCAACTCTTGACCTTGTATTTTTGAAAGGCAAAATTCGACATTCTGGATGGGTATTAATTGGGAATCAAAAATTAACTCTTAACCAATTGCATAAACATGATTTTTTTTATGTTCTAGTTTTTATATCCTACATAAATTGAAAAGCCTTACTGTATTGTAGGATTGTATTGTTTCTGCTTTTTTCCCTTTATTCTTTTTTTTATTTTTTATTTTTTCTTCTCCCTTTTTTTCTTTGATCTAATTTTATGTTTTTTTAGCATATAGCATATTTTGAATAGTTTAGAGTATTGCTATCACTGATAGCAATTAAAATTGTAATTAATACAATTAATAAAAATAAAAATAAAAAAATAAAAAATTATCAGGCCTTCAAGGCAGGTCAGATCAAGAAATAGAACAGTAGGGATCTCAGGAATATTCTTCATGGTTATAAAGAACCTTAAAAGATAGAAGGGTTTGATTCCTTCTATTTCATGAACGTATGAACCTTCCTCCAAATCCCCTTTAATGGCTCTCTCATACCGCAATGTAAAAAAGATGTTGAGACTCTAGAAAGAGTACAGAGAAGAGCAACAAAGATGATTAGGGAACTGGAGGCTAAAGCATATAAGGAACGGTTGCTAGAATTGGGTATGTCTAGATTAACAAAGAGAAGGATGAGGAGAGACATGATAGCAGTGTTCCAATATCTCAGGGGTTGCCACAAAGAAGAGGGAGTCAAGCTATTTTCCAAGGCACCTGAAGGCAGGACAAGAAACAATGGATGGAAACTAATCAAGGAGAGAAGCAACCTAGAACTAAGGAGAAATTTCCTGACAGCTAGAACAGTTAATCAGTGGAACAACCTGCCTCCAGAAGCGGTGAATGCTCCAACACTGGAAGTTTTTAAGAAGAGACTGGACAGCCATTTGTCTGAAATGCTGTAGGGTTTCCTGCCTAAGCAGGGGGTTGAAGGGCCCTTCCAACTTTATTATTATTATTATTATTATTATTATTATTATTATTATTATTATTATTATTATTATTTCCCCAAAGTCAGCTGTACTTTCCATTACACAAGGGGAAGGAGCAATGTTGCTCTGAGGTTCTCATAGACATAGGGAACACCTCTGGGATGACACACAAATAAAAGTCTTTGTAGGAGAGCTCAACTGAGATGGTTGTTGGTGCAGTGGTTAAAATGCAGTATTGCAGGCTAACTCACTGCTCACTACCAGGAGTTCGATTCTGACCGGCTCAAGGTTGACTCAGCCTTCCATCCTTCTGAGGTTGGTAAAATGAGGACCCAAATTGTTGGGGGCAATATGCAAATAATGCTGATGTCGTAAACCACTCAGAGAGTGATGTAAAGGCATATAACTCTAAGTGCTATTGCTATTGAACCCTGTGGCAAAATCACAGAAGCCTAGTTCAAAACATGCCAGGGACACATCTATGTTCTTGCCACCTTGACAGAAGCAATATTCCACCTTCCTCTGTAGTAGAAGGTTCAATCCCAGCCAAATTCACCTACATTTGTTTAGAAATGTCACTACTGCTTTTGATTAGGGGCCAATGCCTGGCCTTAGCTGTATGAGTTCTGACAATGACCTTTGGGTGCTCATCTTGGTTTGCCAACACGCAGCTGGATCAGAGCCATACCACACTCCTGCTCTGCCTGACTTATTCAGGCTGAGCAATATCAGGTGTGAACAACATGTCTTCCCACCTTAAATCTACTAAAAGCAAACCCTCCCCCCAGGAGTTGAGACCCACAATTTCCTTTAAGGGCAAAGCCAACAATCTCAGATTGGGAAAAACAGATGTTAAAAATAACTTGTGTTCTTTTATTTCTCTAGTAGCCCATAAGTCAGATCTCCAAAGTTATGCTAAAGTCACTAATAGATTGCAGAAAAGCTAATAGAATAATGCCAAGCCAAATAATCTACAATGTTGATGAAGTCACAGATCATTCATCCAGAAGCAATCAAACTAAATACTACCGTAATTCTTCAACAAAGATATATGATTTATAAATATGTCAACAGTCCTGACTCAGCTACAAATTTTGGAGGAAAATGTGTTCTAGTAGCAACTCTTCTCAGCAATGGAGGTAAAAAGAGTGAAAGCTGAGCACACCATAAATCAAAACTCATGCTTGTATTTATATTTCTGGATAATGTTCTTCATGCTTGGAAAAACCTCATAAACTGAAAATAAAACAAATTGTTCTCACTAGGAGATACTGGGTTAAAACAAGTTATAGACTCTACCCTTTGAAACATGGACACAATTGTCTGCACTGGTGATTCTTCTTTTTCTGCCTAGAAAGAATTGCAACTCAAAAGGTGAGTTGCTATTCTAACATACCTAGAAAGCAAGGGAGATTCTATCTTTATGCCTCTCTGATCTTAGCTTATTCTCTTTCCCAGGTTCCTGGGTCCTGGATTTTCTGGCTAGAAAAATTAGTGACCAATTCAAATTGCTGATATCTAAAGGACAATAATGACAGCAAAACATAGTCTTGCTTCAGAATGACTCATAATGTTTATCAGTAGTTAGGGCTCCAAAGGCAAGGAGATAGCATCATCAGAGTCATGCAAGGCCTGAGTTTTCAAGGAGAATACACAGCTAGGAAGCAAATGCAAGATATGGAAGGTCCATTCTCCTTCTAATGCCTACCCCCTTCAAGCAGGAAACATCCCTTCTAAATACAGAAAGCTCCCAATCTGAGTCAACTAGATCAGGTTTAGTGTGTAGGCAGAGTTGGGGGGGAGTTAATATGTCATGAGCTTAGAATCCTTATGTTGCCACAAGTGATTCAAGTCCAGCCCTTCCCCAATGAATTCTGCTGACCCTTATCCGGGGCTGATTCAGATTTGAACCTAAGTTGATTAGATTCTGGTGTATAGACTTGAATCTTTCTGAACTACAATTTAACATATGCAGATTAACAATTCCTCTCTGCTACTGCTTGGGCTTAAGCTTTCTGGAACGTCTTCCCCACTTGCTGTTAAGTAGCTCCACCGTACCCAATGTTCCTATCTGTCTGCATGATATTGATCTCATCTGCTCCCCAGTCTGTAATGTAAAGAGCATTACACTGCTGTTTTATATACTGAAACAGGTTTTAATCTGTCGGCTTCCTGGCACAGCTTCAAGACATGTAGACTTCCGGTGGTGTCGTCCTGTGCCAATGGCGGCTACATTGTAGCTGTCCGCCTGAGATCGTGTTAAAGCCGCTGTGATAGTGCACATCAGCTGTTCCGTGGCTTCAAGCTTCTCTCCCGGGCAAAGGGAGAAAAGTGAGGTTTTTTGCCTTGAGGATAGTGGTGGAGCCACTAAGATCCCGAGGGTTTTTTTCGGGATCCTAGGGTGAGCTCCCACGGAGTCCTAGACAAACTCCGTGACTCAGACGCCTTTGTTCCCTTTTTTCTTTGGGGACAAAGCAAGACGCAGCCCCCACCTCCACTACTTATGTTAATTGGTGAGTTAATCCTGAATGCGGACAGAGCTGATCAGGGGAACGGATTTACAGCTTAATTTGAGCTTTAACTCCTGGAAGAAGAGTTTTTCCTTTGTTCTTGTTTTAAGGGGGAAATAAAATGGCGATGAATTGTTTTTTTCTTCTCATGTAACTCTTTTTGATTGAACTCTTGGATTTTTAGTGGCTACATGAGAAGGGTAATTATATTATTTTTTCCCTTTTTTATATATATTTAATTATAAGAGGTTTTTCTGTTTTCTCTTTTTTTCTGCTTTTTTTTCTGGTCTTTTGGATTATTTTTTCTTGGAGAAAAGTTTTTTCTAAAATGGCTTCAAAGCGTCAAGCAACTTCTACAGTGCCTAAGGTGGCTTCCTCTCTGGCAATACTTACAGTGCAACAACCTAAAGCTAAATCACCACCACCTTCCCCGCCGATACCAACACTTACGGTAAAAGACATGCAAGATGTTATGGGGAATGTTGTTTGTCAAATTAGACAAGAAATGAAGGAACTTTTGGAAGAGAGAAATAGAGTTATGAGGGAGGACATAGTAATGGCTCTGAAAGGACTCACCTCTGTTGTTGAAAAGCTGGACAACCGTATTGATGATGTTGTTGATAAAGTGAATTTATTAGAAGATCGTGTTGAAAATGTTGAAAAAACAGTGGAGATTTCACGATGAAATTCTTATGTCTCAGTACAGAGAGATGGAATTTGCTTTGAGAATCAGGGGCTTGAGGGAGAATATGCAAGAGAACTTGAGGGAGGTGGTGGCAAATGATATTGCTGTGATACTTGAGAGGGAACCAGAGGACATATTGAGGGAAATAGAGAAAATATTTAGAGTCAATTCTTGGATTGCAAAGCAGAGAAACTTACCAAGAGATGTGGTGGTGGTTTATTTTGGAAAAAGATCTCTACGTAATGAAGTGATACAAGCATTTTATAATCAGAGATTTCAGATTGCTGCTCAGGGTGTGATAATTTTAAAGGAGATTCCATCTAAAATTTTAAGAAGAAGGAAAGATTTTGCCTTTTTATCAGAGGAGCTTAAAAAGCGGCAGGTTTCATTCAGATGGGATATTCCAATTGGAATTGTGGTGAGCCAAGCAGGGACACGTTATAGACTTAATACAGTTGCAAAGGCTAAAGAGTTTTATATGTCGGTCCTGGGAGCACGCTCACGTCCATCTTTACGTTTCAAAGTTCATGAAGTCAAAGAGGGAGAACAACTGGTTGAAAATGCTGCCTTAATGAAAGCTGGAAAATCACAGGCTGTCCAGCAGTCTGTTGAGGTGAAAGAACAGAGAATGACCTGAGCAGCTCACAGACGAAGAGAAAAAGAGCAACATGAAATGGATACAAAAGAGTCTACTCAAGAATCGGTTTCTGAGCCTGTGGGAGGAGCAAGACCTAAGAGATCTTCGATTCGATCCTCGATGATAGATCTTCAAGCAGTCTTCTCCAGGCTTGCAGTTGGGGGAAATGGCAAAGCTCCTGACCTGGAATGCTAATGGCCTAAATTCTCCTCAGAAACGGAAGAAAATATTCCACTATTTGAAGCAACATAATAATGACATCGTTTGTTTACAGGAAACTCATATTACTTTGAAGGATCAAAAATATTTGATAAATGCCCGATTGGGTTCTCATTTTGTATCTTCTGCTCCAGAGAAAAAAAAGGGGTGTTGTTATGTATGTTAAGAACAACGTGTCAGCTAAATTAATAGATTCAGATTCTCAAGGAAGATATGTTATGATTGAAGTAATCTTATATGGAAAGAAATTGCTTGTAGTGGGTTTGTATGCCCCTAATCATCAACAAGAACAGTTTTATAAGTTTTTACATCAAAAATTGATTTTATTGGATTATAAATGGGAGATTGGAATGGTGTTTTGGATACATATAAAGATAAGAAAGGATCCTCCATTTTCTTCAAGCAAGCTAAATTACCAAAGGCCTTTTTTGAACTGAAAGAAGATTTGGAACTGATAGATATCTGGCGGGAGCGCAACATAGATGATAGGGACTTTACTTTCTTTTCTGATAGGCATCAATCGTTTTCAAGAATTGACTTTTTCTTGATTACTACGGACTTACATTTGAGTGTTAAAAATGTAAAAAAATTTCCAAGGACACTTACTGACCACAGCCCTGTATGGTTGGAACTAATTCCTGAAAAGGAGGAAAGGAGATCATGGAGATTGAATGAAAATCTATTTAGATATGAAGTGAATGTATTGAAACTTAGAGAATATCTAAAGGAATTTTTTACTTTAAACATGTCTAAGGGAACTTCAATGGCAATGGTTTGGGATGCAAGTAAGGCTTATATGCGGGGGGGGTTTGATTGAAATGAATAATTCTTATAGGCGAAAACAAATGCAAAAACATAAAGAATTGGAGGAGGAGATTAAAATAAAAGAAAAAATATTAATTATGAATCCTTCGGATAAGAATGTTAAGGCTTCTATAAATTTGCTTAAATCACAATTTAACATGTTAATGGCTGACCAGGTTGCAACCAACTTAAGTTTTATGAAACATAATACATTTTGTAATGCAAATAAACCGGGTAGGTGGTTAGCTTATCAGTTAAGGAAAAAACAGAGGTCGAGAATTATAGATAAAATAAATTATAATGGTAAAGTGGTTTTTCAGAAAGAATTGATAAAAAAATCTTTTTTAGATTTTTATACAAAATTATATATGGGTCAGAAGGTTCAGAGTTTGGATATAGATAAATATCTACAAGATGCTCATTTTCCTAGACTAACAAATGATCAAAGAGAAGAGATTAATGGGCTAATCACTTCACAGGAAATTGTTAAGACAATTAAACAATTAAAAGTTGGTAAAGCACCTGGCACGGATGGATTGACATCAATTTATTATAAAATTTTACATGAGGAGATGATTGAGCCTTTAAAGGAACTTTTTAATAGTATCTTATTAGGTTTGGAGGTACCTCCATCTTGGAGAAGGGCTTTTATATCTTTGATTCCAAAAGAGGATCAAGATCTTACTCTACCTAAGAATTATAGACCTATATCTCTTTTGAATACAGATTATAAAATTTTTTCAAAGATTTTGGTGAATAGACTTATGGTTGTATTGAGTCAAATTATACATACAGACCAGACTGGTTTTATAACTGGGAGATATATGAAGAATAATGTTAGACAAATTATCAACTTAATTGAATATTTGGACAAAAACAACCAGATCCCTGTGGGTTTGATCTTTTTAGATGCGGAAAAAGCTTTTGATCAGTTGAATTGGCAATTTATGCTGAGATTGGTTGAAGAAATGAATTTATTATTTTTGTTAGGTATTATTGAAGATTGTGATAGTAAAGAGATTATTTTAATGTTGAATTTTATTACGGCAGCAAGGTTATTGATTGGGCAATATTGGAGAAAAGACTCCTTGCCTACTTTAGAGGAATGGTTTTTTAAAGTTTCTTACTTATCAGAAATGGCAAAAATATTGGCTTATCTGAAAGACCATTCACAAGAGAGATATAACTCTGTATGGAAAAGATGGGTAAATTTTGTTCAGAATAAATATGGGATTAGAAAGTATTATTTAGCTTTTGAATAACTTATTGTATAAAGCTGTTATGGTTAGATTTGTTGATTTTATTGTAATGGAGTTAAAGGGGTTTTAAAATTTTTTAGGATTTATGTATAATTGATTGATCTTTATTTAATTTTTTTATGTTCTTTTTTTGTTGTTTTTAGCTCTGTACTCAGCTCTGGGAAGGGGGGGAGGGTTAATGGGAGGGGGAGGGAGAGAGGTGGGGAGGGATTTTATTGTAAAATGTTTATAAAAATTTTAATAAAAAAAAAATGTAAAAACCACAGAGCATTGCTATTCTCAGAGGTGAGGTCAGGTGACCTCATATGGGTGTGGCTAAATGTATGACTCTCCATTTAGGCCACGGTCAGTCTTCAGGTGCTGCCCATTCTTTTCCAGCAATCTGCTCACTTTCTCAGCTGTGTTTCCTGAAATTTTTTCACACCTGTTACATCCCTTCCCCCACAATTTCATATGGTGCAATTCTCTACTGGTGCAACTTCAAAATAAGTGACACAGCAGTTGCACTTTTTCTCAATGCAGCATCTGAAAATAAGGAGAGATTTTTGTCTGCACTTCAAAGTAGGCCTGATCAAGAAACAGATACTACGTGGATTCCAGAAACGCTTATTTATGTACCATGTACTTTATATATGTTATATTGATAGAATCTTGAAAATCTGCCCAGAATCTTCACTGCCGCCATTTAAGGATAACAAAGTCTTTTCTTTCTCATGCTTTCTACTTTCCTGGGACTAAGTATAGATAGTCATCGAATTATGACCACAATTGAGCCCAAAATTTCTGTTGTTAAGTGAGACATTTGTTAAGTGAGTTTTGCCCCATTTTATGACCTTTCTTGCCACAATTGTTAAGTGAATCACTGCAATTGATAAGTTAGTAACACGGTTGTTAAGTGAATCTGGCTTCCCCATTGATTTTGCTTGTCAAAAGGTAGCAAAAGGTGATCACATGATTCTGGGACACAGTAATGGTCGTAAGTATGAACCAGTTGCCAAGCATCTGAATTTTGATCACATGATCGTGAGGCTGCTACAAAGGTTGTAAGTGTGAAAAACAGTCATAAGTCACTTTTTTCAGTGCCGTTCTAACTTTGAACAGTCACTAAATGAAGTGTTGTAACTTGAGGACTGCCTGTAATAGTTTTTCCTTTCTCACCTCCTTCTCAAGGCCAGAACTAAATTCCCCTACAGATTTTGTGATTATTTGCCATTTTTCCAGTGTAGGTCAATGTCAATCTCTTTTCTCAGACCATGTCATCCAGTGATTGATCAACATTGGTTAATAATCAGGACCAAGTTTGTCTCTTTCCCCCAGGGGCTGTTTCTGCTTTGTGTCTCTTGCTCTCTGTATGTATAATTATATTAGTTTAAGTTGCAATCCTTTGGTGCTGCTCAGTTACCTTAAATGTCCTTTTAGGTACATATTTATGATTGAAAGTCCCTTGCCTATAAGCTTCTTCTTTTCACATTATTCTTGATTTGTGAGATGCCAAAATGGGCTACAGGAGAAAGAGCAGACAAACAAACTTAGAGAAGCTAAGGTAGACCCCCCTCCAATCTTGTAAAATATGGCACTGATCTTAGACTCACACCATATGTGCAGCAGTACCCCAATTTCTGAATGTTTTCCTGCTTATATGCCCAAGAGGGATGTAGCAAAACGAGTGAACAAAGCCAATTAGTACAGTATAACAACTGTCACCCTCACAGATCTAGACAACATGGTTTGGCAGGGACTCGCAACAGAAGCAACGGAATCAATATAGGGATTGGCAGTCCAGACAGCTAATTGTATGAATTTTTTTGTTTTGTGCTGACACCAAGAGGGGTGAACAGCATTTTGAATCAGCAGCAAGGAAAGGAACCCTCAGCTAGACATAAGATATGCAAATTTAATCAGTCTTCAGGTTCAGAACTCAAGAAAAAAACAAAATAGAAAACTCAGCAACAGTAAGCTCTTTCATAGCAAAGGCATTGCTTTAAATAAGGAGACAGAATCCGGGCTATGCCTAATTAGACTTCAAGATTGATCCAATCAGGTTTCCTAACTTGGCCTCTTCCAGATAGGTTGGATCTGGTCCAGCCAGAATACAGGTAATCCTAGACTTGCAACAGTTTGTTTAGTAACTGTTCAAAGTTACAGCGGCACTGAAAAAAAGTGACTTATGTCCAGTTTTCATACCTGCAGCAGCCCCATAGTCACATGATCAAAATTCAGATGCTTGGCAACTGATGGTTGCAGTGTCCCAGCGTCACGTGATCACCTTTTGCAACCTTCCGACAAGCAAAGTCAATGGGGAAGATAGATTCACTTAACAATCGTATTACTAATTTAACAACTGCAGTGTTTCACTTAACCACCATGGCAAGAAAAGTTGTAAAATGGGAAAAAAACTCACTTAACAACTGTCTTGCTTAGCAACGTAATTTTTGGGCTCAATTGTGGTCATAAGTTGAGGACCACCAGTACGCAAGTTTGGAACTAGGGATGTCATATACTTTTGAAGAACATCATCATTTGGAGAAAGTATACTGTAAACATGGGATATCAGGTCTTGTTAAGAGTACCCAACAAATAAAAGATGATGGAGAGAGATGAAAAACCGCAAACCATCATGAAAAGGATATTAGGTGGGGAGAGAAGAATACAAATAACCTGAGCACCACCGTATCCGCTCAAAACAGTAACAAACCAAGAAAGTCATGGGAAGTAATCCAACTGAATACTGGAGCAATTTATGTAACTGTTTGCTATTGCATGGCAAAAGAGGCAATAGGTCACCACACAAAACTAGGTTTTGGCAAAGTTGAGTAAGTTTTAGAAAGCAGAAGGAAAGAAAGACCAACCTAACACTGAAAATTCATGTTTTCTGATAGCTCATGTCCTAGGTAAATAGAGTGAGTTAAGTCAAGAAAAGAAATTCTGCATGCACTCAAAAACTCCTCAACTATGTTAGAGGCCCAGTCCATCCTTCAAACTTTGCATTTATCAGCATGAAGGAATACAAGCCTTTTATGACCCAGCTGAAATGACATTCCCTATTCTTATTAATAAGGGTTACCCATAGCATTGATACTCAGATGTGCTCAGAGTAGTTGTGATGTGACAGTTGTCTTCCTACTATGATGAGAGAGCTAATGTCTTACAGTTTGCCTCTTTGTCAATGAGTTTTGATTTTGCCAGTCTTCTGAAAGCAAAAACTCAGCAATGAAAACACTTCTTGGAATGCGCTTGTAAAAAAATATCTGGAATGTGAGAGGTAACCAGGTTGCCTAATTGCAAAGATGCTCGAGGTATTAAGCACATTGAAAACTTGCATCAAATGAAAATCTGTTTAAATTAACAAGTCCACTAGAGTGGTATTATCTCAACAGTCTAATGAAGTGTGATAAAGATTGCTGAGTTCAAAGGATGCCAGATAAGGAAGGTAAAAAGATTTAGGGAAGGGCAAGACGATGTAAAATCAAAAATTCTACCCTTGTAAAACCAGCTTCTTTGAAGAGGATTAAGTGCAAAGATGCCCAGCCTTTTCTTTGCATTTCAGTAGGATATCACTGGTAGCAGTCCATAGTCTCAGCCAAGAATTCCTGTTTGATAATCCACCAAAATTTTACAACTTCAGTAAAGTTCAGTGTCAGCTGCCAAAGGCAGCCAACTTCAAAGGCAATAAATTAATCAAAACTCTGGGAGTTTATTAGCAAACACCACAAACAATATTATTCTCACACCAGTTAATTACCAGAACTTTGCCCAAAGAATCTTGAGCCTGGTTGTAACATGGTCTGAGAGCCTAGCTTTTTCAATTAATTATCCCAAGTTCCCTCATATAATTATAACTTGCACAATTCTTTGGGGAGAGACTGAGAATGAATGACTCTTAAAACATTCACTCTGCAGAACTATATCCATTTATCCAGGTATAATTCTCACTGAATTCAGTGCTTGGGTCATATATAATGCTAAACACTGATGATAATTCAGGGCAAAGTTTCATTATTAACACCAATTTACTCAAGTTTCTCTACTAAAATAACTTCTGAGAAAGGCATGCTGAATATATTCAAACTCTTGTCTAACATTATTCTAGGTATCTGCTCCAAGAACCAAATTCTTGATTGCAGAGATACAGACTTATCCTTCCTGCAATGCTTTACAACAGGGACCTCCAAACTTGGCAACTTTAAGACTTGTTGACTTCAACTCTCAGAATTCCTCAGGCAGCCATGCTGGCTGGGGAATTCTGGGAGCTGAAGTCCACAAATCATAAAGTTGCCAAGTTTGGAGAACCCTGCTTTAGATCTGTGGGTCCCCAAGCATTAGCTGGTTGGATTATGCAAGGGCCATCTTGTGCTATTTGGACATTTTGTTCCACGTAGCTGGTGAGAGATAAAAATCTGTGCCACCTTATTGTTAGTCCTCCCCAACCTTGTGACCACCAGATGTGTTGAGATTACAGTTGCTAGAATTTCCAAGGAGTCTTAATGTCTGAAAGGCATCAGCTTGGGGGACACTATAAACCTAAACTGCATGTGCTTGCTATTTGCAATTGTATATATGTAAAAAAAAAAATACATTCATAGATTTCTTTTGGATTTAATTGTTGATTTGGTACTCTGTGATAGAGAAAGAATGAAAGGGTTGAAAGTAGACATAGGATTTTTCCACATTTGTATTAACTATAGGATATGCCAGGGTTTCCTTATTAGCTACCAGTGTTTCTCAACTTGACAATTTTAAGGCATGTGGACTTCAACTCCCAGAATTCCACAGCCAGCATGGCTGCCTGAGGAATTCTGAGTTGAGTTGAAGTTGCTGGCTGTGGAATTCTGGGAGTTGAAGTCCACATGCCTTAAAATTGTCAAGGTTGAGAAACAATGAGCTAGACAGTCCCAGGAAGGAATGTCAACCCACAAAGAACATTTACAAGCTACTGTGGGAAATGAAAGACCAACTGACTGTTGTACAGAGGAATTGTGAAGATGCATGTTTTTGAATCCAAGGGAGATATACTTTAGGGAACCAGTGTTTGTAAAGGCTGCTGTTTTTGAGTCACAGTAAAGGTTAGTCCAGGCCACATCAGCTGCAACCTGGTTTGTGTGTATCTTGGAGAAATAAAACAGCTCTTTGTATGCTGCATTCCCATAAGTGAAACAGTTTCTGTATTGCTGTTAAAGTAGTGTTTTCTCCCCATTTCAATACCATCTAAGAATAGCCGGGAGGTATATAATATCTGTCAAACTTTAGGGCCTATTACTTTGAAAGGAGGTTAGATTACTGCTGTCACTCAGAATAGAGAAGAGATATTGGTCATGGAGGAAGCAAATGCCATGTTGTTATAGTTTTCTGCTGACTCAAGGACAGATGGAGAGCACTTCAACAAAACAGTGTACTTAGCTATGCAAATCCATAAAGTCTGAGTACTGTAGTTTTACAAACTCACTTCAACATATCTGTCTGTGTTGAAGTATTGCCTTATGACACACTTGCTTTGGTCTTCACTTGTTGCACTCTTCTTAATGAGCTCCGGAGGATCCATTAGCTTTGCTTTCCTCAACTCCTGAGCAAGATGTAACAGGGTTGATCGTGCAAAGGCATCCCTTTAGTATCTTCTGAAGCAACCTAGGAAATTAATCCCTTCAAACTTCTCATTATCAGAACCAAATGCCTGGTTAATTAACTTTAATGGTCCATTCAAACTGGACCCAGATAATTACCATTTTTTCCCTCTTGACAGCCATCATTGCAGTAGAGTAAACTTAGAAATGAGAAGGATGAAAGCTGACTTCGCACCTCTCTGCTAATTTGTCTCCAGTTGATCATTCAAGACTTTTATTTTCTTACTCTACAATTCATTAGAGCTAAGTCAAGAGAACTGCCTCCTACTTATTTGTATTCTAGTCAAAACAGTGAAGAAGAGAGAAGGTTTCTCTCTTAACTACAAGGACACAAGGAGATTAGTGCTTAAATTCAATTACCTTCATGGTTTCTTTCTCTTATAATTACTTTAAGCCAAATCTCTATAATTTATATATGGTATATATGAAGATTCTATGGATATCAAACCTACCTTTGAAAAGTTGATTGGCATTATAAAGAAGTAACAACAAAAGAAAAGAGTAGTGCTTTTTTTGTCATAGAACGCACCGGGACAGAGTTCCGGCACCTTTTTTTTCAATGGAGTTTCTAAGTTTTAAAAGTAACTTTTGAAAATTTGATGTTTGGTCCACGTGGACTTGAATCGCCCTGTCAAGCATAGCAGGTTGGTGGCAAAATCATTAAAACGGTGCATGCGGGCTGCTTGTGTGTTGAGTCCAATGCATGTGTACTTCGTCCACTGGTTGTGATGGTGCTGCTCGGCTTGTGGCACTGCTTGGCTTGTGATTGGTCATGTGGTTGCGTGCTGAGTGCTTACTGCGGGCGGCAACTGTTATGTTTCATTACACACAACTAATTAACAAGATGTGAGTTCCAGCACCTTTTTTTTTTACAAAAAAAAAAAAACACTGGAAAAGAGTATCAGTTTTAAAATACTAAAAACATGTTATGGATTAAGCTCACATTCTGTTTGAATATACAATTACTTTTACTGGTTTTTAATATCACATCCTTCATTACTTTTCCTGATGAATATGTCAATTTTTCCAGTTCAGTTGCTAATCGAATTTTAAGCAGATTAGATTTTGAGTAAGTAGATTTTTAAATCCTGTATCATCACTTTTCTAGGATCATGTACAGATAATTTTAATTCCTACCAATACAGTTGACAGTTAAGCTAATTTCTCCCAACAGTCCTTTATTTTCTTTCTGATTTTACAGTTTTGCAAATTCCTATTTATAATCAACTAACAATAAATTGTCCTGGGGAGCAATCCTACCCATTCATAATCTGCATTTCTCCTATCAAAATTCAATAGAATGTATAACTGACACTTGTATCAACAAATTATAGTACAGGATCCTACGCATATTAAGGTTAATGTGATTCTTTAAAACAACGGCATATATTTCAGGATTATATGGAAGCTAGAAAAAGTTGTGTGGCTTTAATAAAAACAGAGTAGCAATGGGCCGGTGCAAGATCCAAAATTCTTATTTCACATCAACTTTACAGCATGGACAGCCTATGGGTGTATGTGGAGTGTGAAGCCTTCATTTATGTTTGAACATTAACTATTCCTCCCCCATTTTTCCCTCCCAACACCTAACATATTTGATTTTGTTCTACTTGTTTTTCATCTAAGGCCGGACTCCAGGATCTAAAGCTACTTCCAGACTAGGCTCGGATCTGCTATTACATTGTGTTAAACCCCTTACTGATAACATGATGCTATTATCAGTGATTAACATCCAGAGAAACCCTGGATTAATCCAGTTGAATGTCTTGGTCCACCAAATTCATATTTTCAAGCAGAGAGTGACATCACAAAACCAGCAGCTTCAAAATTCCTTATCTCTCAGTGTGGGACATGACAAGTCAAAAATACATAACCAGATAAGAAGCTAGGCAAGCAAACAAGTGTTCTGGGGGGTGTTGCTGCTGGCTGGCAGATATGCACTGATTCCCTGAATTATCTCCATTTTCATTTATGATTAGTTCTCAATTCTCTGTGACCACTGAAGACATGAAAAGAAATATACATACTATATTCATTCCTATAACATCCTGCAATTATTACAAATCCAGTCCAATCAAACCATACATGGCTCTTATTGTCCAATCAGAAGTCTTGGGTGACAGAAAGGCTGGTTGTCTGGAAGGGCCCAGGACAGGTAAATGCTAGAAAATGTTGTTTCTTTACAACTACAGTGCCACCTGGAGGTAAAACATACAAACGAGACGGAATTAACAAACATGTATTTTTCCCTCATATAGAAATTGAGAAATACATTCACCTCCTGGAACACAAGAGTCCAACAAACTCCTATGGGAAAGATTCACCCAGAAACTATCAGAAGATTCATCTCAAGTCTGTGTTGTTCTGCTAAATATTGATGCCCAGTGTGGAAGTATTCCATTCATATGAGAAAAACTACCTTAGTATTGAAGACCATGGGCTGAATTATCTCAGATTCTTTAAATCCCACTAAAACAAATAAATTCTACTTTCTTCTTAGAATAGTTCCTCCAAACTTACAGAAAATTGAAGCCAAAACAACAATTAGAGAAGAATATTAGGCCCTCTCAATTTAGCAGCATCGCAGAGCAGACCTTCTTGTGATCATGGCAAAGGCTTCTTACAGCAAGGAAAACAAAATGCCAGACCAGGTTTTGCTAGAAAGGAGCAATGGCAGATGCTGCTTGGGAATATGGCAGAAGATGGTGTGGGTATTAAAGCAAATTTGCCAGTGGTTAAGGCTCCAGGCTAGAAACCAGGAGACTGAGAATTCTAGTCCCACCTTAGGCATGAAAGCCGGCTGGGTGACCTTAGGCCAGTCACTCTCTCAGCCCAACTGACCTCACAGGATTGTTGTGGGGTAAATAGGAGGAGGGGGAAGTATTCTGTGTGTTTGCGATCTTGAGTTATTTATAAAAATAATAAGGTGGGATATAAATAAATAAAGTAATAGAATAACGGAGCAACTCCTACTGGAGCAGAGGAAGAGTGGGTCATCTGGGAAACCATACACTATCTTCCAAGTTTGGTTGCTAGGCCAAGAATCAATATGGTAACCTGAAGTAATTCATATGGTAACTATTAGAAGAAGCAGACTACGGATATGCAAAAATATGCTTTCCATGAACCATTCCATAGAAGAAACAGCTCTGGATGTTTGAGATCTATATATTTGCATCAGGCACAAGTTGAGGGGGTGAGTGGGGAAAAAAGTCACGAAGATTGCCTGTGTTGGCTGGGAAGGGAGGTAAGGGAGAGTTGGACGTGGGCTGGCTGATAGGTTATGTCAGTGATGGCGAATCTTTTAGAGACCGAGTGCCCAAACTGCAACCCAAAACCCACTTGTGCATCGTCGGGTGCCGGGTGCGTCTGGCCCATTGGCTGGGTGTGGCCAATTGGGTGTGGCCCATTGGGTGGGCGTGGCTGCAGTGGTAACGGCAGACTGGGTGGGATTAAAAAGTTCAATCAATCAATTCCAATTTTGCAGGATCTTTTTTTTCCCCGCGAGAAGTTGAAATTGACTGATTGATTGAACCTTTTTTTTGTACACGGTGGCAGAGGCCTAAAGCGAAAAGGTTTAATAAAACCCAGTTGAAGGCCTAGGACTGGGCGACAGCACATGTGCCCACAGAGAAGGCTCTGAGTACCGCCTCTGGCACCCGTGCCATAGGTTCGCCACCACTGGTTTATGTCATTCTTTACTGCTGAGGCCCCAGAAGTGACAAACAGTCATATAGGCCAGTAGATCAACAGTGGTGTCTCAAAGGCGCTTCTTCAAAAGGCAACTGGAAGTATGTTTTTTCCTTGAGGAAGAAGACATTTCACTTCTCATCCGAGACGCTCCATCAGAACTGATGAACTGATGAAGCTTCTTGGATGAGAAGTGAAATGTCTTCTTCCTCAAGGAAAAAAAACGAAGTTCAGTTGCCTTCTGAAAAAGCACTTTTGAAAAACTGACTGAGGATCTCCATAGACATTAATAGCGGAAGCAGCTAAGTGGAGGTGGAGAGTGATGGAAGGAAAAGCTCTGGGAAGATGGAGAGTCCAAGGAGCAATCAGATAGGCCACAATGGGACAGCAGTAGCAGCAGTGGCTGAGAGAAACAAGACAAGGCACTAGGAAGATAGAGGGAACGCAAGCTAGTGGCAAATGAACACACGAAAAACCATAAATATGATATGGAAAAGAATCCAAAACAGGTACCGTGTTTTCCCGAAAATAAGACCCACTTAGAAAATAAGCCCTAGCATGATTTTTAGCCTGCACCTAATATAAGCCCTACACCAAAAATAAGCCCTACTTAAGAGCTCACCCACTCCATCCCACTGTCTGGTTGCTCGCTGCCACAATAGGACAGGAGGCTGCACGGTGCGCTGGTGCCACCGCCACGAGTTAAGGTGAGGCAGGTGGGGAGGTGGAGCTGCCCCACGCTCCCTGCACCTGCTTACCTCAGGGGTCCCAGCAGCCAAGTCACTCCCCACTCAGCAAGCTCCCCCTACCCATTCAATGACCCAGCTGCCTGCCTGCCTCTTCCCTTTCACTCCCCTCCGGAGCCAGACTGCTATGCTAGGGACGATGGGTGGGGGAGGCTCAGTCACCTTACCTAGTCCCCCTCCACCATTTCAGAGACGGGGGAAGTGACGGCGAAAGGCCTCTGCTGCTGCGCATCAGCTGCCTCCGCCACTGGAGGGGCTTTCTTCAGTCCCCAGCGGCCCTGCCCCATCCGGGTGTAACTGGTAGTAGTTTGTTTCTTGCACTTGGAGATCATCTCTTCCTGCCCGTGACAAACCTCTATTTTATTCAAAGCAAAGGGGAACCAAAAAAGTAAGTTAACTTTGCTTAATTAGCAGCAATCCATAATTCAGGCTCTATGTGGTCGATAAAGGAAAGTGCTCTATTAATTAAAAGTCCTTGAAAGGGAGCACATATATTATGAAATAATTTGCTTTTCTCTGGGATGATGGATGGATCTTAATTTCAAGACCTAATCAAGTCTGCAAGTATTCCAGCCGGCTACCAGAATCATTAATAAATTCTTCATTAATGAAAGTACAAAGGAGCTTCGTTTGAAATTAAATTACAAGTAAATGTAGCTTAGTGTGATTTATATGGATGAAAAACGGTTCTCCAGAATTTCAGATTGGACCAGAACCTTTCTCAGTTCTACTTTGAGAGGCCAAAATTGAAGTTAAGAGCTTCTGTAGGCACTGAACCATAGCATTTATTATTGATGTTGTTGTTGTTGATGATGATGATGATGTTTTATTGAGAGAGAATGGAAGCATAGTTTCTGAATTGCATAAGCTATCCAGAGTCTAATGGAATGGGTGGCTATAACTTGATGATGGTGATGGTGATGGTGGTGGTGGTAGTGGTGGTGGTGGTGGTGGTGGTGGTGGTGATGATGATGATGATGATAGAGTTGGAAGAGACCTTTGAGGTCTTCTAGTCCACCCCCTGCTCAGGCAGGAAACCCTATACCATTTCAGACAAATGGTTGTCCAGTCTCTTCTTAAAAACTTCCAGTGTTGGAGCATTCACCGCTTCTGGAGGCAGGTTGTTCCACTGATTAATTGTTCTAACTGTCAGGAAGTTTCTCCTTAGTTCTAGGTTGCTTCTCTCTTTGGTTAGTTTCCATCTGTTGCTTCTTGTCCTGCCTTCAGGTGCTTTGGAGAATAGCTTGATTCCCTCTTCTTTGTGGCAGCCCCTGAGATATTGGAACACTGCTATCATGTCCCCCCTCGTCCTTCTCTTCATTAAACAAGACATACCCACTTCCAGAAACCATTCCTTATATGTTTTAGCCTCCGGTCCCTGATCATCTTTGTTGCTCTTCTCTGTACTTTGCTAGAGTCTCAACATCTTTTTTACATCATGCAATTTTGATTCATGGCAAAACCTGCAAAAGGTGTTCCACTAAAGGCATCAAAATATGGCATCCTACAAGAGGAATTAGTCATGCAGTTAATTTGAGCCTCAGCTATGTCAGGCCTTAGACATCAAAGTAAGCAGCTTGAATGGGGTTTGCAAAGCAACTAGCAACTAATGTGGCTCTTTCAACACAGATGTGGTATTTGCCATCTGTGCTGTTGCCTCCTGAGCCAGCTGGAATTTTCAGAGTGCCCCATGAAGTATGTACTATAGTCTACTTGTGAGGTTGCCAATACTTATGCCAGTTTTCTGTTGTTCTGGTAGGAACAAAGCCACTTCATAGGCCAAAGCTGATAAAACTGCCCTGTGAAGTACCTTAGAAGGAAAGGTAGCGGCCTGGTTCCTACTTCTTTGTGAGCCCAATATATGAACCCACCCACTTTATGACAAATTGCCACAACCTCATTGCTTTTCTGGTGTGCATACTTCAGCTTCTAGAATTCTCAACAGAGAACATGCTGGCTGACAGAATTCTGAGAGATGAAGGCCATATTGACATCTGTTCATGCCACTCCATCCTGCCAATAATTCTGAATTATTAACGCTTCTCTGTGCCAGGCAGAGTTTCTCAGAGAGTTGTTGCTGATTCTGAACTTTAGAGTTTGGGTGAGAAACCAATTTCTGGATGGTTGTAATTCCCCTCAACAACAACAACAAAAGAAGTTTGCAGTTGATCCTTTGGGTGGTAGTAGGAAAAAAATGGAAGCATCTTTCATGAAGGTAAAAGTTTTAGGAAATGGTTAAAATTTCAGAAGTTGTGGCATGACTTCCATAAGTAGGTGGTGTACAGTATCTGTATCTAGGGAGGAAGTTATTAGAAAAAGAAAGAAATCAAAACAGTGCCCATGCTTTCTCTGTTTGGTTACATCTGTGTGATGGAATCCAAAATCTCCCAGTCCTTAGGAAAGTGATTGTGGATTGACATACCACAATCCTAACCCTACCCTAACCTTAAGTGGGTTTCTTCCTCTCCCTGATGCCCTGTGCATTCGAAAGGGGGCACTGCCCTGTGCTCTCAGCCTCTGCTTTCCATTGGGATCCTAAAGCACTGCGGTCGGCCTATTGAACTCCAGGCTGAGAGGGTGGCCTTCCCCCCTGTGAGACAGCTCATTTGTTAAATGGTTTAGAAACAGCTGAATGAGACATCTTTCTTTCATGTACTTCCTTCTCCCTTGCCATAACATGATTAATTGCCTGTTTTAGCCTAGCAGGAGGTAACCAGTGGACTTTCAAAGTGTTTGGTGGGAGAGAAAGAGAGGGAGATGACTGGGGACTGCCAGCAGCTGTGCAGAAGAATGGCCATTCTGGAAAGCAAAGTCCATCTTCAGAAGTCAGGATGAGGGTCTTCAGTCTCTGTCTCCCCCTCCCACCCGCCTCCATGTAGTCCAAATTTCAGAAAACAGCCCAAAGTTATGCTCTGGGATTCTGATATTAATGCTGATAAGCACTTTTCCCCCACTTGTTGGCTTCTATTGGTAAATGATGCAGGGTGCCTTCAAGACTTGTTAGAAGAGGCATTTCTCTCTTTTAACCCTCCCCCACCTTCCTTGCCGAGAGTGCAAAATCCAGCAGACATCAAAGCAACGAAAACAATGATCCTGTTTTGAATCCGCCTGACAGCCTGCAGAGAATGTTAAACAGGGAATTTGACACTCCCGCTTAAAAGTGGGGAGGGGGTCTTTTGGACCTTGAAGGAATGTGCAAAAGGGGCAGAGAGGGCAAGAAAGCCTGGGAGGAAAAAAAACAAGGAAAAGAATTTCCTTGACTTGCCTAAGAGTGGCAGCAAATGGGGGGGGGGGCGGGGAGAGAGAAGTGAGCAGGTGGCACTTGGCACCAAGGGGCAGCCTGTGTTGATTCTGAGAGTATCTGCCTGACAGGAACAGAGGAAACTTTTTTGCAATGATCAGCGTGTTTCTTAAAATTTAACCTGCTAGAAAGATAAATAGCATTCATTGTGCCAGATTATTATTTGCTAGATTTGGGTTCAAGTTCTTTAGAGATGGAGTTATACAAACAGGATCTCCATTAACTAACCCCAAATGTAAGAGGCTTCTTTGCTAGGCAAGCTTGAGGAGGGTGTGTAGGTTGGAAGGAAGCAATTCTGCTACTTGGTGGTTTGGGTAAAATAGGAAGGTCTTTAGCCAAAAAAGATTTCTCTGCTTCTCACTCTCCTGACTAGTTTTACCTTATTGGAAGAAACAGAAAGGAAGCAATTTTGTTATTTTCCTCCACAATAATCTTCTCCAGCCTGGGAATCTCTCAAGCGGGTTAATATATAAATTTCAGTACTACAGCCAGTTTATTGGAATCAGAGTTGACAGTGCTATGGTAGTATGGTTTTTATGGCTGCTACTACTGATAAATTGTGCCCAGGGCTGGATAGGTGGGAACTCAGGTGTCATCTTCCTTATTTTAGGAATAATGGGTTGCCTCTGGGGGGGGGGGTTATTTAAACTCTGGGTTTGTGACTTCATGAGAATAGATGGCTGTGTATGGTAGGCTGGCTATTTAAAAACATGATTGAGTCAGCTTCCTTCTGTCTGGCTTACTCCTCTTGACTGTAGTCTCAGACATCATCCCCCAGGTTCTGACTAGATGGCATTGTTCCCTGCAGGATGAGAAGGAAAACCAAGAAGAACTGTGACAATTATCAATTTAGAGCATACCGTGCAAAGTGCTACAGGCTGTTCAGAAATTAACTTTTTGGTGCTTAAAGAAAGAAATCCCACATCATCTTCTGGCATCACAAGCCATTGGCCACTTGGTTCTTTCGGGCGGGGTTCTCAAATCTGTTTTCCCCAAAATAAGACCAGGTCTTATATTTATTTTTGGTCCAAAAGACCCATTACGGCTTATTTTCAGGGGATGTCTTATTTTACCATGTACAGCAGGCAGCGAGCACCCGGGGGGTTGAAGGGGTCTGGCAGCAGCCGCAGCCCCTTGGCTGGCACACTCTGGGGTTGCGAAGGTTGCGCAGCACAGGTGAATGGGAGCATTGCTACTGCCAGCCCAGCCCCCACCAGATGCGCTGCACAGCCACCCACCCACACATGAAGTGAGGCAAGGCAGGTGACAGGGGTGGATCTGCCCCACGCTCCCTGCACCCTCACACCTCAGGGTCCCCACAGCCAGGCCAGCCAGGCCCCGCCACCTGCCTCGTCTCACCTTGTGATAGCGGCACCGACACACCATGCGGCCTCCTGCCCTGTTGCAGCCGCAAGCAACCAGATGGTGGGATGAAGTGGGCGGGCTCTTAACTAGGGCTTATTTTGGGGGTAGGGCTTATATTAGGTGCATACGTAAAAAACATGCTAGGGCTTATTTTCTGGTTAGGTCTTATTTTCAAGGAAAATAAGTGGCCTGCTGTTGTCTGGCTAATAATAGAAATGGTCAGTTGAACTTTTCATTGCTGTAAAGCAGGACCACGACTGATTTGTAGAATTCTGCTCATTAGCAGCCCAACCATTTTGCTGTTTTCTTTTCCTGTGATACTCAAAACATTTTCAGCAAGGGCAAATGCTACCTGTTAGATTTACTAAGTATTTGGGTCTAACGTATAGTAGGTTTGAGTCTGAACTACAGGGTTTGATGCCAAAGTACATTATAGATAGGATGCTAATGAAAAAATAATAATATCTGTTTGTACTACATGTTATTTTTATCGGGTGCCATTTTGATGTGTTGGGCTTCTACTTCCATTAGGGGCCAAAGAAGTGCTGACTGGAGGTTCAAGAGAAAAGAAACCCAATACCTCTAGAACCTGTGGGTCGCGACCCTATTTGGGGTCAAACGACCATTTCACGGGAGTCGCCAAACAACGCAGTCCGCCATTTTTTTCCCCTTTTCCTTAGCTGTGCTACTCCCTTTTATTCTATTGGCTTTTGAAAGCCAATAGAATAGACTCTCTTGAATAGAGTCTAATTCTATTGGCTTTCAAAAGCCAATAGGAATTGTCCAGGCTGTCTCTGCCCTGCTGAGCCCGCCAAAAGTCCCATTCTGCAAACGGTGCTGCAAGTTGTCTGCAGCGAAGGCGAGCTGTCTGGAAGTTTCCACCCCTCCCTGCTGAGCAACTACTAAAAATGTAAGTAAAAGAGGGCCAGAGGTGGGAGATGGGAGGCCAGTGGGCGCAGGGAGGGTTGCTGGCGTGTGTGGGGCCCGGTGTGTGCCTTACCTCCCTTGGGCTGGGCCAGCTGGTGGCCCAGCCGGTAGTCGCCCTGCGCTGTCGCTGCCCCTTGCCAGTACAGGGGGCGGCACCACACATGCGCGGCACTCCCGGGCAGGGAAAGTCCTCAACTTACGACTGGTTGGGGGTCGCGGCAATAAAAAGGTTGAGAACCACTGCTCTAGAAAGTCTCAAAGTTTTCTGAAAAAGCAAGCAAATGTTTAAAAAGTCTCTTGACACCAGCAGGTTTCTGCCAGCACTCATCAATCCCATCATATGATTTAGCATTAGTTGAGTGGAGAAAGTAATCTGTAACTGCTAGAGTCTTGGTGATGACACTCCTAAGATAGCCAAAGCAATTTTTACAAAATGAAGCACTCAGAAAAACACCCTGAAAAGCAGAGCATCTTAATACCGTGTCTCTGAAGTTATCAAAAAAGGGGGGGGGCACTGGAAGCAGCAGTGATCTGAGAGCCATCTCTGAAAATTAGAGACATCTGGCTCACAGCATGTATGCCTTCAGAACCGTCTGGTTCTCACTCATTAAGCAGGATTCCTCCTTACTCTTTGGTAACTTTATCTGTATTGGAAAAACAAGCAGGAAGAAATGGTGTGCAGCAACCTAAATGGATGGGTTTCCTGAAGCTCTATGGGAGCCTGTAATATAAACTAAGAAAGAGACAGGGATGGTAGTGGAAGAACCAAGAGGCAGTGCAGGCACAGATAGATAGAAAAGTATCAATAAAGGAGAATATTTATAGCTCAGGGTTGACATGAGGGGTCCTTGGTGTTCTCTGAGCTCAATTGTTTTCTTGCAGACATTTCATTATCCAAACTAAGGAACATCATCATTGCTGGACTAACACTGATGATGTTAACCTAGTTTGGGTAATGAAATGTCTGCAAGAAAACAACTGAGCTCAGAGAGCACCAAGGACTACTCAGATAAAAATGTTTGAGAGAAATTTCATTCTGGGGCAGCCAAGTCAAGCATCTTTCTTTGGGTTTGGAAGGCCACAGTTTCTGCATTGATCTCCAGCCAGTATCTATTTTAGTGTTACCAGATCTGACCAGTATAAAATCAGGATGACTACTAGATAGCCACTATGTACTGCAGAAGTGGTTATCTAGATTTTTGCAAGCAGATCTTGCAACATTTGATGTATTATAATCAGTGGTGGGATTCAGCCAGTTCGCACCACTTCAGCAGAACCGGCAGCTAATTTTTTGTTGCCCAGGCCCAGATGGACTTCCACACAGAGAACAGGTTGTTCACATATTTGAATCCCACCACTGATTATAATGTACATTTTATCATAATAAACATCAGACAAATGTCAAACAGAAACTGGATGAAAGACATTCTCTTTAGAAACAGTTCTTTGGAACCTGTAAGGGGTTCTTACAAACTTATGAATCTGGTTTATAGCAAATCAGTGGAATGTCTTTGTACAAAACACTAGTTATGGTCATTTTAACAGCTGGTGTGCTAAACCATAGGTTATTCAATAAAGCACATTGACTGGACTTGCACAGTGTAATGCTAAATCATAACTTAAATAAGATACCACAGGGTCCCGCAGGCCGGACGCGTCACGTGGAAGCCATGCCCACCCCACTGCCAGCAATGGTAAAAGTCCCAATACGTTGCATGACGTCACGTGACGTCACGAGTTTGATATGTCTAGCTTAGCATCTTGTATAAACTAGGCAAAAAACTTCATGGAAAATGAATTTCTATGCTGATTTGTGTTCCTCATGATACCCAAATCATAACATTACCTACAAAAGTAGAAATAATACATTTAAAGCTCTACTGTAGAAATAAATCCCCTGACCACAGTGGGACTTTTTTCTCTGTCTCAGTTGCCCAATTGCATCATACGAACAAAGTAATAGTGCTTTCCAGGCTCTTGTAAGGATTATAAGAAGCTAATGAGTTCTGAAGAAGCAAGGGCATCCAAGATTACATTGCTAACATCTGGTCAATAAGGGAAATGGCACTGGAGTTCCAAAAGATGTCTAGTTTTGCTTTAGTGACCATTCAGAGGCTTTTATGTGAAGACCAAAGCGAACTATGGATGTCTTTTAAAGGCTTTAAGCGTGCCAAACCACCACACCTGCATATTAAAGAATTGTAAGGTGACCAGAAAGCAATGATTAGAAGAGAATGTGAAGCAACTAAATGCTTCAAAATTGGGCAAGTAACCCATGTACAGAACATGTATCAAGAGAAAGAGCAAACTGAATTAAAACTGCTGAATAGAAGCAATCTCAGATATGCTGATGATACAGTTTGAAGGCTGGGGATTAGAAAGGTTAAAGGAATGTTTTAATGGAAGAATAACACAGCACAGAAGTTGATTAAAATTAAAAACACAACAATATCCCCACAGGAATTATTAGGCAATGCCAACCCACTGCAGATAGGCAGAGATAAGTTCGAAACAGTGACAGATTTTTATCTTTTAAGGCTCCAGATTGATTAGAGTGAGGATATGGCCATAAAATAAATTGATACCTATTACTTGGGAGGAAAGCTATGATAGATCTAAACAAAATATTAAAGTGCAGAGATAGCATACTGGCAACAAAGCTACATATTGTCAAGTCTTTGGTTTTCCTAGTTGTGACATGTGGCTGTGAAATTTGGATTGACCGGATGTCTGAATAAATAAGAATTGGTGTTTGAGAAGAACAAGTCATTCTATATTGGATGAAGTGAAACCAAACTGATAACTAGAAGCACAACTGAGGAAGTTGAAACTTAAATATTTGGGACATATAATATGAAGGCAATTGATGGCTGGAAAAATTGAAAACAAGGTGACAAAACAAGAGGCTAAATATCACTGATAACACATGTGTGACTCAAAGAAGCAGTTACTAGTGGCAGATAAAGTGTGTCTGTTCATGAAGAGTACAGAGGCTTGAATGACTGAATGGCCAGTAATAAATATATGTAAGGCTTTCAACATTCCACTTTGCTGTACACTCTCATAGTATGTATTTTCCTTCCTCAAATTATTGGAAAGAGCAAAGATATACAGGTGAGATCCTTCTTACTTCTAACATTGCCAAGTAGCTATTTATTTATAGTAGTCCTCAACTTACAACCACAAGTGAGGCCAAAGTTTCTGTTGCTAACTGAGATAGTTGTTAGATAGTTCCTTGTCAGAAGTGTTAAGTGAATCACTGCAATTATTAAGTCAGTAATATGGCTGTTAAGTGAATCTGGCTTCCCCGTGGACTTTGAAGGTTGCAAAAGGTGAATCTTGGCTTCCCCATGGACTTTGAAGGTTGCAAAAGGTGAATCTTGGCTTCCCCGTGGACTTTGAAGGTTGCAAAAGGTGAATCTTGGCTTCCCCGTGGACTTTGAAGGTTGCAAAAGGTGAATCTTGGCTTCCCCATGGACTTTGAAGGCTGCAGAAGGTGACCACATGACCCTGGAACACATCAAACATCATAAATATGAGTCAGTTGCCAAGCATCTGAATTTTGATCAAGTAACCATGGGAATCGGTAATGGTCATGCAGAAAATGGTCATAAGTCACTTTTTTCAATGCCATTGTAACTTCGAACAGTCACTAAATGAACTATTGTAAGTTGAAGACTACCTGTATTAGCTGGTCTGCTCTTTTTCTTTTAACCTATTTGGGTTGATTTACAGTGGATTGGCAATGGGGCTCATTCTGGACTATGTCCACTGCAAGACTTACAGTAGCCATTCCCTTATTTCCTACCTCTCCATCCATGCAGGAAAGTCAAGCTTCACTGGCCATGTGGACCACTCTGCTTTTTTCTTTTAGGGACTGTTCGCTTCTCAATAGTCCCTGTGTCTTTTCTTCAATTTCCCAATGTTCCCAACACATGGCTGTTCTCACACCCTCCCTTTCCCACATCACCTCTTTTGACACATCTGCAAACTCTTTCTTTTTTGTTTTCCCCAGTGTGGTATCATCATTGCTCTGATGCCACAATAATCAAAGCCACAGGGAACAGATTTTCTCCATAGGTCCACAGAAATCTTTTATCCAGGATGAACTGAGAGTTCAGCTTCATAGAAACACAGTAGGAACGTTCCTATATAATAGTTTAAGCTTTTGTTTGAGGAAAAGGAAGAAAAGATTTTGTTAATACTGTGGGCAGAAGGTAAGAAAGCAACCTCTCCCCCCCCTTCACCCAGCCTAGGCAGAAACAAAAAGGAATCAGAAGGTTTGAATGGAGCATGAGTTCCTAGATATGAGGATTATTCATTGACTTAATGGACCATTGTTGGATCACCTGGAAGGCTATGAAAACATATGAAGAACAAAGCTACCTAACAGTCCAGGATTAAATGGATGCCCAGGGCAGCAACTGGCAACTGTGGGAGAGGGGATGTACCAGATACCGCAGCCAGTTGAAACTTCCGACTATTGTTAGAATGGAACAATTCACTGGAAACCATCCATTCTGAAGGGCTTAAGATGGCTGTGGTCAGAAAACAGCCGCTTTGCATCAATCATGGGGTGCATTTGCAATGGGTTGGGAGTCACTGAATTCAGAAAGGAATGGATGGCCCATTCTGATGATGAACCAAGCAGAACATGAGGATCTACTCTGAGTTTCAGGTGACCCTTTACACACCCATCGATCAATCCATCGATCCATCCATTCCACAAAATAAAAGAGGATAAAGGAAAATTCAAATTCATTACAAACTATGCACATATATAAGTAAAATGTACCAATCTTGAGACAACTGCTGCCATTTAAAGTAGAAATCACAGGGTACCTGGATGAACTGCATGCCTATCCAGATGCTTACTGTTGAAGAGTCTGATCTGCAGACTAGACTCTTGAGTTGCATACCTTTTTAGTTGGGTCATGGCCTGGAAAGACATTCAAACAGAAGATGGCTCACAAGTAGAGGGCTGTTTTCTATTACACTTTCAAGCACAAAACCATACTCCACAATATAAGACTCATAGCTTCCTTATTATCTGAGTTTGCTATTTCAGCTGTCTTCTGCACATATTCAAACTCATGTTTATAATCTTAAGGATTAGAAAGTGCAAATTGATTGACCAGGTACTGTCAAGTTGGTGTCAACTCTTATTGACCATGTAGATGTCCTCCCTGATGATCTCTCCCTAATCTGGTCCTCTAGATGTTCCAAGAGAGCACCCATCACCACTGTAATTGAATCCATCCATTTTGTTGCTGGTCATCCTCTTTTTCTTTTTCTTTCTGCCTTTCCCAGGATTAGAATTTTCTGCAGAGTACAAGACCTTCCTATAATGTGATTGAAATACCGTAGTAGGATAACTTGAGCTTGATCATTTCTGCTTCGAGTGACACTTCTCAGTTGATGTTTGACGATCCGTTTGTTTGTTCACCTGGTTGTTCATGGTATTCTCAAGAATCTTCTCCAACATTAAAGCTCAAAAGTGTCAATGCTCTTTCTATCCTGCTTCTTCAAAATTCAGATTTCATTCCCAGAGTATTCCAATCTTCATAGGTACATCACATCTGAATATCTTTCCTAAGGCCTTAATAGCTGCTGTACCAAATGTTTGTCAATGGTATATTTCTTGAGTGCTCTTTCTCTTACTTTTGATAGTTAATGAAAGGCAGAGGTTCTTTAAGTTGTAAAGTTGGTTATTGTTCCCATTGTCATTAGTTTGGTCTTTATATTTAATTTTAGTTTCATTTTTTTCACTGTGCTCAACTTTTATTAGAAGAGCTTGCAAATTCTTTGTATTTTTGCCTACCGCAGTAAAGGAAATACAGAAGCAGAAGTTTTAAAAAGAAGGAAAAAAAAAGAAAAGAATATTCTTCAGAAGTTTTTTCATATTTTCCATGAGTTTGAAAATATTCAGAGGGACTTCAGTGGTACAGGTAGCCCTTAACTTACAGCAGCTCATTTAGTGACCATTTGAAGTTATGACACTGAAAAAGGGAGTTATGACCGTTTTCACACTTATGACTATTGCAGCATCCCCGTAGTCATGTGATCAAAATTCAGACGCTTGAAAACTGACTCATATTTATGACAGTTGCAGTGTTCCAGGATCACGTGATCCCCTTTTGCAACCTTCTGGCAAGCAAAGTCAGTGGGGAAGCCAGATTCATTTAACGACTGTGTCACTAACTTAACAACTATGATTCACTTAACAACTGTGGCAAAAAGGGTCGTAAGATGGGGCAAAACTCACTTAACAAATTTCTCACTTAACAACATACATTTTCGGCTCAATTGTAGTCGTAGGTCGAGGACTACCTGTACTTCTTTGGGAATACACCAGCAACATCACAATCCATCTATTCCTCAGACATAGGTAGAGTGGTAGATTCATGTGTCATCTCTGCATCTTTCCCTCCAAGTGTGGGAGTTTGGCCAAAGGAGCCTTTTGGTTTTCCACGCACTGCATCTGACAGTGGTTTTAATCCTCTGAGATCAAATGAGCAATAACATGATGCCAATTTGTTCCAACTAGCAAAATATTTTCAAGAGAACATTTAGAAGTGATGAGATGGGAACAGAATTCGGGGGAGGAGGTGACCTCCTTGCTTGTTCATTCTCAAGAAGAAAATATTGTCTCTGTGGATATAACAATCTGGTGATAGGTGTGTGTATTTTAAAGATAGTGTTGGCACTATCTTTAAAATACAGGTCAGCGGTTCAAATCTCACCTGCTCAAGGTTGACTCATCAGCCTTCCATCCTTCCAAGGTAGGTAAAATGAGGACCCAGATTGTTGGGGGCAATGTAAATATACATATACATTGCTTACTGGTGTACACCACTTAGAGAGTGCTTGCATTTAAAGCAGTATATAAGTCTCATAAATAAAATAAATAAATAAATAAAAATCTACCCCCTCCCTTTAAAGTTTTGCTTTGTATTGGAAGGCAGTTGCTTTCATTCATTTCCATGACACAAGCAGCCCTCTGGTATTGTGTTATCTTCATCTGCAGTTTTCAGGGAAGGGGAAAGAGCCTGCATTTTTAGCCTGCATCCTTAATCTGTCAAACTGCTGAGTGGTGTTTTTGGTTACCCAAAGAAGCAGATTTTAATGGCAGCGGAAAAATACTTCTTCTTCCTTTGCTAAGAGGCACTCCACGAATTCCTAGATTCTTGCATTCAGAACTACAACTGGAAGAATCAAGTAGGACATGTCGTGTCTGTGCTGGAATAATGATGGAATTCTGAGGTACCATGTCAGAACTTTGGCGTCCTATCACAGGGCAAGATTGTGTCCTCCACCCATACACCCATACACATACACAGACAGACACACACATGCACAACCCACCCACCCACCCACCCACCCACCCACCCACCCCGGCTTTCATTTATTTAGGCATTTGGCAGGCCAAGGCAGATTATAAGAGGAAGACTGAAGATTATTTTCTTAACAGTGATGCGAGGCAGGTGTGACAGGGAATCCAACAAATCACCAACGATAGACCCAATAACATTACTCCTGTTGACAGGGATGCTTCACTGGTAGAGGAGCTGACTCATTTCTTTGCCCGCTTCGAAGTGAAACCATCAGAGGCAGCTGTGCTACAGTCATTAGTCCACCTCAGCCCTCTCCTCATCGTGGAGGAGCATGAGGTAAAGAGTACCTTGAGAGTGGGAATTCATGGAAGGCTGCTGGACCTGACGGCATTTCTGGCCGGGAGCTTAAAGACTATGCAGACCGGTTGGCTGGGGTCTTTACCAAGATTGTTAATCAGTCCTTATCCCAGGCCACTATTTCATCCTGTCTGAAGGCCTCCATCATTGTTCCATTACCAAATGAATCCTTTATTAACAGACTCAGTGTTTATAGACCCGTAGCACTCACCTCTATTATCGTGAAGTTTTGGAAAACTGGTCCGCAGGCACATTGTGTCCTGCCTCCCATACACCCTTGACAGTCATCCGTTTGGATACAGAGCAAAAAGATCCACAGAGGACGCCAGAGCCATCACTCTCCATACTGCTCTGACTCATATGGAGCAGTGGGGGACCTATGCAAGGATGCTCTTTGTGGATTTTAGCTCTGCATTTAACACAATTCTTCCATATATGCTGGTGTCTAAACTTGTCAATCTCAGACTTTCACATTTAAACTGCCTTTGGATTATGAACTTCCTGTCTGGCTGCTCTCAGAGGGTTAGATTAGGCAACTACCAGTATCTCTCTTCATTCTTAATACGGGCTCCACACAGGGCTGTGTGTTGAGCCCCCTACTTTACACCCTCTACACTTATGACTGCACCCCCACTCATCCCAGCAATATTGTTGTTAAATTTGCAGAACATACAACAGTGGTGGGGCTAATCTCCAAGGGGGATGAATCTGCCTACCGGGATGAGGTGGAGCGGTTGCTCTTGTGGTGCAGAGACAATAATTTGGTCCTCAACACAACTAAGACCAAGGAGTTATAGTAAATTACAAGAGGAATAGATCAGACATTCAGCCCCCGATTATCAGCAGAGACTGTGGAGCTGGTGGCAAGCTTTAGGTTTCTGGGTGTTACCATAAAGGAGGACCTGACCTGGAGTGCTCATGTTATAGCATTGGTTAAGAAGGCCCAGCAGAGATTATATTTCTTGAGACTTCTCAGGAAATGACAACTGAATGAAAAACTGCTGATGACCTTCTACCATTGCTCCATAGAGAGCATTCTAACCTATTGCATTTCTGTGTGACTTGCTTGCTGTGCAGTAGCAGATAGGAAATGCTCCAGAAGGTCATTACCATCACCCAGAGGCCTATTGGCTGCCCTCTTCTCCCACCCACCCCAGATGAACTGTACAGTTCCCGCTGTCTTAGGAAAACTCAAAATATTCTTAAAGACTCATCTCATCCCGGACATTCTTTTTTTGAACTATTACCATCTGGCAGATGGTACAGGATAATAAAAACAAAGACAAATAGGCTAAAATAGTTTTTATCCCAGAGCTGTAACCATATTAAATACTACTGTATAGTGCAACATTGAAGTGCAATATTAGGGGCAATGCAATGGTGAATAGAATGTGAGGGATGTATGTATATAATGTATGTTCTTATTTGTGATTTTTACTTGTGTATAGTGTGCACTATGGACAGCACTTAATTTCGTTGTTACACAATGACAATAAAGATATTCTATTCTATTCTATTATTTAGGGATATTCCCGAGAACACTATTGCATCACTTTTAATGCAATCACTTTATTTTGGTGTTCTAATGATCTATGGACTTGTGAATGGCTCACGTTGATAAAGCAGCTAATGTTATTCCTGGAAAAGGCTTACCTGAATTAAGGAGCACTAAATCTGTTATTTCACACATTGTACTGAGGCAGCAGACTAAACCACTGTGGCATCCAAAGAGTTGTAATTCAATCAGTAAACCATAGTTAAATCAACCATGGCTTAACAGTGAGTGAAGTTTTATTGATTTGCTTTAGTTCAATTGTAAGGTTGGCATTCACCACTAGATGGCAACAATGATTCATGAAGATTGTGGAAGGCGTATTTTTTATTTATTTATGCATACATACATACAAAATACATACATACATACGAGAAAAAGAAAACATAAAATGGAGGAAATAGGAAAGTACAAAGAGAAAAAGACAGAGAACAAAACATCCACAACACAATTATATAAGAGGGCTTTTCACCCATGTAGGTACAAATATAGAATTATAAATAACAGCTTCAGTAAAGGATGACCATTACAATATTTCATTGTTACTATCTCATACATAATCAACATTTGTAAACAATATTTCATTTTCCCATCTCATGGGATGCTTCTCTGCACAAGCTACGTCCCCTTTCGGAAAAAGAAAGACGTGTAAATACATTAGCATACATCATAATACACAAAATCTTCTGAGTGCATTCTTTTTCTGACTAAGATCCAAACTATCCCATCCTATTTATACTAACTAGCCTCGCTTTGAAAGGTGATGAACATCCATTGATCCAGCAGTATCCAGAATAGCTGCAGAGCACCATCGGCCAGCAATGGAAGTCTTGAGAAATAGGGTGGACAGCACCTCACAATACATTTTCTTCACAAAGCTTATCTCTCTTTTCCACACCGAGGTCACCTATGCCCCAATTGCAAAGATAAGGAACTGAATGCCTTTTTCATTAGTACCATTTCAAAGGGATTTTCCATCTTATTTCCCACCTCTAGAACACAGTGAAAGCATGAGCCTTAGGAAAAAATTACAAATTACCATAAGAGGAAAGGAAAAACTCAACAACCTAAATGTTACCACCTGGATATGCTGGTTCAGACAATCTCACCTTCCTGAAAGAATACTTTTGGTCTTTCTTTTTAAACCAGAGGTGCCCAATCTTGGCAACTTTAAGACTTGTGGACTTCAGCTCCCAAAATTCTGGGAGCTGAAGTCCACAATTCTGGGAGTTGGAGTTGAAATCCACAAATCTTAAAGTTGCCAAGGTTGGACACCCCTGGTTTAAACAATGGGCTGTCTGATAGGATACCTCCCTTTTGGAGTTGCATAAAGATATGGACTTTGTTTTGCATGATCACTGGAGCTCCATGGAGGAAAAAAAAAATATATATTGAATGTAATGTCATTCACTGCTCTTGATAGCTAGGTGGTTTTGATTTGAACATGTTCGGGCTGTCAAGACTTTACTTGATGTAAATGCCTATTTTCTATCAGGTGCAGGCAATGCTTTGCACTGGGAAGAGGCATCCTTTTGGGAGAGCAGCCAAAAGATCAAATGGGTAGGGTGATGATAGAAAGTATGTACAAGGGTAGGCAACCTTGACTCTTTTATGACTCATGGACTTCAACTCCCAGAATTCCTGAGCTAGCACGGGAGTTGAAGTCCACAAGTCATAAAAGAGCCAAGGTTGCCTACCCCTGGTATAGTAGCTTATTTACCTGATAGGAAGAAGATTGGATCCTCAAAGGATTATACCTGTGAATCGAGGGGGCAAAAAACAGGAAGAACTGGGCTGAGGGCAGATGATTACAGACATCCCTGCTGAAAAGTGTGTGGATGCTTTTCAAGATTAGCAGCCCTCTCACCTCAGCAAGCATTGCCAGGTATGTTTGGCCAGGTCAGCAGCAATGACTCCCAGCAACATTGGCTTCTGAGTTTGGGAATGACCAGCTCAGTATCTTACAGTGCCTCTAAATTAGGATTGCTCCTGAGGAGAGATTGGCAACTTGCTACTTTAAATGTTTGGGACTTCAATTACCACAGTAATAACATTTAGTTCCTGCTTTATTTTTCCAGGGCTCAAGATCCCTGATGTAGAGATTTCTCTTCATTTTATCCCCCCAGCAGGCAATCCTGTGGGACAAGTAGACTGAGAGGAACCCCAAATCATCCAGGGCATTCCTGTTCTGGAGGAAAGGCTGGACTCTTTCAGGCCCTAGTTTAATTACTACACCATACTGCCAGCATGGCCAAAAAGAAGGATCTGAGGGAGTTATGATCCAAAATATCCAGAGGGCACTAGATTACCCACTCCACTCTAGAGCATTATGGGAAATTTAAAAGGCTGGCTTATTTAATCAGATGTCAAAATTGATCTGAGCCCTGAAAAAAAAATGTTATTTTTTTTCCCCAGGAGAAAGTAAGAACAGATAATTCTGAGGTCCTTCCTTACAATACTGCATGATGTTACTGAGCCATCTCATCCTACAAAGCTGTCACTGGGAAAAAGTGAACCATATATTTTTACAAATCAGGCCAGTGATCAAGTTGTCTTCTTTGCGATGTCCTGGTTTTAACACTTGGTTGGCCTTGATTTGGATGTACACTGTTTCTGCACCTCTTGAAAATAGACTTATCTCTTTGGGGAGTTGCTAAGTTTAATTAAGATTTTTTTTTAAGGATAATGAGTGCCACATAAATACAGACTATCATTATAAATGTCAGTGCACTTTACAAGTGCTGGCAAAGTCAGACAATGAATTACAAGACCTTTAACTTGCAATGTTTCCATGCATATCCATTTATAGTCATAAGTTCTTCCAAATAAAAGCTATAAGATGCTGACATTTATATCCAAACACTCATAATTATCTTCTTATTGAGCCTGAGGGAGGTATATTTTAGGGAAAAAAGAGTTCACTCCTTCCCAATCCATGAACTTTTATTTATGTTTGTTCAGTTAAGCCCAACAGCTGCCTACATCCCACTCTCATCTTAGGCATGGTGAGCATTTCTCAAGATAGAACTCCATAGAATCCAATACGATCATGTGATTAACTTGTTAAGAGTAGCTCACAACATAAAACCAAGAATCCAAGGCACTGAAGAATGGGCTGGGGAAGGCTGATTTAGTATTAGAATGCCAGCTGAGGGAGAAGAGCAGGCTGAACTGGAAGGTGGAGTTAAATGTGCCATCAGTTTGGAATCATTGCATTGCCACAAGAGATCCAAGTCAGTCCTTGTGAATTCTATTGACCGTTATCTAGAACCAATTTAGCACTCACCATTAGTTGATTAGATTCTTGTGTATAAATAGCAATAATAGAAAGGCAAAATACATCTGGCAAGTTCTTCCTCCACCCTTAATGTTTTACATATTGTCTGCAAAAATCTTACCCAGTACCCCTGTTATGTGAACAAACAATCATTTGTAGCAAAAACATTTATCTGTAGGTGACAGAAGATACTTGTGTGGGATATGTATTCAACAGCTCCTAATAAATTCCTCATGCATGGGCTTAGGAGCAAGACCAGATGAATTCAATGTGTCTTGGTACAGATGTAAAGCGCAGGAATGTAGTGCAACATAGTGACCTATACATTTATTACATTGTTTATTCGCATCTTTGAAAAATGGATACATTTACAATGCATTGTTATGATACAGCTGCATCCTAAACAATGTATAAAATCCGGTCAAAAGAGGTAAGCCATGGTTAACTATACTATAGTATACTAATTAACTCCACTGACTAAATTAACACAACACAAAGAAGCTAAAAGAAAGGTTACTTCAGATAAACATGGTTATGACTGCTGTCTCCAATTAGACCAGGAATCCCCAACATGAGTCCTGTAAATATCAAGGTGCCTATGGCTATCTCTCAGTATCCTTTGCAGTGTATCATTTAAAAAAAAGGAATCTAATTTAAAATATTGGCAAACTGACATGCTGAAAAACGAACCAGCAACTTCTATCACCATTTTCCCCCGCCCCCAGAAATTCATAGAACAAACATATGGCCATTTGCCCATGCTAATTGCAAGAGTGACCAGGTCATACTTAGTCCCGCTGCCTTAGTCACTGATCCCAACATGATTTAGATCACTGATTTGGCCTATATTGCAAGGATATTGTAAAAAACTATTCATACTTTACATGACACAGGCTCCACCATAAAAATAAATAAATGGTAATTAATCATTACCCGCTACATAGCAGAAGAGACAACAGAGCTATCCAGATGCTGCTGTTTTGCAATTGCAGGCATTCTTGGATGATCTGGCAGCTGTCAAAACATTTCACCCCCACCCATCCCCAACGTAGCTAGTAAATAAAAGCAGGATATAATGTTAACATCTAACACTCTCCATTAACTGGAATGGTGGATTACTCCTATGCATCTTAGTTTCTTAGTTACATTGTGGTTCTATACTTCTATAACACATTCTTTCTTATGGCTAATCCAGTGTTATCTTCCAATTCTTGAGCTAGTAGCAAATGAAGTGACATAAAATTAGCTATTACCATGAGTTATCCCTCCTCTGCCACAGGCACAATGTTGGAAATGGTGCTTATTAATGTTGTATGCAGGTCATCAGATGTCACCAGCCACTTGGAATGCATTTACCAATCACTCTTTTAAATGTGGAATGGGGGCTAGAGAAGAAAGCAAGTTTTGACAGGTGGCTAGATCAACAACAACAGTAACAATAACAAATCCTCACTCTAATTTTGTGCAAGTGTTTTATGTTAAAAAAAAGCAGGGCTACCAGATGTTAACTGGATTCCTTCTGGGTATGAGTTTAATGCTATTCCAGAAGTTCACAGGGACTGGAGACGCTGGGGAACATATTAACACTAGATTAAACTAGGCAGTAGGTATAGGGATGATCCCACCCCCAGGGGCCCTTTGTTGTTGCAACAGTGGAGAACCTATAATGTTATCTAGCCTGGTAACAAAATGTCTGCAGGAAGAGAAGAATCCAATCTGACTTTGCTACCAACCAATTGGTTCCTGAAGTAAAACAGATTGTATCTACAGCAAAGCTGTCTTGGGATAAGAAAAAACACATTACTTCAATAGCAGTACAGTAAGGATGGCTTAAGGTTGCTTCCCACATGGGTTGGAGAGCCAGATAATGCCACATCATGAGGAAACAGCAGGAAAAGTGTGGTTACCAGGATATGTTTGTGCTACAGTGAGAGGTAAGTGAGGAAAACCTCACTGATTGCTACTTTTATTATCATCTATGCTGCAAGCCCTACTTGCAACAGTTATGACTTCTGTTTGCCAAATCTGTATTTTCCTGTGACACAATGTTTTAGTCTGCACAACTTAGATATTCTTGAGAACTATATAAGATTATTTTATAGTTGAATATTATTGCCTGGTTTCCATCTTCCAAATTGGAATATTTTAATTCTTGCATCAATTTTGATATCTGCGTAAACTAAGACCACATCTGACCTCTCTACAGCCTGCAGATCTGGGATGGAGATCATAATCCTAAACTTCCGTGAACAACAACATATCACAAAATTAAGCCAACCCAGCAAGCTCCCTACCAAGTAGAGAACATATACAGTGCCACTGTTGCTGCTTGGGGAAAGAAAAGAATACACTTCAAGGAAATAAACCAATGGGCCACAACTAAGGACCTTCTGTTATCCCAGAACAGCTAATTATTGTTTGGCTGGGGTTGCTAATAGCTGTTGATGTAACTTGCTGATATTGGATCTCTTTGAGAAAACAAGGATACTAATGATGTGGTAATGAGCGGGGAATTTTCAAAACGTCCTAGAAACAGAATATCTAGCCTTATAAATATTTATGAAAAGCCAGTTTCCATCCACATATAAATGAAAACCGATACATGCACATTCTCTGGTTAGACATCTTCTACACAATGGAGAGCTATCACCCTAGAATTCCTACAGCTATTTTATGGGAGCAACTCAGGAGTTCACAGTAGCCATGACAATTGGGAACCTATCCCATTTGATCCCAGATTACAAGCTCAATTTGATATTTTATTCTGTCCAGGAAGATATTCTGTGGGTGGGGCATCTCTGGTTTCCACAGTATAGTAGATGGATCACCATCCAGTTAAAGTTGCATTAATAGCTGTCTCTCATCTTTGAAGAAGAATTAGGACAGCCCAACCTAAAAGCCTTTAAAGGATTCAGTTGGATTACATGACATCTGGGAAGAATTTGGAGCTAATCCCAGTAGTTAGTTTGTTGATGTCCTGTTCATAACTAGAATACGAATTTACTATGATTATTGACCCAATTGCTCCTAAGTATTCTCTCCAATTTGCTTTAAAGTTGGTCCCATGATCCATCGATGAACCATGGGAACTGAAATAGCAAGGTAGATGACTACAGGGCAAATAGAGGAAGACACACATCTGATCCTTATAAAGCCCAATGGAAGGTTTATGCTTTGGCAATTCGTGTAGCAAAGCCTGTGTTTTTTTCTTCACATATTAGATCTGCAAAACTATACATGTTGGGGTTTTCAGGTTGTAAGGAGGCTGCTCCCCCTGACTGGCTTTTATTATAGAACTTTTAAAGGTTTAACACTTTTATTTGGAGAAGGGCAAAATCTTTCATATTTGTGCTAGTCTGATTTATTTAACATTCATTCATTCATTATCTGTAGCCATTCTTTGCAAAACGTGACTTGTAACTTTTATCCAGAAGTTAGAAATGCCTTAGCTAACATCCTAACAGCCTTTCTGAAGGAGAGCATAGATGCCTCCTTATTTAAAGAAGACAATCACTAGATATTTCCTTAATTACCTTACTTTCCTCTCTAAGTTAGTATAACACAAGATCACAGGTCATGATTTTGCTTGGGCCAAGATAAATCCTTAACATGTTCAGCTATAGACAAACTGAGCAATAGTGGTTAAGAGGGTGAACTAGAGCCAGGAAGACCTAGGATGAGTTGGGAGCAGTTGTTCTATCTCAGACCAATCTATTTTACAACATGATTGTTGCCTGTGTAAAATTAAAGAAAATTTCCAGGTATGTTGTCCTGAAGTGCTGGAGAAAATATAGGATATAAAGTTAACACTTAAAGCTGACTCTACAAGCATGTAGGAAAAGATCAGAATTAGGATTTTCCTTTAGATGATAAAAGAGTTTTTCTTCTTTAAAATTACTGATTAGACAACTTCATAGGGTTTTATGTATTTATTTTAGATCATCATGCTCATCTTTTGAAAAGAATTCCAGAATGATAGAAATTCAAATTTTATTTTAAATTAAAATCTAAAAATTTTAATACAATGCAGTAAATTGTAGACTTATACAGTATAAAGAAAAAAAGAGCTGAAAAAGTATAAAATACCTTTCTATATACAGTTAAATCTATCTTTTAATAAAGATGTTTCATATGCTTCATAACCAAAGGAAGTCTGTCTGCATATGGTATGTTGACTAAGACTGTAATAACTACTCTCCCACCTCATCCTGTTGCTTGTATCAGATTTGCCTTGCAGGCACTGAAAAACTATAAATGTAGACCTATAAATTTCTCTGCGAGAACAACTGTTGAAAAAGAGTTGGGAGACAAGATTAGGTGGAAGGATAATGGATTATGGTTATCTTTCATATACTACCTTAACCCAAACTGAAATATATAGACAACAGGATCCAAACCAACCACAAACTAGTTGACTATGTCTGAACCCAGCCTGTATGAACAATTTATGGTGTAGTGTGTTGTATAAATCAAGTGAACGATCTGAGTAAATTATTGTTCAATTAATCATGGGGAAAATGTTTATTTATTTATTTATTTATGAGACTTATATACCGCTTTAAGTGCAAGCACTCTCTAAGCGGTGTACACCAGTAAGCAATGTATATATATTTTACATTGCTCCCAACAATCTGGGTCCTCATTTTACCTACCTCGGAAGGATGGAAGGCTGAGTCAACCTCAGAGATTTGAACCGCTGACCTGCTGAACAGTCAGCTAAAGTGGCCTGCAGTACTGCACTCTAACTGCTGCACCACCTCTGCTACTTGGTGGTTTGGGTAAAATAGGAAGGTTATGTTATGCAAACAAAGCCAGAAGGTACTGGCATAAATCACAATGATGAGGACTTAAGTGTTGTAGTTAGAAATATAGTGGAGATCTCCACCGCCAACAAAGGATGCATGTCTCAAAACATCTGAATATCTGTACGAAGTCCATGATGTTTAAGAACTGGTGATACAGAGGAAAAAGAGAAGGACACCCCCCCCCCCCGCAGATGCTTCATATTTCTAGTGCAGAGTACAGGTAGTCCTCAACTTACAACAGTTCATTTAGTGACAATTCAAAGTTACGTCATTTAAAAAATGACTTATGACTGTTTTTCACAAGACCATTGCAGCAGCCCCATGGTCACATGATCAAAATTCAGACGCCTGGCAACTGACTCATATTGATGACAGTTGCAGTGTCCCGGGGTCACGTGATCATCTTTTGCGACTTTCTAACAAGCAAAGTCAGTGGGGAAGCCAGATTCACACTTAACCACCATGTTATGAATTTACCAACTTGCAGCAATTCCCTTAACAAGTGCGGTCACAAAACTCACTTCACAAACGTTTCACTGAAGCAAGAGAAATTTTGGGCTCAGTTGTGGTTGTAAGCTGAGGGCAACCCGTGCACCTGTAAAAATAAATATGCAGCGCTGCACACACGCCCCACAAGTTAAACCCAACATTAAAATAAAATAGAAAAAAAAAGGGATTTTAAGGACCAAAGAGGACAAACATTTCTAGCGTCCATGAATCCCCCGGAGGCACCTTTTTTTCTTTTTAGACATAGCTTGGCAACAGACCGGCCGCTTCTCTTGCGAAGACTTATCTCATAAAAGAGCCACTTGAGACTTTCCTGAGCCCTGGGGGCCCTCTTAGAAGAGGAGGCACGGCGGCGGCTCGGCTTCCCCGCGCCAGACACACAGCCTCGCTTACCTGTGCGCACACGTTCCGCACCGCGCCAAGGTGCTCTAGTGACACGACACGCCCCCGACCGCCTACCCCGTCCTCCTCCTCCTCCTCCTCCACAGTTAACCCCTGAATCCTTCAGCCCCCGGCGCAAAGAGGCAGCAGGAGATCCGCAAGCCCGGCCCAGCTCGCCCGGCCGGCCGTCCCCGCTTTCGCTTTTCCAATCAGGAGGGGAGAACGGGAGGCTGGGTGGGATTTCCTGCTGAGCGATCCCAGGCGAGGGAGGGAGAGAGTCGGAGGGGGAACGAGGAGAGAAAAAAAAAAAAAAGGCGGCAGAGGCGGAGGCGAACTCTTGGGCAGAGTTCCCAGGCGCCTCGCAAGCTGACCGGCCGAGCCACCTTCCGCGGGGGGCGACGCTGCCCTGAGGAAGCAGGAGAATGAGAGAGCGGACGCGGGGGGCGCGGGAGGCGCTGCGCCGGGCTGTCCTCCGCTTAAGTTCTCGGGTTCCGTAGACTTTGCGCGCGGACTCTTTGCGCCCTCTCGCTTCTCTTCCTTCCTTCCTCCCGGCCGCCCGCCTTCGCTCGCTCCCGGGTATAACTAGCCTTGGGCGCTCGGCAGGTCAGGGAGGCGAGCTAGCAGGAGAAGCCCTTGTTTTGCTCTCGGCGGGTGTCGTGGAAGGGCGAAGGCAGCTTTCCTTTCTCCTTGCCCGGAGGAGAGGCAGCGAAGAGGAGCCAGGGGAAGCCACCAGCCGGTGACGGGAACGCTCGCAACTTTGTGTGTGCTGGGAACGCGTCGAGCCCCCCCGATGCGGTGAGTTGTGGGAAAGGAAAACCCAAGCGCTCGAGCTGGAGGCTGGAGGGGGGGAAAAAGGGGAGAAATCAGCCCCAAGTCTTCAATGTTGTCGGCCAAGATTTGTTTCTCTTCCCATCCCCGCCCTCGGTGCCCCTTTATTCGCCTTATTTGGTCACTTTTGTGCAGCCGACTCTGGATTTAAAAACTCGGATTTTGCTTTTTCCGAAACCAGGCTCCGTCCTTCGGTTCTGGGTGTTCTAGGTGCTTGGTCTGATGGCTGCTTGTTTGGATTTTTTTTTTTTTAAAGACCAAACTTTTCAAAGAATTATATCCGCCAGGCTATATAATATCGCACTCTGATGCGCTATATAATGTGCACTGGTTGATAAATGCTTTTTATTCCGAATAATTCTCGGGTTTGATTTTTTTTCCCTCCTACAGTTCTGCTCCCTCTCCTCCTGCATCTCCTCTTCCCGGATACCTCATCCGCTTTCTTCTTCTTTTTTTTCTTTGCAGCCTCCTTTGACCCATCTAAATGTGCTGAACTACCACTATTATACCCAGCTCATTATCGATCATGTTGGTTGGGATTAGTCAGGTTTGCCCTGCAATATCCCTGGAGGGTTTAGGTTGGTGAAATTGTTTTTAAGGAAAAAAGAATTATAGTCTATTTCCAAAGCTTCACCTCTTTTCCTCTGACGTTGTAGCATGCCTGAAAAATGATACCACTGTTGTGATACAAAAGTTCCCCAAGTCCTACCAGGTAACCTTTGCTCTAGGCTTTGTTTTCCCGTAGAGGGAATGTTTGACTCTTGTCTTCCCCTCTCCAGAGTTGGTATTTTTAATAATTGTTGTTCAGCATCTTTAGCCTATTGCTTACTTAATTTGGCCCCCCATCCCCAACCAACTTTTACACTATGTTTGAGAAAGGAAAATTTCAGATATTTGATTGAGTTCAGCAGGTAGAGTCCTGGAGTGGTATATTACATTTTTTAAGCAAGTTGGGTGTTTATACATTCTGATGGGGTGTAAGTGAACCTGGCTACTGGCTGCAATGCCATGCCTAAGCCTGAAAAAGGTGCAAAAGTGTTCACCAAGTTTATCACTTTATTTCTCCTGGTGAAAACACTGGCTTGTAAATGAGCACCATTCTGCTTCATTTGTTGGTCTTTATGTACAACAGCAAAGTTCCTAAGACTGCTTTAATACAGGGGATCTCAGACTGAGTAATATGTTTTGTACAAAAATTAACAAAATTAACAATTATTTTATTGTGCTTTGATTATAAGAGGCCAGGGATGAGAACCAGAGGTACAAATACTATTTTAAATCTAAAATCTACAGAAAATTCAATAATCAGTTGAGGAGAAAGCGCTCAGCCAAAAAAGAAAAAAGGACTCTGCCAATGAAAAAAAAAATCCCTTTGGGGTCTATTAGTAACTCTTACTTGACTTCTAGAATGAAATGTGCCAGAGCTCATCCTTTGCAGCCTATGGGCCTGGAAATGGGTAGAAGAGGCTGGCCTGAATTGCTTAGCAGAGGAATGTGTTCTATCCATGCATCCTGGAGCTTTTTGCTGTTATGTTACTTATAGGAGGACTGATTACCAAAACCAATTCTGGTTTTTGAGTAGTAACTCATTACTTTATTTTAAGATGCACAACCATCTTTTTGTTATGTTATAATAAATATAACATCAATGCTTTATTTGAAGTGTAATTATGACTTATGGTTGTAGAACTTGAGTAAATATGATCCTGTTCATAGTCTCTGGCAAAAAAAAAGTTATCTCTGGGGATATTTTTTTCAGATCACATCTCGTATTTCTGCTGAAATGGGCTCCATAAGGTTGAATTTGTATCCTAGTGATTGTGTATGCAAATGCTTGCCATCTTGAATTGTCATTAGTTATAAATTGTAGTTTGTCCAAGGACATCCTTGTAATCACATTGTTCCTGTAAATCCACCTTATCCATTATCTTCCTTTTTCTCTACTTCCTTCAACCTTGCCAAGCATGACAATGTTCTCCAATGCCTCTTCCGTTCACAGGACTTCCCAAATTATTTGAGCTTCCTCATAAATCTAATTATGGTAGTTAAAATTGATTGGAGAAGAGAGATAAAGCTCAGTATATGGATTTTTTTTTTAACAAGCAAGGTACCAACTAGAAGTTATTGCTAGAGGTCCAGATTACTAAATTGTAATAATGGGATCTCAATAGTGAAAGAACAAGAGTGATCTATTATGCTCAACAGAGTCATTCTAGACACGTTCTTTGAACAGAGCTTTAATATTTCCTGCATATTATGGTTTTTTACATGTTCTAAGTTGACTTTTTAAAGCAAATGAATAAGATGGTATGTTGCTGTAAAATATTTATCTGTATGGCAACACGGTAACCCCAGTCTGAATCCCATCCAATGTCCTGTCCTGTGTGTGTTGATATTGTATTTTTAAATAAGATTCTGAAAGGCCTAATCCACTTTGTATTAATGGTCTGCAGTCACAGCTGCTGTAGGAGATAAATATAAATATGAGTCTGTTACAGCCAATAGCTATTCCCAAACAACATTTTGTCAAGCCAACCAGTTCCAAGATTCTCCACTAATGATGCTTCAAGCTAGGTCAGCCCAGTTACCTTATTCACAACTTACTTAAAATTTATACTCTATGGAAATTCTCAACTGCTTAAGGTTTTATTGCTTTTATCTTGATCCTGCTTACATTTACATCCAACCCTTAGACCACTTGCTGGTTACTTGTTAATACTGATATGAAGGGTTTATAATTTTTGCAATCATAGGAACTTTCGTTTTACTGAGCCTGCTAAAGGTAATTCTGGGTGGAAACACTGCAGAATTTCTGGCACATGATCTGTTATCCGTTATCCATTATTTTCAGTTGGAGTTAATAGTCAATGAACTTGGCCATTTTTGTCTACAAAGCACTTTGAGTCCATGCAAGGCCATTATAGTCACAGAGAGCTCTGCGAGTTAAAACTCCCAAGCTCCAGTTTCTGAGAATTTCGGTCCCGATCCTGGATCTTTTATAATTTACCCATTTTTAAGCCTCCTCCTTCATTCCTAGAACACTGTACAGGTTTTCCTTGCATAATTACTGTATGCCATTGATAGTTTCTGTCTGAGTATTTGCTTTCTTTTTCCTTCTTACATTTACTATTGTGTTTGTTTGTTTTATTTATTTACTAGATGTATGTTGCTATTGTTATACTAGATTTATAGATCAATAATATTGATCTACAAACCCATTAAATAATATGTTGTATAGTTCTAGTTATGTATCCTGCCTCCCACTTACTTCCCATACCTATAGCATCTATTGCTGTTACTGTGGAGTCAAAATGGTCCTCAATGTCTTGTCCAACCCGCTTACCAAAAATGAAAAGGATCTCTCTAACATTAGAAGCAAAGTTGGACTTATTATGTCATGCCATAGTAGGTGAGGAATCGTCAGGCCCAAGAGGAGCTGTTAACCAGGATGAATCCACTGTGTGCAATAAAATGTAGAATGCTAACAAAATTCATAGTCCTCTGAAGTCCTCTGCTATGATAATCATGTACGTTAGAAATCCAATTCTCCCTGTACATAGAATATGAGACAAGGAAGAAAACATGTTTTGATAATGTAGTAGGCTCTAAAAATGTACGGGCACAAGTCAATGTATTTGGGTTACAAAAATTGACATATCCTGCAAACCCCCCCCCTTTTTTTCCATGTCTCACTTTATGTGAATTTATTTTATGTGAGATTTTCAGGGAACCTGTGCTTGTTTGGAAAGATAGCAATGCAGGTGATAAAGTAGCTACCAATATAGAGCCAGATCTTGTTTCATCTGGATGAGCAATTCATTTGTCATCTTGATCATAGCTGAGTGGTTGCTGTGGAGATGGGCAATACTAACACCAGATAAAGAACCTAGCTCATATAATAAAGCATCAGGTGATTTTGTCTTGAGAGTCAGTAAATGATGCATGAGGTCTTTGGAGTATTTAAGATTTCAAGAAGGAACACTAAAATATCCAAGGTGTAAGCCAGCAACACATTCTTATGAGATATGGTCATATTTTTCTCACACGAAAGGGAGCTTGATCTACCTCTTGAAATCAGTTAAACCCAAGGCTGATTTTTATAAATAGCCTAGTTAATTCCAGACAGAAATTTTCTAATCTGTACATTGTTAGTCTGATTTCCAACAGTAAAGATAATACAAGTTCACCCTACTGTGTGTGGTGTTTTTGTGGCAGGGAAAGTTTGTTGTAGCATCTTTAAAATTAATTTGTAATTTTTGTTTTCTGTTTCTCACATGATTTTTGTAGCTCAGTGCACCTTCTCTCTTAATTAACTGTACACACAGGCAAGTCTCCACATTAATTTGGGAATGTGCCTTATGATGGCAGGGGTGGACTGCTGGGCAATTTCTACATTGCATTAAGACTCAAGATCGTCTCGCTCCTCTGAGTTTAACAAACTCCTCTGTCATCTTAAATATTCTATATTTCGGTTGTGGGACAAGTGAAAGTTTGTTCAAGCAGTAATCCTCAAGCCAATCAACTGGTTCCAAGTTTAAAACCTAGTCTGAATCACATGTTTGTATAAATTGTTCCTCAGTTCTTCAATTCTCTTTTCTGTCCTTTCCTTTCCTGAATCAAGGGTGCTTCAATGCAAAAAATATTGTGCGGGTAACCCATCTAAACTTATTAATGGATGGGTGTGGGTGCAAAAAAAAATATGATGAAGCATTGGTAGGCAAACACAAGGGTGTTACAAAAGGAAGATGATATCTTCCGGATCCCCATACAATTCAATATTTTTGCAATGATGACATTATGGTGTAGGAGAGCCCTGGTCCCAATAGGGAAGAAGAATGATCCCACTGGAACATTCAGATTATTCTGTTGCATCTGAACCAGATCTGAAAGGTCAAATGTCATGTCAATAAACTCTGTTCTTCTTTCCCCAGCTTGCTACTTTTCAAATAGGTTAGATTCCAATGTCCTTGACACTTGTGGATTATGGGAATTCCCCTATGGACACCCTAATGCTGGTCTAAGAGTCTGTGGGGTTGTTGTTGTTTTTTTGTTTCAGATGTGAAGAATCTCTTAGGGCAAATTGTAAAGATGCTGTTTTATCACTTCAGTACTGGCAGATGAGGCAAGATGTTGGTCTTAGATTTATCTAGCTTATAAGGGAGCCAAGTTCAGAGCAAAGATTGTAAAGAACTCATCAGTTCATTTGAACTTTGGAGGAAGTCTGAGGTAATGGAAAGAGGAGCATCTTAATTTTCTAATACTAGAAAAGATGTGTATTGTTGAATTATTGCAGGGCCTTTCCCCACTTCTCATAAAGTCTATGCTTGTCTGTTTGTTTCTCCCAGAGGACAGTCCCAAAGGTGCTTTTTCAAAAGGCAACTGGACTTTGTTTTTCCTTGAAGACACTTCACTCCTCAGCCAAGAAGCTTCTTCAGTTCTGACTTCTGTCTTCAAGGAAAAACAAAATCCAGTTGCCCTTTTGAAAAAGCACCTTTAGGACAACCATGACCTAGAATAGATGACTGAGAATCTCCATAGACACTCCCAGAGAAAGGAGAAATGGTCTTGTAAAGGGGCAAAGGAAGCAGGTTATACAGTAAGTACACAGGAGCCTCAGATAGTGATTTGATGGAAAGTTTCAATCAGAAGTCTGGGTTAAAAACCCTAAGTATATCGTCTTGCTTTTGTTTTTCCCTTTTTCCTTTTCTTGACTTTAAAAAAAATTAAAAGAATATAACAGATACCTAGTATAGATTTAAAATATCAGGTACTGCTAGAGAAATATGAGCAGGTATGCAACAAATTTGAAATACTACAAAACTAATATATTCAGATACATCTTTAAAAGCTAATACTACGAAATGTTTTATATCCGTTTGCTAGTCAAATTCTAAGTGCCCCTGCTAAGTTTTATCCTTAACAAAGTGCTTGTTCAGTTTCTGCTGATGTGATTCCTAGACCCTGGCTATCTGGCTGCCAGCTGCTATCTTCCCATTCAGAAAATTTTCAAAACAGATGCAGACAAAATTTAGCCAATGCATTAATAGTCAGGAATATTGTAGAGCAGTGATGGCGAACCTTTTAGAGACCGAGTGCCCACTGCAAACCAAAACCCACTTATATATCGCCAGGTGCTGGGTAGGTGTGGCCTATTGGGGGTGTGTGGCCGATTGGGTGTCACCCATTGGGTGGGCGTCACCCATTGGGTGGGCATAGCTGCAGTGGTAATGGCAGACTGGATGGGAATTAAAAAGTTCAATCAATCAATTCCAACTTTGCCTAGATCTTTTTTTTCCCGCGCGAAGTTAAAATTGATTGAACTTTTTTTTTTTTTTGCACACGGCGGCAGAGGCCTAAAGCGAAAAGGTTTTATAAAACTCAGCTGAAGGCCTAGGACTGGGGTGACAGCGTGCGTGCCCACAGAGAGGGCTCTGAGTGCCACCTCTGGCACCCGTGCCATAGGTTCACCACCACTGTTGTAGAGGGTCCTGCATTCCTACAATAGCTATTATGTTTTCTGCTAGAAATCCAGCTTCTGTGCTTCCTTATGCTTCAGTATTGCTCTGTTCCCATACTGTTGATGCTTTGGGGTGAGAAAGGGATTTCAAGAGCACTACCATGCCTTGCTTCAAATGTTCGTTCCAAAGAAGCCGAGCGAAAGAGGCTAAACTCTGAAAATGGTGAGAATCTGTCCTTTCTTAAAACATTACCATGTTGCCATGCGGAAAAAGGGCACCCCTCAAAACACAAATGAGTAGAATTCACAGTAAAAGTACGTTTGGACTGAGCATTCTCAGAATATTTTAAAGTCCTTACTGATGCTTTACTATGCAGGAAGCTTTTGAAGCTTATGGGGAATTAAAAGAAAGGGCAAAGGCAGAATAAAGTTTTTGAAGTTCTGAATGTATTGGTGAAAAGGCTCATCTTCTAACTCCAGCCACCCAGTGGTCCCCTCTGATGAAAAGAAGGAGCGGCAAGGCCAGTGGATTGGAGCTCATGAGTGAACAAGCAGAGGCTCATGTTTGTATCCCACCCTGCCAATTATTAGGCAGCAGTGTTTTTTTTTTCTTCACATTTTGGATGTTTTCAATGACCGAATTTGCACAATACACTAGCCAAAGCTGGGGGGCAGGGAGTATGACAGGGTTTTGGGGGCGGGAGATGGTGTGCACACAGGCAGCACACAGGGTTTTTTCTCCTTGCTTTATATTGCAACAGTCACATATACAACAAAACTTTTTTTCTCCTTTAAATACCTAAGGGGTGCCTATTATTCAAGCAAAATTGGCTGCAAAGGATTGTTTTCCTTTCACATTCTAATTTGTCAATTACCTTCAGATTTACCTTTCCTGGGATTATTAGAGTTCTTACCTCTTGTTCAGTTCTCAGACCAACCACTGCTAATCTGCAGCAGGCTGGGTTTGACCTTGGTTGTTTCCAAAACAATTGAGTGTGGGAAAGTAGATTTTCCCACCTCTCTATGTTCCTATGCTTCCTCTTGTAGGTGGCTCACTGAGCAATTGGTGCTGCCACTTTAAACCTATAACAAGGTTGTCTCCCCCACCCTTCTTTGTTGTCCTTAGGCCTTGTTTCCTTCCTTGTAGGTGGTATTTGCCACCACCAGGCTGCAGGGGTGTCAAACTGCCGGCCCATGGGCCGGACGCGCCATCCCAAAACCGGGCCCACCCCATTGCCGGCAATGGAAAAAAAGCTCCGATACGTCGCGTGACATCACATGACGTCGCGAGTTTGACATGCCTGCTCTAGAGGCTGGTGCTGGCTTTGTTTATTGCTAGGGCGACTTCTAGTTTCTGCTCAAACTTTGTGGTCATTGGCAAGGCAGGTAGCTTGGCTCTGCTCTAGATGGACTGCTGGGCATATTTGTACACAACTTGCATTTGAGCTGCCTAGCTTATGGGCCAGATTGGTTTGCCATTGGTGGTGGTATGTGCTATCTTTCTACTGATACTTTTGGCAGGGCTTAAAGTAGCCCCCTGAGTGAGCTTCTCTGTTGTCCCCAACTAGGAATTTCTCTTATTGTCCTGACTAGGTTTAGGCTGGTTGGGATTGATGTTATTTTGGTGGCCCAGATGGTGGTCCCAGTCAGCTTCTTTTTCTCCCTGACTGGGTCTGCAGATAATTGGCTGCCCTAACTGCAGTGAAAGGACCACCCAGTTGCGGTCTTCCTCTCTTTTTGGTGAGGGAAGAAGGAGCCCCATTCACCTGGATCACACTTCAGCTCCCTACTGCCCTGGCAATATCTCTCATTGCTACTAACACATGCTCCAGCTGCTGATCCTGCTGGCCAAACTTTCCAACACTCTTCTAGATGTTTTCCAAGCCTAAAAACCTGAATACCTCCAGTCTGCTAACTGAAGAGAAAATACTCCCAATTAAAAATTCTCATGAACATCCAATCCACATTTTTGCGCTGGCCAATCTGCCAGCCACCAAGCCGCCTAGTTTGTTGCCAACTTCCATTGACTGATCCGCCAGCTGAATTTATCAGATCTGCTGATTTTCCTCCTGAATACTCCAGTGTTGGCCAATCTATCAACCAAATTCTTTTTCCCATTGCAATTTGTCTATGTCACCAGCCTTCTGCCTTCTGGGTCTTTACCATTTTTCCTAGGTCTGGATCTCCCTACACAGTTTTTTCGGTGTCTTTGGAGCACCCACCAGCTCAAGAAGCAGAATTTTGGTAATCTTCCTCTGCCCACCACTGCTATGTCCAGCCAGCCAGCCTATTTGCCTGCCTTGCTTCAAAATGAGCTGATTTCCTCTTGACCCCACAAGCATGAACATAGGCATACAGTATATGCAGTACAAACCACCTCATTTGAGACAAAAGATCTTGGTGTTTGCAATCAGCTAGCCCTCCAGCATAGTGTGGGCATGAAGTTATTAGTCTCTTAAGTGAACCACGCCATACACGTGGCATCTGCTTGAATTATAGCTTACTCAAGAGAAAACAGTAATTATGTTTTATTAAACTGGGTTTAGAGTTAGCATGTTTCCTGAACCAAGCTAATGAATTAGCAAACAGGAGAATAACAACAACAACTTGTATACTGCAAGCTCTCAACAACTCTGGCTGACTCAAATAATAACTACGGGGAAGGAATAAGCTGAGGGAAGTTAGAAAAAGTCTTCTGAAGACCTTGTCCTGTTCAAAGTTGAAACACGTATAGTACAATAAATTATTATGAGGCCCATTTAGTCTATATCAAAGGTGCCTGGCAGGTAATACCTAAGATCTTATCTTGGGACAGGTGAACAAAAAATTATTTATAGAACCTGTTTTCAGTGTGAGTGTTCAACCACAGGAGGTGCATAACAATTGTGTAGTGAGTGTTTTTAAATATGCAGATTGCTTTCTTTTCTCTCCCAGGTACTATAGTAAATTCCTTGAGTTCCTGAAAACAAAAGAGGAAGGTGGAATTTACAAAGGGGTGTCAGTTCTACTTGCTTAATTTTTTTATAGGCAAAGCTATGCTTAATAGTAAGGGATTAATTTGGCAAATCTTTCATTTTCTGAACATCTTGCTGCTAGTAGTCCTATTCTGTGACCACTTTGAAACTCATTTTGCCTGTATCAGGCTTGGAATGATCACATCCTAGTTATATAGATGTAGATATGGGTATGTTGTTACATGTTGTTGCTTTTCTTGTATTTGTCTTGCACGGTCTGCTTGATTTTGCAGTGTGTTTGCTTAGTTTCTTACAGAAAAGCTATAATGCATGAAGCGACAAGAGGTTTTGTTTATCAGCCAGCTTTTTGCAGAGCCTGACACCGATTAGGACTGAGAGGGAATAACTGGCTCAAGGTCACCCAGAAGTTTTTGTGCTTCAGGGAGGACTAGACTCTGGCCTGAGCCTTCCTAGTCTAGCACTTTACCAAAAACTACATCACTCTATGTACATACAGTCCCCGGGTTAAGAATGAGTCTCATTCCTAACTCTCTGTGTAATTCAAATTAATATTTGTGTTGGAACTTGTACTTACAAATGAAGCGCCTAGTATTAAAAATGGCGGACAGCATTCTCCATTCAATGCTTTCAGGAACCACTGAAAACAGGCTGTATATTAACAATGTGTGGCTTCAGCAGTTCCTGAAAGCATTGCACACACTTCAGCGCTTTGTCGGCTCAAGGAAAGAGAACGCTGTCTGCCGTTTTTTAGTAATAGGCAATCCATTCATATCTAGGGATTGTCCTTGTCAGATGTTCTTACCTCGGGGACAACATGCATATATTTGAAATCCCAGGGTAATAGATATAGACGCTTCCCTTCAGAATTAACAAGATAGATTTATTACATTGAGATTCCTGCTGTAGGAATGAGTTCTGAGTCCTATCTATTTCTATCAAGTTTATTAGATGATGGAAAGAAGCTAGAGTACAAAGTGCTCGAGCAATGGCTCTGTGTGATTTACCATTTTATTAATAGCAAGTGTGTTAAAATATTTCATACACAAACATCAGTTCCTGCTTAACATCTGCATTGTATAGATTCTTATCATAAGTTAACTGAGCATCACTTAAGAATATTAAGTTCTGGAACCAAATGCAAGCTCCACTTAGTGCAACATTCTGACATAGCAAAGGGCAGCATTTAGCCAACTTTGTTAAGCTCAGAAAGTTAAGTGTGTGTATGTGGGGGGGGGGGAACCTTGGGTCTCCTGGGTGGGAGACCCAAGACTCTTGACAAAGCTGAGAAGTAGGGGAAAAAAAACTGAGACAGAAGGCAATGGCAAACATTTACATACTGTTGCCATGAAAACCACATGTGTTCACCAGGAATTTAGTTGATTCAAAGAAGTCTATACCTTTACTATTTCTAACAAAAGCTAGTCAGATGCTTCTAGGGATTCAGCATCCCTTCCCCCACCCTGCATAGTTTGCTTTTTGGTGTCTGTTATTTAGAGAGAGATTTCTCTGAACACAGAGGTTCCATTTAGGTTCAAGGCATTTGTTTATAAATTGTTTTTTATTTATTGTATCTTATCATCTGATGACTTAATACTTCCTGAAAGCTAAATAATAGTTTCTGCCAAAGGTTCTTCACTCCAATTGTAGCCTCCTAAAGTTAAATTTCTTTGTAAAGAGGCGGATGGAGGGTAGTGAAAAGCGTGAGCAGACTTTTTATCTGTCCTATATGTTATCCTTTTTGAACATAAGAACATAAGCAGTGTCCTGCCAGAGCAACCCCCTGGCCCAAGTCCAGCAGTCTGTTCGAAATGTTGTTTTTTCACATACTATATTTAGTCCAGACCATTGGTTGATTTTGGAATATTCAGTAGAGGAGGATGCTGGTGTGTTGAATGTTCAACCCCTCTAACTTAACCACTGTTTGCTTCAGAGCCTCCCTAATTATTCCTATTATTATCGCTTTATGTGCCACAAGCCCTTAACCCTCAGCTCCCTTTGAGACAGAAAAAGAAGAAGGTCCATTGTTGGTGACAACTGTGCCAAGCAGTAAACATATTTTCATAGTCATTTTACAGGATCTGAAGAAACCACAGCCACTGGAAATGCTTTGAGTAGAGTCTTTGTGAGAGCTTTCCTGTGGATTAAGGGAGCATCTGTTTTCTTCTGCCTAGAAGAGAAAAACAATGATTTCTCACCTATGTCTTGGTAATTTAAAAAAAAAAATCTTGCCTAGAAAAAGATCCTAGTTGGGATAGTGAAAGGACAGACCAGATTGTCAATCTGTTATGTAATTCCCCATTGCTATGTGTGTTTGGCGTGCCTCAGAAGATAATCCCTGCATTTTATAAATTTATAAACAGAACATTAACATTGTGTCTGGATGCCTTATTTGAAAGTATAAGCTATATATGCACAACAACAAGAATGCTGTTGGGCTACTACTGTTTGAGGAAGAGAGTCCATACCTTACTCTCACTTCTGTTTCAGCTCATGCCCAACAGGCTCCTAATTACTATGACCACTGTCTACTAACAGTGGAAGGGGTAATAAAACTATTGTAGTGCTGCAGCTTTTTTTTTTCAATGTAAACACAATTTTGGTCCTGCAATACTTGCTCCCCACGCTCCTATCTGAATGGATCGAGCTGAGCTAAAATTCTTTTTTATTTATGCAAGATAGGACAAGCCTTTGAGTAACCTTGAAGAAGATGGCATGAGGTCAAGAAATGAGGAATGGTTGCTGGTTGTCCTTCCTAAATCTTCTAATTTGAAAAAAGCCATTGCCATAAACAAGGACAACCTTTCCGAAGTTAAGATCCTCCATCAGTGGTCAACTGGTCTCATCATTGCCAGCCAGCACAGGAGTTGCCTTTGTGGGTAGGATAGTGGGAATTATAGTTCAAAAGTTCAGACAACACCAGATAAATGCAAGATTGGCAAATCTACACATCTGGGTTTTGATTTGTGTTTCAATAACATATGTGCTTCTAATTTTTCCTGTATAGTTACACAATCCTTCTAGGTTATGGTTTAGACAAATTAGATCATTTGATCAATAAACAAATATTAAGAATGGAACGGGAATCTACCCCCACCCTAAACACAAGAGAAGAGGGTCAGAAAAAGAGTAGCTGCTTGTTTATCGTGTCTCAAAGGTATTTTTCCCAAAGGCAACTGGACTGTTTTTCCCTTGAGGAAGAAGAAGAAAACATTTTGCTTCTAATCCAAGAAGCCTCATCAGTTCTGGCAGGATGGTAAACTAATGGAAGGATTAGTTCTGACGAGATTTTTGGGGGGGGGGGCGATTGAAAAGATCATATTTTTTTGCAGTCATCTGGTCTTAGCACTGTCCCTGAGAACTCTTGAGGCCACTTGAGGGTTTATCTGTGCCATCAGGGTCACCTGTATCAGAGGGCAAATGGAGGAGGAATCTTCTTGGAACTGTTGAAAGGACTGCATTGTAGACAGGAGATAGGTGGTGTCCTATCCCTTCCCCTCTGTTGAGAAGGAACTGCTCAGTGTTAACATAACTGACCTCTTTTACCTTCTTTCAAACCAGTGGTCCTTTCTATCTTGCTGTCTTTGAAAGAGTGACCTCTGTCTTTCAAATGCAGATGGACTGCTGAATCTTGTCATGATGGGTTTGCGCTCCTATGTTGTGTCATGCGTTTGTGAAGTGGTTGTTTTATTTTACCAATGTACAGATCTGCCCATGTCTCATTGCATTGTATTGTTAGGCAGTAGATTCAAACAAATGCACACTGGAGGGTTAAAGGCAGATTAATTCAGTACTGTTTGTTTAATATTTCAGAGATCAAATCCATAATCTTTATAGAGGACAGGGTAGAAAAAGAATTAAGACAACTCTAATGGTAATTCTCTAAGTACCTGAATAAATACAGTTAGCTGCTTTCTATTTTATTTGTATGATGACATCTACATTGCTTTTATCTTTATATGAATAACTCCAAGCAAAGTTCAATACTCAGTTGAAGCCTTTCCTTATTTTAAGGAATAAAGTGTTTGTAGGTAAGGAGGAAGGAATAATCCATCAGCTGTAAGAGAACTCACTCAAATCCAAAGGTACCTTTTAGGTATATTTTAGGCCTAAAAATATATATATGTAAAACTTCCCTGGTACCCCTTTATTTTTGTTGCAATAACTATTGGCTAAATATCATTTGTGGTGTCTTACGTTTCACATTTTCTAGGGTAGCTTTCTCAAAGTTAGGATCTTTCTTATGTTTTAAATCGGGGGTATTCAACCCCCAGATCATGGGCCACTACCGGCCTTGAACTATTTGGAAATGGGCCACGGAAGTGGCAGGCACACCCACATCCCTACTTGCACAAGCAGTGGGAAAACACATGCACACACGTTCCATTTGCATGAGCGGTGGGCGCATATGCCCATGACTTGTGCGAATGGAGCTGGGTGCTTGTGTCTGTCACTCCCATGGACTCTCTCCCTCCCCACCCCTTGCCCGTCTGCAAAGGCAGAAAAGTTGGGGAACTCTATTTTAAACAACAATTCTAAACATCACTTACTATTGGCTGTATATGGGGGGTGGGGGGGTCATACTTTATAGAATTATTAGTTTAAACTGGTAAGATCCATATTGAGAAAGGCTGTTCTAGCCTTTAATGTTTAATTCATAGCTTTTAATGTCAGGCCCAAAGGGACTTCCTTTTTTTCCAGATTTCGTATATCTCAGAGTTTGTGAGATAATAAGATATTGGGCAGGAGTGAGAAATAGCACTGTATATTCAATAAACAGGCATTAGAACAACATGCTAAGGCCATTTCTATTCTCTTGTTCATAAATTATAGATGTTACTCGCAATCTCTTTACAACATCCTTTAGTAAAGCCTGGCTTTGTTCATAAGCAAGTTTAAACCCAACAGAATGTTGTGCTTGTTTTTTTTATTAAAAGGTGCACTTTGTAAGAGGCAAATACAATAATATATTGTTCAGTACTGTCTCCAGTTACTGATGCTGTAAAGCAGCAATAGGAATGACATTTTGTCTTCCATTGCAAATAAATTGAAATGTAATTATTCTGATTGTTTGGCTTTCTGTCTTCTACCATTCCTCTCATCTTAACAATGGGGACAACTTCATTTGTCTCTTTGTTTTAAATTTGGAAGGAGAAAAAAGATCACAATTGGATTTTTGTGTGAAAAACCTGAAACAACAAATTGTGCCATCTGGGTGTGTATTCAAAGACAGAACTTAACTTTTCTTTAATTCTGAGCATACCTCTCACTATTGAACCGATGTACGAGTACATAAGTCCAATTGATGGATATTTGCTCTGTTTTGTTTTAAAAGGTCTTGTAGGCCATGAAATCTGTTTACCTATGACCTAACAATGCATATGGTTGCAATTATATCATTGATGAGATACTTAATAATATTACAGATAATTTCTGCAGAAATTTGAGACCCCTGATTTTAGCTTAGGTTAACAGAGAAAGCCCCTAGATCTCAAATCTTTGAGAGAAAATACCCATGAAATAGTTCTGGTAAACATTTTGAAAAGCACATGAAGATTAAGGGAAGGTTATAGTAATTGGGAAATCAGATTTCTCAGCCCAGCTGCTACTTCTTTCTTGCATCCTCTCCCCTTCATCTGTTGTGTACCTAGTGAAACATTCATTTCACGGAGAATATATTCTATCTCAGGGGTGTCAAACTTGCAATGTCATGTGATGTGTCGCGACATATCACGACTTTTTTCCCATTGCTGGCAATGGGGTGGGTGCGGTTTCACTATGATGCATCTGGCCTGCGGGCCGGCAGTTTGACACCCCAGTTCTATCTAGTATTGAATTGTACTTGAACTGAAAAAGCAAATTGCTTGTAATCCAGGATTTATATTAGCACAATACAGGTAGTCCTTGACTTGCAATCATTTCTTTAGCAACTGTTCAAAGTTACAACAGCACTGAAAAAAGTGACATATGATCAGTCCTCACACATATGACCGTCACAGCAGCCCCATGGTCACATGATCAAAATTCAGGTGCTTGGCATGTATTTAGGACAGTTGCAGCTTTCTGGAGTCATGTGTCCACCATTTGGCGCTCTTCCTAGCCAACCTCCGATAAGCAAAATCAATGAGGAAGCTGGATTCTCTTAATGACTTCATGACTTAACAGGATTAACTCTCTTAACAACCATAGCAAAAAAGATCATAAAATTGATGCAACTCACTTAACCAACTTGCTTAGCAATGGAAATGTTGGTCCTAATTGTGGTTATAAGTCGAGGACTACCTTTATTCCAGTGGTTCAGAAGTCTTTAAAAAAAAACTCATTCTGACTTTTATTTTCATAGGTATCTGAGGAACAACTCAGGCATTGACTGCAGAAGCTCTACATCTACAGACGTGGAGAAACAGAGGATTCCTACCACTTGAGACAAACCTCTACCTGCCTAGGAAGAACTGGAGATTTGGAGAGAATGCTCTTATTTAGCAAGAACAGCTAAATATAATACTCTTTCTGTTGCTACAACCTATTCGTTTTTCCTTTTTCCTTCCCAATTTCTTCCCACAACTGGGATCCAGTCATTAAGCACCAAATTATTTAATGCCCAGTGGTATTTATCATTACTACACTTTTTTTTTAATGTACTGTGAGAGTTCTAAAAATATTTTTGTTTCTTGGCCTTTTTACTCCTACCATTTTTGGGGACTTTCTCTTGAGTCGTTATCTCTCACACGGAGCATCTGGATGGCTTCATAAATTGGGAGCAGTGCCCTTGTTCATCATGGGGCGAGAACAGGAATTGATCCAGGCTGTGAAAAATGAGGATGTACCTGGTGTACAGAAATTGGTAGCAAAAATCAAAGTGTCCAAAAATAGTGAGTATCTCCTTACACCCTAACGTAATATTTTTCTTTCACTTGTAAAAGTAATTTTTTTTTTCATAAAGTAAATTAGCTGCAGTTCTGTGGCTTTTGGCAAACTGGCTATGGTTATACAGTATATAGAGACCAATAGTAAGAGATGACTCTGTTGTGATTCATAATGTATAAAATACTTCTTTTTATCAATCCAGAACTGTTAACAGTGTTGGAAATAGCAGCAAGATATAAGTTCTACCTAAGAAAACAATCTTCTCTTTGAGGACTATCTTATCTGGAATCTTTCTGATTGGAAAGATTGTCCAGTCCATGCCTGATTTAAAAGTAAAGAACCATAAGAAACGTTCTTAAGCTGCCCATCGTCACATAATAGCTGAAGAGAAGGGTTAGCAGGCACTGAAGTGATGTGAACATATTCTTCCTCACTGTTGTAAAATATATTAAGTTTGTATTTGAATTATGCTCTTATGCATAATTGAATTATGCAACATGTATTTTTTTTCTTCCTCTTGAATAGGCGTGTATCATTTACTTTTACCTTTATTGGAGACTTCCAGTTTTTCTTTCATGAATAGTAGCAAAGAGCTCATGGTGTTATTGTTAACTGTCTTCCTATTATGGATTTGATAGGGAAGGTGTGGATGCTGGGATTTAGGGTTCTTTTTGAATAATAACTGCATCATTTTATTTGGGAAACATATGTGAAATGTGAAATATGCAATATGTTAAAAGAAAACTAATTTTAACTTTTGCTTTTAATCAAAATAAATTACTTGGGAGTGTATGTTTTGGCCATCTGTTCAATATTGCGAAAATTCAGATGGCAAGAAGATTAAGTAGAAATAAAGCTTTTGTGTTAAAACATACTTAAAATATTGGGAAAAGGATATCAGCAGGTGACCAAGCTCTAGTCTTTATAAATAGATGGTTTTCTGCCTCAGATATAAGGGATTTGCATAAGATTTTAAAATGATCTGCCAAGAAAGGCAAACTTCAGGAAGCATCTCTGACACCTGCTTGGCTGAAGATGGAAGCAAATAAAGTATGAGTGATGGATTTATTCCAGTACAGGTAGTCCTTGGCATATAACCATAAGGGAACCTGCCCATTACAAGTTGCAAGTAGAGAACCATAAGAAAGGCTCTTAAGCTGCCCATGTTGTAAGTCATGATGGTCGTTAAGCAAGGCATTCATATGATCTTGCTGTTTAACAATCTCAATCCGTCTCTCCCCATTAAGATAATTAAGCAGAGCATGGTATGCCTCAGGCATGGGGGGGGAGGCCCTGGGAGGCCTAGCGCAGGTCCACACTGTAGCACCTTCCCAACTAACACATGACCTGACTTAGGCCTCTCCCATCCCCTAGGGCATCCTGTGCTCCACTTTCCACCCCATTGGATCCCCGCAGATCTTAAGCTTGCTTTCCTATCCTGTGGGGTTCCCGCAGGATAGGAAGCCTTAAGCCTGCTTTCCACTTCACCAGATCCCACCACCATCATGGCTCGGTCCACTGACCTTTTTCTTGGGAAGCAGCTGCATTGCCACACAGCCTTCCTACACAGAAGCTGTCGGGCACCATCCTGGAATTAGATGCCATTTGTGGTCACTCTGAAACAGCACCCACTTCCAGGATGGTGCTACGCAGCCTCCGTACTCTATAGGCAGGCCGAGGGGCAGATTAGCTGGCTTTCCTTCCCAAAGATGATTCTGTATAGCATGGAGGCTGCATGGTGCCATCTCGGAAGTGGGCCCCATTTTGGTGGGGCCACCTTCCAAAATAGTCCCTGCTTCCAGGACAGCACCATGTGACCTGTGTACTGTATAGGGAGTTCAAGGGCTGCATCAACTTGAAGGAGACATACAGAAAAGATAAGTGACTAAACCATGACAGGATGGAGAGGAGGGTTTTGGACTCAGCAGGGTAGGGAAGCATGCCCAAGGCTGTCAGGATCCAGCGGGCCAGGAGACAGAGGAAGATAGACAGTGGTTGTTTCAGTTTCTTTGTGGTTAGTTGTAAGGATGATCGGATTGCCCAGCACCCAAATTTTGTTCACGTGACCCTGGGGGGTGCCATAGTGGATGGAATTTCAGATAGGGGTTGTAAGTCCTTTTGTTCAGCGCTGTCATAATTTCGAACAGTCACTAAATGATCAATCCTAAATCAAGGACTCTATATATTTGTTTTGCAGTTCCACAAATGCCATTCTTACCAGGAACTACAACTCCTAGGATTCTCAACCAGCAAAATTGTTAGTGTTTACTGTGTGGATACCAACCATTTAATGAATTGCTGGGTGGAAGTGGATCCTGGGAGCTATAGCAGTTCTTCTGGAGAAAAAGAATAATGAGTATAGAGAAAAAATATTAGTTCTACATAGAAAGAATTAAAGCAGAAAAAGCAGTAGCTTCAAAGAAAAAGCTTGCTGACGCATGTCCTACATATTGGGACACTTCATCTCTCCTGGGATGGACACAAATAAATTTGGATTATACCTTCAATCCCCCATATCTAATTGCTGATAGCTAGGTTAGGCAGTCTTTTTTTCTGCTAAGGACCGCATTCCCACAAGATTAATATGGTGGGAGCTGCAATACTTGCTAGTGGTGAAAAGGATCACAATCAAATTTGAATGTGACCTGCATTTTTTTTCTCTGAGGCATTTTTTTTTTACTCTTTGGGTATTGAGAAAGAGCAATACCTGTTTTGAGAGATCAATTGTTTGTTTGCAAAGGACTCTTCAAATTAGGCTGAGGGTATATGAAACTAGGCCAAGACCCCTTTGAGTTGCAAGTGGCTGGTTCCTGATATATACAATGAAATCTCATTTTTAAAGAAATAATTTGGTAGGGAGGTTGGTTATTCCCAATTGATGCCATCAGTACAAATTTCACAAATTTACAGCAAGGTTTTGGAGGTGGGAGGATTGTAATGGCCACCCAAGCACTTCAGGAAAGTGCCCTGTGGAAGGAAAGGTGTTCATTGGTAGTCTACTTAGTTGGCAGGCCAAACTCTTGACTTTGGAAAGAAGAGGAAAAAGAAAGGCAGGAGGAAAAGATGTTTTCCCCTTGATTTACTTCCAATAGCTACTCACCTCCCATCTTTCTCTGCTCTCCTTAGGATCAGCTCCTACCCAGCCCAAATGAGGCTACCCTTCTCATCTCAATTCTAAGGGAAATTCCTGCACCCACCTTTCTAGTTGATGCGGTCTGCCACTCCCTTTGCGTTTACTTTGAGCATCACCTTTTCAAGCTACCTGGCTGAGCAGTTGCTGGGTGGCTCTCTAATGATGAAGGGCCTTTCTCACCCATAAGTATATCCAGATGAGCTGTATGGCTTGTAAATGTAGTTGGCCATGGAGGCAGCCAACAGCAGCCTCTTTCTCTAAGACAGGATGAGATGACCTTTTTTAAAAAACAAAATCCTTGCCAGAACCCTTCCCCTGTCTCAGTGGATTCAGAATTGTGTCTTTCTGCTCAGCCCTCGGGGATCTCATGTATCTAAAAAAAGTCACTGCACATAATCAAGAATCAAGTGCCAATCCCAGCGACAGGAATTTGAGAACATGTAGTTTAATATTCAGCAGGCATATTCTTAAGCAATGCATGCCTTGAAAGATATAGGTCTACAAATGGGTCTCTTTGCCTATTACTGTATAAATTTACGGGGCTTGTAGGCAATGTTTTATTGAAGAGGGACAAAAATGATATCTAGCTGTGCATGGAGTAGAAGAGCAATGTGCTACCACAACTCTTGATAATTCAACCAGAAAGGGAAAACAGTCATCTCTGGACAAGATGGACAGCACATACATTTAATAAATAAATAAGTAATACGTTTTGCAAACCTTGTACCTTTTGTAAGGAAGGCCTTTTTGACCCTGCTAAGTTGCCATAGGAGCTTTGCCCACAATAGCTCTGGAAAAGTGTACTTTTTTTTTTCAAAACATTTTTTTCTTTTGTGTTTGAATGCTGAGCAGTTTAATTGAAATTGTTAAACGACCCGTCAAAGCATTGGCCTTTCTCCCTGATGATCAATCACTTTCCCGGCTGGACGCGCTTGTTAACAAAGGGCCAGTTGGCTGGGTTGGGGCGGGGACACCATAGCCCCAAAGGAGAAAGTGGAAAATCCAAGCTCAGGCTGTCATTCCTCGGGGCAGGAGGGTGTGTGTGGGTATTATTCCTTAAAAAGGACAATGTCTAGGAGTCTTTCTGCAAGGAAAAGGAGAACCTAGTTCAGCTGCCTCATAAGAACTGGTCTTTCTAAAACACATTACAGTTTTCATTTCTTCTCTGAGAATGTTACCACACTTGACATGTTTTTCTCACCTTCCCATCACCAGTCCTAGCAAAACCCATCATTCTATAACTCTTAAAGAAGACACGGCCAAATGTTTGCTCAGACATTTGTGGAAAGACTGGGAATTTCTCCTCATTTTGACAGTGATTCTGTCTGGGAATTGTGTTAATTTTACAACTTCATTGTTGAGATAATTCACCTCTGAAAATGCTGGTGGAAGTTGAGATGTTTGCTTAGCCAACAGTTTGATAGTCACTGGTACCTAATCTTGTGTATCTGAAAAGATTCACGCTTAGTACTTTTAGTTCTTCTACTGGCAAGAGAGAAGTAGCTAGATTATATTTAAAAAGCCTGGGCAAGCAAATCTTCTGTAACAGAGTATGTTCAATTTCTTGATCTCTGCAAGTGCTTAGTTGAAATTGTTAATGAAGTCAATATATCATTTGTTCTTATTATTTCTATTCTATTTTTATACTATGACTGATGATGGAATTTTGAACTTCAAAGATGAAAGTGACATCTGAACATTCTGCCAGAATGCTGAATCAAACACATAGTAGGCTGCACTATTTTTTAAAAGGTTGTATGGTGGAAGCTGACTATATTTCCAAACTAGAAACAGTAATATAATTAAAAGTGAGCCTTATGCTAACTCATGGTTCAGACTATACACACATTCATTATTCTGTCCTTCTTTTGAACAAGTGGTGCTACCTTCACATTTGTTTAAGGTTGACTAGTTTAAGCAGACCAGATTCATAAGCCACTTTAAATCTGTTTCATACATTCCCAAAGGCAAAGTTGAACTTGTCACACACTGTATACTGAGTAGAGAGCTACAGTTGAACTGTGATCACTGGAATATTTTTCATAAGAATCAATGCTTGCCAGTATGGATTGGCATACCAATACTTTATGTAGTTAGATATACATTTAAAATATCTTGGGCATATTTTTATTAGCTTGCAGAGAACTAAAACAGAAAGTACAAAACAGGAGATAATTTTCAAAGAAATTAGACTGATATTTTTGCTGGTTTGGGGCTGCAGTTGCTATATTGTTTCCTGATATATTCAATTAGTTGTGAAGTAATAGTGTGTTGCATTCATATATTATATTTTCTGATGGACGTTTGAACCATCTTAACTATTTATATACTGAACAGAATATAGTATTTCTTTGAACTACCAGTGACGTTCTACTGAATTGATTGATTATATGCCATTAACTCAATGTCAATTCTCAAACAATCTTGACAGATTTTCTCCATAAAGATTTATCCCCAGTCTGATCCTTCAGATGGTACATTCACCATTGCTATAGTTAAGTCTACTCATCTTGTGGCCGATCATCCTTTTCTTCTGTTTCCTTCCATTTTTCCCAAAGTTATAGACTTCTCAAGAGACTTAGGTCTTCACTTGTGTCCAAAAGGCATTTTCAATAGGGGCACATAACTAAGGCAGGATATCAGCAAAAAGCCCGAGCCTGCAAAGATGAAGTGAGGAAAGCTAAGGTTCAAAATGAACTTAAGGCTTGTGGCAAAAGTTAAAAATAACAAAAAAAGCTTATTTCAACATGTAAAAAACAAGAAAAAGTTAAGGAAATGATTGGTCCATTAGTGGGAGAAAGTGGCAAGAAGGTGACAAGCAACAGGGAGAAAGCAGAACTGCTTAACTCGTTTTTTGCATCCGTCTTTACACAAAGGGAAAAAAACAGTCCAACCTATCAAAATTGGATTCTGGTAACAGTTGCTAGTCTCTGAAGTCTGCTGGAGGTATTGGATAGTCTCTTGTTATAGATTTTCTTATTTCAATACTTACACAAATCCTTCTGTATTCATTGGCAAGCAGAATATGAATCCAGAAAGATCAAAGCAGTTCTCAAATATCTCATTAAATATGTGGTAAGAAGTAAGACTCCTGGGTGAATCCTTTTGTTTATTACAACTCCTACTCCACTTCTTTTGGTAATATAGAAGGGATTTATATGTATTGTAGTTTATTCCAATGCAAAGAAGCAACTGAAATTAAATTCTACCTGATGTTTTCAGCAGCCTATTGTTCAATATACATTGTTTCAAGATTCATGTCCTGTATTGTGCAATAGAATTGAATAACTAGAAAAAAAGGTGGATCTTCTCAGTCATTAATCATATAAACAACCAACACTGATATATGAAGATCATTAGGGAAGCTTAATTCATGTGCTTTGATTCTTCTGAGGTCATTTTTTATTCTTCCGAAGAACTTTTCACTTATCTCTATGAGGATATATTTTGGGGGGAATCTGGATTTTTGATTTAATTTGGAAGGTCTTTATTTTGATGGGATGATTTTCAGTTGTTTTCTATAAATATAAGGCATAAAAAGACAAAATGATTTGGGAGTTAGGCACGAGGAAGGGGCTAAAGAGAGTGGCAAGGAACAATCTTATCACATTTTGGTAAATGAGAGTTTGGAGCTAATCACACCATGTTTGCCAATAACAAAATTATCTTGACCAATGGTACACCATGTAGACAACCATATAAGTCTCAGTTCAGCTATTTTATCTTTCTGTTGACAACATATCCTCAGATCAGTAAATTGCCCACTGTTCTTAAAAGGTTGGGATCCCTTGTTTTAGAGAGATAGGTTTGGCCTTTTAACTGCAACCTGCTACTCTAGTATATTTTTATGTATTTTATAATGTAAACCACCACATGTAAACCACCAGAAATTATCTTCTGAGTAAAATACTGGAGCAACACAATAATAAATGAAAAATAAATAAATTCAAGACCGGTGGCAAATTGTCCTGCTGAAATTGTGTAATAGTATAACAGTAATATCAACTTTGACATGCACCATTGGATGCTACCTCGTTCTGTCTTTTCACTGATCTCATGGTATTTAGTTTGAGGTGTTCTTCCTTTGTGAATTACAGTATGTCTAGACTTAATCCTAAGCGCCACTTATGTAAGATAGGAACTTTACTGTGCATGTTTTTTATACTTGGTTGGACATATGAGCAAAATGGACTTAACAAACACCCTTTTGGAATGTAACCTGTTTGTAAGTAAGGAATTGTCTGTATTCTAATCACATTTCCAAGAAAGAAAAGAGATAAAGCGATAATCAGGACTGCAACATCACTATAGAGTGTCTATGGCAGTGGTGGCGAACCTATGGCACAGGTGCCAGAGGCGGCACTCAGAGCCCTCTGTGTGGGCACGCGCGCCGTCGCCCCAGTCCTAGGCCTTCAGCTGGATTTTATAAAACCTTTTCACTTTAGGCCTCCGCTGCAGTGTGCAAAAAAAAAAAAAAGGGGGTTCAATCAATCTGTCAATTTCAACTTCTCGTGGGAAAAAAAAATCTTGCAAAGTTAGAATTGATTGATTGAACTTTTTAGTCTCATCCAATTGCCGTTACCACCGCAGCCACGCCCACCCAATGGGCCACACCCACCCGGCACCTGACGATGCATAAGTGGTTTTGGGTTGCAGTTTGGTCATTCGGTCTCTAAAAGGTTTGCCATCACTGGGCTATGGCTTGCCTGTCTCCATTCTGAAATGACCACAGGTGCCCGCCACTATATGAGGCCAATAATAGGACCTTGTTCTCTTTCGGGTGTTGTTAAGTGGGGGAACACTCTCCATTGAGATATGTTGCAAGGGGCTTTGGTTGGCAGTCTTGAAGTCAGAGTTGGAAGGAGAGAGTACATGAAGAAAGTTCATTTCTGTAGATCAGTGTTTCCCAAACTTGACAATTTTAAGGCATGTGGACTTCAACTCCCAGAATTCCACAGCCAGCATTGCTGGCTGTGGAATTCTGGGAGTTGAAGTCCTCATGCCTTAAAATTGTCAAGTTTGGGAAACACTGATCTAGATTTAAGAATCCCGTAAACAATAGAAAAGAGCCAAGAACATACTAAGTTAACTTGTACTTGAAAGCAGTTAAAAGATGGACCATGTACATAGGGAGTATTTGACTTTGTTGAGACCTACTTTTATGACAATAGTCTGCAGAACTTGAGTTGTATATAAAGTCACAGGGTAGCTATGAGCCTCTCTATTTACACTTGGGATATAAATCTCCATCCCACGACCAAGTTAAAAGTTTATCAGATCAAATCTGGATAACATGGAAGGAAAAGTATTTCAGAGAAAAATTTTATCAGTATTTGAAACCGGGGGTCACCGAGTTGTGACTTACCAGCTTCCCACCTCTCTCTGGTCTGCTTGTCCCCTTGGAGGGGTTCTTGTCCAGCAGCAGCTTAGATGTATGCCAGTAAAAGCATTCCTTCCCTCATTGGGATCTCTGGAATTCAGATTGCTTCTGGTGGGATGTGAGGCTTTCAACTCTCTCTCTCTCTCTCTCTCTCTCTCTCTCTCTCTCTCTCTCTTCAACATGTATATGTTGAAAAATTGTAATAAAAAGTGGAAGAGGGAATACAATTTAATTAGAATATTTTTTTAAATTTCCTCCTGGACCATTTTTTTTCTTAGATGTGGATAAAAATCATATATTTCTGTCCTGCCACCCCTTTTCCTTTTTTCTGCTAATTCATATCACCAGCTAAACTTCCTTTGTTGAGCCTCAAATCAGAAACATGGAGTCCTCAGCAAACTAAGATAAGCACCGATAAGCACTTGCACTAACATTGTGTCTGGGAGAGCCACCTTGAAGGAATCTGAATCCGACGATAGGGCTAATCTAAAGAGAGAAAGGTACTGTTTCTTTGCCCTTTTTCTCATACTTATCAAGCCCCATCTTCCCCTAACCCAAGGGATAGCCAGGATATGTAGTTGGGGTACAAGGGCTACTTTGCCATGCAGTTAGGGAGTGAGGAATGGAATATTTGAAGGCAAGAAATGTTTGAACAGTACAGAATACTGTACTAAAGTGAGAAAAGAAGCAGAATGTCTAGAAAAGTCCCATCATTGTCAGAATCTCTAGGATTTGATCTTAGATTCAAATGGTTCTCCTGTATTCCATTTGAATAATATGGCTGCCCAGGATTTGGTAGGAGAGTTGTTTTACTCCTAAATAGCTTGAGTTTATTATAGCCTAAAAGTAACTCTATCTTTGTAGTAAATTTTTAATCCAGGTGGCGCAGCAGTTAGAGTGCAGTACTGCAGGCCACTTTAGCTGACTGTGTTCAGCAGGTCAGCGGTTCAAATCTCACCGGCTCAAGGTTGACTCAGCCTTCCATCCTTCCGAGGTAGGTAAAATGAGGACCCAGATTGTTGGGGGCAATGTAAATATATATATACTTTGCTTACTGGTGTACACCGCTTAGAGAGTGCTTGCACTTAAAGCGGTATATAAGTCTCATAAATAAATAAATAAATAAATAAGGGACCAGAACATTGGGTCAATTAAATGAGCTACAGTTAAATAAGCCATTGAGTAGGCTGTCATACAAAAAATAACTATATGCAGTAGGTTTCTATGCACTCTTGAGAAGAGAGAATTTGGGGCTGTGGCTCCTGCGAGAGCCCCTCTCATTGGGAACTAATGGAGCTGGGTTTGCAGAGCAAAGCGATGATTTTAGGCACAGCTGGAACCAGAATTATCCAAAGGTCCGATTGAAGCCATATGGCTCAGAATCTTCACTTCCCCTGTTATCTTCTGCTTAGAAGCAGCTTTCAAACGGCCTTCCCTCTATATCCTGAAATAATAATGTCATTACTGTACAGTAATTCTTGTTGGCTTGGATTGGATACTGCCTAGAGCCGAACAAACCTGCAGTGCGTTGATGAGCATAATAGGTGTCCCCGGGATCTACCACTCGCTTCAAAATGTTGAAAGCAGTGTTTTCTGACATGACACGAGCTCTTTCTCTTTCAACGTTAAACAGGATGGAGTTTGTGTTGTGCAGAGCTGAAGGACCACATCCTCCAAGATTGTCCAGGTTACCAAATGTTGATCTATAACAGAATAAATCCCTCTGACCTGGATTTGTGAAAGTGCTTAAATCTACACCAGCTCTTGAGAATGTTCACAGTGTCAGGGCATCCCATAGAATCAGAACACTGATTAATATCCCTTCCTGGAGGCTCCCCAGCTTTAGCTAGACCAGCGGTTCTCAACCTGTGGGTCGGGACCCCATTTGGGGTCGAACGGCCATTTCACGGGGGTCGCCAAACAACGCAGTCGGCCATTTTTCCCCCTTTTCCTTAGCTGTGCTACTCTCTTTTATTCTATTGACTTTTGAAAGCCAATAGAATAGACTCTCTTGAATAGAGTCTAATTCTATTGGCTTTCAAAAGCCAATAGGAATTGTCCAGGCTGTCTCTGCCCTGCTGAGCCCGCCAAAAGTCCCATTCTGCAAACGGTGCTGCACCAGTTAAGTAGTCCTCGACTTACGACCAGTTGAGTAGTCCTCGACTTACGACCGGTTGGGGGTCGCGGCATTAAAAAGGTTGAGAACCACTGAGCTAGAGATACCAGGGACTGAGCATGAATGAGACTGTCAGCATGCAAGGCAAGGAGTCTAGCAGAGCTGCAGCCTCTTCATGACAAGGAAGAGTTTCATAAGGCTGGGAAGAGGGAAACTAGCAATGTTTTCTGATTCAAGGATTTCTTGTAAAGAGAAGGAAGGTAAGGATATCTCTTTTCATATATTGGGCTCTTGCTGTTTTGTGGAATTGCATTTCCCATTGACCTAGCGCTTCCCGCAGAAGAGTAGTTTCATCTGGAAAGGATTCTCTGGAATGTTTGCTGCACTGCAGATGAATTTCCAATCAGACTTTGAAAAGAGCTGAATCTGCCAAGTTGCTTTATATGTTCATATTCTTGCAGTGCTTGTGTTTTGAAAGACGCACAGCATGGCTTGGCAGAGGGCCAGGTCCAGACTGTGCTGGTAGTAGTAGATGGTGCTTCAGAAGTATGAAAGTGCAACAATTTCCCTACTCCCTACTTTTGCTTCCAAACCTGAAAAAGGAGGCAGGAAGAGAGAAATATTCCTCTCCCTCCCCCAATAACAGAGGTGCATGTGGACTCACCCTATCCCCAAAGTTGAATTCAGATTTCAGCTTGGAGGCAGAGTCTGAGGCTGGGGTGGTGCTTCAGCAGTGTACACTCCACCTGCATTAGTAAGCTTTCCAGTGGTTTATAAGCCTGTCTGGAAAGGCCTCCTAGCCACCGCTCTAGTTTAGCAATTTGATCTTCTGGCAATAGCGCAGATGATATCATCCCAATCAAGAGCTTAAAAGGCAGGCAAGGCTCTGTGCCACTTAATGGTTGAGCCAAGGGTGTTACATGCGCGTGCACAGGAAGCCACCAGCAACCACAGATAAGGAAAGAACTGCATACTGGGATCATTTGTCATGAGATAAAGGGACATACACATACTTTTTCTCCCCTTTCGTAGGCCACCATGAATGGCAGCAGAATATGTTAAAAGAAACTGAGGTGTATGAACCCGCTATACATGTCTTTCTCTTCCTAAAATTCTGTCTTTGCATTACAAAATTATCATGTATTTCTCAGAGAAGAAGGATCAGGCTTGTACTTCTACTACTACAATAAGATAAATAAAAGTCATAGTTAAGATGCTCTGTTGATTCTAAGTTAGCAGCCATTGTTGAATGAGGGCTAAAGCTTATGTTGACTGATGGCTCCAACTCCACTGGTCCTGTCAGTGGGCTTCTTTGGGGATTTTGCATAGCTACCTTTTGGTTTATTCCTTTACAGAAGTAAATTGTCTGGTTCTGAGCTTGGTGTTTGCTAGAAAAAATACACTACAAAACTCAGAAGGAGCTGTCTTTGTTATGATGTACACAAAGCCATGGCAAAGTGAGATTGGCCTCAAATTGCATTGGGCTCCCGTGCTGCAGAACTTGCCACCTGGAATATGACTGAGATATGAATGGCCAGAACATTAAGGCAAAAGCTAGAGTAGAATTGGACAAGGTGGACATTCTGCATTTTTTCTGCTAATTGACTGAATAGCCCATTTGTTTTCTTGTGGAAAGGGCTAGAGGAGACATCAGTCAGGCCCTGATATTGATGATGCTGCACAAGGCAAACTCATCTGAGAAAGCCCATCCATTCCCATTTCAGAATTGCCATTCTGATGGACCCTTGGTCTTCATTCCAACTCTTGGTCTTCCTTCTGCATGTGCACAGAACCTTGCTCTGGCGTTATAACAGAGACCATACAGAAAAGCAGCAGAGCAGGTCGTAGACTGGCTTTTGAAGAAACCAGTTCAGAGGTTGTGGAATTCTGGAAGTTGAAGTCCACATGCCTTAAAATTGTCAAGGTTGAGAAACACTGAACTAGAAGAAATATTTTTACCAGAAGGAGCCTGTATGAGTTGTTGGGGCTACGTTTTCTTCTGTAAGGCCAAGATTACCCTGTACCTAGGTGAATCACTAGCCAGAGATAATGCCTCTTCATTGACTCCTCCTCCCCCGCCCCCGCCGCCAATCTTACCAACAGATTGTTTTGGTAGGTTGTAATAACAAAATCACTGAGATTTTGGACAGATTTTCTAGTGTGCTCTATTCTTTCATATACAGTGGGAAAAAGTACATGCATAAACAAACTGGTTTGGTATACATCAGATTAATTAGTTTAACATTCATTCCATCTGAAGGTGAAGTGCCCTTTAAGCTGAATACTTACATAAGTTTTCATGAGGCTTGTGAAAAGAATTATCCTGCTTTTGATGCATCTTACTCCTTGGAACCAAATATGCTGTGGGTGAATGTTTCAGAAAGAGCAGTGAATTATAATTCTGAAAAGCCCATTTTGCAAATAGCTGAAAGAAGGCATTAGTCAACAGAATGGATGACAGCAAATCCCTTTAAGGCAACGACAAAAACAGTTTAGTTCATGAAATTTGAACTGGGAATGAGAGAAGAAAATTCCATATTTGTGCAAGAAAAGGGAACATTTAAATATGCATAAGTCAAAAATCTAATTATTATTAGATTAGTCACCTTTCTCCCCCTCCCCCTCCCCCAGAATCAAATGTATAACTTTAGCCAATGTCTGTAAAATCAAACTAACCCAATCTGGCACCTTCAGCTATGCAGGTTGCAATTCCCATCAGTGCCAGGATACACCAGTTGCCCATCACATCTGGAGAGCTCCACGCTAGATTGGTGTAAACTGAATGCAGAAGCTCTGTACTTGCAGAAATAGAGGAGGCAGGTTAGTAGATAGACTGGACAGATGGCCTGTTGCAAGGAGAATGGAAGGATAAGCACTGTTCTACAAGTACTCTGTCCAGACGTCATGCTAAAAGAGAGCGAGGCAGCCCATCAATTTATGCCTTCTTCCATTTAAAAAAAGAAGGGTGGGGTGAAATTGATCTGTTCCTGCGAATGGCCAGGGAAATTATTGGTTGAACAAGAAGTCCAGAAACAGGACTGGAGCCACTTGCAAATTAACATTTTTACATTTCATTCTTCCATGTTGATTTTCTGGATGAATAGTTGCGAATATGTTATTTTATTTATTTCTTCACTGTTGTAGATACTAGACATTTATTGCTTTTGAAGTATATTCAGTTAATTCTTAATCTCCCTCTTCTCCTTTAAGCTTTGAAGTAAGAAGAAACATAGGGCAGCTTCACTACTCTGGGCTCCTATGGGAGGGGAATAAGTACATAAATAAAGCAATAAGTAATGCAACAAAAATAATAAATCTGCATTCATGTTGGAAATGGTATGTATCTTGTGTGCATGTCTCGTACAATACAGGAGCATATAGGAAGCAAAAAATCTTTGGTAATGGGTTCTATAGAAGAGACACTTCTGTCATCCTTAGACAATAATTATATTTATGGAGCAGATGCCATTTCTGTTTAAATATAATGTGTGTGTGTTACCATGAGTGAAGCTAATTCTGCAAGCAGTAGAAGACATAGATGCTCAAACTGATTCACTCTTTGAAGTGCACAAACACACTATGGCCAGATTTACTGTCATTGATCTTATCAATCTAAATATCTATGTTATCTTCATTTATATCATATATTTACAAAACTTTAAAAAAAACTCAGAAAGAACCATATCCTGTACTATATCAGCTGTCAAATACATTATGGGATGTACAGTTCTACTTTGTAAACATTAAAATATATATACGGGCCTTTCTAGATATGTAAGTGATGAGGGCTATAACAGAAAAGGCTTCATTGTTTTTACATAGCGATCAGGCTTCCATAAAAGGTGCAGAGCTGTATTAAATAATATTAATATAGAATGGAGCCCAAAATCAAACTATGGACTAGGGCAGGGGTAGGCAACCTTGGCTCTTTTATGACTTGTGGACTTCAACTCCCAGAATTCCTGAGCCTGCCAAGCTGCTCTAGAATTCTGCGAGTTGAAGTCCATGAGTCATAAAAGAGCCAAGGTTGCCTACCCCTGGACTAGGGCATCTTTAAATAATTAACCATTTAACTGATCTAGCTGGAGGAATGTAAGATAAAACTGATTTGAAATTCACAGTATGTATCCTGGTTCATGCAACTCTAATATAGAGATAATTTAGGAAATTAAAATTATACAGACATTCTGAAGACATTCAGAAATGAAAGAATGGTAAAGCTCGGAAGCATGCCATTACAAGGCTAAATAACTGAAACATCACAAAGTAAATGATAAGTAGAATGTAATCTGTGGGGGGAAATGCAATTATTTATTGGCATATGAATTATGCCAATTTCATCTAGCACTTAAAGTACACATTTTATCCAAAATCTGAGATCTCAGAACTATCACTATTATTTACAGAAAAATGTTCGTACAATTGTTAGCCAGTCTGAACTTCCCATCAGCCTAGATCATACTTACATTCTTATGTGCTGGTTGGGAATTTTAGGAGCTGCAATCCTAACTGCAATGTGCTAGAAAAGAAAATGTAAAAATAAGGAATGGAATGCAGGGTGCTGGAAGACTGGTCTCCATTGTCAGGTAAAGGGAAGAGGTGGATGGGATAAAGAAAAAAACTTCCTTGTTGTTGAAGTCATAACATCCGCAGGTACTCAAGAGTCTTGGGAATGTAGGAGGGGAAAAGTATTGTTGGAACTAGCTCACAGAGAAAAGAATTTTAATGGTACTTAATAAGGATGTTGGCTCACACCTTCTTAAAGTTTTTTAAACAGTAGAAAAACAAAGGTGATGGTGCATCACTTTGATTCCTTTCTTATACCACATTGGTGAGATCGTGTTCTGCTTCATCAAGTGTTTGATTTCATTTGAACCTCTGCCACTACCACAGTTTAACTATTACACTTCTACACCTATGTAGCGTGTACCCATTTAGCATGCCTCTTGACTCATCCAGTTCACAATAACACACTGTATAAAATGCAACCAACAAATTATTGTGTGGTTGGAAAAACCATGCACACAAGTTCAAATAATATAACAAAAATCTGATCAAGAATAGTTTAGGGACATAATTTAATGTGCCGATTGCCAAACTATATTAGATACCATCAGCTAAACTCTTACTGCTTACGAAAGATAGATCAGTAACATCATCAGTCTAGACAGAGGTTAGAGTTCCAGAACACTTTGGCTAATTATTACCACCATAGGATTTGCATAAACTCAGTGTCTGTTTTGTTGTTGGCTATTTAAATGAAACAATACTTACTGGCCAATTAACTAGTTCTGCTTTCTTCTTAGACAAAGTGCAGCAAACTGGATGCTTTTTTAATGTAGTAAAATCTGTAGAATGCTTTTACTCATTTGTGGATTTTTATAAATCATCCAGAGGATATTGTTCCAACCATTTGTTCATCCTTTTTGTACTATAGAAAATCCATTGAGTGGGAAAAGATGGGAAAGCTGTGAAATATTTTGGCACAATTGTCCTAGCATCATAGCATAACATCATGGAAATACATATTTCCATTCCTGATTTTTACATTTTCTTTTCCTTAGCCAAAAAATATAAGATTATATTGAAGATGTCATGGTATCCTCTGATTTCTGTGACTGAACTTACCTTCCATCAATTTTAGCCTCTAATTTAGTTGAAGAATTACAATTTAGAACAACACAAATTAGTGTAATCTATATATTATACATAAATCCATATACATGACTTGTGCAGAAATAACTATTTTTGAAAAATCTACTGTTTGATAGTTTAATCTTTTACACTAGCATTTTCTTACTATGAAAATAAAGAAAGAAATGGGTACATATTCCACTTGCAGTCTCATATTCCCATAAATTGGTACCACATTTAGAAAAATATGATAATATGAGCAGCAGATAACATGCAGTTGAAGTCAACAAGTGTGTCATATTTGTCTAAAATTGCCTGTCCTATGAAAATGATTGTTTTACCTGGGATTGTTTTCTTAACATAATTTGTTTTCTATTCATTGTAAAGGCTAAAGCTGGTGAGGAGTTCTCAGGCTAGACAGCACCGTTACATAAACATTGAGCAGATATCTCTCAGTCTCAAGGGTAGGAAGAGAACAGCCACATTTTCACTGACTTCAAAAGGCAGGAAGAAACAGTCTATAATTTAAACCCTAGGGCAGACAAAGAGAAACTGTATGCCTTGATTTTGCTGTTCTACAATAGGTAGCTGTTTGGGGCATATATCTGTCATAGCTGTAATAAAGCTGCTTATGTAATTGTCTCATGTCTATAAGCTTATGTTGTAAGCAAGTTCCAGAATATGGGGCAAAATCTTGAAGAGCCCAGATTTATCACCATGCCTGATGTGAAGGTCAATACATTAAGGGTGCTTGTAGTTTTTAATCTGATCCTTACAAACATGGAGCTCATCCATTTTACAGAGCCCTGTAATATCATCCTATCTTTTATCCCACATAGATGTTAATGTATGGGATGTCTATAAAAGAATGAATCTATGAATACTGAAAGGAAATGCTAACCCCCCTTGTGATTACTTTCAGTATTATTTACAATGCTTGTTGACCATTCCAATCATACTGTATTATTGAGGGTGATGCTCAACAGGTGAAAAAAAAAAAACCAAATGCATTATAATTATTTTTTTTTAATTACAAATCAGCAAATGCACAGCAGGGAGGGGTATCTCAGATTTGGATAAAGAAATCTAGACAGATGTTTTTCTTTTTCTTGCTGGTCATCTTGCATGAGGCCCCAGATTGTTGGGGGCCATATGCTGACTCTATAAACTGCTTAGAGAGGGCTGTAAAGCACTGTGAAGCGGTATATAAGTCTAAGTGCTAAATGTGATTGCTAAGTGCTATGGGAGAATGTCTTCAAGTCAGAATTGTCTTTTTTTCAAATGTATATGGAAAAGATCTTCCACCATAGAGTCCCTGCAGATTTCGAACTATCTTCTTAAAGAGGCCATCATGCAATGTACCAGATGACATAGACCCATTTACTTTGAGACTGTGAGAAAGTTAAATATACTTTTTTTCATCATATGCCATCGTTTTAAGCTTACATATAATTTTAAAAGAAACAAGATTATTATTGTTAGTTCTAGTAATACTTAGCAATAACCAGAGTAGTGTACTTTTTGGAAACAACTGTAAGCTTTTCCTAAGCAAGATTAAGTGGTTTTGAGTTTTATAGGCAATTGGGGATTGGTAGTCAGTTATAAAACCAGCCTAAGACAGTGATAGCTGGAAAAAATGTTAAGAAACTGACAGAACAATCTTATCCAAATAAGACAGGATTTACTTGGACCCATTGAATATTATAGATCAGCTTATTTATCCCATTACAGCATTTATAGGCTGCTGAGAAATATATTTCTTTCAAACTGTGAATTAGCATCCATCTTCAAAATACTTCTTGCTTACAAATATGTACAGAATGTTCTTGGAAGACTTAAGCCATCCTGAATGCCTTTCAGATGTGCTAGACTACAGTTCCCATCATTTTCAGCTAGCACGGAGTTAGTTCATCTGAAGAACTCCTGATTGTAATGCTGTGGGATGTTCTACGGTGATAGATACACACATATGTGCTCATGTTACTCTGAGTTCTTGTTCAGCCCTAGAAAAGGTGTGTACTGTTTCCTTACTGCCAGTTCTCTAATCTAATGTTCCGTTGCTTTTTTTTTTTTTTTTTTGTTATAACCTCAGAGTTTTGTGTCTTGGAGCATCTGTTTCCTGGACTATATTTAACAATACTTCCTGGCTCCTTGTTGTGTTCTTAAGGAGACCTGAGCCTAAGGAAGAATGACTTTATCCACTTGGAAGGATTTTTTTTTTTTTGTATCCTGTCAGTGTCTTCTTAACTCAAATACAAGATTTTCAGGGATTGCACGGCTTCGATGTGAGGCTGGGAAATGGCTCCACTTCTTTAAGGAGGAAGTAGTAGGTTTCATGTCTGCATCCATGCCTGCTCTAAAGCACCTTTTCAGTTCAATGTGAAATGCACTACATTCCTATCTGCAAGCCCTATGCAGAATGCTGTAAATCTCCTGGTTCAGGTATTAGAGCGTGAGCCATACAATCTTGTATCAATAAAGAGGAAGCCAGTAAAAGAAGGAGCAGAGAGAAAGGCACAGACTAAAGAAAGCTGGTTTAAAAATATAAACTAACACACCAAGGAGACTAAACCTCTCTTTGGTATCTGTATCTCAGACATGTCAAACATAAGGCCCAGGGGCCAGATGCGGCCCATGAAGTGGTTTCATGTGGCCCACGAAGCCATCCTGGAAGCAGTGAGGGAATGGCCCCCACTGCCTTGGCCCAGGCCGGCTGGGAAGGAGCCAATACAATTTTGTGGTGGGCATCTGTGCTGAAATACATTCAGTTTTAGCTCCACAAGGCCATTTGGAAACAGTGAGGAACCAGCCCCTGCCGTTTCGCCCCCGTCCCCTGGGTGCATGCTGGGGAAGTGTCACCCTTTGTGAGGAATGAAGAAATGCACCATCGCCTGGAAGTGGTCAGCAAATGGCCCTCGTCTACTTCACCTATCCGTCTTGATGGGCTCCAGGGGAGGGTTTCAGCTTGTAGTGAGGCTCCTACAGTGGACCATGCCTTGGCATTTGCCCCGGTCCCACCCCTTTCTGCCAGAGACCCTCAGATCTGTCCCACTCCTGCCCAGGCCCCCACAGGCACCCTTGAATCAAACGATGTAGAGCTGGCCATGCCCACCCAGTAGGCCACACCCACCCAGTAGGCCACACCCACCCTGCCCACACACACACACCCCGAGGGCAACCGCAATGCTGATGCGGCCCTCAGTGAAATTGAATTTGACACCCCTGCTGTATCTGATGTGCAAATCTACATTCAGGAATGATGTATTTGTTTGTTTGTTTTAGGAGGCAAGAGCATCCAGATATATACAGCATGAAGTAGTACAGGCCAGGAAGGAATTCTGCTATATGATTTTGCTAAAAATGAACCTTGACTGTGTTGAGTTTATTTAAACCAACCTTTGGTCCCCCATTAGCCATTTCTTTTCTTTTCCCAAGTATAAGCTGTGCAATTATTAGAATGTAAGCAGAAACAGCTGTGCTGCTCCTGTTCCTCATCCCATTTAGTTATGTCAGCCTTGGCAAAATCCATTGGGTGTATCTCATTCAGAATGTCCCATTGATGAACTTCTTCTACACCAGGTATGTAGTGACCCTTTTCCTAGCACACCACTGGCTTTTCAATGAACTGCAAACAGATCAGTTTCCCTTGGCAAAGTATCCCTTTGGTTAGTGAGCTCAACAAGCCCTCCAGAAAAACAAACAGTAAAGCAGAGAAGATGGCAAAGGTGTGGGAAGGCCAAAACTGTTCTTATTGTCGTTATTACTGTTGTACTACCCATTTTCCACCTGAGCTGACTGTAGATGTGGAAATTTGAGATGATTCTGCCAAATGGCCACTTTTAGATTGGGTTGTTGCTGTGTTTAAAATCTGTCTGCCCAGCAGACCAACTCCATTTGTAAGGTCAGTGAAGAGCCCCTTAGTCGACTCATTGCTGTCAAGAAATCAAGGGATTCCAGCTACCTAGAGGGTATTCATGGCAGCTATGGTGCTGACAGAGGGCCTCTTTTGAAGAGATTTATGAGGACCAAACATAATAGCCACACAAAAGGAACAAAGGAAAGGAATTTCAGCCTAAATCCATATTGTACAATGTAAGATGAGTTCCCTTCAGACACATACGCCTGAGTTGCACATTGGAAAGAGATGGGGTGAGGTGAAAATGGATCAGGTGAATCCTGTCTCTACAAGCTAGCCCTTCTCCAAGTATAAGAAAAGAATCTGAGCAGAAGGAAAAGAAATGGAAGAACAAAACAGAAAAGACTGATACTTATTATCGTTGCTGTTGTTTAAAAATTCAGTTGGTATCCACCTTTCTGCCTGGAAAGTATTCCAGGTAATCAACAATAACTAAATTAAGAGGGTAAATATCTCTCTAAGTCATTCTAGTAATTTTAGCACAATACTGTTTATCAACTACAAGTTTTAGAATGGAGAAGGTTTAACAAGAATTATGGGGAGGGGGTAGGGATCATGGTCTTTTCACTTTTCCCACCAAAGCTTACCCATAAATGCTCTATTTAACCACATGTAAATCTGTTATTTTGTCACCATCTCTTTAGCCTATTGTTCCCCTTTGCATCTGACAGCATCTGTCAGGGGTCTATCGCGCTTTGCACAAACAGATGAGGCAGACAACAGCATATGGAGCAGTGATTCTGAACCAAGAGCGAAACTCATAAATCCTACTTCCAGAAGAGCAGGTGTTGTAGGAGGAATAAGGAAAGAGCCATCCCACATTATGGCAGTTATAGGTGTGGCAGGAGAACAAATGCAGCTGAGAATAACAGGGAGTCCCAGGTCCATTGCAAAAGAACAGAGAGATAGAAGCAGAAAGGCTCAGATTCCTGTTGAAGGATGTGATTTAAAGAGAACAAGGTAGCAATATAGTACAGTACAGGGTGTCTGATTACCAGTGGAGGGTAGTGGTGGGATTCAAATATTTGAACAACCAGTTCTCTGTGTGGATGCCGCTTCCAGAAGTCCGTTCTGGGCCTGGGCAACAAAAAATTAGCTACCAGTTCTGCCGAAGTGGTGCAAACCAGCTGAATTTCACCACTGGAGGATGGGGAATATAAACACCTTGTGCTCTTGTATAAAATCCCGGCAACAGCAGCAGCAACAACAACAAAAAACAAAATAATGAAAGAAAGGGCAGGAAACTCTGGGGGAAGATACAAGGAAATTTGCCTATGGTTATATGCTTCCCTTTTGATGTATCCTGGAAGGATGATCAAGTAGAGAAGGCCTGAGACTGTTTCATCTGTTTGGATGAAAAAAGATGGAAAAAGTTTCTTACTTGCCCATTCTTGTTTTTCCTCCCCCGCATACTAACAGTGCATTAGGAGGATTTTTAAAAAAAATACGCGACTTTTAATCCTATTGTTACTTGTTCCTAAATGGGGACCTCAACTGTTTGACATTAAATCTTCCTGTTATTCTTCAAAACATAAGATCTGGCTCCCAAAGAGTTTAGAATTTTCTAGCCAGGAAAGTAATTCTAATTCAGTCCTCATAAATAGCTAGACACATATTTTAAAGCTATAATGGAAATAATCAGCAGATAAAAATAAATCATCATTAAAATAGTTAAAATATTAAAAAGCTGGCCAATAGGTAACAGCTATAGACAAAACTTTATATATAATAATATATTAACATTAAGGTGACCAACTTTTTTACAAAAAGGAGGACACGAATAAATTGAAGAAAAAAATATCGTAAATAAAAGAAACATTGTATTTATTGCAGCAATAATATAGAATACACTATAATATGATAAATGCATAATAAAAACATTTGTAAAAATAACATTTTAAATTGTAATTATGCTTACATGCCTATTAATTATTTAAATGAGTACTTTTCCATTGAATGAATATTTTTTGTCAATGTATCATCTTCTAACAATATATTGGAAATATCTGAACAAGAAATCTCCTTCATATTGAATGTTACGGCAAGTGCTGCAGCTAGAGTATCAACATTCAATCTTGATTTCTCACTTGTCCAAAAATCTACATGGCTGGACTGCGCGGGGGTGGATGGCGGAGGCAGGTGTTGTGAGCCAGGTGCTCCAGGACAGCCACGTAGGTGCGCAGGGTGAGGTGGTGGCAGCGCAGGTCAGCACTGTGTAGACCACCAGCTGGCGTGGCCCATGGAAGGTCAACTGCCCGCCGCGCCCCCGCCCACAGCCGCCCCAGCAGCACCGCTGCCCTGCCGTGGAGAGCTGGCCCCGCAGCTTGCAAAGCACCAGCTGAGCCAGCTCTGGCCCTGCAGCAGCCCCCCCAGCACCACCGCCCATCCTGCGCATCCCTGTAGAGCCAGCCCCATGGCTCGCAAAGGCAAAGCACCAGCCGCTCCGGTTCCAGCCCTGCAGCCCCCCCAGCTGCCCCCCAGCACCACCGCCCACCCTCGCATCCCCGTAGAGCCAGCCCCGCAGCTCGCAAAGGCAAAGCACCAGCTGCCCCAGCTCCGGCCCTGCAGCTGCACCCCCAGCCTCCCCCCAGCACCACTGCCCACCTTGTGCATCCCCGTAGAGCCAGCCCCGTGGTTCGCAAAGCACCAGCCATGCCAGCTCCGGCCCTGCAGCCACCCCCCCCAGCCGGCCCCCAGCACCACCGCCTACCCTGTGCATCCCTGTGTAGAATTGAACAGGGAAGATCAAGAGAAACTTACCGCTCCAGTCTCCTCCAGCTATCTGCAGAACTAAGTAGGAGATAGTGTAGTTGGGTAGCAGTGAGGGGTGCAAAGTTCCTGCAACTTGCACGTGCAAAGTTTGCCGCCTGGGTGTTTTGGCACGCTCAGCAGCAATTCCTATTGGCTTTCGAAAGCTAATAAGGGGAACAGCTCAGGCAAAAGTTGAAAAAAAAACCATCAAAAAAAGGTCCCGGAACGCCTTCTGAGTGTTCTATGAGGAAAAAAAAAGCCCTGCAGATAAGTCTTCAAATATAGAAAAAGAGGACATTTAGGAGGACATTTTCGAGGGAGGACAGAACTCACAAAAGGAGGACTGTCCTCCCAAAAGGAGGATGGTATATGGAAAAGGAAGACATTTAGGAGGACACTTTTCAAGGGAGGACAGAACTCAAAAAAGGAGGACTGTCCTCCCAAAAGGAGGACGGTTGGTCACCTTATTAACATTAGTAAAATGTAGATAAGAATGTTTCCTTAAAGTTCTCTTAGAACTAAGTCAAGAGGAAAATATATAGTTTTCCGTAGGAGGATATTTCAGAGATGTGGGGCTACCACAGAAGACATTCTGTCCCTATAATTTACTGGAGCTTCTGGACCATCTTCAAGGGCATCTCCAAGTAACAGTAATTAAACCTAGATGCACCTTGTAGGGATGTTAAACACTTCAATTTTTATTCTAATAAGGTGTTTCAGAATAAATGGAGATATGAATGTAATATGCATCTGCAACTCTTTAAAGTAGGTGTGTCTTTTTCTGGGATCACACTGGATAAGAGTTCAGGAGGCAAAACTGTTAAAAAATATTCCCATATATTGATTCTACCTATGTCTCCCTAGTAAGCACTGAAAATATCCAAATTATTTAAAAGTATCTTGCACAGTTTTAATCACATTAAGTAGTCCTTACCTTCAGTATCTTGATTTCTAACAACAACAACAATAATAATAATAATAATAGACTTGGAAGGGATCTTGGAGATCTTCTAGTCCAACCCCCTGCTCAGACAGGAAACCCTATACCATTTCAGACAAATGGCTGTCCAGTCTCTTCTTAAAAACTTCCAGTATTGAAGCATTCACAACTTCTGGAGGCAGGTTGTCCCACTGATTAATTGTTCTAACTGTCAGGAAATTTCTCCATAGTTCTGTTTATCCTCATGGACATCTGTTTCAAGTTTCTTCTACCTTCTTGAGATTAAAAATCTATCTGAAATGCAATTCTATGTATATAAATGATTGAACTTTAAATTACCTCTATCCAGTAGTTTCATGAAAATAGATTTTTAAGTATGTACTTTCTACCTCTGATGAAAAAGCCTCGTTCTTTGAATCCTTTCCTCCAGGTAGGACCTGAAGCATACCCCTTTCTTATGGTCTACTCTTGAGACATGGTCCAGGGACGTTGTACTTCCTGGACCCATTATTTCATTTTCTCTTTTATTCTATCATTCATTAAGATAATATCTGTCCCAGATGAATACTGGAAGCCCAATTAGAATAGATCTAAATAATGTTCCACAAAACAAAGCACTCCCTAGTCAATTAGAGACATTCACATCTGGCTTTGTGCCATATATCTGTCATTGGTTTCATCAGAAGTGTTTGAATGCATTGAGATAATCATGCCTTATGGCTCTTAGGAATACGATTAATGATCCCTGTTTGATTAAGATGATGTCCATTATAGCTGTTCAGCCTTTCAGTCAGAAGGCTTGGTTTGCAACTAAAGAAGTATTGACTATTTAAAAAATCTATTCAGCAGCAGGATCTCAACTTCTAATTTGTCCAAAATCAGAGAAGTGAGGCCAGAAATATCCAAGTATTTAAGAAATCTCTCTGCTGCTCATAGATCACATGGGAGAATTTCCAGATCAGTATCCTCCAAAACATTTCTAGAGGAAAGGGGGAGGCAAAGAGATATAATATTACTGATACTGAAGTATAGTCATAGATCACTGCAAAAACTATTGTTTCAGCTATACTGTATCAAAGATCTTTAATGAAATTTCTATAAACAGACCTTGTTTTGCATAGCACTCTGATAGAAACAACTCTTTCTTGGAGAAATCTCTTAACCAGTTATAATGAGTGTCGGGAAATATTATCTAAGCTTTTCTGCTATTTCTGATGAATAGTCCCTTAGCTACACATTTCCTAGCTATAGCAGTTTGTTTGGAGAATAAACCTTGTTCAGGTCAAAGTTCAGGACAGGCATCTGGGTCACATTTTAAAACATTTAACCATTTGACAATTCCAGCCATAAGTAAAAGTGCTGGAAAGGGTCGGTGAGTCTGAAGTTTCCTTCACAATCCCAAACAATACCTTTATTCCCAACTATGGACAGGGAGAGATTTTGCTCCTGATTTTCAGACATTCCCAGCATGAGAAAAGGAAAGGAGAATAGTTAAGAATACAAATTCTGACCCAGAGTGACCTTCTGGACAATCCTGGATAAGCTGTTTCATCTCCCCTCCCACTTCTTTTTTCTCTTTCAACGGATGTAAAATAAACGGTAGAATCTTCAGCTCACACATAGGTCTAAGGACTGGACTCTTCATGCACCATAGTTGTTTTTTTTTTGTTCCTGAAGTAATGAATTGAAACAGTCTCACCTCTTTTTTCTCATAATCCAGGCACTCCATGCATCGTAGATTATACAGTTTGTGTTTTCTAAAAGCAAACAAAAAGAAGTGGGATGTGAAATTGCTGTGGGGCCTGTAGTGAATTCAAAGAGCACATGGCTGATTACTCTATTGTAGGAGTAAGCTAATTTTTTGTCCCGTGAATGAATATACTGCAACTTTCCCCTCCCTTTATTAGGCTGATATCAAATTAAGCAGGAAGGTAACATATAAAGAGAATTGTTTGACCAGTCCTAACATGTTTTTTAATTAGCCTGATTGATTTAGAGCTGTGTACATTATGAATTATGCAGTGAAATGATAGGAGATTGATACAGATCTAAAGTCAACAGCATTTAAAAGCAACAAACATTTTTTTTACATGAAGGACTATTTGAGGTACTTGAACTGCACCAACCTGAACAACATCTTTACAGGGTAAAGTGCATTGTTTAATGTGTCATAATTCTTTGAGAAAAATGAGCTTCCCGTTTTGCAATATCTCCAGGCAGAGTCCTTCCTAGAATGTACCATTACGTTTATTTAATTAAACTTCAGAAACATTACAATTAACATTTCTTTTTTAAAAAAATGTGAAATTATACAATAAACCAAATAGCAATATACTAATGTAACTTTGTATGCGTATGCTTTTGAGTTAGTGTTGACTCCTGGCAGCAGGCTGAACTAGTCCCACCAGTTTTCCTGGCAAGATTTCAGAAGAGGTTTGCTCTGGCCTGCTTCATAGAGTCAAGAATTAGTGGCTGACCCAAAGTCACCCAGCTGACTTTGTGCCTAAAGCAGGACTAGAACTCATGGTTTCCTGATTTTTAGCCTGCCGCTTTAACCACTGCACTAAACTTGTTCTCAATAATAAAACTATATTAGTGTTGTTGTTACTATTATTATTATATAAAACCTGTATTATTAAAAAAGAAACCTAAAAATAACTTTAAAATATTTTTAACAAAGGAACTTAACCCAAAACTAGTTAAAAACAACAAAAGCAAAGAAAAAAAATGTAATGTATCATGTCAAATTAGGTTAGAAGAGTTACTTTGGTATAGTATATAAAAATGTAAATCAGTAGAACCACTGCTTTCTCTGTCAAGTGCTACAGAGAAAGAAAGTTAGCTGTAATAACCAAAACTATTGAAAAACCATTAAATGATTGGGGTCACACATTGCATTAACCCATAATGTAATTTTGACTGAGCCTGTCTTGTGAATCCAACTATTATGACTTGTAAATCAAGGTTAATGATATTACTGTATCATCAAACATTGATTAATACAATTAATCATGTTAATGTTATTAATCATAAGCAACTAATCAACATTTAACATGATGTGTAAACCCAATCCAAATTATACTTTGTGTATAAATTCTTGAATGTATTTATATGACACATCACACACAATATACTTCACAAATTAATTTCTTATTTTCTGTATAAATTCTACAAAAACATTTTGTGGAATTGGAATTATGAGCAAATGGAAATTAGTAAATTGAATTATTTAGAATATCCCATAGCATGCATATGTATAATTCACTACTTTGTTCTCATTTGCCTAGCTTCATATAAAATTTAACTTATGCTCCATTAAAAGTAAACCTAAACAATGATTGACTTAAACAGATTACAAAACTGCATCAGGAGTTTCAAAATAAGTACACATGCAACTGTCTTAAGTGCTTTTTTGATGCCAACTGGGAAGACTTTCATCTTTTGCCCCACCCCTAGTTCATGTTTATAAGATACATGTCTTTACAAACATCACATGTCTGTTCACTGGCAGATATATTTGCCATATAAGCGTGGCTTAAATTACTTTTACTATAATACTGTGCTGGATTTAATGCTTCCATCGTATTCACTATTTGTACTATTTGTAATGCACTTTTGTAGCTTTAATAAACTTGGTAAAAAAATTTCCCCTCTTTACTAAGCAGTTCCTTTAACACTTTAATGTTAAATTAATTAAATTAATTCCTGAAAGTCCTCTTGTCTGACAATGACATCTCGGTGTCATTGAGCATTGAGGAATGAGTATACAGATGCCAAATTCATCAAACTTTGCTAACATTTGCATGTCAGATAAAAATGCTTGCAGAAAGACAGGTTAATTTAAAGAATTTAGGTAGCATCCAACTGCAAGGTTGCCAATATGAGTCTGCTGCACTGCAACGTTTACATTGCATTACATTTAGCACAGAAACATTTACATTGGAAAGCTGCTTTGAGACACGTACACACACACAAACACATTTTTATTGAAAATTTGTAGAAAAAGAAAAGGAAGAAAACTCGGGTGTAAGACAAAAAATGTTAAATTTCACATTTTTTTATTTTATTCAAAAAATTAAAATACAAAAAAAATAGACAAAACAAAATTAGAGAAAAACATTAAAAATATGAATTAAAAAACAAAAACATATTATCGCCCCTAACTGAACATTGACAAAGCTATTGCTACAGTGATGGCTTTCCCCCTTGCAAAATTAGATAGATTAGAGCAGAGGTCCTCAACCTTTTGGGCACCAGGGACCGCTTCCAGTGAGAGAGGTTTTTCCACGGACCGGAGGGTGCGTGGTTTTGTGTGCTGCCTGCATCCAATGGATGGGGGTTTGCTTGTTTGTGAGGACCAGTTGCTGGCATGCCACAGCCCGGTACCGGTCCACGGACCAGCAGTTGTGGACCCCTGGATTAGAGGATGTAAGAAATCTGTTCATCTGCAGAGTTGCATCTAATTTTCAAGGATTTTATAGATTGGTTCTTTTCATTCTGATATGTGCAGATAGATAGCTTGCCCAAAGCTGCTCTAAATTGCACAAGAAGGCTCTTCTACAGCCTCTAAAAACCACGCAAAAGCACGTCCTCTTCTTGCATGATTTTCAGAGGCCATGCAAGAGCACAGCTCTCATGCACGACTTCCAGAGTCTTTGGAGGCTGCATAAGTGCACACCCCATTCTTGCACAAGCCTCTTAAGCCTCTGAAAATAATGCAAGAACAGGCCATCCTTTCAAGAATAGTTGTTGGGTTTGAGTGAATATTAGTGTATCACCCAAAATGTTGTGGCATGTCACCTTTGACACACCTGCCAGGTTTGCCTTAACTGTCCTATAGAAACTGGAAGAGATTCAGCTTGACAAATCTCTCAGGGATTTAGTTCTCAAAATCTCTTGAGCTCTCAAACTCAGGGGAAAAGAAGAGAAACATAAGCTGGCTCCCCCTTAACTTTCTTTAGTGTAATAGGCATGAATGGTCAGGCTTTCAAGATTCTGTTACTTTCTCAATAAAAAAGAGTTCCAGTTTTTCTTGTGGAGCCTGTTTCTGGACTTAGCCTACCTCAATGTTGACACACTTACAGCAGTTACATGGGCCATTCCCGTTGTAACCACTGAGAGCCTTATTCCTTTCAGGAATCATGGAAATGGGTGGGAGGGACCATCACCACCTTCTACATCAGGCATGTCAAACTCATGACGTCACGTGATGTCATGCAACGTATCGGGCCAGTTTTGCCATTGCCAGCAATGGAGTGGGCTCAGCTTCCACGTGACGTGTCCGGCCCATGGGCCGGCAGTTTGACACCCCTGTTCTACATCTATTCAAGCAGCTACAGCAATTCCTCCATGTTGCTATCTCAAGGCAGTTCCAGCAGGTGTTGATGTAACTCCTGAAGCATCAGATACTTACTCCCCTCCAGTGCTTGGGATTAAATATTAGTTTCTGTTCAATTAAGCAATTTGACTAAACAGCATTTGGAAGCCACTCTGAGTGATTAGGAAAACATGTGGCTGCAATTGCAAATTCATCTGCAGGCTATATCTACATAGATATCTGGCAATCATAAAAATGTCCTGGATTGTTTTGGATTCTTCTCTTTTAATCGAAGGTAAAACTGTATATGATTGTCTGAAGTCATCTTTTAGTTGTATATGGCCATGTGCATCAGACACACTTTTAATACCTGGCTACAGTGATTTCCTTCCAACATATATATCTCTTTCCTGTGCAGTCAACAGCAACGGTTAACTGCATTCAGAAAAACGGGCTCGTGACAAGAACAGGAACTTATGATGGAAACAGATCCTGAAACCCAATAGCATTTAGGGATTTCATCTTCACAATTTTGCTAAATTTTACTTAGAATAGCCATGTTAGGGCAATTTTTGTCAGAACAGAGGTCCCGTGAAATTTTTACACTGAGAAAAGGAGCCACCCTTGCCGGCACTGGGAGAAAGCTTGTCAACTGAACCAGATCCTCTCATATCACATGCGTTTCAGTTCCTCTTGGAATTGTTCTGTCCTTTCGGAAGGATGAAGGAAATGGACAAGGCTCCACCTTTTCCTTGCATAAATGAAAGGCTGCTAAGCTATCGCATCCTGAAAAGAGGAGTAGCTGGATCCCAAAAGAAAGGGTGACTTCATAGGCTATAACAGGTTTCCTTGCCAGCTGGAAAAAAAAGACCATTCCATATTTCGGAAGGAATGGCTTGATTCCCCTCCTCATCCAATGATTTCCCCAGCTGTTTCCGTAGTGGAGTGAGAAACGGGTAAATTTTAGATTCCAAGAGAAAAACAGACTTCCTTCCTGCTTATGAGAAGAACTACCTAAAGGCCCAGGAATCTTTCCTTAGGCATGGGAGATTACTTACAAGTTTATAATATCTGTTGAAATATAAAAGTCAGGAAAGATTGAATCAACCCTTGTTTTCAGCTGCATCCTGCTAGCAATAAATGGATTGGAATGGTTAACTTTGGACTTTGCAAAACCACCTTTTTCCACCAAACACTATTTATTCAGTGATGATAAGCAGCTATTCATTTTCATACGTCTACAGCAGGGGTGTCAAACTGGCAGCTTACAGGCCAGGTGCGTCATGCGTAGGCCACGCCCATCCCAGCTCTGCAAAGGCAAAAAAATATCACGATACGTCATGATATGACACATGATGCATGTTGAGTTTGACACCTGTGATCTAGAGAGAGAGATCAGGTGTTTTTTTTAAAAAAAAAAAAAGAAAAGAAAAAACTAACTCTCCTTTGAGGCAAGTTTGATTCTTGGGAAATTCAGAGTATAAGTGTGCCATGGACTTCTTTGGGGATTATTTTCTCCATGTACCATTCTAATGAAGGGCCCTCATATTTCTCCATGGCTCTTATCCAAGTAGTAACAAAGTCCAACCCTACTTAGATTTCCAAGATTAATCAAGATCAAGTGGGTGTTGTACTTATACTATAATAGTAAGATTCCCCTCTAATTCTTTACTAGTCATAACTGCACTAAACATCATGAGCAATGTTTTTGGTACCTATTAGGGCAGGGGTGTCAAACTTGCCATGTCACATGACATGATGCAACGTATCACGACTTTTTTCCCCTTGCCGGAGCTGGGGTGGGCGCGGCTTCTGCATGATGCATCCGGTCCGGAGGTTTGACACCCCTGTATTAGGGCCATTCAAAGAGACCCAGAATAGCAAAGACATGAGCCAGAATAGCAAAGACAATACTCCTCCCCCCATCCCTGAAAGCAAGGAGTTTAGGAGTTATGATCTTTTGGCTTGAACTCTCTAAATCCACCTCTCTAGAAATAAGAGTACAATAAAAGTAAATTACAAGTTAAGCATTTTCTTGCTTATTTATGTTACTCCCTAACATAAAAGTTGTTGTCAGCTGTCTTATTCTAGTAAAAATACTGCTCTTGATACTTATAACATCATAGCTCTAAAGCAACTAAATAAGAAATAGATATCATTCACACATAGGAGTGTTATTTTGGGATTTTAAAAAGAATCGTTCTTTGACTATTTTACACCCAACTTTCCTTTTAGTTTTTAATTATTTCCCCTTTGCAGCAGTGAAAAATGAACAAGCTAGCCTACATTTCCAGCTTATTCTGTTGGGGGATGTAGAATGGCCAAATCTGCAGTTGTATGAATTGAACGCAGTACTAGTTATGGGTGAGCAAATGAGTGGAGAGATTGAACTATACTAATAGCAAACTTAATGAAATCAGTGAGGCTTAAATTGATCTTACCTTGGTCTCATTGATGTCTCGGTATCTTTTTTAAATAAAATTAAACCTGAAATTAAATCATTTTCTGAAATCTCAGCAAAGTTTTTAAAAACAAGTGTTTTACATTTTGAATCCACAATTCTCTTCCAATATCCTCATGGATCTGAAAACTATTCCTTCATCTTTTTGTATTGGTGATTGGTATATTATATCCAAAAATGAAGGCCTAGACCAGTGGTGGCAAACCTATGGCACCCGTGCCAGAGGTGGCACTCGGAGCCCTCTCTGTGGGCATGCGCGCCATGCCCCGGAGATGGCAACCATCCTCTTCAACTAGCCATCCACTAACTTGCCGAGGTCCCACGTGGCCGGATGCATCCCAGCACCCATGCACTTGCTGGCCTTTGTGTGCGGGGCCAATGGTGTCAGGCAGCAGCCGCCCCAGCCCCTGCCTTGCCTTGCCCTGCGACAATGGCACCCCTGCCCTGCCTCGCCTCACCCTGCAGAACCAGCCTTCCGCCCACCGCCCCACCTGCCAGAGACCCCTGGATCTCCCCCAATCCTGCCTGGCCCCCATAGGCGTCCTCTCCCCAGGAGCAACATCGAGCTGGCAATGCCCATCCATCTGCCATGACCACTGTAGCCATGCCCACCCAGTGGGCCACACCCACCCAGGAGCCATGCCTACCCAGCAATACATAAGTGGGTTTGGGTTGAAGTTTGGGCACTCGGTCTCTAAAAGGTTCGCCATCACTGGCCTAGACAATCCTCTCTCAAACAGATATTCCTGAACTACATTGGAAGTACAATCTCCATCATACCCAGCCAGATTTTTCTAAGATCTATCATCAATCTGGAAAAAAACTCACTAGAGAAGTCTCTCCTTGCCCTAAACCTAATTTACATAGTTCTTTTCTGTTTCTTAGCCGGATTTGTTTTATTATCTTCCTCACACATGGCTAAATCTGAGGTTATCTGAATAAGATAATAGGTTATCTTCTTTGAACTGCAGCATTAGAAGAATATTTTCAAGATTTATTAGATATAATTGATAACCGATGTAGTTAGACTTGGTTTATACTCTCTGTTCATTCTGAATAATAGCCTAATGTTTTAAGGGTGGTCTCAATATTACTTGACACAAATTAGTTACCCCCTCAGCCTATTTAAGGTGTTTTTTTTTGTTCGTAGCATGACTAAAATGTTTTTAAAAGGAGCGTTTTTCTCTTCTTTCACTGACTGCTCCTGGGAACCTTTCCACAACCCAATATTAAGCTCCCTTTAGATTTATTAATTCAGCATGTTCTCACAGCCATGGATTAGAATCATCTCTTACCCCCTCTGAAAGACTCTTGGGAGCAGTCAGACGGGCCTATTTTTCATCCTTTGTGATAGTACCAACAAAAGAGTGATGAAAAAAGTATTGAGTTGTAAATAGTCAGTGTCTGCAATCATTTGAATGCTTTCCTGAACTGCTCTACTTCTTCGATCAGTCATTTAATCTTCTCAAAAATCAGATATCCAGTATTTTGATCAGAATCATAAAGTTAAACTTACCTAAGTGCTAGTTTTAACTACTCTTGTCAGATTCATGATTTGTTAACAAAAAAAAAACTTCACTTGCAATTTAGTCTTTTGAAATTCTTTTGGCTTTAATTGTTTAGAGAAATGCACCGAGAAGGTTGAAATGATCTTCATGGCAGTATATGTGTTATTGCCTTCTTTTCAAAAAAATGCAGTTACAACCCCAGACATCTACAGCCAAAAAAAAAAAAAAAAATAGTTGAACAAAATTCTAGCACCATTCTCAGTCTAATAGACTAAGTAATGGCATAACTGCCTCCACATAGTAATGCTCTTTGTAGCCATTTTTCTCAACACTGTTTCTCCCAATGGCTTCCTGTCTGCCAATTACAAATTCTGACCTCTTTGTCCCCTTCCTACTATGGAGCTAAGACCTCATAATAGATCACACACTTTGGAGGAGGGAGGAGGGAGTGTCCTTCCCTGTTCCTGGCAGAGTGGACTTTCCAGTGCTTGTTTCCTTCCATTGTTCTCCTCAGCATTGACACTCTTTGAAATTACCTGGATGTTCCTTCCTGTTCTGCTTTGGGCTTGATGGTGCTTTTTGAGGAGGGAACTGTTATATGGGAAGCCAAGAGGCTGGACTACCTACAAACCAACAGTAATTTTGGTTTAAGCTATTTCTACAAAATTCTGGTTCTCATTCTTTGTTCTGCTCCTCATATCTTTCATATTTATATTTTGCAGAAGAGGCTGATGGAAGGTGAACAGCATGGAATAGCCTGCCCATTTCTGCCTCCTTTTCTTTCCCTAATTTTTTTTTAGAAATGTGATTTGGATTGACAGGCCTCAAACCCTATGAACACTAACACTGAAACAAAACCACCTAATAGTGTGACCCTCCCTCTGTAGCTTTCCCTCCTGATCTATAAAGAATTTTTTGCATTGATTTTGATCACCACCTGCCTATTCCACAGCCTCCATCCCTTTCTAAAGGAAAACAATCCACCCACAATCCCAAATCTCTTAGAGACACAATTTATAGACATATACTTTGGACCCAGGAAAGAGGTGATATTGTAATCAAGGGACCCAAACTGTAATTCAGGGGTCTTCAAACTTGGCCCTTTTATGACTTGTGGACTTCAACTCCCAGAATTCCTCAGCCAGCATGCCTGACTAAGGAATTCTGGGAGTTGAAGTCCACAAGTCATAAAAGGGCCAAGTTTGAAGACACCTGCACTAATTCTATATGAATTAGTATATAAACAGTGAATCTTTATTGGCTGTGATTGGTGTTGTCACTGTTTGCTATGGATATATACAAAAGCTTGCTTACAAGGATAAAAATTAATATATTGTATATTGTTTATATATAAATTATATAAAGTGCCAGTATATATGTATCACATACACACACTACACACACACACACACACAGAGGTAGTCCTCAACTTATGACCACCATTAAGCCCAAAATTCATGTTGCTAAGTGACAAATTTGTTAAGTGAATTTTGCCCCATTTTACAACTTTTCTTGCTACATTTGTTAAGTGAATCGCTCCAGTTGTTAAACTAGTAATATGGTTATTAAGTGAATCTGGTTTCGCATTGACTTTGCTTGTCAGAAGGTTTCAAAAGATGATCACATGACCCCAGGGATACTGCAACAGTCATAAATGTGAGTTAGTTATCAAGCATCCAAACGTAAATCATGTGATCATGGAGATGCTACAACAGTCATAAGTGTGAAAAATGATCATAAGTCATTTTTTTCAGTGCCATTGTAACTTTGAACAGTCACTAAGTGAACTGTTGTAAGTCAAGGACTACTTGTACATAGTATGTGTGTGTGTGTATGTGTGTATCCCAATTTTTCATCATCGAAAACAATTGTAAGTTTGTCGGTCTCTGTTTCCTCCATTGGGTGGCTTCCTGATGTGAGGAGGACTTAAAGTCCCCCAAATTCTCAGTTTGCAAAACTGGGACTTCTGAGAACTGGAACCCCCAAAAGTCTGGAGAATATTTGATAGAAATGCAGAGCATATATCTGTTATTAAATCAGTGTTAATTACTAATCCAATGAGTTTGAGAGTCACAATATAGCTGCATAATTTATAGGACTGCTAAGGATGCTGCAACATTGCCAAGGATCTAGGCCACACCTCTCTGACTGCATGGTGCTTCATTTGCTCATCTAAATATGGAAGAAAATAACTTGGATATTTGTGCAGGGATCAGATTTCATTCTTAAATAGCCAGTGCTCTTGAATAATGTAAAGCAGGTTAATTGCTTGACCCAGTAAATGCATCATATTTTTCATGGCAAATATCTGAGGTTGTGCTGCCATCATATTTAATTTTCCAGCTCTGCTTTATATTCTCTATAACCAGGTCTTTATTAACAGCTTTGGTCTCTTATTTCTTATTCCCCTTCCCATCATATTATTCTGTAGCATTCTTTTTCCACACCTGCAGCAACTTTTAGTGCAGTGCAGTAATAAAATTTTCTACAATGCTTCTTTGCCTTAAAGCAACTAATTATGTAATTAAAATTAATATTACATTCTCTCATCACAAGTGATGTTTTAGCCAGTTTAATTAATGGCTGCTTTTGGGTAAATAGGAGCAGGTATCTTACTTGTGGGTGTATGCATGTGGAGACGAAATAGCATAAAACCACTTTAATGCACACATAACTTTATAACTCCTCCCTCAACAGTGAGCAATCCAATCAAAACTTCCATTAAAATGTGGTTTCCATCTATGTTTATTGAATTGAGTAAGGCATACTGATTAATAGGTGCATTAATTTGCAACCCTACAGTGACTAAAGTTCAACTCCTCCTGGAATAAGTTAGGGAGTAGTAAGACTATATTACTATCATTTTCCTCTGAAATTTTTCCTCTTTCCTTTTGGTCTCTCGCTGTGAATGAGTGGCACGTAGCTGCAGGTGTGTGCCAGACTGAAATGAACAATTTCAACTGCCTGTTTTGTTGGCTTCTTAGATCCTCCCTACCCCATCTGTTTGTCCAGATCCTATGTACACTCCAAGTGCTTTTTACTCATAAAGGTCATCAGTAAGGCACGTGTGCTTTCTCATGCTACCTTCTGAGTTAACTATTTCCTGACAACCTGTTCTACAGAATTCAAGCTAGCACTAACAACAACCAATGAACTACAACAACCAATGCTGATCAGGGTTATTGGAAATTGTACTTCAACAACAAGTAGAAGGCACAAAGTCAATAGAGGATGATTCTTTGTAGATCTTTCTTTTTTTTCTTGCTATAAATGTGGTCATGGTAAAAAAAAAACACCAGAGTTTCTGTACATCTTATAAGAAGGGGAATTTTAGTGGATGGAATTTCCCCATTCCTGTGCAATATCTGAATTATTCTCTATCTGAATTATTCTCAAATTCGGAGATTAACAGAAAACCCAATCAAAATCCCTGAGAGCAGAGAGACCCATTCAGCACTCTAAAATCTCCCCGAGCAATAATCATTCCAAAAAATTTCAAATCTAGTCCCTTATCCAGCAAAAGTCTGGAGGTTAAGATGAAGTTCCCAGCTTTTACTAGGTTGGGCTACCAAATTCTGATGTAGAGAGAGTCAGTTCAGAATGCGTTATAAATCCTCTACATGTGTTTTATGGGGCAGTGTGAATATCTTTAGATAAAGTTGTTGGAATAAAACTGGGTGAACCAACCCTGAATTTGGAGAGTATCATACTGGCCCAGTTCTTGCTTTGCAGTAAGTGACCTCATATATCATTCTTCCCCGTTTAGTGTCTCTAAATATATTGGGGATACAGCTTCTATTATACCAAGCTACCATAATGGAAATCACAGTTTGCTATATGTCAAAGACTCAGCTGGGGAATGTTAACATTACTCATCTTCAGCACGATGCTTAGGGACCAAGTAGTTTAATATCAACATAGAACATTAACAATGTGACTCTACTACCAGATTGCTCATACCCCATGCTATTATTCAGTGGTGATTCATTTACTGCCAGTGATAGTGGTGTAAATACTGTGTGGGCTCAAAGTCAGAAATGTCTTAAAATCAGTAGTAGTAATCACATGGCCTGCTTGTGCCTTCCATTATAAAAATAAATGTTTTAGTTTGCGGTGTTTTAGTCCTAAACTAGGACTTTAAAAAAGATGATAGGAGAAATGGTATTCGCATCGCTACTCTGGCCAAGAGTTACAATCCCACCAGAGCTTAATGGCTCCAAGGGCTAGGAAAAATTCAAGAGCCTCTCCTTTCAGTTTGATGTGCTACATTTTCATGAGTTATATATATCATCCACAGTGGATTTTGTAAATATTCCTGGGAGTAGGTGTAGGTCAAGTATAGGCAAACATTGAGGACTGGAGACATGTTAAGAATTTGGTGTGCATGTGAAGGGTTTTTATCAGAAGGTAAATTAATTCTCCAGATTCTTTAACTATTGTGGCCCAAAAGTATTGCAGAAAATATCTAATATGCTAGAGGCCAATGCTGTATTTTGCAGCATGCCAGCTTCTTATTTAATTGCTTTATTTAAAAAAAACATTAAAATAAGTCAGGTTGGTAGGGAGCCTACTGGGCACTCTGGAATATACCTTGGGGATGCAATGATGCCTTGGATTTAATTGAAATATACACAGGTGCATGCATCGGTACCGACTTACACCTAAGTGTAAGTTAAGGGGGGTGAACACACCTGCAACTCACTTAATCCCACAGTAATGAGGTTTCCCCAGTACGATTGTTAGCACCGTGGATATGTTGTGACAGTGGACTCTGACATTCCTTTATCAGATCATCTCAGCTTTATTAGGAGTCAAGTGTGGGCAGATTCAACTCACCCAGATAAATTTGTCTTCAAGAAAGACAGGGGCTTTTAACACCTGTGGGGCAACATCTGGCCTTTGAAACTGGAATGTAGCTGCTCCTTTCCTAATCCTACAAGCCTCACGCACCAGCCATGGGCAGGAATTTTCCCTAAGAGAGCCTTTTGCCCAAATGGAGGTTGTGTCTGTTGTTTTTTTTCCTGAAGCCTCTGAACCTAGTGTTTGTAAGTGGGGGGGGAGAAGGAAGAGGGCAAGACCAGGCGTACCTCAGCAAAGAAAGATAAATTTGTTTGGTGCCTGCAACAGGCTAAGGAGGGGTGTGGCAAGCAAGATGGGAATGTGAAGAGTTTTTTGTAAATATGTCTGAGGAGAAATATATTCCCCTTGCTTCTTTCTGCTCTGGGTGCAGGTTTGTAACATTTTAGCTTCCAAGTTTTAGCCACCACCATTGGCTTAAGTTTGCCCCCTGCTGGACTCGTATTTGTTTCTCCAAGCCACAGAAGGACCCTCTCCACTCCAGTCTGTGCCCAGCTTCCCAAATGCAGCAGTGTATGGACCCTGCCAGTTTAGGCTCTGGGGTGCTTGGCAAGAGTGGAGTGTGACTCACTGAGCCAGGCATGCCCACACAGCCCCAACTGCCACCCATTTTGCCCTGCCTGTGCCATAGGTGTGGAGTAAAAACATTTCAACCCTTGGCAACAGTGCAATAATGGGAGGGAGAGAGGTAAGTAAGAGTTCATTTAGGAACCTGATAGAGGCTTTAAATATCCCTCAGAAAGTGAGGGGCAGAACAACAGATATCCTGCAGCCCTTCACACTTTTTTTTTGGGGGGGGGATAATATATTAATTAAACAGAATAGAAAAAAAATAAGGGAAAAGAAAGCAAAAGAATGACAACAATACACACAAGAGCTTTTCTTACTTGTATATTTGTATCTATAGTATTATCGTTGGTCATCTTGTTCGATGATGTTAAAGGTATCATTGCAGGATGTAAGCCATTCCAAGTAAAGCTGCCTTTTGCAATTGACAGTGATTTTGTCAATACCAGTGGTGTTCAAGTGGTGCTCCACAAGTTTTTGGGATTATACTCAAGGCACTTATTACTATTGATACTATTTTTGCTTTCTTTTGCAACTGTCATCACACTTCTGTTGGCAGGTTTTTGTATTTTGTTATTTTCTCCACTTCTTTTTCTTCTAATCTGCTATCTCCAGGTACTTGAGCATCTACTATCCAGATTTTTTTGTCTTTCTTATTGACAATTGCTAAGTGTGGGGTGTTATGTGCGTTTGAGTTGTAAAATCCGAGACTACTTTAGTGTCTTTATTTTCTGTTTCTTTGTGATCCCGCCAGTTCTTGCTTGCAAACAAATGGCATCTTTTTGCAGATATTCCAATGCACCGTTGTTGCTACTTTATCATGCTGTTATTTCTAGTCATTCTATGCAATCTTATTGTAGCAACTAGTGTAATGATCCACTGTTTCTTCAGCTTCTTTGAAGAGATACTATTTGCTGTCTCTTGCCGTCTTCTCAGTTCTGGCTTTATATGCGTTGGTTCTTAAAGCTTAGTCTTATGCATCCAGAATTACCCCCTCTGTTTCTATCTTCAGTTTTTCTGCTCTAAGCCATTGTCAGATCTCGTTATCTACTTTGCTTGCCAGTTATTTTTTTTTTATGCACTGGTCATGTAATATTTTGTCTTCCATGTCTCTTTTCAATTCTTGATTTCTCTTTCTTGTGATCCAGTTTGGTCTGTCCAGTATTCAATAAGACTTCATGGTGTACTAATTCCAATGCATCTTTCTCGTTGTTCTTCAGATATTTTTCCAATGCCCTTTTTTCTTCCTGAACTATCTGATATAGTTGCAACATTTCATACCAACCTAAAATTTGATATAGGAAAATTATCCTCTTGATTTGTTATTTGCATACCCCTTTTAATTATTAATTATTTGGACATCAGCTGGTATATTTTGTATATCCAGTGTAGCATCTTATTCATGTCATTCTTTTACCCTGTCATTTTAAAATCTACTTTCAAATAGGTCTCAATCATGTCAGGTAATACTTGTTCCTCTTCTGAATCATATTTTAAACACAGTTTATCTGTACTCTTTAAATTAACTTCTGGGTCCATTGTTCAAAAATATCCTTCATATCTCCAATGTTAAAATTCTATATTAGTCTATATTAGTAAGTTTAAGTGTTCTTCTCCTTCAATTATTAACTTTATTCCACTGAGCGGCCAATTTATAAATATTTATTTTTAAAACAAGAATTCAAAACAGAAGTATTTTCCCATGAAATAGATTCTTTATAATTAATTCCAAAATCTTATTTTGAATTTATCTAGAGCCTTTGTCCATTTGTAACTGTCTAAAATCAATCTTTTAATTACGCTTTTACTGTTTATTCCAGGAAAAAAATTAAGTCCTTAAACTTTAAAATTATTTTAACTAAGGATTGAAGGAAACCCACTCAGTACTGTAAAACATGTTGATCCAAAGTTTCCTAATAACTGAAAAGCACTTAACAATTTCCAAAAGTGATTAGAAAAGGAAATAAGTGAAAGCAATGTCCATTGACTACTATGGTTTGAGCAAGATGGCTGTTCCCTCATTTCCCAGAGTTCTAAACATGCTGGAGACCACTGTTTTGTGGTTTCCTTACAAGAAGCTTCTGTATGGAGCATTTATGGGGGATCTCAAGGTCTCTCCTTGTCTGGAGAGGAATTATGAAGAGCCAGTCTATGCATTAGTGAGATCCACTTTTTGTAGAGCCGTTCCTCAGTTTATCTTTTCTTCTCTGGAAGCTCCCAGAACAGTCAGTTCTTAAACATTTAACAGTACAATACTGTCTGTGGGGGGGTGATTATAATGAAATACAGTCAACCTCAACTGCCAGTATGATAATTCCTGGATACTTTGAGAACCAATAGGACCTATCCTTGGCTGTGCTTTGGAAATGGATAGACTCCCAACTACCTAGCCCACAGCAGCCCAGGGGTCAGATATAGTTACCTAGAAATACTGAGAAGGGACATTGCCCCCAAATCAAATGTTAACATCAGAAAGTCTGGTTCTGATTTTTATTAAAAAGTGTAAATTTGGTGAGCTGTGAGTCACTTCATGAGATACTCAGAATGGTTAAACTTTGGCTACCACGGGTTACCATGGTTCTTCTTCTAGACTAGGGTGTTATTCATAATACTTGCAGAAAGGCAATATTTGTTAACCATGTTTTCTGTATAACTTTAAGTGGGCTGAATTTGCACAAACCATTGTTAGCAAATCATAATGGCTAGGGTCGTATAAAATTGTAATCCAGAATCCCAGCACTGTGGCTTAGCATATTGTCTGAACCAGGTCTATAACTTGTTCAACAGTCCAGGGCATAACTGGATAATGAATAGTTTAAAGCAGTGATGGTGAACCTTTTAGAGACTGAGTGCCCAAACTGCAACCCAAAACCCACTTATGCATTGTCGAGTGCCGGGTAGGTGTGGCCCATTGGGTGGGCATGACTGCGGTGGTAACGGCAGAGTGGGTGGGACTAAAAAGTTCAATCAATTAATTCCAACTTTGCAAGATCTTTTTTTTCCCTATGAAAAGTTGAAATTGATTGATCGAACCTTTTTTTTTTTTTTTTGCACCCGGAGGTGGAGGCCTAAAGCGAAAAGGTTTTATAAAACCCAGCTGAAGGCCTAGGACTGGGGTGAAGGCGTATGTGCCCACAGAGAGAGCTCTGAGTGCTGCCTCTGGCACCTGTGCCATAGGTTCGCCACCACTGGTTTAAAGCATGATTTAAACACTCACTTTTTTTGCAGGGTTCTTATGTATAGTAAGAAATAGTTCTGTGAGCTAGGTTTCTGGTTACTTTCATCAACTTGGTTGTATAAGACCAATATTGTGTAGACTTACTTTGTAAAATCAAATCATAGGGCCTTAGAAGATGGCTACTTCATTTCAATTTTTCAGTAATGATTATTAATTATTAGAAAAAAAGAACCAATTATATATACTTATCATGTCCTACGACATATTAATTCTACTCCATCTTTCACCTTCGGAACTTGAAGTGATGGAGTGATTTACGTAGAGTACAGAGAGAGGCTCATCCAGACTGGTTCTGAGCAAACCTTAAGTGGCTTAACCTATTGGGAGATGGTTTCTTTTCTCAAGTGAGAAATCAGAAAATTTAAAATTTTCAACTGAGAACGAGGATTTTGAGATAAGAAGCATTTCTATTAAGAAGTCTAGAAGAAATTATTTAGATGGGGAATATTATTTGGAGGACAATAAAAAGCAGTGCTGTGCAGAGCAGGTAAGATGTTCAGCAGTAAAACAAAGGAACTAGATTTCCACCTCCTTTTTTTTGCAAAGAGTGATTTACCAACAGCAACATTTCTGTGGTGATAACCACATGAAGAATGACAGATTTTAGCTATGAATTTCAAAATCTAATGGCTTTAAGCTAACTCCAAGAATTTTAGCTTCCACCTTTTAAGAAAAAAAATCAAATTTAGGGTCACAGTTGCTAAAATATAATTTTAAAAGACTGTATGCAGATGAACATATGCATGTTTGAGCTTATGTTTGTATAAATATAACAGAAACCAGTATAGAACTAGTTAATATTTGGAGGCACAGGACTTCTGGATTTTTGTGTAATTCTCTAAATTGCATACAATTCATTGCCTAGAAAGGAAATTGCAGTGGAGAAAGAGCCAATGGCCCTTCCTCAGACTGTTTTAAGATCTGTTTCTTTAAGTTTGCCTGTGCAATCTGCTTTCCATAATTCTAGGCCAGTTGTCATGTTAGGATTATGGACATTGTGGTCCAACAGATTTGGAAGACACAAGTCAAAGGAGACTGCTTTAACAGCCATTGCTTCCATGTCTTGTTTTATGGTGGATTGCTAAGAAGAAATGTCAGGCTGCTCCTGGGAAGAAAGGCTCAGAAGCCAAGGAATTGCAGTTGTGGTTTCCTAGCCTGTCCCCAAATGCAATCACTGTCACACCAGAAAAATAACACTAAAAGGTGATAGCTCTACATCTGGGCCTGACAAAATTCTATCAAAAACGGGTGTTACCAAATGCAATGAAATAAATTAACCATAGATTCTTATAAATGAATGTTTGTATTTTTAAGACAAATTATTGCAAATCCTGGTTTTCTGATATTTGATATTTGTTTGTTGGGTGGTTTACAACCTCACAATGTTTCCAAATACTTTTAGATATGTCCATGAAATCCTGATTGAGATCCTGCTCCTAATGTCTATGGAAATTCTCAGCCATCCAGGTCATGGTTGTCCCAAAGGCAAGTGGACTTAGCTTTTCCTTGAAGACTGAAGAAGCTTCTTGGATGAAAAGCTTCTTCGGTCTTTAAGGAAAAACTAAGTCCAGTTGCCTTTTGAAAAAGCACCTTTGGGATTTCCTGCCTCTAGCTGTTCTTTACCTTGTCCAGTGCATGATGTTGTGTGTCATTAATTGATAATTAGTGTGAGAAACCTGTTTATTGTTTTATTAATCTGGCCAGTGCAACAAACAAGAGACATCCTCCGTTTACAAATATCCCAAATACTGTGTGATTCCTATTATTCTTCTGGGGTTGGATGCTGTTCACTCCTTACTTACAACACACACACTTCTTTTTTTCTTGGCACAGAGTTGGATATTTTCTGATCAAGACGGAATGTGGCAAGGAAAGAATTCAGATTGAGCTGGATAACTAGCTTTGGGAAGCTGGAGATAACCAGCTGAAGCCCATAACATCCCTCTGAAAGGTCAGGCAACCACATCAGAGAAGATTGTGGGTCGGTCACCAGAACCCAAGCAACTTCAAGGCTGGAGATTAGCTTCTCAGAGAGAGGCCTGCTTAGCCTTGTGGTCTTAGAGGACAGTGCCACACCTCTTAAATAGCAGAGTCAGAGGAAACTGCGTGATCAGTGAAAGGCCCGTGTTCTAGCTATTTAGCCCACACTCCAAAATATATCCGTGGGAACCTGCTTAACACAGCAGGGTTTAGGACAAAGTAAACCACCGGGAGGGAGTAAGATAGTATCTCCTTCTGGCATGTAAATAAAGAAAAACTGAAGAAGTGGGAAAGAAAGTTTTCAGGGGAAAGAATTTAAAGAGCTCCAAAAAAATAGTTCCCCTTCTTTCATTGAGTAGGAAGTGAAAATACTCCCAATTATTGACCTGTTTGTGGAGGGCTCCATTGTACTCCACAAATTGTATTAGTTAAGACCTATTAGCAATCTTCAGTGCTGCGCTCTTGAATATATGAGGAGGCTTTACATTCTTGTTCCTTCTTATTTTAAGTTGGGAAAGATTTATTTTGGTTTGTTACTGTGCTACAAAATTTCCGTTTCACCAAATGGATACTTGGGTCTTATAAGCCACTACCCAGCGAGGCTTTGATTCCTACTTTGCAAAAGTAGTCTCAACACCCTTATCTGCCAAAATTGCAGATAAGGAATCCATTAATGAGACCTATAACCCAGTGCCGGGATTAAATTGTGGAGTTCTGAAGGCTGGAAACAGACCTCCCTTCATCTTCTCTTGCAAAACTGCCAATCCCAGTCAAATCCTTTGACAGAAAGAATGTGAGAACAAAGCTTGCTTGCCTAGAACTTTTGAAAGGAAGAAGCCCTTTTTCTCTCTGCCCTCCCTGCCTCCCCTGTGTATAGCTGGAGCAGGGTGGGATGGGGGGTGGTAAGAGCTTGTATTCTTTGCCATGGGCTGCCGCTCCACGGCTTTGCTATTGTTGCAGTTCATGACATCAACATCCTTGGAGTTGATTGAGTTCCTCATCTGTTGTGAATCAATAAAAGACAGATGGGGGTGGGGAAGAAGCAACCCAAAGAAGCTTTCATATCATTCATGAGTCTGCCCCTTATATCTGAGAAAGGACGAAGCAGGGGTTCTGCCAAAGGGAAACCAGTTTTTGCATTCTCTGTTCCAAGGGGGAGATTTCATAGACAATGAGGCCCTCCCCAGTTAAAAGGAATCTCCATTTTTGGAGGCATTGCTCCTCTGAAGAACTTGCAGCAATTGGAGATTCTGTATGGTGTGGAATCAAATAAAGAACGCGAAGCTGCATGGAGAATTTTTCCCCCTGTCAAGTTAGATTGATAGTTTTTGTTAAGGCTTGGGGCTCTTTGCCAGAATTTTGTGACTGAGATCTTTCTGTGTACTAAATGCCCACTGCTTCAAAAGTCTTGAAAAGATATTTAGAAACCTTCCATCTCCATATTGTGCTGCTAAGCAGTGACCTTGTTTAACAGTCTCCTGGAAAAGGAGCAGCAGAGAGTGGTGCCAGCTTGTATGAAGTACAGAGCAGTGGGTCTTCAATAGTCATTGAGAAATAATTTATAGCAGACATAGCCTCTCCCCCACTGCCAAAGAGAAACAAAGCCTACCAATTTTGGGGGGTATTCTCAATGTACAAAAAAACATGGGATATTATTATATCACGTCCCTTCATCATTGTAAATTACAGCTAGGCTAAAATTTGATGGCACTGAAATCAAAACTATTAACTAATTATATATATATATTCTGTTGTGAAAGAAATTGATTGACCAGCTTGTCACCAAAGTCTGACATCATGGGCTGAGAAAGAGTGACTGATCCAAAGTCATCTAGCCAGCTTTCATGGCTAAGGCAGGACTAGAACTCACAGCCTACTGGTGCTGTTTAAGGCCAGCACCTTAACCATTAGACCAGGGGTTCCCAACCAGGGGTGCTTGCACCCCCTGGGAGTGCAAGACGATATTCCAGGGAGTGCGAAAACTTAGGTTTAGAAGTTTCAAAATTATAGTGTATATGCATAATTTGTTGCCATTATTTTGAACTTTTGTAAGGGGTGCGAGAATATACCAGAAGCGTTCTAGGAGTGCAGGGTATAGAAACCAGCTCTCAGATAATTATAATACTAGGGTAAAAATAAAACTATACAGGAATAAATAACATTTCTGCCATTAGATGGAGCTCTTGCAATTAGCTGTGAGAGCAATGCCTTACAAAATCCTCAAAGAAAATCTGTCTTCCAATTTGCCAAATGTTTTCTTTGTGAAAGAGAGTTCTGTTTTTTTACTTCATTTTATGGTGTTCAGCTTGATACCCTAAATCACAAGCTAGCAAGCCGTATTTTAGCATAGTATGACATGTAAACCCTACCAATGTGTGACTTCATGGTTCAGTGCAGTGGTGGGATTCAAATAGGTGAACAACCAGTTCTCTGTGTGGATGCCGCTTCTGGAAGTCCATTCTGGGCCTGGACAACAAAAAATTAGCTACCAGTTCTGCCGAAGTGGTGCGAACTGGCTGAATCCCACCACTAGTTCAGTGTACTGTGAAATTGGGTTACTTTAGCCAAATAACCATAACTTAGTTAACTACAGGTAAGTGTGTTAAGGGAACAGTCAGCAGCCCTCTTAATTTCTTCCCATGCTTTAAACCCTAATTTTTTTGTAACCATAAAACAGAAAAAAAATATCTGTGGTTGTTTCCAGTCACATGTCTTTTCACCCCTATGTGGCTAGCATGGTTGCCCACATTTACTGATGCGTGTGACTTTCAAGAGAAGAGACTTCCCTTAGGACTTAACTGTTTGGGAAGCCATAATTCTTCCCCACCTTATAATTAAGATAAGGATTAAGAACTCCAAATCTTTCCTACAAGGGCTTGTGTGTGTGAGAGAGAGGGGGGGGGGGGAGAAGCCTTTGAGTCAGTATTGAGACTGCCTGGACAAGTCCCTGCTGTTTTTTTGGCAAGGCTTTTTGGAAGTGGCTTGCCATTGCCTGTTTCCTAGGATTGAGAGTGACTTGCCTGAGGTTATCCAGCTGGTTTGGCATCTCAGTCAGGATTAGAATTCACAGTCCCCTGTTCCTATACTGGTGCCTTAAGCTATACATCAAACTGACTCTCTAAACAGGGTTTTGATCAATATATTTTTCTTCTTTGGGGGGAAAAAACGAAAAGAAAACCATTTATTCTCCAGTGCCGGAGATGGATAATCCATGGATGGGTTTTCTCTGTCTGCCTGCTCTTGAGACCAAGTAGCCAAAGCTTGACACGCCCCCACTTCCTGTGGAGTCCATTCTTAACTTGGTCTCTGCTCGGAGAAGACTCGTTTTGGCGTGGCTCTCAGCTTATCAGGTTAGACAAGAAATCCATTGATTGATTATCCCTTGATAATTGGCTTCCCCTTCCCAAAAAAAAAAAAATATTTTCCACCTATAGGAATTTAACCACAAAATTTTCTGGGGATCAGTCCTGATCTCAAACCTAAAATTAAAAAGGGGATTGGTGGGGAGGGAAATTTCCCCACAGATATCAGCCAGCCCCAGGGCTCTGGGGGGTGAAAAGGGGGGGAAGAAGGCATCAGCAGAGACTACTTGCTGAACCTTTTCCCCAACCACTAAGTTTTCCTTGGGATCATCCCTGATCCTATATTAAAATTGAAAAAGGGGGTGTGGGGGGGGGGAAAACTCCCCACGGATCCCAGTCAGCCCCAGGGCTCTGGAGGTGGAAAAGGGGGGGAAAAAAGGCATCAGCAGAGACCACTTGCTGAGCTTTTCTCCCCAACCTTCCAAGGGATTTTTTCCTCAAATTGGGGGAAAAAATAACAATCTCCAGGTCCGGATTCAAACTTGAATTCGGATCATCGGAGATTCCCTAGCAGCCCAGGGCAACCGCGGGCGCCATTTTAGTTGCCGTTTTCAGACAACAAAGGCAATCCCTGGCTGGGATTACCTTAAAACGTCACAGCGCGCCAAATTTAAATCCCCGGGCACAAGCAGCTTCTGGGAGGCTGCGGAGCTTATCTTCAGAGGGAAACGAAGCACAGGAAGGGAGTAAGCCAACCAAGAAACGGAGGCTAGAGAACCCTCCTGGGATCTGCAAAGCCCTTTTTCAGGGAGAAACGAGCTGTGGCTGCCATCTCTTGCCAGAGAAAGGCAAACCAAGCTTAAGGAAGCTCTACATCATATCTGGAATCACTGATAGAGGCGGAATAGGAGCACACAACCAGCGCTCCACCCCCGATACACACATATAATAATAGGACAAAATATAATAATAATAAAAATAGATACATAAATTTTAAAAATAATAATAATAATAATTAAAAAAAAAATTTTTTTTTAAAGCTAAAAATTAAGCGACTGCAGGGCCAACAGGCCTAAAGACAGAACACACAATATTATCATCATCACCATTATTGTTGTTGTTGTTATTATTATTATTATTTTACTATTATTGTTGTTCCTATTATTAGTATAATAGTAATAGTATTAATAAGAATAAATTCCGCTCTAGGTGACCGCCATTTGATACCTGCTGTGTATTAAGTCAGGCCTACAGACCCTTTTGAGGTCGCCACTGATATTTTTTGCCTCCCTTTTCCTTTTTCTACTGGTGCACGTTGCCTGGTCACCTAAGGCCTCCGGGCGGAACCCAAAGAGTGGTTCCAAACGTGCCTTCAGTACCTCCCTCAGCTACCGTGACCTTAGCCCAGAGAGAATATTTTTGTTGTGGTCGGGTGATCAGGGGAACAGTCCTGGTACTTGTTCCAATTTCGCTCCCGCCAATACTTGCCTGCCTGAGCGTCTTCTCAGTTTTTCTGGGACTGCTCAAGCGGAATGGAGGGACCCTCGTTGCCTCAATCCATGAGCACGACCCCTCCACCTCCCAATTACGGCTGCAACACACCTTCTGACCAGAAGGCGGCAGGCAAGTGCAAAGCGAAGACAAAACACTCGCTCAAGAGGCCCTCCAAGTTGGCGGAAAAGCAAGCCAGCCGTAGGCACCAGGCCCTGGAGAAGGAGTTCTCCAGAGCGCAGAGGCAGGCCCAATTGGAATTGGTTCAAATAGCGGCCACCGAGATGGAATTACCATTGGGTCCATCCACATCAACCCAGAGCGCGTGGTCCATTCCAGGAACACCGCAACCACTGGATCCGCCATCTACATCAGCCCAACAAACAACCACGGCGGCAGGCACAACCACTGAGTCCAACTCTCCACCTGCGGTCACCACACCCAAAGGTAATGACATAGGGGACATCTGGGCAGATGGACGGCTAGAGGCCCTATTAACCAAAATGGTGGACCGAGCCCTAGCACAGCGCTCCGCCCACCACGACCAGGGGCCCTCCATCTCAGCCATGCCACACTCGGAACTCCCCTCAGAGTCCTCAGGCATTCAGGAACCCGTCTCCCCGGCCCAGTCCTCCATGAGTGGTTATTCTTCACCACAAGAGGAGGATCAACCTGGGATCTCTATGTCAGAGGATGAGGAACTTCCCCCTGAGCCCCCCTCAGGGGGATTATTTAATCCCAACCGCTTCCTCACGATACTACGCAAGGCCACAGCCATTGCGGACATGGGGACGGATCAGTTTTCTCAGCCGCAAGCGACACCGGCCACCACATCCAGACCCGTATTCGTAGAAAAGGTGACAACGCAACACCATATACCTTGCCCCGCCATTTTCCTGAAAGGGATCAAGAAGCCATGGGACTCTCCCGCTTCCTTCCCATCAGTGAGTGGTACGGACAAAAAATTATACAGCACTGCCACAGACCTCAATGAGGCCTTAGAAATTCCTAAAGTAGATGAAGCCTGGACCCCCTTGGTCTCCCAGACAGCCATGGCTGGGGACCTAGTGGAGGCCCTTAAGGCAGATGACAAAAAGTGGGAACAAGCCTTTCGCAAAACCCACCAGACAGCGGCATGGGCCATCAAAGCAGCCACCTCGGCCTCCTTTTTTGTCCGGGCCACCCTCATCTGGTTGCAACAACTACAAACCATAGTTCCTATGGAGGACATACGAACACACCAGGACCTGGCTAAGATGGTAGCAGCCACGGAATACGCTGCAGACGCAACGTTCCAATCGGCCATTTTTTCATCCAGATCCATAGCATCCAACATAATTGCCAGGAGAATGCTATGGCTAAAACACTGGCAAGCTGACACCAAGGCTAAGTGGCGGCTAGCGACCGCCCCTTACTCAAGCAACGGTCTGTTTGGGGAGGCCTTGGACCCCTATCTTGTAGAGAACAAAGACAAGCGGAAGGTCATGGCACACTTGAACAAAAGGTCAGACAAACGTACCACACCTTACTTTCGTAGGCAGTCCTTTCGTCAACCGACAACCACGCCTATCAGTCAGGCACCCAAGCCATTCACTCCCAGACAGAACAAACCGTACGGCCGCCCCTACGACAGACCGGGGTTCCAGCCCAGACAACAAAACCAGTCGAGACGACCCTTTCGTGGAACGGGTCGTCCGTACCGGAAGACAAAATGACTCCTACATAGACCTACCCATTGGAGGAAGACTAGCTCACTTCTTCCACCAGTGGGAGCAGACCTCCATGGACAACTGGGTACTACAAACCATCCAGTCCGGGCTGTCCCTGGAGTTCCTGGTCACACCCCCAGACCGACTCATCAACTGCTCGGTCTCCAGGAACCCCACCAAACGCAAACTCATGCAGGAGGCCATCCAACACCTGTTGGACATTCAAGCAATAGAACCGGTCCCAGCGGAATACAGAGGCAGAGGATTTTACTCCATCCTCTTTGTGGTTCCAAAGACTTCAGGAGGATGGAGGGCAATCCTGGACCTAAAAAACCTCAACCGCTACATCACATACAAAAAATTCAAGATGCAATCCCTTCAGTCCATCCTGGGAAGCATCAGAGAAGGAGACTTCCTGGCATCGATAGACCTCACGGAAGCCTACCTTCACATCCCCATCCACCCAAACCACCGCCGGTTCCTACGTTTCTGTTACGGGGGAAAACACTTCCAATACAGAGCTCTCCCCTTCGGTCTATCTTCGGCACCCAGGGTATTTACCAAGATACTAGCAGCGGTAGCCGCCAAACTGAGAAAAATCCCAATACGCGTCCAATGTTACCTAGACGACATACTAATCCAAGCAACATCCCTACAGACAGCTCAGGCGGACGTAAGGACCGTCATTCGCGTCCTCCAATTACACGGATTCTCAGTAAACTTTCAGAAGAGCCAGACAGTTCCCTCGTCCAGGCTGCTGCATCTGGGGGCCATGATAGACACAACCAACTGTATGGTCTATCTCTCCCAAGACCGGGTGGCCGGCATCAGGGAACTGGCTCGCTGGGTTCACAGGCAACGTTCAGTTCCGATACTAACACTTTCCCAATTATTGGGCAAGATGGTATCGGCCATAGCCATTGTACCCTGGGCCAGGCTCCACCTACGGGAACTACAGTGGTTTCTGCTCCCGTACCAACGGCAGAACACCAGCGCATCCAACCACCTAGTCAGGGTCACGGCACAAATCCGCAGGGCGCTACGCTGGTGGTGCTCTCGGGCCGTGACCAAGGGGTCACCCTTCAAGGAACCAGTCAGAGTTACCATCACTACAGACGCCAGTCTGTATGGTTGGGGAGCCCATCTGGACTCCCGGTTTGTACAGGGACGTTGGTCCGCCACGGATCTGAGAAACAACATCAACTGGCTAGAACTCAGGGCTATCCACCTAGCCTTGCAACAATTCAAAGACAGAATCAGAGGCCACCACGTTCTAGTCCTAACAGACAACGTAGCAGCCAAGGCGCACATCAATCGGCAGGGGGGGACCAGATCAAAAACCCTCATGACAGAGTCACGACTCCTATTCAGCTGGGTAGAGCCCAATCTGAAGTCACTAAAAGCGGAACACATATCGGGGGTCAACAACCAGCAAGCGGACTTCCTAAGCCGCACCACAGTGGACCCTTCGGAGTGGGGGCTACACCCGAACTTGTTCCTAGACATCTCCCGCAAGTTCGGGTACCCGATCCTCGATCTGTTCGCATCATCAGACAATGCCCAGCTCCCCAGATTTTACTCTCGTTACTTCAACCCGCGAGCAGAGGGGACGGACGCTCTGAGAACTCAGTGGCCTCAGGGTCTGCTTTATGCCTTTCCCCCACTACCACTCATACCGGCGGTCATCCGAAAGCTGATTCAGGAGCGGGCAGAAGTGATCCTAGTAGCACCATATTGGCCACAGAGACCGTGGTTCGCCGACCTGATGAACCTGTCTCAGTCGCCCCCATGGAACATTCCCCCTCATCAAGTGTCCCTACACCAGGGAACCATCAGTCACCCGGAACCCCAATGGTTACAACTGACCGCCTGGCACTTGAGCGCCAGATAATGGCACAGGAACTATTCTCTCCCGGGGCCATTACCATAATTCAAGCTTCACGCCGTCCGGCAACAAACCGCATTTATGACTCCACTTGGAAAAATTTTTGCCTTTGGTGCAGGGAACGGCAGTTTGACTTACACAAACTCTACATCCCTCAGATAGTAGATTACCTCTTGGAGGGACTAGACAGAGGCCTCGCCCCCGCGACCATCCGCAGGCAAGTGGCGGCCTTGTCCACCCTCCTCACCTGCACGGATTCGGTTCCCTTAGCTCACCACCCCAGGATCCGCGCCTTTATCAAGGGCGCCTATAACACCAGACCTCCAGTAATTCACAGGTACCCGTCCTGGGAACTACCGCGAGTCCTTCACGCACTCACTCGGTCACCATTTGAACCATTGGCGACCGTTTCCTTGCGACACCTGTCGCTAAAGGTGGCGTTCCTGATTGCCATCACATCGGCCAGACGAATTTCGGAACTGGCCGCACTGTCAGTCAGAAACGACCTATGCATTTTCCACAAGGACAGGGTGGTCCTTAGGTTAGATCCTGCCTTCATACCGAAGGTGAATTCACTCTTTCACAGGACACAGGAAGTAATTCTCCCAAACTTCTGTCCAAACCCAACACATGACCGGGAGCGGCAGTGGCATACATTGGACGTCCGCAGAGCCTTGCGGCGTTATATAAAGTGTACAGAACCCTTCCGCAAATCGGAGGCCCTATTTGTGTCCTTCCAAGCGGGCACCTTGGGGCGGAAAGTTTCCGCGGGCACCATTGGAAGGTGGATCCGAAGCTGTATCGCAGAAGCTTACAATGTATCATCCCTGCCGCCCCCAAGTCATCTCACAGCCCATTCCACCCGAAGCGCTGCAACTTCGGCGGCATGGGCTACCCAGGCGTCAATCGAGGAAGTTTGCAGGGCCGCGACATGGTCCTCGCCTTCCCCGTTTATACGACACTACAAGATAGACCGCTTTGCATCGGCGGACGCCTCCTTTGGTAGGAGGGTCCTCCAGCAAGTTGTCTCAGAGATCAATCTACCGGCCTTATCTGTTTCCCACCCCTTGGGACAGTGAGGCTTTGGTACGTCCCATCCATGGATTATCCATCTCCGGTACTGGAGAAGGGGCGTTGGTCTTACCTGAACGCCTTTTCTCAGTACGGAGATGGATAATCCACACCCACCCCAAGGCCAGCAGGCCGCTAGTAGGGAGCTGAGAGCCAATACCTCGTCAATCATCAGCCAATTCGCCCTCGTTAAGAATGGACTCCACAGGAAGTGGGGGCGTGTCAAGCTTTGGCTACTTGGTCTCAAGAGCAGGCAGACAGAGAAAACCCATCCATGGATTATCCATCTCCGTACTGAGAAAAGGCGTTCAGGTAAGACCAACGCCCCTTTTCCAGGAAAATGAATGAGAACAAGTTTTTCTAAGTCTAGAATAAAATTTTGGTAGAGCATTAAGTGATATTTTCTAGAACTGGATATATTGTCTCTAAATATGGTAGTGTTATCTACCTAAAAAGTAGATTCATGGGAGAGATAATTACTCAGACAGAAGTTCCTTGAATTCAGCTAGGTTTTCTTCTATGCATGCGGTTATAGCAGGCTTTTGACGGCCACAGTGGATAGAAATTTTGAACACTCCAGCCCCAACACATCTGGAAAGCTTCCAGTTGGGAATCTGTCTCTGTATATATTGCAAGCTTTAGCCTTATCTTCAGCTGGGCTAACAAAAGAGTATGAGAGGTAGTGGCAGTTGGCAAGGTTATTTTAAACCACTGTTGTATTTGTCTACCACTTCTGGATCTATTGTGTGAAATTCATTTTTTGGTTTGTGAGTTTCTTTGATTACTTCTTTAAGTTTTCAAAGTTTCCAAGCTCATAAGGGGATGGGAGTTTGATAAACAGCCGAGCATTCCACTTCCAGACCCTGTGAAATTTGTTGGGCTAACAGCCATGCTTTTCATGCTTTTCATGCCTAAAAGAGGACTAGAACTTACAGTCTCCTGGTTTCTAGTCACTACATCTAGTCATGTCTTGTATCTCAGAGGTCCCCAACCTTTTGGGCACCACGGATTGGTTCCGTGGAGAGACGTTTTTCCATGGATCGTAGAGTGTGTGGTTTTGTGTGCTGCCTACATCTCGCGGGTGGGGCTTTGCTTTTTTGTGTGGACGGTTGCTGGCATGCTGCGGCCCAGTACCGGTCCACGGACTGGGGATTGTGGGCCCCTATTGTATATGACAGAGGTTGGGGATTTGTAGTGCTCCAGATGTTGCCTAATTATACAATCCAGCATCCTTTGTTCTTTTCCATATTGTCTGGAGTTTCTGGAATCTGTTATTAGCGATGTTAAGAGAACCATAACTTCCTCGCTCTTATATCGTGTGAAAGGAGATCATACAAACCAAACATTTTTGCATACTTCTTTACATGTGACTTATAGAAAGAGTGGAAAATCTTTGGCCCATTAACTCCATGCAACCCAATCCATTTCTTCATAGTGTCTGAAGTCCCTTCAAGTGAATGTCTGAATATCTGCATTTTTGTGTCATATTTAGAAAAAAGTAAGTATATATAAAAAGAAGAGGAAAGGTCTGACTATATTATCTTGCCACACCTGTCTGGATACAGATGGGACTCAAGTAACTCAAATAACCCTTCTAGCAGTTCCACTGCTTTCTTCCCCAAAAATGTCACTGGGATTTTGGCATATGAAGAATAGCTCTTTATCCACTGAAGCTTTCCTCTTCTGTTCAGATTCTTTTTATGAGATAGTCCTGTATAGGTTTACGTGCTGGCTGCCTCATTCGTTAGACTTTGGGCTACTTATGTGAAAGGGGGAAAAAAAAAACCCAGTCTTTTCCAAATAAAAACTTGTTTAGGTTTTACCACCTGGTCCCTTTGCTCTCAGGTCAATAAAAGAGGAAAGGCAGATCACTTTTACCCCGTTCCTTCTTTAGTACAAAATGACTGTAGAACATTTTTTGAAGATGAAAAAGCCTTTAAAAAAAAAAAACTAAGTTATTCTAATTTTCTTTAGATTTCCTCCTTTCTGCGCTGCTTGGCTGACCCTATTGGTTGAGTTTGTCGTGCATGTTGTATAATCAGCTCCTTGGAAATGGTTTTGCATTAATACGCCTATTTGCAAAATATTTTAATTAGCCCAAGGAAAACCACAATTACCAGAGTTTCCTTTTCAGCCCGTATTTCCATATGTCAGTGAGCCCACCACACTTAGAAGGGTAGGAGGAGTTTCAACGCTTTTCCTCTATGTAACACAATCTTTTTATTCCAGCCCCCATCCTCAAGGTAATTGAAGCAAAGGAGAACAGAAAACTATAGTCCAAAGAATAGAAGTACATTTGAATGCAGGTCACGCAAATATTTACAGCAATGAGCTTGGGAAATTTCTAGAGGAAACCTTATCAGTGACATTGAGGAGGAGGAGGAGGAGGGATGCAAAGCATTTTCTGTGGCCAGTGCACTTGTTTTACCCTGATCTTTATCACCCGTCCTGATCTACTCCACTTCTGTATTGTCTGATTTAATTCAGTTGCTAGGATCAGGATTATCCTGCCTGCCTGCTTTGGTGGTCCATACAAACCAAATTTTAAAGCTACATTCCTGAAAAAAAATATATGCCTATCCTCCCCAGTCCCTTTTGGCATTCTTATTCTTTTAGCCAGTTCTACAGAGACGTGAGCTACAGGAGCCTCAGAGACCTCTCTGTTCATTATGGAGAAGTATTCCGTAGCCCACGTCATTCCAGACATTGCCTGTCTCCAAAATAAAAACTGTTCAGATATGCTCTTATCCGTTCACCTTATTCTGGTGATTATAAATGTAAGAATTGCTTTTGTGGTTGAATGGGGCCAAGAGACAGAGTGTGTGGAAAACCTGATATCAGTAAGTATCTTGCTGCCTGAGACTGCACTTATGACCTTGTTCATCCTCAATATTTAGCAGTAGGATATACAAAGGCAGAATATGATATTCATGATTTTCCTTTTTTTTTTTTATAGCAAGCAACAACAGGTAGTGCTGCCCCTTTCATTATCCCCTGTCATTGAAACATAGTTCTATCATTCTCTTGTTTGCTCTGGCTGGACCCTCGTGTAGGTCTATGTGTTGCCAACCCTCTCTGCCTGGAATGTTTTCCTTGAAATACCAAAGAAAATACTGCAGAGAGTTTGAGATAATAACTATGGGCATAAGTGGCTTTGGAAAACTTGGACAGCTTGGTGAAGCTAAAGCGTCTTTGGGATAGCTGTTAGTCATAATTACCAAAAATAAGATTCTTGAGGCAGAAATAAAGAAGCAGCTCCCCCCTCCCCAGTCCCTTGCAAGCAGATATGCTCCTTGCAAAGGATGGGACTGGAAATAGAAAGAGCTGGAAGGCTCTCCTAGAGCACAGCCTCCCCCTGGCCATCTGTTATTTTATTTTTGTAATTTTCTCTTTTGCATTTTACCAATAAAAGGTGTTTTTTTTTTTTCTGTGCATGTTGATAATGTTGGTGGCACTGGAGGAGTCTTTAAGATCACTGTAGTGTCAGAAGAACCCAACTGCTCAAGTTGCCTGTTTATTTTTACTTACATGCCATTGCCATTTCAATCCCCATTTGCCCAAAGGGCTTGCAGGAATTAGGGTTGTCAAATGATTATAAAGCTGCAGCAACTCAAAAGGAAAAAAAAAAAACTGTTCAAGCAGCCATCCTGAACAGACTTGCCAAGAAGATACCATCATTAAATAGACCCCATCAACTGGATTCTACTCTAATGCTTTTGCTTTGCTAATTAGTTTAATTATTCTGAAATTCTAGGAGCTATAGTATTTATGTTTTCTTTTAGGTCTGGAAAAAAAAATAGAGAAACCTGCTCAGTTAGGTGACGACTTTTACACTTTAAAACATGATATTTTCAACAGTGAAATAACAAACTGCCTATGTAGGATTGGGGCCGTTAATGTTTTTTTGTTTTCTCTTCCATTCAGTTGTGTCTAATTCTAGGAGACTGCCTGGACAGGTCCCTGCAGTTTTCTTGGCAAGCTTTTTCAGAATTGGTTTGCCCTTGCCTCCATCTTAGAGCTGAGATAAAGTGAATGGCTCAAGGTCACTCAGCTCCAGCTTTATGCCCAAAGTAGGACCAGAACTCACTATCTTCCTGATGTTTTAATCACAACACCAAACTGGCTCTCCGTGTTAATGTCTGTATGCATATCTAAATTCTAAAGATATTTTCTGTTTCAAAATGAGTGGCATGGTGGCCTAGTGGTAAAGACTCTCGCCTCCCACTTGGAAGGTTGAGAGTTGAATCCTAGTTGTGTCCTCTCCTAGGGTACAAAGAAAAAATATCTGCTGCAAACACTGCATGAATGTCAGGAAGGGCATCCGGCCAGTAAATGCTCAGTACTCTCCTGTCACCCTGATTCTACCCCAAATTAAGGAATTACAGGTTCATAAAAAGGGAGTATTTTCTTTCTTTTTTTAAATGTTAGCAGCCAGGAAAATTCTCTTGGTTAAAGCACCAAGCTAGAAACTGGGAGACTGTGAGTTCAAGTCCCACCTTAGCCATGAAAGCCATCTGGGTGACTTTGGGCCAGTCACTTTCTCGCCTCACAGGGTTGTTGTGGTGGGGAAAATAGAAGAAGGAAGGTGTGTTGGATATGTTCTCTGCCTTGAGTTATTTATAAAACTAATAGAGATGGAATACAAATAAATAAATAAATATAAAATACAAACATTGGGTATGAAGAATAGCAGGTAAAATATAGTGCAATAATTATATACAAGGAAATTCAGAGGATTTTTACAAAACCTGCCAGTATAAATAATTTATGATTGATATCTCTGGGCCAGCTTCACCCAATCTATGTGCTCCAGATATATAGTGATTGTATTACCAGTTGATCTGGAGGGAGTTGTGTTGAGACAATGAAGAAGATCCTAAGATATTACAAAACTGTATGTGCAATCATTACAATTCTGTATTATGAAGGAAACTGGCTGAAAAATAACCGGTTAATTTTTATGCATTACAAAATCTGCATTCAGAAAGGTTTTTTTCCCCCAGTAAAGACTGTATGATTGTCCTTTTTAATCAAGAAGGCATTAATCACCTTTCACTTTTTAATCAAGAAGGCATTAATCACCATGGGACCAGTTGCAATTTGGCTGATTTAATCAGCCAAAAGGGGAGAAGTGGTCCTCACATCTCCACAAATCCTATCCGGATCTTGAACTAAAGTATCTGAAAAGATGCCACATTAATAGGATGTGTGGTTACTTTCTTGTGATCTTCCCTCATATTGATATCCAAATTGGGCCAAATCCAATCAATCCTTCCTGCAAGGAATGCTGAAAATTGCTCACAGCAAGTTCATTGTATTCTTTGTAAGATTTCTTCAGGCATGCTAAATAGCTGACCAATTTACATTTTTCAAAAGCTGTTCACAAAAATCCAACATATTGGTAAAACATGCTAAATCTTTGAATTAGTTTTCAGAGAGTATTTAAAATGATGTAGTGCAGTGGTTCTCAACCTGTGGGTCGGGACCCCATTTGGGGTCGAATGACCATTTCACAGGGGTCTCCAAACCACGCTGTCCGCCATTTTTTTCCCTTTTCCCTAGCTGTCCTACTCCCTCTTATTGGTGGCCACACCCACTTGGGGGTCACCACAACATGGGGAACTGTATTATGGGGTCACGGCATTAGAAAGGTTGAGAACCACTGGTGTAGTGGATAGGACTGAATTAGTTTTAGAGAGTCAAGTTCAAGTCCATCAGATATAGAAACGCAATGGATTACTTTAGATAGGTCACTTTCCCTCAAACCAATCCATCTTGTAGAGTTGGTGCTATAGAAAAATTGCAGGTTGAAGTATTTGCAAACCAGTAGGAGAATAAATTATATATAGCGATCTAACAGATAAAAATGATCCTTGCTTATATTTCCTACCCATAAATGTCAGTTCCTTTTGTTGATGCCCAGTTGTTTTACATTCAGATTCCTGAATGGCTCCATTATCATGTGAAAGAAAAGAAATGCATTGGCTGCTGTGTATGGGAGAGAGGGCATCATAATTGGTTCAGTTGCATACTTCATTTAGAAACTGGAAGGGCCCTCTCCATTGTGGAGTTTTCCACAAAGTAGGCCATGAAAAAGTGGGGTACTTGGAGAATAAGCAAGGTGAATAGAATGTCAGGCAAACACAATGCCTTTATTTAAAAACTCTGGATCTACCACCTCTGCCTCTGGAGGAAAAATGCCAGCCATCTGATGTGTGGGGGCTTTTCGCTGGCAGCAGGAAAGCGAAGGGAGGTGGGAACAAAATAAATGTCAGTTTTTTTCATTTTTCTGGCCATGCCACTTTATAAATGGAGGCATCTCTGGTGGAAGGAAAGCAAGGATACTGAACCAGTGCCCAACGCTGATGGGAAAGGGGGATTTTGTCTGCTGGTTTTGTGGAAGTGATCAGTTGGAGAGGGGAATATTTGCAGCCACTGTTTTGAGGAAAACTGAAGTGAAGAATGGGGCTAGTCCCAAGCTGGTACTCACAAAGAACAGAGTATAGGAGGCAAAGCAAAAGAAACTGGAAAGAACAAAGAGACTGAAGGGATGGGTCAGGTGCTGTTCTGTGCACAGCAAGGTGAGTCTGGCAGGCTTGGGAGAAGGGCCAATTACAGATAAAAGACAGAAAGCCATGCCCTTATCCATTGGAGCACCAGGTTTGCTGTTGTCATTACCATCAGTTCTTCTAACTATTGGGATGGCCACTTTAATTTCAGAATGACCACAGAACTATTTCTGAGAAAGCAAGGAAATATCTAAATATATGCCACCAGAGAAGCAGAACGGAAAGTGTGCATTGAGTATACTTCTTTATCTAGTAACAGATTATTTAATCATCTGTCTGTTCCTTTCAAAGAAATATTAATGCATTCATTCTAAACTATGGTTATAGACAACATAAAGGAGTTTGCCACTAAATTACTTTTCTGATAATATTCTGACTTGGAGCTGAGCACAATATCTATGACCAAGATGCTTCCTTATAAAATCTTCATGGAGTTGCAGATTCCCGTGAAAAACATTGTTAAATGTTTCTCTAAATTTGCATTCAAACATACAGATCCCACAATTTCTCAATATACTAAATTGACACATTTTTTTCCCCTTCTCTTTTTCCAGAACTCTTGGGATCAACTAAACGGCTGAATGTGAACTACCAGGATGTGGATGGGTATGTAATTAAATAAAGACAAAAGTGTTCATGATTTAAATGGAATTTTATTATTTGATGTTTTTTTAAAAAAAAAATTATATGGTTGCCTAATTTGAAGATTAGACCATAAATTAAAAATGAGGCAAAATGAGCTACTTCAATTAAAATATAAAAACTTGATTATAATAGGCACCCAAGAAATCCCATTCATGTACCTCTCAACCTGGGAAATTCCCATCATCCCATCCCCAAAGTTTGAGAATAACCCAGGTTTTTAATGCCTTTCTAAAGACAACAAAATAAGGTCCAAAGGTACGTTGGGGGGATTACTCCAGAGTGCAGTTGCCACAATGGAAAAACCATGCTTCCTGGGTCCCACCAAATGGCATTGATTCAGGGAGGGGACACAAAATGTGCCCACCAATTGGAGTGTGTGGGATGAGCAAATATTATAGGGAAGAGTCAGTCCTGCAAATAACTCAGTTCTTCATTATGAACATATGAAGAATTTGTAGTTATTTCTTTCTTCATGAGTTCTACTCTGATTACAAGCTGAAGGATGCTACTATACATGTTTTGTCTTGGGCCTTGCCGTTGACTCCCTGTATGACCTTGTGTCCATCACTTCACATTATGAATGCAAAACACAAATCTAAAATAGAAATCTGTTCTTAAAATACGGCAGGCAGATACTTCATTCAAATTATTAGTAGCAAAACATCCTTGTGCCCTACAAATGGGTATAGTTTGTAACTCCCAAATGGCTGGAAATTCATGGAGAGCAAATGAGAGAAAACCAAATCTGAGTTTGCATTAAGAGAGATTTGGGATCTGCAGCCATAGACCCTTTGAAGAAATTTCACTGTGTTTCCAGGAAAAAAAAATCCAAATCAAATCCCAGAGAAGCTACAGTACAATGGGATTAAAGGCTGAGATCATATCATACATACATAATTCAATGGGTCAACACCATAGCTGTTTAAATGCATGAACATGTAGCTAATGATCCTCAATCATTATCTATTTATATAGCACCAAAATAATATTATTTCTCAGTCCTGATTTTAAGTGGAGCAGAATGCTTTTCTAGTTGTCTTACCACCTCCTTTTATTTTTGCAGACCAATTGTTCTAACAGGAAGATTGCATCTAACTCCCACAAATTTTCAAATGAATGAGGCAAATATGGCTTTGTGACAGTCTTTTGACATTCTAGTTAGAAGGAATACCTCAGATTCTGAGCTAGATGCAGTCTAAGATAAATGTCTGTATGAAGAAATGTGATGGAAATTTTTCAGATATTCCCTTCCTCAATGAATTGTGGGGACTTGGGACAAATAAAATACAGATCAAATAAACTAGATAGATGATCAACCTAGTAATCAGGTCCAGGAGGAAGCTATGTGAGGCAGCAAGCAAGGGCAAAAAAACGTAGACTTCTGTTTTATTGTTGGGTATGTTGCCAGGAATAGAGCGATGTGCTTGAGCTATTTCTGCCTCATTTGCCAAAATAACTTGACTTTGTTTACTCTACATGTTGATTGGAAGAGTTTGCTGCTTCCTCTTAGGCAGAAAAATGTCTTGAGATGGGCTTGCTAGAGATCGAATGCTGACAAAGAGACGAGGCAAAAAATTCTGAGGAACAGTCATAAAATGTCCCAGATGAGTCTTGACTGGACTGTAGGAGATATTTAAATCAGAATGTAGTAGTGTTGCAATCTTATCCACTAAAGATTAATAGTAGTAGTGATAGCGGTCTTTTTCATAAGCATCTTGCCTTACAAAGTAATAAAATATGGCATCAAGCAATCAACATATCTCAACAATCCAATGAAAGGTTACCCCCGAAAGCTTGAATTCACTAAAGCTGACTTAAATTTTAAGTTTAAATAAAGGATCCTAGAACTATGGGGCAAAGCAAGAGATCTTATAGAGCCTAGGAGCAATTCAGAATAATTTCTTTTGACATGCTTTTCGGTCAGTTGTTCACAAACACGATGAGTTGAAAGTCGGTTCATGGGTGCATCTCTTCCAACATTTTTTGCAGAAAAAAGGGATCTGTAGATACCCCTGGGAAGGGGGAGAAATTTTAGTTCTGGGCAAAGAACTTAAACTATCAACAAGGGTATTATTACTTCTTGATACTTTTATTCTTTGTATGCCAAATACAAACGTACAGAGTGATGGAAATGGTAATGTTGCAGTTCACATGGGAAGAATCATACATACATATCCATATCAAATATACATAAATACATAATCAATTTATGTTTGGAATGCAGGAAATAAAATTTTTATGTAACTTTTATAAATTACTTTACCACTAAGGAATTTGCCAGGACTTCACTTTTATAAGATGAAAGAAACCTAGAAACTCACACATTTTGAAACTTATAAATTTTAAAACTCATAATGCTTCTGTGTTTGGTAAAGTTTACATTTGTATCAATTTATAATGTATTTATTGATGCAGAGTTTAATCTAACTATTTAACAAATCTTAATAGCTAGTATTTTTTTAATCATTCTAAAAATGAATTCCTTGTCGAGCTGTTGTATCTTAAACCATTGATTACACCCATTCCATTATCAACAGCAGCTGTTCTCTAGTGTTTCCTTGCTTTCTGTAGACTGAATGTTGTATTATATTGCATTCCAAGAATTGAAAACAAATAAATTAAATGCTGTGAGAGTTAGAGCCATGTGTTCCAGCTATTACCATGGTGTATGGTTTTCGTGGATAAGAGATATAGATAGCTACGTGTCAAGAGGTCGTTGATTATATCTCACTTTGTCAGTTTCTCATTAGGTGGACTTAGCCAAACCACTTGCTTCAGGTTCATTGATGCCAATTCTAATATGAGGAAAGATCTGGACACGAGCAAGCCTGGATAACGTTAAAGATTCTAGCGGGTCATTGTTCATGGTTCAGGCAATTTTCTCAACAGTGTCCCACAGCTCTTCTCCAAGATACATCATGGGATCTAGCAGTGATGAGATAGGCATCTCTGCATTCATGCTATCACTGCTCCGTTTGTCAAATAACATCAGTGTTGTGAGGTGAATCTCCAGTCTCAGTTGTGTCTCGATTTAGGGCTGAATGAATATTTCAGAGTTGCTTGATGGGCTGTAGGAAAGCTTAGTTGTAGACTGAGGGGCCAAAAAGTGAAACCTTTTATTGGTTGTTTCAGTAACATTGAGAATTTCAGCAGGAGTGGCAGGCTGCCAGTAACCTCCCTGGGACTCTCACAGGTTACCAACTCCTGCTAGGCAATGCCAATATAGCTCTAGGTGGTTATTCTTCCTAGCTCCTTGGGCCTGCCCCTTGGAATGGGCAAAGGGCTCTTTCAGATGCTCTGGCCACTCTTCCTGGCTGTGAGAGCTCTCCTTCCCATTGAAAGGTTACCGTGGGGATAATTGGAGCCTCCAGGCCTGCAGCAGAAGCCCAGCAGGAGCTGACTGCTTGCTGGCTGCCTCTAGCTAAGAAAAGACCTCCCTGATGGAGAGTATCATTGTGCACAGGGGGACTGGAGGTGTTGGTATTCCTTGTGTTAATGGCTGCTATTAAATTCTCTCAGACAGGCTCCTACAGGAAGCCGAAAGACACAACTGCTTCCAATCTGCGAAGGATGCCCATCAGTATTGAACAGTGTCAGAGGGCTGAGCCAGGCTGCCACTGAAGTTGCCCTCCACACTTTTCACTCCTGCTGGGGATAACAGTGCTGCGATCCGGGGCCTCATTGCTGCAGAGGTTGGGTTCCCGTGGGTCCCGAGCAACCCTCCGTCCTTTCCAATGAATGAAATCGGCATTAAGCAATGGGAAGGCGGGAGCCAGCGGGGGAGGAGGGGTCTGGATAAACAAGCCTCTTTCACAAACCCCAAACACAAGAACTATTCATCCTCAGTGGCCTCACACACTCTGGCAATAGGAAAATGGTGCTGGGAAAGAGACGGCCATAAGCAGGACAAGTCCAGGGAGGTAAGGGGCGGGAGGGGTGATGCTCCCCCTACTGAGACACAGCTGGTCATTTGTCCCAAGGCCAGCATTAGCTTTTTCTGTCTGACCTTTTAGGTGCTACTCTGAACACACACACACGCACACACACACCCCAGTATAAGAAGTAACTCATTAGACGGCTTAATCTTCCTACAAGTCTGCTTGTACACTTTTTTTTAATTAGAGAAATGAAAAAGAAAATCCACTCCCACCTCCCACCCCATATTTTGATGAGCAAAAGATCCCTTGTGGTCTTTATGAGCTGCAAGGCTCACTTGAGGCAGGCATCTTAGTCCTTTTCAGATGGGACAATGATTAAAAATATAACATTTGCTGAACATCCTCTTGCATGCTAGTTACTGAATCTTAAAAGCATCCTAAATCAGAATATACAACTTGGAGAAAGGGGGTTATAAGCATGCTGGGTACCACAGTTTAAAACTAGTTGGGGCCAGGGCAAACAGGTGGATGGCATCAATATAACTGGATTCAGAATGAATGAAAATTACACAGAAGGAATTAGATCCGATGAAATGGTTACTCCCCATTTATTTAACATTTCTCCTCCTCTTCCACTTAAACCTTTTGAAGAGTCCACTTCTAAGACTATATATGGCTCAGATTATAGCTTTTTATTTTAGCCAGTTGGTGCTATGTTATGTCCTTCCATCTCTTCCTAAGGCAAGCAGTGTACCAACATGCAGACACCAAGTCACAACATAGCAGCTTGCTCAAAGTCCTCTATTTATTAGAGCCAAGAGGGGATTGTTTGTATCCTGCAGAACCATGGCAGCAGACTTTCCCATGTGCAAGAGTGTATATATAACAAGGTCTTCAAAGGAAAATGAAAAAGTGTGTGGAACATTAACAGGACAATGCCAGAAAAAGAAATGTGTCATTAAGCATTCTGGGCTTGTTTGGTCAATGCTGAAAAGGCGTAAATGGCAACACCTCCACAAAGAAAGGAGCTTACCAGAGTCTCTTACTGTCTGTGATTTTAGAATCTATTTGCCAGGACACTGTAATGCCAATATTTCAACCTTTCCCAAATTAATACGTTCCAGAAATACTGAAGTATACTATGAAGTACCATTTTCCAGCCATCATAGCAACTAAATTTGTTGAAAGTTATGGTCAACAACATCTGGAATACATCATATTGGGAAAATGCTTCCTTTTCTCCTCAAAAATTAATAGTGGTCCCATAAAGCCTCCTGTTTCTCATAACAATTCTGTAAAATAGATTAATCTAAAAAAATAGTGGCCAGCCTAAGAAGGGTAGCTAGATAGCTTCAAAGCTGAATAAGAGTTTGAACTTGGTTCTTGTTCAGTTTTTATACTGTACTGTCCAGTGCTGACTTTCAAACCTTCTATATTGCTTCCTTATCTATATGGATGACTAGAGTCACCATTAAAGCACAGTATCACCACTAAGAGGATGTACAGAGATGAATCATGCCAGGGTGGATCGTGTGCCTAAAGGGAATTAAATTTTTGTGGTATCAGTCTTAGTAGTCTTAAGTTCTCAACATATCTCCTAACAGGGAGCATGCCTGAGCCAGGCCAGGTCACGTTATATGTTCAGGAACCACCGAGGCTTGCCCCATCAAGGGATCCTATTCTTTTTTTTTCTTTTCTTGGTTTCAGGTTTTCAGCTTTGCATCATGCAGCCTTGGTTGGAAGCCTGGAACTTATCTCCCTGTTGCTGGAGGCCCAGGCCATTGTGGATATTAAGGACACAAACGGTAAGAGCATTTGCCTACTCTGGCTTCTCCCCGTGTGTGATCAAGAAGGAGAAAGATCTTCTCAGATGTTCTCTGTAGCAACCGCCGCTGATGTGGGGAATTACACTTGTCTCACTAATGAAAATTGTCGTTTGCGAAGAATGTGATAGACAACATTGCTTCCAGGGATGTAATATTTTGAGTAATATTTTGGAACGAGAACAGAGGGCTGCCATACTCCCATCTTTTGCCCCAGTACAGATTGTCTTGCTTGCTGAACCAGCCCTAATCCATGGTTCAGATCCAAAAATTTAGTACAAGCAGTCAACGACTTAACAACCATTCATTTATCAACCGTTCAAAGGTATAACGGTGTTAAAAAAAAGGGACCCGTTCTCACACTTATGACTGTTGCAGCATCCCACAGTCACGTGGTCAAAAGTTGCATGCTTGGCAACTGTATTTACAATAGTGGTGGTGTCCCAGGGTCACATGATCACCATTTGCGACCTTCCCAGCTGGTTTCCAACAAGCAAGTCAATGGGGAGAGTTGGATTCAATTAACAACTGTGTGATTCACTTAACAACTACAGTGATTTGGCTTAACATCTGTGGCAAAAACGGTCATAAAATTGGGCACAACTTAACTGCCTTGCTTAGCAACAGAAATTCTCATTCCAATTATGCTTGTAAGTCAAAGATTACCTGTATGGCTTTTCTTTTCTTTCTTTCTTTTTTAAGAAAACTGTTTAATTTCTTTATATCTACATTCCCCAGATGGGCCTCTATAATCTCCACATTGGGTGGCTTATCTCTGTCTTTTCCTTTCTGATATTTGTCTTCGTACAGGAATGCGCCCTTTACACTATGCTGCCTGGCAAGGGAAGGTGGAGCCCGTGCGCCTCCTGCTACGCGCATCCGCCTCAGTCAATATGGCATCATTGGATGGGCAGGTCCCACTGCACCTGTCTGCCCAGTATGGCCACTATGAAGTGGTAAGTGGGGAGTTATGATGGAAGATACAAGAGATAAAAAAAAGAGGTTCTCGTAACTCTGTGTGATAAGTCAAGCCTTCATTCGAAAGTTATGTATGGAGAAGCAAATTTGCTAATGTACTTCTGTAAAGACAAACAACACATCATTTCTTAGGCATCTTGTACAATAGTATACTGAAATAAAATGATAATTGTGTATAATCAACTGGTTCCCTGTGTAAATGAAAACTAGAATACAATTCAATCCAATCACTCTATTTTCCCTAAAACATATACCACAGATGAAGAATATATTTGTGTGTGTGTGTTTGTGTGTGTGTGTGTGTGTGTGTACATATACATATATCTATACACACACACGTACATACACACTTCATCTGGTAGTACTGTATATGTTCAAACCTCACTGATGAAGAAATTCTAAGTTTGTCTTTTCAAAAAAATCCCTAAGGTCCTGTCCTCTTAACCTCATATTTCTTATATGTTCATATGAACCCCACCCCCTCAAGTGAAAATTGCACAGCAAAACTATTATAGTGCTTTGCTATAAGCACGAGTGGCGTGCCTAGTAGAATTAAAGTAAGCTGTAATCAGTGCCAAGATAGCATTTATACAGATCTTGTCAGGAAACAAAAAGGAAGAAAGATGACAAAAATATTTGGTCTCATAGGCAGCATAGTTTGCAGGGCAATGCATTCTAGAAATAAACTCAGCGGAGTTGTATATATTTTGCTCTGGTGAAAAAATGTTATACATGCCATCACTATCATCCCCAAAAAACCCCCCATGTTGGTTATTTATAACATGAAAGCTTTTCTAGGAATAGCTCCAAAGTTCTGTCATATTTTTCTTGGTTTTCAAGCTCTCATCAGGTCTTGCATTGCACACAAATGAAGACAAGCATTTTATTTACAATTTTTAAAAGATAGAATCTGAGAGTATTTGCATACCAAGCATTAGTTAGAACTCTAATGAGCTGATGGATTTAGAAAACCCATCGTTTCTCCCGATCCAGTGGGAAAACTTTCCAGTGATTTTCACCGTCTGAATCAAACTCAGCTTCAAATGTGTCGAGAGGGTAAGAATGCAAATAAAAGCCCCCCCCCCGAGGATGTTTACTTTCCATCAGATTGATTTAGAGAAGAACTTTAAAGTGGCTAGAAAAGACTGGAGAACTTTCTGAGTTTCTTGGTCTGAGATTTAACTAGGAGCAGAAGGAGAAGTAAATTACAGGCCCATTATGATGCATATATAGCTGTGTTTTATTGTCAGTTCCAAATAAGGCTTTTCCTGTATAAAGGCTTTGAGTATGCGTCACAGAGAAATGAATTTTGTATCACCGGGAAACGTGTTGCCACTTTCTCCAGATTCACTGACTTCTTTTCATGTTCTTACATGTTTGCCTGCAGTCAGAGATGTTGCTTCAGCACCAATCCAACCCGTGTCTTATAAATAAGGCTAAGAAAACCCCCTTGGACTTGGCTTGTGAGTTTGGGAGGCTGAAGGTAAGCAGAATCACCCATAGCACCTTGTATTATAAAACAAACAAGTCAGAGAAAAGATAACCCCGTCTGTCTAGTTCATATCCACTGTCTTTTGAAAAGCATTCTGGTGCACGAAAAGCAGTCAAGCGTGCCATATAATTCCATCCTGCTCTGTCTTGTCCTGTCCCATGAAGCTTCTTAAGCTAGCCTTAAATCAACTATCATACATTCTGTTTTCCTCATCACATTGAGTTTCAACCCTTGCCCTATAGTTTTCTATGGTAACCAAGTGTATGTCAACAGACTAAAGCAGAGTTTCTCAACTTTGGCAACTGTAAGATATATGGACTTCCCAGAATTCTGCTGGCTGTGTCAATGTATCTTAAAAGTTGCTGAGGTTGAAAAACTCTGGGCAGGCAGCAGTTTGGGTCAGGCCTTGCTATAACTCTGGGACATAATACAGCATCCTTCCCCTGGATATCTTTTTCCATTACAGTTCCAAAGCAATCAGAGTTTTCTCTTTACAGTTCCCACACGAAACAATGCCTGGAGCCTAATAATCCTTTCAGGCTATGAAGTCAGAAGCAAGGCCAGCTGGAATAGAAGGCCAAGCATTCCATCCTGACCCAAATGGGAGCTGGCTGTAGATTCCTGGCTCTGATATTTAGGACAGGTGCAGAAGCCTTTTGGAATTCCTGGGGATGGGAAGCTTCCTCCAAGCTAAAGAAAAGAACAGGAAATATAAATAAACCCTAAGTTGGGGTGGGAACATTAATCTAAGGGATTGCACCAAAGAAACTGAGGGAGTGGCACATTATTTGCATGATTAATCAGGAAGTGTTTTGAACATCAGTTTTAGTAGCATAAATACACCATAAATAGCATGATGAATATGACATAAAATAACATGCTCAAGATGTCTGCACATGAACTACAATTTGTGATGGTGTAGGGCAGGGGTAGGCAACCTTGGCTCTTTTATGACTCGTGGACTTCAATTCCCAGAATTCCTGAACCAGCCATGCTGAGGGGAAAGGGAAAGGTTTCCAAGCTGAGCCATGCTGGCTCAGGAATTCTGGGAGTTGTAGTCCACGAGTCATAAAAGAGCCAAGGTTACCTACCCCTGGTGTAGGGATTACTTATAGCCAAAGACAGGTCAAAACCAAACTTGAAGTTGAAATTATTTATCATTTAGTAAACTGCTCTAAGCATAACCTTTAGCCTGGCTGTGTTTTCATGATACACTGCCCATGGGTAGCCCAGATTTGCTAATTAACCCAGTTTTCTGGATTTGTAGAACACATTGAACTATAAATACACTGGGTTCCTCAACATACTGAGACATAAATCAAACTCTAACCAGTGTTAAAACTAATACACCTTACATGAAAACTGCATCCTTGGAGAAGCAATTTTTGGGTAGGAGCATCTTCTATAAGGATTACAGGACCTGTGGTTGAAGGGCTGAAGATGGAGAGGCTGAAGGAAATTGACAGGTGGAGTCTAGAAAAAGAGAACTGAGTGGCTGATAATAACAGAGTTGGATGACCCAGTTCCTAAAAGGCTGAAGAATTTGGCCTCTTTAAGGGCTTGGAAGCAAAGCAGATGTACAACTCTTTCTTTCTCAGGGCTCTAGGAATGGGAGGAATGGCTGCTCCTAAGCATTTGCCTTCCTTGGAGGTCAGAAGGACAGTAGCTATCTCTTTTTTTGAATTATGGTCACATTAAAAATAGCCATTAGAAAGGACTAGAGACAACTCATGCTGTGTTGGGTCATCATTTCAGAAGTATTTCCTTATCTAAATAGAAAAAGAGAATGATCAGGAGTGGGGCAAAACAGTGGGAGCAAGAGTAATCTTGGAAAGAAAGGATACAATATAAACACATTTGTAATTGTTGTAAAGACGATGGGGAAACCACATTGTTATATCTTATTTTCTTTTTCTTTATTGCCTTTTTTCTTCCATTTCTTTTTTAATTTATAATTTTTCCTTTTTTTTCTTTACGTCATTTTTTTAAAAAAAATATTGGTTTTACTTGATAAAAAATTGTTTAATAAAAATCAATTGGAAAAAAGAATGAAAACCAATATAATAAAAACAAAATTATACAAATGGTGTCATAAGAATTATATAATATGGAAACAATACAAGAAGAACAAAAGAGGGAAAACTGGCAGATCCCCAGAAAGGATCCTCCCGTCCAATATTCAGCAAGAGACTCTGGAAAGCCATCAGAGTGGAGAGCCAACCAGACCTCAAAATTGGGAAGGAACTATATTTCAGGGAGATACGAGACTCTGAATGTTCTAGATTAGATGTTCTACATTGCTGAATAGATGGCCTGTCAATGAATGATCATTGGTCAGATAGGCTGCCTATTGTATTTTATCCATTGTATCATTCCCTGTTCATTTTAGGTAGCCCAGTTGCTTCTAAACAGCCATATGTGTGTGGCTCTTCTTGAGGGACAATTCAAAGACACAAGTGACCCCAACTACACTACACCTCTACACCTGGCAGCCAAGAATGGGCACAAGGAGATTATCAGGTAATTTTTTAAGCACTTCCAAGATGGGTTTAGGCCAGTGTTTCTCAACCTTGACAATTTTAAGGCATGTGGACTTGCTGGCTGTGGAATTATGGGAGTTGAAGTCCACATGCCTTAAAATTGTCAAGGTTGAGAAACACTGGTATAGGCAATTGTCTTAATAGATCAGTCTACTGCTGGCCATAATTTAGGGAAGGGAGGTGGTAGCAAAATATATCTGCCAATAGAGGGCAGCATTCTCTTCTCCAGTATCCTTATAAGAACGATGTATTATGATGTTGCATTATTCCAAAGGGCTAATAAAATACTGTAGAGCAGTGGTTCTCAACCTGTGGGTTGGGACCCCATTTGGGGTCGAACGACCATTTCACGGGGGTCGCCAAACAACGAAGTCCGCCATTTTTTCCCCCTTTTCCTTAGCTGTGCTACTCCCTTTTATTCTGTTGGCTTTTGAAAGCCAATAGAATAGACTCGCTTGAATAGAGTCTAATTCTATTGGCTTTCAAAAGCCAATAGGAATTGTCCAGGCTGTCTCTGCCCTGCTGAGCCCATCAAAAATCCCATTCTGCAAACGGTGCTGCACCGGTTGAGTAGTTCTCGACTTACAACCGGTTGGGGGTCGTGGTATTAAAAAGGTTGAGAACCACTGCTGTAGAGGCTAAAGAGCTGGGAGGACTATCGATGAGTTTCCAATTCCTAAAAACTTATCCTAACGCTTCTCTTTTTGCAGCTCTGCATTCTGGCCAATAAAAGTTATAAGTAATTTTGTACTTACAATTTACACTTACCTTTTCAAATTGTAATTTATTCCTAGTAACCTCAATCTGTGCTGGTTTTGAAGTGTGCCAGTTCTCTCTGTCATGTATTTTAGAGGGAACAGCAATTAAGTGCATTTTGGATTTTTCAGTTGTAGCAACCGTTGGGTTACCATCTTTCAAGTCTGAGCCTAATTATGTCCTAAATTAAAACATATTACTATATAGGGCATACACATCCATTGTACGTTCTTCTTGTAGTACAAAAAATTCCTCCAAATTTATTTCTTGAATTTATCTGTGATTCCCTATTTTCATCCAGGTCCCCAGCTGGTTTAGAGTAAACAGCAAGGTTTTGTTACACTTCCTAGATTAACCTAAAATCAGGCTGACTATTTTTGGTCTGCTGGTGCTCATTGTTTATTTTGCTGTCCACACAGACAACTTCTGAAAGCTGGAATTGAGATCAACAGGCAGACAAAAACAGGCACTGCCTTGCATGAAGCTGCCCTGTATGGCAAGACAGAAGTGGTGCGCCTCCTGCTGCAGGTGAGATCAGGAAGCAGTTTGCACACAACAGTACACCATAAAGCTGGATTAGTGATCTTCATGACCGTGAGCAGATAGGCATAACAAGCTCTCCTGAGTAAACCAACACGACATTTGGCAATCGTATGCAGAGCCCCAAAATGATTCTTCCTCATGCAGATAAATCCTTTGTGCATATGCCAGCTTACATATATAACTCCCTTTCATACCGCTGCTGTATGAATGTACTTATTCTGGGATTTGGGGCCATTGAGAGAAAAAAATAATTGCCAATAATAGGAGAACTTTTTAAAAAGTCCTGAAGTGTCAGAATCAATGTCTAATCAATGTCATCTAAGCAACACTGGACATTGTCTAATACAGGTTATCTAACAACCAATACTTACTTTTGGCTTTAATTAAGCCAGTGATGAAACTGTGAGGCTCAGATCAGAATACAGTTCCTTACCAGTAGAAGAGAATATCTGTGGCTCAGGGTTGAACTGTGAAATCCTTAGTGTACTATGAGCTTGGTTTACTTGCCGGCATCTTATTACCTGGCTAAGTAACATCAACCATGCACTGATGATGTTAGCTACTTGGGTAATGAAATGTCTGCAAGCAAACAAGCTCACAGAGCACAAAGGACTCCACAATTCTCTACCTCAAGAAAATTTTTTTCCCTGTCTTGCATACCCTCTTTTCATAGTTTTTTTTTCAATCTCATTCCATTCCATCTTTTCTCTGCTAGGGGGGCATTGATGTCAACATTCGCAACACCTACAACCAGACAGCCTTGGATATTGTGAACCAGTTCACCACTTCACATGCCAGCAAGGACATCAAGCAGCTCTTACGAGGTGAGCAAGCTGAAAAACTAATCTCCATAGATCCTGAAGCTAGAAGATCATCTCTACAATCTGAACATGAGAGGACTTTGGGTGGAAGTCTCTTGATGAGAGTGGGAGTAATGAGCAATATGTAGGCTGACTCTGAATCTTATAAGAAAGTTGAGGGTGGAAATAATATATCGGTTATCTTAATATATTAAGAGCCGAGGTGGCGCAGCAGTTAGAGTGCAGTACTGCAGGCCACTTTAGCTGACTGTGTTCAGCAGGTCAGCGGTTCAAATCTCACCGGCTCAAGGTTGACTCAGCCTTCCATCCTTCCGGGGTAGGTAAAATGAGGACCCAGATTGTTGGGGGCAATGTATATATATATATATACATTGCTTACTGGTGTACACCGCTTAGAGAGTGCTTGCACTTAAAGCGGTATATAAGTCTCATAAATAAATAAATAAATCGGTTGCTTGAAGAGTTTGCAAGATGTGGGAAACGGAAAAAAATGATTTATTCTGTAAGTAACAGTATCATCTTCTGGTTCCTTGATATTTTTTGCCCATTTCTGACTGCTCCGTTTCCTCCTTTCTCTTTCCCTATTTATCACTTGTCATCAGAGGCATCAGGAATTCTGAAGGTCCGTGCTTTAAAGGATTTCTGGAATCTGCACGATCCAACAGCTCTTAACATCCGTGCTGGAGATGTCATCACGGTGAGAAATTGATGGAAATCATGCAAGATCTTACATGGCTATCCCTCTCCTCTAAAGTGTTCCCTCATGGCTCTCACTTTGTTATGCGTCTTCTTTTGTCATGGAAGGGCTTCATTATTATGCTGAGAAAAAGAACAAATACAACTTTGACTTGTCTTAAAAGAAGCAGCAAATCCTTACTATAGGAGATGGGGAAAAGTATTATTATAATCGGATGTCAGTTGGCAATATATTCTGGATGCCAACAAGGGCTTTTAAGAAGAATGTACAAAAAGAAAGATTCATTAAATAATACACTTTATAGTATAGCATTTTGTGTGTGGCACAACTTTTTCAGAGGTACCGAGTGACGAATCTCAGTTTTAGGTGCAGGTATAAAATTCAGGTAACAAGCTTAGCATCAGTTTTTTAAAGGAAATGTTTAGCCTTTTAGACCAGACATGTCAAACACAAGGCACGGGGGTCGGATGCGGCCCGCGAAATGGTTTCATGTGGCCCGCAAAGCCATCCTGGAAACAGAGAGGGAACGGCCCCCACTGCCTTGGCCCTGGCCCAGGCCAGCCGGGAGCCAATGTGCAATTTTGTGGTGGCCATCTTGGCACTTGCCCTGGTGGACCATGCCTTGGCACTTGCCCCGGTCCCACCCCCTTCTGCCAGAGACCCTCAGATCTGTCCCACTCCTGCCCAGGCACCCTTGACGCAAACGATGTAGAGCTGACCACGCCCACCCAGTAGACCACACCCACCCCATCCACACCCACCCAGTAGGCTGCACCCACTCTGGCCACACACCCCCCCCCCCCGGGGCAACCGCAATGCTGATGCGGCCCTCAGTGAAATTGAGTTTGACACCTCTGCTTTAGAACAAAACAAGTTTGGTCTAATCCTAATGAAGCATTTCTTTAGTTTTCAGTTCTATTGTATTCTATTTTTATTTACTACTTCTTTCAAGTGTTAAGAGTGCATAAACGATGTAAAACTAAAATAAAAGAATCTCACACACACAGAGACATTACTTCCTTTTAATCCTTACAACAGTTCTATAGTTCTAGACCACTGTACAGATAGTCCTCGACTTACGACCACAATTGAGCCCAAAATTTCTGTTGTTAAACAAGACAGCTGTTAAGTGAGTTTGGCCCCATTTTACGACCTTTCTTAACCTTTCTTGTTAAGTGAATCACTGCAGTGTTAAGTTAGCAACATGGTTATTAAGTGAATCTGGCTTCCCCTTTGACTTTGCTTGTCAGAATGGGATCACGTAACCCCGGGACATTGCAACCATCATAAAAATGAGTCAGTTGCCAAGCGTCTGAATTTTGATCATGTAACCATGGGAATGCTGTAATGGTCGTAAGTTTGAAACATGGTCATAAGTCACTTTTTTGGTGCCGTTGTAACTTCGAATGGTCACTAAATGAAATGTTGTAAGTAGAGGACTACCTGCACCTACTCCCATTTTGTAAGTGGAGACAAATAGGGAAATGGCTAGCAAGTTCACAGCAAAAGTTAGTTTTGAACAACAGAGCTTTCCCCGTGCTTATATCCATTACTATGCAACATGCCAGGTCTTAGAAAATCTTGCTTACCGCAGCAGGAAATTAGACTTAATGACTCTTCTTGCCTTTTTCAACCTGCTAATGGGAATTCTTTTCTTTTCTTTGGCCAGGTCCTGGAGCAGCATGCAGACGGACGGTGGAAGGGCCATATCCACGATGCTCAGAAAGGCACTGACCGAGTTGGCTATTTTCCTCCATCCATTGTAGAAGTAATCAGCAAGCGGACAGGTTGGCCCAGGGTTATAAAGGGAAAGTTTCACGAGAGTCCAATGATGTGATTGGTGGGTGGAGGAAAAAGCTGGAGACATTTGTGATTCCGCGTTCCAGGATATCCCTTTTACTCTGTTTTTCGTGGCTTCGTCAACTCCTTTGTTTAAAAATAAATAAATAAATCTCGTAGCCTCTTATTCCGACCATAGTTACTCCTGGCAATACCTGCTCTGTCTTTAGTTGCCAATTTGAAGCCATGGTTATTGAGGGCAAGTTCAGCATATGCTTTATATGAGACTCACCTTCCCTCCCTCCCTTCCTTCCTGCCCCCGTCTCTGTACCACCTTTTCAATATGAAAAGGCTCATGCGCATTTATCTGCTGCCCAGAGTCACTTCATGCATACTAAATAAGAGGATAGAAAACTTGATGTCTTCCAGATATTTCAGACTTCGGTTTACTGTATTTCCATGGGACCTTACAGATAAAGCTTACATTGTTAGTCATTCCCCTTCATCAACATCTCCCCCAAAAATAGAATATGGCATTATCCAGAGATACATGCAAACTATCATTTATCAAAGGGAAACTTTGCAGAGAGGCAAATACAGCCTTATAGGTAATTTAGCTATTCGCCTCATCCACTCATGTTGTTTTAGGGTGGTTGCAAATATCTAATTATCTTCAGTCTATAGATGGATGTTATCGATGTCAGTTTTAATGTATTTGAATGCCTAGCAAAGTAAAATACTCATATTTAAAACTTGTTCATGTTCTTAAGCAATTAAAGTCTGGAGACATTTATTTAAAAAAAATGGTATAAATTCTATTATTGTATTATTGCTTCTAGTAGAAAAAAAAGGTTGGAGTTTTTAAATGCAACACCCTGCAAAATCTCTTATTTTTGTGAGGGGGGCACAAAAATAAATGGTATAAATTCTATTATTGTATTATTGCTTCTAGTAGAAAAAAAGGTTGGGGGTTTTAAATGCAACACCCTGTAAAATCTCTTATTTTTGTGAGGGGTGCACAGTTTGTAGGAGAGGTACAGCAAGTGTCGGAGTGGGTGTGAGACAGTGTGCGAGAGGTGGGGAGGATTGGGGAGGATGCACAAAAGTGCAGCATGGGTAAGGGAGAGTACAAAAAGGGTGTGCAAGAGACACAGCACAGATCAGGAAGGGTGTGATTACAGGCTGCTAAGGATGGGTAGGGGGGCAGCGTGCATCAGAAAGGGTGCATGGGGGTGTAGGTCAGAGACTGTATTAGGGGTGAAACACAGATCAAGAAGGATGCCCACGAACTGTACAAGATGGGGAGGTTATGCAGGGGTGTGGGGACGGGGTATCTGGGAGGATGCAGTCAGGGTCAGGGAGGGTATGTGAACCTATGGGTCAGGAAGTGTGTACAAGAGGCCTGGTGCAGGTCAAGGAGGGTGCACAGGGGTGTGGCTGGGTGAGGAAAGTTATGTGGGGTGCAACTTGGGTTGTGGAGGGTGCGCGAGGGCATGGCACAGGTCAGGGCCGGTGCACAGAATGTATGAGTGGCTAGCACAAAGGGCAGGAACTGAGGAGGATGCTCAAGTGGGGGAGACTTACCTCAACAACTTGCAATCTTTCCCGCTGGCTTCCCCATTGATTGCAAGGGAAGATTGCAAATGGCAACCATGTGATCGCAGGGCAGTGCAATCAATCATAAGTGCAAACCACTTGCCCAGTGCCCAGATCACAATCACATGACCACAGGAGTGCTGAGATAGCCGGAATTCCGAGGGCCTGTCATAACCACCATTCATTCAGCACCATTGTAATTTTGCAGTCGCTGAACAAAGGGCCATAGGTCAAGGATTACCTGTACAGGGATTCTGATTGTGTTGTTAATATCCATTATATGCTGCTGAAACTCTTTCTTAAAGAAGCATTCTGGAAGCATCTAGGTAATGGATAAATAATCCACTTTAAACCTTTAGATGAACATACATATACCATGAATACCAAAGTTGTCCTCTAAAACAGCCTCTTTGTCCATGCAGTGTAGTCCTGCATAGCGTGTCCCACCTGGAAAGATCGGCCATGCAGAAGCCAATCCACTGCCTTACCTTTACATGCGCTCTGTTCTGACATGCATGTTTTGTCTCTACATGCAGGCCTGACTCTTTCCCGCACGGTGTCCACACATCAGTGCCAGAGCCATGCAAAGGGACTGCAGGTTACCACCACAGCCACCCCTCCTGGTGGGCTACAACTACATACCGACGCCTCTCCGCCACAGACACCTCTCAGCCTCCCTGCAGGTTGGGGCCACCTCACTCTGACTAGGACAGCTCCAGAACCTGAGAGCCCAGGTCAGGGGTACAGCTGGGCTGGGCTGGGCTGGGCAAGCCTTCCTATCAGTCAGGCTGCCTGACTGCAGCCTAGGAGAGCACAGGCTAGGGAGAAAAGCAGCAAGGAGAAGGGAGATGTCTGGTTCATCATATTTATCACTGGAGTATTTAGTTTTGGAGACATGTCCTCACTCACGCAAACCCCACTTGTTCTTGATTGATTTATGTGCAGGTGTATGTGTGCATGCATTACACTGTTGGGGCCTCATTCTTGCCTCTGTCTTTGTTCAAAAGATGGATAATGTGTGCCTCTGTGCTCCAAATATTGCTAAATGCTTCCTTAGCCAATGGCAAGGGTTGCTGAGAATTGCAGTTCATCAACAGTTGCCCATTCTTGCACTACTACACTACTACACTGTGCTGCTACATTTGTAGTAGACATCTGTGGACACTTCCAACCCTACCTGGTAACCCCACTAAAGGTACATTTATTTGCTTCTTCTTCCTTTTATTTTAAGAGCAGTTTTACCTATCAGGGCAGACTTCCGATGGCTATGCCATCTACCACACACATCTAATGGAGTGACACACTTTTTCTCTCTTTCCATTTGCACGTGCAAGTTTGTCATTCCTAGGCGTTCCTGCAAAATCAGCAGACCCGAGCATGTTTGCTCTGCTTGCCTGCTTGTTAGTTATTGCATCTTCCCTCAAATAACCTGGTATGGTGGATTTAGAGTCAGAATCAGAAGAAGTGGAGGCTGATGTAAGGAAAGGGTCACATAGCTAAATTCCTTCATTGCTTGCCAACTAATCTCTTTCTGAAAACTGGGGTTTCTGATTCTAATTGGAAACCAGGGCTTTAATGTTGTGCTCCGTGACAAAGCCTGCAGGGCTGTGAAACTTGTTGCTACCAACTGCTTTCTTTCACCTAACATTTTCTTTCTTGTAGAAGAAAAGCTTTATCTCTCCCCTCTTCCTCTCCACAAAATGCCATTTGAAATTTCCCCCTTCCTGTCCAGCAGGTGATAGAAACAGTGTGGGCAGCGAAGGCAGCATTGGCAGTATCCGAAGCGCTGGTAGTGGTCAAAGTACTGAGGGTACCAATGGACAATTCATGGGACTCCTCATTGAGAATGTAAAGGTAAGGAAATAGTATTTTTTTTTTCGTGCAAAAGAGTGAGAATCTTTTATTCTGTGATCTTCACCTCCTATTCGCCCAATACCAGTGCTTTTCTGGCTGAAGTTGATTTCAAGGTGATAAATTCGTCAGAAGAGCAGAAAACATCCAGTACGGCAGCAGTATAATAGAATTCAAAGACACGTAAAGCCAAATCCCAAGGAAAGGCCTTGACAATTTTTTTTTATTGAAAATGTTTATAAACTTTTTATAATAAAATACCCCCCTCCCACCCCATGACCCTCCCCCCTCCTTCCCAGAGCTGAATACAGGGTTAAAGAAACAAAAAAAACATACAAATTAAATGAACATCAATCCACTATACATACATCCAAAAAAAAATTTAAAATACTTTAACTCCAATACATAGAAACTACAAATCCAACCATACCCAATTTAAACTATAAATTATTCAAAAGCTAAATAATACTTCCTAACCCCATATTTATTCTGTACAAAATTTACCCATCTTTTCCACACCAAAATATATCTCTCTTGTGAATGGTCTTTCAGATAAGCCAAAATTTTTGCCATTTCTGATAAATGAGAAACTTTGAGAAACCATTCTTCTATAGTAGGCAAGGAATCCTTCTTCCAATATTGCCCAATCAGCAACCTTATCGCCGTAATAAAATTTAACATTAAGGTAATCTCTTTACCATCACAGTCTACAAGCCTTGACAATTTTAAGAAGGGAATTCATGGTGATCTTCACTGATTGCCATCGTTCCAGCAGCCTTTTATGGAAGGATTATATGCCGTCAGGAGAGCCAGTATGGGGTAATGATTAAAGTGCCATGCTAAAAAAAGCAGGAGGCCGTGAATTCTAATCCTTAGGCAGAAAGCCAGCTGAGGTACCTTGGTCCAGTGACTCTCTCTGCCTTAGGAAGTTGGAAAGGGCAATCACATCTGAAAAATCTTGCCAAGAACACTGCTAGAGATTAGAACAGGGAATGTGGGTTGGGTTGAGAGAGAGTGATTGATCCAAAGTCACTCAGTTAGCTTTCACACTTATGGCAGAATTAAAACTGGTGCTTTAGCCACTAGACCAAATTGTTTCTAATTGTGAGGAATCAACGTTGATTTGAAAGCGAACACACACATGTATGCCTTCAAGTTGGTCTTAATTATTAATCACCATGCATAAGCCTTCTCCAAGATGATGTGTCCCCAACCTGGCCTTTCAGAACTTCCCATGATGCACCCAGTGTTGTTGTAATTGAATCCATCCACTTTGCTGTTCAACACCTTTTATTTTCTCTTTCTATGAGACTTCTTAAGAAGAGAAAATCTTTGCATAATGCAGTGATGGCGAACCTTTTAGAGACCGAGTGCCCAAACTGTAACCCAAAACCCACTTACACATCGTCAGGTGCCGGGTGGGTGTGGCCCATTGGGTGGGCGTGACTCCGGTGATAACAGTAGACTGTGTGGGACTAAAAAGTTTAATCAATCCAACTTTGCAAGATCTTTTTTTTTCCCCGCAAGAAGTTAAAATTGACTGATTGAACCTTTTTTTTTTTTTTTTTTTGTACAAAGGCTTAGGACTGGGGCGATGGCATGCGTGCCCACAGAGAGGGCTCTGAGTGCCGCCTCTGACACCTGTGCCATAGGTTCTCCACCACTGACATGATGTATCCAAATGATCATTTTGAGTTTGATCAGCAACCTGTCATAATTGCCCTCCAAATATCAGCAGTCTTATAATTTACTTGGGCACCCTGGCTCTGACAAGACCATTCAGCCCATTACTCCTGACATGCTTTGCCTGGTTTGCCTGTCTCTTAACAAAGCCCAGCACCCTTGTGTTTTCAGACACTAGCTGTATTCCTAAGGGCTGTGTGGAGGAGTTCCTGGGTCTAGGACAGAAATGTCTGGGCTGGTTGCTGGCTTGGTTTCATTGATGGGGACCAGCAGCACAGGATCCATTTCTTGAATGCCTCCTTCTGGTCTTGGTCCTGATATTAGCAGGGCTCTGGAGACCAGTCCCATGATATTGTGATATATTTCCACTCAGGTGACACTGCCTTTAAGCCATGCTCATTTTAAAGAGCTTATATCTTACTTGGGGCTTATGCTCAAGTTCATTATTTGCTAATGGGTAAATTAGCAAGATGGTTATGACAAAAAACTAAAAAGAAAATCAGCCGTGAGAGATAATCTGCTTGTTATGGCCAAGCTAGATGAGATGTGGGAATATTTTCTCATTTAACAAAAAATTGAGCTGCAGTTTTCTTTAAGACCTTTGTCAGACATAAGAGCTCTGAATTTGATTTAAGCACTGTTTTGAGTGACAGAGCTGATTGTAACTCTTTCCCTAGAGGCTATATTTCTGTTCAGGTTCCAGCTTCCCCCCAACTAGATTTCTCCCCACTATGGAAAATATAATAATACTTAGTATTATGTTTGTTCTCGTCTTCAGATAGCAATTGCCTGGGAAGTGTGAGAGTTATAATCTGAATAAACCAGAGGGCAGCTGGTTGGGGAAGGATGTTCTTTATTAATTAGAGCAGTGTTTCTCAATCTTGACAATTTTAAGGCATATGGACTTCAACTCCCAGAATTCCACAGCCAGCAATGCTGGCTGTGGAATTCTGGGAGTTGAAGTCCACATGCCTTAAAATTGTCAAGGTTGAGAAACACTGAATTAGAGCCATAATTGTATGTTCTGTGGCAGTCGTTTGAAAAGACAGGGGTACTGTATCCGACAAAATTCCCAAGGAATAATCCTATGATCCTTTTACATAAAGCAGTGCTGTGTTTTGTTCTGATGTAATAAACTGGGTATGAGGAGACAGTAGTCTTCCACTTTGAGGATGAACTGGGGATGGTTTGCATTCCCATTCCCTTTCTTTTCCCACCTGGGTTTTGAAAATGATACAGAGCTTCCATAGATCAGTGTTGCTTATCTGCAGGGGAGAAATGAAAAGAACGGTCAGTTGGATAACTCTAAAATCCCAAAGGGCTAGAAATTACCTTCTGATCTTAAATATTTTTAACCAACGGGCAATTGTGTGGCATTTGGGTTGATCGGTATTAATTGCCCAGTTGCTTTTGCTGATGCTGTATGCAAAATCTTTGAGTATGAGAAAAAAAAATCCTATATCTGGCAAACTGATGACTGTGAGCTCTCTTCACTCTCGTATTTGCAGCCTCTTTTGCCTGGTGGGGAGGATCTGCAGCAACATGTCCTGAGTTCAAATTCTCACAATGGCCAAACCAGCTCCTTGGGTAAGTGGAGATGTTGTCATCTTGAGATACGAGGAGTAGATGTCACAGAAGTGGAAAGGGGAAACAGAGTATCTTTCCTAATGGCAACAAATACAAGCTTTGCACGAGGTGAACATTCAGCTGGGTTGGCATGTTTTCATGGCAGGGAGACTATGCTGTTAATTTGTAACCAGAATAACAGTTATTGGAGGTCTTTTAGTCCACCCCCTGCTCAGGCAGGAAACCCTATATCAGGGGTGTCAAACTGCCGGCCCGCAGGCTGGATGCGTCATGTGAAAGCCGCGCCCACCCCATTGCCAGCAATGGCAAAACTGGCCCAATACGTTGTGCAACGTCACATGACGTCGCAAGTTTGACATGCCTGCCCTATATCATCTCAGACAAGTGGTTGTCCAATCTCTTCTTAAAACCTCCAGTGTTGGAGCCCCCACAACTTCAGGAGGCAAGTTGTTCCACTGATTAATTATTCTAACAGTCAGGAAATTTCTCCTTAGTTCTAGGTTGCTTCTCTCCTTGACTGGTTTCCAGCCATTGCTTCTTGTCCTGCCTACAGGTGCTTTGGAGAATATGTCTAAGACTTAGAGCAAGGCTCTTGCTATCTGCCCTGCAGTGTCAAATGCTGCTTTTATACAACAGCTTTTCCCAGCCTGATAGCGATATAGCACTTTGACTTATATACCGCTTCACAGTGCTTAACAGCCCTCTATGAGCAGTTTACAGAGTCACCATGTTGCTCCCAACAATTTGGGTCCTCATTTTACCGACCTCGGAAGGATGGAAGGCTGAGTCAACCTTGAGCCGGTCAGAATTGAACTCCTGAAGTGAGCAGTGAGTTAGCGTGCAGTACTGCATTCTAACCACTGCACCATCACAGCTCTTGATAACCTCTAAATGAGTTGGATTACATGAGCCGAGGTGGCGCAGCAGTTAGAGTGCAGTACTGCAGGCCACTTTAGCTGACTATGTTCAGCAGGTCAGCGGTTCAAATCTCACCGGCTCAAGGTTAACTCAGCCTTCCATCCTTCCGAGGTAGGTAAAATGAGGACCCAGATTGTTGGGGGCAATGTAAATATATATATACATTGCTTACTGGTGTACACCGCTTAGAGAGTGCTTGCACTTAAAGCGGTATATAAGTCTAATAAATAAATAAATAAACTCCCAGATTTCCGAGTGGCCATATTGGCTGGAAACTATGACAGGAGAAGCTCAACACCTCTGAAAGGCATGGTGCAAAAGGCTGCCCAAATGTCCATGAAAATTTATGCCTGAATGTCTTTGGTTTGAGCAATGAAAAATTGAAATTCAAGAGCACGTGAGAATTGACTTTAAAACAATACATTGTTTAAAATGAAATTGAATATACTGTTTGATTGTACTCCCCCCTCCCTCCCAGAAGCTGCAGATAGCTTTTGAGAAAAGATGGATTTTTTTTTTTAATTAAAAAATGTACAGGACAGAAATGTAAATAAAGTGTACATTCCCTGTGGGTGAATTCCATGGGTTTAAATGCAGAAAGTGCCACCATGACCGTGTAAGGATTTCTAATTCTCTTCCATGCCCTGTTCAAACGGAGAAATGTTATGTAGCAACGGGCCTTTTTGCATGACTGTGTCCTGCACTGATTCTTCCAAGGCTCTGTTGTCTGCTCTGATTTTTGCTTTGATTCTTTGCAGGGACACAAGTGCATCAGAATTTCTCCAATGACAGGATCTTCTCCCACCAATATTTACGCCCAGAGCAGCTCCTGGAAGGGAAGGTATTGTAATTCCTTGGTTCAAAGAACAGACAACCCTTAGAAATATTGATATCGGGTGTTCCTCGAGATTCCTTAAAAATCACCTGGTGCCCCTCTTACCTGGAATTAGAAAATGGACGGAAGAATTGAAAGGATGCAGGGGAGTAATAGTGCAAAGTAGAGGAATAACAAATGCAACACTGGGGCTGTAAGTATGTTAAGACTACTGTGAGTTTCCTCTTTTCTGGAGTTGTATTGTCAAAGAGGCATACTGTATTAGTGAGTCTAGTTCAGGGGTAGGCAACCTTGGCTCTTTTATGACTCGTGGGCTTCAACTCCCAGAATTCCCAGCATAGCTGGCTCAGGAATTCTGGGAATTGAAGTCCACGAGTCATAAAAGAGCCAAGGTTGCCTACCCCTGGTCTAGCTGATTGAGAAACCTTTCCTGGCAAGGTCTCTTTTTGTGATATTGCTATCAGAATAGAGAGAGTAGAATGCTAAAGACAGCAGATGTTTCTACAGCTACCATAAAGAGTTGAGCAAGGGCAGAGATCGCTCTTCCCAGGAAAATGTTGCTAATAATAATTATTTTGAGTGCAGCGGCAAACAAAAGAATTATATAATAAAATTACTCCTTAGATTTCCTGAGATCTTTCCAAGGAACCATATTATTAAAAGCTGGAAATAAATCAGTAAATTTGAAAATATTAAATTGCACTTTCTGTACTCCGGTCTTGATTTGGAAAGTGCACATGAAGTCCATTTATGAGGACTTTTCAAAGAATAACAATGAGTTCATATCTTTTCACTTTATCAAGAGAAATTTTATTACATCCATTAAATGAGTGCATGCCAAGCATGCCAATGAATGGCAAAGCTTCATATTAAGTCCAATCTGGCAAAAGTGCTGACAATCTACTACAATGATGGCGAACCTTTTAGAGACCGAGTGCCCAAAAACCGGCCTGCCTCACTCCACCCGCCCGCTCCCACCCTGCTCCGCCCTCACCCCGTCCATCCACAGCACGCCGCAGATCACCCAGGCGGCCCTGCAGCGCCATGGTGGGCATGTCCTCCACCCGCACCCCGCAGCATCATATGCTGCCCAGCTGCCATGTGCTTGGCTGTGTAGCTCCGCATGGGCCACACCCAGGGGGTTACTCTTTGGGGGGGCTTCTGGTGAGGCAGGGCTGGGGTGACAGCGTGCGTGCCCATAGAGAGGGCTCTGAGTGCCGCCTCTGGCAATAGTGCCATAGGTTCGCCACCACTGATCTACTATTTTCAAATAAACACCCCTACCCGGGGCTTAATGAGTGGCCCAACACTCAGAAAAAGTGGGGCTTAAATAGGTAACCTAATGTCCTCTTGTGTTTTCAACTAAAACTCCTATGATCCTGTTGGAATATTCATGAACAGGAAGAGTCATGTGGTAACTCAGTCAGCCAATGGGAAGAAAGTGCTACTGAGTCTGTGCAAAAAGAGTATTGAGTTAGGAGCTGGATTTCCAGTCTCAAAGTTTTGTCTCTGGTCTGTCTCTGTAAGAAGTCTTCATTAAGCTATGTTGCTGTAAAGAAGAATGGTATTGTAAATATTTTAATATAAATATAAAGTTATTTGAATCAGCTAAATGCAGTCAACTGTGAGAGCTTCTGATTTATTTTTCACCAATAAGAAATTAAAAATTCTCTAACAGATCCTTACCCATTTGGTAAATTAGAGATAGGTGACCTGATGCCCTGCTGCTTGGTTGTTCTTGTTTGTTTTAATACATATACTCAAGCACACTATTAATATTTGGGTAAAGTAACCAAAGGACAATAGGAATGTAGTGGTCTTTCCCAAAGGGGACTTTTCTTTCTTTTCTTTGCAGGATGCTGCAGCCATTTACAATTGGCTATGCGAATTCCAGCTGGAGTGTTATACGGCCAACTTTCTGAATGCAGGTTATGACGTGCCAACGATCAGCCGCATGACTCCAGAGGTAAACAAAATAATAAAAATAATTAGAGGACCAGGCAAAGGTGGGAAAGTATCTTAGAGTTTCTCCACAAAATTATCACTTGGGGTGTATAAGAACTTGTCCATTTTCCCTGAAGAGACATTGCAGGACAGACATTGCACAGATGTTTTGCCCCCCACTGTAGACTATATTAAATGCATTTTGTTGGTAGTAGATAATGTATCTGTATTCTTTGTTCTAGGATCTCACGGCAATTGGGGTAACCAAACCAGGCCACAGGAAGAAAATTTCGACAGAGATTGGACAGCTCAGCATTTCTGAATGGCTCCCAAATTATATTCCTGTGAGTAGGGCAACTACCGAGATCTACAAGAAGCCTTTGATCAGCTATATCCTACCTGAAAGCATACACTCCCAGACCCCCCAAAAATGCTACAGAGCAGTGATGGCGAACCTTTTAGAGACCGAATGCCCAAACTGCAACTCAAAACCCACTTATGTATCGTTGGGTGCTGGGTGGGTGTGGCCCATTGGGTGAGTGTGGCCCATTGGGTGGGCGTGGCTGCAGTGGTAACAGCAGACTGGGTGGGACTAAAAAGTTCAATCAATCAATCAGTTCCATCTTTGCAAGATCTTTTTTTTTTCCCGCGAGAAGTTGAAATTGACTGATTGATTGAACCTTCTTTTGGGGGTACACAGCGGTGGAGGCCTAAAGCGAAAAGGTTTTATAAAACCCAGCTGAAGGCCTAGGACTGGGGCGACGGCACACGTGCCCACAGAGAGGGCTCTGAGTGCCACCTCTGGCACCCATGCCATAGGTTCGCCACCACTGCTATAGAATATCTGTGAGGCATATTTTAATCTAATAATTATTTAATGCCACCATATGTTTGACCATTTTCTCCATAAAATGAGGTTGCATCTATTTCTATTCCCACTCCTTTCCCCAAAGTGCTGCATCCTTTTTGTGGAGATATCATAGAGTATTTGCAAATGTAAACCCAATAAGCTGCTCTCTACTTTACCAGGGCTATCATTTGCTCACTCCGATAAATTGATGATTGACTGAATGTTTTGATCTATATATATATATAAAGTTGGTGGCATTTTGAAGACTGCTTTTTTTTTTTTTTTTTTTTGGCTTGTCCTACTTAGTTCTTAGCCATGGAAGATACTCTTCATGGTGCCTTCCAGTGAACATGAAAAATAGCAAGGGAATGCAAGCACTATAACCCAAAACCTGATCTGACATGTGTATCTTCTAGGATCCATTCAGTTTCCTAACCCTCCCAAGCTGCATAGACTTGGAGAGAAACCAAGATATTGCTAATGAAACTCAGGGCTATTGCACTATTTTCTAGGATGACTTGATGGAATGGTTGAGTGCTATTGGTCTACCACAGTACCACAAAAAGTTGGTGAGCAACGGTTATGACTCCATCAACATCGTGACCGATCTGACTTGGGAGGATTTGCAAGAGATTGGCATCAACAAACTTGGTGAGAAGAAATCATAAGCCAGAGGCAAAACCACCGGGGCTTTTGGAACTTCTGGTTGTATGTACTAACAAGACTGTTCCTGTCAGGATGGGGAAATTGGATCCGTAACATAATATTCACTGCACCTCAGCTTGATTGTAGTTCAGTGATTCAACTCTCAGAACTTTTTAATTGACTTGGAATGGAAAATCTAGCTTGTCTGTATCGTTGGTTATCCGTTAGAAGAATATTATGGTGACTGTGGTATTTACGGGCAAGAATAAGTACATTAGAAAATGTATTAGCAATTAGCAGTAGCACTAAACTTATATAACACTCCATAGTGCTTTACAGCACTCTCTGAGCAGTTTACAAATGTCAGCATATTGCCCCCAACAAGCTGGGTTCTCATTTTACCGACTTCGGAAGGATGGAAGGCTGAGTCAACCTTGAGCCAATCAGGATCAAACTCCAGGCTGTGGGCAAAGCATTCTAACGACTGCACCACCAGGACTCCTAGCCTTTTGCCACTAACCTGGCATGATGGGAGTTGAAATCTAAAGTATCTTGATGGTGTTAATTTACCTGTTTTTGGCCTAAGGCAGTGTTTCTCAACCTTGACAATTTTAAGGCATGTGGACTTCAACTCCCAGAATTCCACAGCCAGCATTGCTGGCTGTGGAATTCTGGGAGTTGAAGTCCACATGCCTTAAAATTGTCAAGGTTGAGAAACACTAGCCTAAGGTGAATCCAAGAAGGATAGCCATAACTAGCTAATAACCAACTAAATATAATGCAGCACCTCACAAAAGCTTTTACACTCCAAAGCCTATTTGATTTAAATTTACTCTTGAGATTCCATGGAATCCTAAGAAAAGTATTTCCTTATTCAAATAGATTGACAGTTTGCCCAAATTTTGTTGGCTGACTCCAGTTCACTCTGTGATATGTAGCTGTGAGAGAACATTGGACCTAGCCCAGGATGCAGTCTTCATTTTTGCACAGTGACAGACTCAGCAAAGCTTGCCAAGGATAGTCCCAAAAAGGAGACGGCCTCCTAGACTGTATCCACAGAGTTCTCTTCTGTGCACTGTGACTTGATAGCTGAGAGATGGATGCAGCAAGAGCAGGAAACATTGCAAAAACTTTGTCATGCACAATGGTATCCTAACTTCTCTTGGACAGTCTCTCTTTTTTTTTTTAACAGAGCAGAATCTTGTGGTACCTTAAGGAAAATATTTGGAGTAATAGGTTACATTGTTGGTTGTGGAACATTTTGCACCTACATATACAGTACATCCTTCTTTTTGCCTGCAGTTATTACTAGAGAGAGAAGCTTTAATCTGCCCCCTTCTAGTAAGGAAGGATTGTGGTTCACTGCCATTATCCCAGCAACTCCGATTAAGAATCAGGAATCTTTCATTCCTATCACTGGGCCACATGGAGCAACTCATGGATAGCTGTGACAGCTCTAAGGGATGGGATGGTGTAATTGAACACCAACAATTGGAAGCATCGAAGCAAATTCCGCATCTTGATCGGCACCTCAGGCAGCAATTATTTTGTTAGTTAACTAATTTCTTTAGCATTCTTCCTCCTGGGGGAGCTGAAGTAATTTGCAACAAAATAAACGTAGATATCATAACATCCTAATCCTTAAAATCGATCAGTAAAAAAAATTAAAATTTCACCTGATCAGTACAGAGCATCAATTGTGAAAGACATGGACATGGACCAGCACAAAAATGCTTAGATGTTTATTCCCTCAGGAACTGATTATTATGCATATACGAAAGCTTCATGCCCATTCTTCCTTCTCACAGAACAGCCATGTTTCATTTTTTCTGCCTTGGTCTAGGAAATTCCCTTCTCCCATGTCATAGAAAGCCCCATTTGAGGCAGCGCTCAGAACTATTGCATCTAGATCAGTGTTTCTTAAACTTCCTTCTCTCAGAATCCCTTCCCACTTTTAAAAATGACGGAGGACATTGTTTGTACGGTTATATTCATTGATATTTCCCACATTAAAAATTAAAATGGATGCATTCACTATCACTAATGATTGCTTGATGGGATTTTAATGCTAAATTAATTTTCAACATAAGCTGGCAAATATTTTTGATTTCATGAACCTTTGAGAGGGGTCTGGATAGCTCCAAAGGTCTTAGGACTACACTTGACACTGATCTAAGCATCCTTTTAACAAGAACAGGATGGAGTGCCTCCATGGAGCACGATACCAGAGCATTTAACCATTCCTGCAAATATTTCTTCCCCGCCTTCTGTCATGGCCTGATTTGATGAGTTAGGCAGCTCAGCCACCCCATCAAACTTTGACTGGCTCCTTACCAAAACCATGTTTTGCAATGAGGAAGAAAAAGAATAGGGTAGAAAGCTTGCCCCTTTCTTTGGAGGCAGGAATTAGTGTAATTTTTGGCACTGCACCAAATTCCCAGAGTAATTGAATCCTGTTTTCAATGAAGGCAGCCTTGCTTGTCTGTGAGTATAAGCATAACCTAAATATGCCAACTGGCTTCATCCCCAAACAGCCAAATGTACACGTAATTGGGTGTACATGACAAACAGCTATTGATGAGACCCCCTTTAAAAATGAATGACCCACCTCTGACCCACCTAAAACAGTTGCTCCAGTTTCCCCCTTCTCACTGCTTCACTCAGCTTCCTCCACTGGCATATACAGAATGTCAAGAACTGTAGCCCCATTCTCTAGTCATGAATTAAAAAAAAGAAAAAAAAGAACGCCATAGCTCTCCTCACATAACATGCTTAACCAGGTTATAGGAGTAGGAAAAATGGCTTAGTTTACTCTGCCAATTAATCGTAGATATTTAATGCCATTAAAGTAACTCTTTCTAGTCGGAGGTACTGTATTGCCTGAATAATTGTTGAAATCCCTATAAAATGGGGCCTCTCTAGACATTCTGTTTCTATGGTTGTTCTGGTTCTCACACGCCCATCGTTGCACTGAGGCAAAGAACAAAATGAAATAGATAGCCACACACATTATTTTTCCCACTCTGGCAAAAGAATATTATTACTGTTTTTAATTGTTATTAAAAAAGAGGGGAAGGGAGACAAATGCAGGAGGACCGAAGAGATGAAAGGTAATGTAGAGTTATTGTAGTGACTGAGGCGGCATATAAATTGATAAATAAATGCTAACCCATTCATTCCAAGTTGTATACTCCTGGTATTCAGCAGTGAATGAATGAGCAGTGGAGGTGATTGCTGGATCATTTGTGTTGTGTGAATGCGCTTAATATCCTTGAGGCACTATAGAAAAGACCCTTTAAATAAATGATGCAGAAAAAGGAGTCTTATTTTACTGGCTGCTCAGCTGAAATGGCTTCTTCCAGGCTGCTCTGCTTTACAGAGGTCCTTTTGGACTCCAGAAAGGAAGAGCCTGGAGCCTAATGAATGCTGCAGAGAGCTCACTAAGCTTTCAGGCAACGAGAGGGAGTTATATGTTAAACAGTAAAGTCTCTTAGGGTTCAATGCATTAACTGCACAGCCAGTTATTAATTTTGGTTGCTCATTAAAAAAACCTAAACTGCGCTGAATCAGGAAATCCCAAGGTTGTAGGCTACAAGAAACTGAACATTGCAGAAAAAAGCAGTAGGAAACAAATTCCACATTGCCGGAAAGTTACATTGACTTATTAATTATATCACCAGGAGTTGAGCTCAGCTTGAAGGAGATTTTACCTTTATTTCAATATTGATTGATTCTGTGCCATGAAGTTAGTGTCACCTCTTAGCAGCCAGATAGATTTTCTCCAGGATTAATTCAATAACCAGAAGCATAAAAGATCCTGAACTCATTATAAGTTTATTATGTTCATATGATCATTAGTAACAGACACATAACAATATATGTATTGACAAACATGCAGCTAATAGTTATACTTGCAAGAAAAAAACAAAGAAGTTTAAAATTAAACTCTAATAGCAGATGGCATAATGTAGAAACAAAGACTTTGGCTTTACTTGGTAGATTTGTTCTTACAGCTGCTAAAGGATAATTTATTTAAAATGCAATCTCTGTGCTTGAAAGATCCTTTAAAATAAATCTTAGTCAAGTATAAGAATCTGTATGAAAAAGGTAGTGCAGAAGGAGGTGGCATATAAATTCAACTTCATTTTGAACTATAGGCAAAATGGTATAGAAAGTAGAGGATTTGATATGAACATTAAAAGCAGCATATTGAACTGCCAATTGGGAAAGCCTGTTCGTTAGGTTTAAATTTGCAATGATAATAAAATGTTGATATAATATTTATCATGGTCCCTGCACAGGGCGATCTAGAAACCTATATCTTGTTGAAGCTCCATGTCCCAAATTTACTGTTTATTTATTTTCATCCTTATAATCCAACAAATCTGTGAATACAGGGGTAAATCTTAATATTTAAGCCTTTATTTAGAATTCTTTTGAAGCCAATTTTCTACCAGACTTAAAACGCTAAAATTTGTTGGAATGGACCTGGGCATTGCAATAACAAGCATAAACATTCAGACTGAAATACTTTCAGAGCTTCTGCTTCTTTAGAGATGTATATTTATGCCCTGATGAAAGACAAAGCCTAATTCATGTTTCATATATCTGTAAAGCTGCTGGAGCACAAAAGCTATCTTTAAGGACTACTGTTGACTTTCTTCGGGGCTACTTCTTCAGATACTTTACATGGCAACAGAACAATGGAAGACTCAGAACTTACATCATTTTCCAAGTTCTAGCTAGCACAGCAACCTTGGCTCTTTTATGACTCGTGGACTTCAACTCCCAAAATTCCTGAGCCAGCTATGCTGGGAATTCTGGGAGTTGAAGTCCACAAGTCATAAAAGAGCCAAAGCTGCCTACCCCTGTTCTAGCACATTCCCATCAAATGACCATCAATGTTTTTGTTCCCAATTTTTCCTTGACTTTTTAAAAATGTTACGATCAGCTGTTCTCATACACAACGGGCCAATTGCCCTTTGTGTTCCCAAATTCAGTAATGATTTAATTTAATGATGATCATTGTCAGTATACATTTTAGTAGACAGATCCACAGCCAACTTAGGGAGATGTTCTGGGTTAGAGAAATCTGTACAGCCAACAGATTTATATAAAAATTAAATAGGAACAAGGAGACAATATCCCCAGAGGTTGAACTACATGAGTACAAATAGCTGCAGGTACAGGCGTCAACTATTCTTGATTGATTACCTGCCATCAAGTTGTTTTATACTTCTAGTGACTACTTAGATAGATTGCAACAGTTCCAGGCAAATTAAGTCTTTTTCTGATTGCAACTGTGAAATAAGCTTAGATATTTTTGAGGATAGAATTGGGCAATTCTGATAAGAGGCTTACCTGGGTTCAGTTAGGGCAGGGGTAGGCAACCCAAAACACTTAAAGAGCCACTTGGACCCGTTTCCCACCAAAAACAAAACACTGGGAGCCACAAAACCATTTTGATATCTAAAATGAAGATAACACTGCATATATCCTTTTTTACCTTTATTATCAGTGTGTGTGTTTGTGTATGTGCGTGTGTTTGTGTGTGTATATGTATGTGTGTGTGTATATATGTATACACAAACACACACAAACACACACACACCCATAATAAAGGTAAAAAAGATATATGCAGTGTTATCTTCATTTTAGATGTCAAAAGGGTCTCTCTCTGTCTCTCTCTCTCCCTCCCTCTCTATCTGCCCTTGGTCTGCCACTCCTCTTCCCCCACTCTCTTTCTCTCTCTCTTTCCTCTCTCTCTCTCTCTCTCCCTCCCTCTCTCTCTTTCTCTCTTTCTCCCCCCTCTCCTATCTGCTGCTCACCTGGCAAGCTTCAAGCTGTTGTCCAACAAGCAACCTCGTCTCTTTTATGACTCATGGACTTCAACTCCCAGAATTCCTGAGTCAGCCTAGCTAGGCTAGCTAGCTCTCTCCTGCCCTTCCTGCTTCCTGCTTCCTGCTTCCTGCAGAGACGCAGCAAAGGGAGGAGCTCCACCCAGTAAGCTTTTCAGCTCCTCGGATAACACTGTGAGTGCACTCTCTTTTTTTTACACACACACACACACACACACAGAGAGAGAGAGAGAGAGAGAAGCGAAGCGAAATTGCCTCTCTCTGTCTCTCTCTGCAAAGGCAGAGGAGGCTGGGAGCCACAGGGAAAGGCTCAAAGAGCCGCATGCGGCTCCGGAGCCGCAGGTTGCCGACCTGTGAGTTAGGGCCTTACTTTCACAAACTTCATTAAAGATGGAACCATAATATTTCTCTGAAACATTTGCTAAAATCCCTATCGATTCTGGGTCCTTTGAACTCCTTGTTTCAGCTCTAACAAACCTCTTCCAATCAAATGCTAAAAAACTGCAATTTCTCAACTTAAAAGTTATAGTTGTGGGCTAGGAATTCTTTCTCAGAATTAAAACTTTGGATACTTACTAATTAAAAGTTTGGATAGTATTTCCAATTCAAGAAGCAGAATTTGGAACTGCTTTCAATATTATCTTGACAACAGAGCAAGCAGGACTTACATCAGAATCTGGAATTGCTCAAAACCATTTTCAATTAATCTGCTTGATATTATTGTTAACTGAAGATGGAGCCACTGCTCTGAGCTGAGCAGTTTTAAAGTTGCTTTCCACATTATCAAAAACCACCTTTCCTTTACAAAATCTACCTGTGCTACTGTTAACTTTAAATTACGTGCATTGTAATTGACAGGTTGAAAGTCCAAGATTAGAAGCTGATCATCATTCCTTATTGAGTTAAACAAGGAGCATGAGGCTATCCTATAATCAGTGACATTGGTTTCTTGCCTAGGATAGGAAGTGTCTTCCCCAATGTCCGCCCTATGAGGTAGACCAGACTAAGACCCTCTCCCATTTAGATTTAAAGTTTTTATTAGAACAGCACAGTCGCAGAATCTTGAAATCTGATTGTGCTTCCCTTCTTCCTCATTTTATCTTAAAATGAATTGGGGAGGAGGGACACCTGAGGTGTTTTTGTAAACCACTTGCTTGGTATGGGCTCAAGTCTTGTTTATTTGAACATTTCCTTGGTAATGGACCTTCCTTCTGTCCTTTCAAAGCCATCCTCTATTCTTACTACATCCAACTACATCACCCTCTGCTAGTCCCTTCATCAGCCTCAGGTCTAATGTATTTGCGGTTTGGGAATGAGTTGTGTGACTTCCATTTCTTCCTCTTCCTTAGTCTGGGATGATGGGATAGATTGAGCCATAGTGACTGGTTGAAAGCTACCAAACAATCATGTCTGAGTGACAGTGCTCTAATCATTATACACATTGGTCTTAACGAAGGTGATACTGTACCTAATATTCACCTGTTCATCTGCTCTTTGTGATAAGGTTTGTTTATGTACAAAATTACGTAAGACCTAAATTAATATACGCCCCACAAGTCTGGCCTCTGGGAAATTGAAAGAAAAGGCTCCCATACAATTGCTGAGTTTGTTTTTCTTGTGTGACATGCAGGCCACCAAAAGAAGATCATGCTGGCTGTCAAGAGATTGACTGATCTTTGTAAAAGTCAGAGCCAGGCTGAAGTCAACACTCTTAGGCGCAAGATCCCTGGTACCTTGGAAATAGTCACCATTGAGACCGTGGAGAATGGGGAGTGCCATTCTCCTCTCACCCCCAAAATGACCACTTTTCAGGACAGTGAGCTGAGCCATGAGCTCCAGACAGCCATGTCCAACAGCTGCCAAGAGACATTGACCATCAAGAGTACCCAAGGCATGTCACGGAGCCAAGAGAGCATTGGTGCACGTTCTAGAGGATCAGGACATTCCCAGGAGAACATGCTGTCCCAAAGCACGTCCTCTAGCCATTCTCAGGAGAGTTTGGGTAGTGGCGAAGGGAGCAGCGGTAGCAGTGGAGGGCATTCTTACACCCAGCCCCATCCTGCGGAGAACTCTGCCAGTACCCAGGGTCGACCCAGCCCAGACCACTATGGGAAATTCATTCCATTGCTCAATGGACCAGATGGAACCAATGGCTATTCTAGCAGTTGTGTGGGAAGTCCCCTAAAGGAGAGAAATCTGCCTGAGGGGATGGATCACTACCAGAGACCAAGTGCTTCACCAGAGCCATCAAGCCCCCTACCAGTCCCCTCCCCCTGCACATTGCCCCATGCTGCCAGCAAGGGAACAGCCCCGTATGTCTTCATGTATCCCCACATATCACTGAAGGCCCAGTCAGCTCCTCCACCTTCCATGCCTGAACAGGCCAAGGTATCTACCCATTTGTCCGTTCAGAGGACCACCCTCCAGTCAACTGCCCAGAAAGCTTTCTCCTACCTTCATTCCCACTGCGGCCCTACAGAGCCACCTCAGGTGCCCCCAAAGCCTAGGCCTGAACAGCAAAACGGTGAGGGTTTTAAGCACAAGAAACGCTCGCAAAGCTTGAACCGCTATGCATTGTCTGATGGGGAACCTGATGAAGAAGAGCCAGCCAGTAGCTCAGTGGGCTCTTATGCTACCCTAACCAGGCGACCTGGGCGCAGTCAGGTGTCACGGACACAACCACCTTCAGAAGCTAAAGTCTTGCGCAGTCAGTCGTTTGCTATCCGTGCCCGGAAAAAAGGCCCTCCACCTCCACCTCCTAAACGCCTCAGTTCAGTCTCCAGCCCTTTAGCAGTTGATGCAGAGTTTGAACAAGGCCAACAGATACAGAACGGGTTCTTGGTCTCCAAGGACGAAGGGGATAATACTAAAGATAGAGCTTGCCTGGGGAAAAACACAGCTGTTAAGCTTGATAGGCCAATCTATGATGCGAGCCTAGCCCAGCCTCTTCAGTCTTCCCAGATCCCCAGTTGTGGTCAGGAAGGTGCCAAGAAAGGTGGCCTACACAATTCAGTTCAGGGAGGCCTTAGTAACACCAATACCCTAAATGGTGGAAGTCAAGTCTTGGAAGGCAAAGCTCCCAGGAGACGAACATTCAGTGAATCAGCAGTTACCATGACAGAGGCTTTGCAGCATAACCATGAAGATATCCGATCAGACACTGAGGAAGATGGTCCAGCTGAGAAGGATGACTGTGCCAAATCCCCTTGTTCTTCCCAAAACAGCTCCAGTGAGTGCATCCCCTTTGCAGAAGAAGGCAACCTAACCATCAAACAGCGACCAAAGCCTTTGGGGCAGCTCAAAACAGAGGCCCTGGCTCCAGACTCAGACTCCGCTCCTGCTCAGTCCAATGGGAAAGAGTCTCCAGGGGCTTCAGCAAAAGAAGCCCCCGTGTTGGAATTCAATCTCACAGAATCCGACACGGTCAAGAGGCGGCCCCGGTGCAAAGAGAGGGAACCTCTCCAAAATGTCCTGAAGGCCTTTAGCATGGCCACTCCAAGCCCTGGCATGACCATCGCCCCGCAGTACGCCCAGGCCCAGACAGTCAGCATCAGTGGGCCTTCGCTACACATGATGGAACCGCTCCCTACCACAGGCCTGTTGGAGGATGACAACATGGCGTTTCAAATAGTTGAGATAGAGAAAAGCATCCTGTCCCTAGAGAAGGGGATTAGCAAGCTTCCTGTCTCTTTGAAACCAGCCAATCCAGGGCCACCGCACAGTGAGAGGCCTGGAGGGTCAGGCCAGCTCAGAATACCGGCCACGGCAACAGGTAGGTTGTAGGTTTTGCTGCTGGGTTGGGAAAGTTGGCAATAACTTCCAGAGCTACTGCCAAGATTACTACTAAGATTTTTAATATGACAGATGGGGAAATTATTGTTGTATTATTACTGTACTGGTATTCTTAATAGTAAACACTATTAACTTTACTTATTATACTTGATAAATTTAAATGTATATAAAATTAATCTAAATCAGATAGTTTTTTTGTCTTGATCTGGCCTACTTCTTTATAGAAGCTACACCTGATCTAGAGAGGGTGACCCTTCAATTTGAAAAAGGGATTTGGCTTAGTGAGATATGGGAACCTAATTCCTCTTTGCTCTTTCTGTGAAAATATGGTCACCTGTCATTCCTGCACCTTATTGCCTGAACTCTCTGGGACACTCTGAAGACTCTTCGGCATCAGACAGGACACTAAGTACTAGCTTCTTTTTTTTCTTTCTATTTCAGACATGACGGCCATGCCGACGTCCATCGCTTCTACCAAGCTGGTATTTTCAGGACCCAAAACCATCTATCAGCAAGTCTTGCCAAACTCTCACCGCACAAGTCCCTCCAGAGCAACCCCTGAGACAGTGTCGGAGGTATCTGGTCCCTATCCCATGAAACTGGGCCTCAGCAATAAGCCTTCTTTAAATTTTGGGGTGCCCCTTCCACCAAGACCTTCAAGCATGTGCCCAGATATACCACAGAGCCAGCAACGTCTGGAACAAACCAGTTCATCTTTGGCATCCACACTTGAGGCTGCCGAAAAGGAGATCCTTGCAGAGGAAGCAGACAGGTGAGTAGAAGGCATTAAAGGAGGCATGTTCAAATTGCATTGGGTTAGATATCCAAATGCAGGATACAGCTGCTCCATTTGCTAAAAAGAGCACTTAATGCGCAGACATCATGCTCTGATTCATTAGGACCAAACATGTTCAGATTTTTTTTCAAGTTCAGCTGTAGGTTTGTGTGAAATTACACACACAACGTTTTGTCTGTAATGGCTCTCCCACTTCTCCCAAGCTATGGTACTTCCACCCAATTTCTCTTCCACCACTGCTACCATGTAGCATTAGCAACGTAAAAGGGCCACAGAGCCTTCTCAATAGGAACAAGCTGTGTGGACCACTTCTTGAAAGCCACACATTTTTGCACTGTGTTGTAATTGTGATACCCCCTTGCCTATTCTTGTTCAGACTTCAAAGCAAGAAAAACCTATACAGTAGCTAGGCATATATACGGTAGGTGCAAGAGAGACAAAGCCTGGAAGTACCGTATTTTCCGGTGTATAAGGCGACCTGGAGTATAAGATGACCCCTGACTTCGGCGCCAAGTCGCATGCCTAGAAAGTCGTCTTATACGCTGGAAACTACCATTATTTCCAGCGTATAAGACAACTCAGCGTATAAGACGACCCCCGACTTCGGCGCCGATTTCAACGCTTTCAAAAGTCGTCTTACACGCCGGAAAGTACGGTAGTTGCCAAAAAGTCAGCTGGTTACGTTCCTCTTTGCCAGCCTCTGTTATGGATGGGTAGCACTGATCTGTATTGACAAAATTAGGGCAGTCTGATTGCCATTATCATCTTCAGAGTTTAAATACATAGATCAGAATGACAGCCCTAGAAAAAGGGTGTAGTCCCGCTTATGTAAAGATGCAGCTAATAAAATATTAGTAACGATAAATCTTCATTATCTATTTCCAGAGAAAGCAGAGTTTTGGAAGCAATTCCTGTATCTCTTTTAAAAAGGGAAATATAGCTTCTATTACAGGAAAAACCACCAGCATTTTCTTTGCTTTGTCAGGATTTAGTTTTTTAGCCATATTTAACCACCAAGACTACCTACCCATCATTTGAAAAGATAAAAGAAAAGTGTGTGTTTGTGTGTGTGTGTGTGAGAGAGAGAGACAGACAGACAGACAGACAGACAGACAGACAGACGCCTTACCTTACCTGTATGTACCTAAGGAGTTATTGTGTTGGAGCCAAACCTGTTAGCTGCTTAAAAGTACTCATTACTTTTACTGCTTCTTGTGGTTTAATTGTTTTTATAATTTTTCAATTTTTTCCCATAAACTGTCTTGTGAGCTATCAGGGGAAAAGGGTAAGCTGCAAATATAAATTATTCAAGTGCACGAGCTTTGTACTTCAAAATAAAAGTTGCCCTTTTTTGACACATTTAAAAAAATCTTTCCATATGTAGACATATTTTATAATATATTTGAAGATGTGATTTAAGGTAAACAGCCAACATATTCAGCTCTGCATCTTTTTCCTATTTTCTTCTTTCAGACAAACACACATTGCTCCTCTGTGTTGAGTACACATTATCCAAAACCTGTCCACGATAGCTGGACAAGATAGAAAATCCTAGGAATAAAAACTCCCAACATCACTAAATTAAATAATAATTGGCAGCGTCTTTCTAAGGTCAGATACATCTCTATTCTCTCTCTCTGTGTCTGATGGAAGAATTGGTCTAGGTGTTGTTAATCTGAAAAATGTACAGAAATTTAACAGCACCTTAAAGACTGAAACAGCTATAAAATAGAGTCTGTTGTATGAAAGCAGTCTGTTTTGGGAAAGACATTTCCATGACAAGGATAAGCAATTGTATCCAAAGTGTGTGAGTGAAATGGTCTTAAGTTGCACAAAAGGGGTAGATCCACCCAATCTGCATTCATTTGCTATTTCTCTTCTTTTTCTGCAGTTGCTATGGGACAACGCACTCAGCCAAGAACATTCTTGAAGACATCAGCAACATGTTCAACGACCTAGCTGAACAGCTGGATGCCATGTTGGACTGAGCGCCAGTTTCTCTGCATGCATTTACAGGTTCACGCTTCTAACATATATAACAGGTGGACAACCTCTGAGATGAGTCTCACAAGTACTTCTAGTTTTTCCTTCCTGCACTTTAGCATTTTGCTTACTCAACGTGTTTTGCTGGATAGAGGCTCCCAGATTTTCACTTCCAGCTGGAAACCACCCTAGATAGCCACTTATGCTCTGATGCTTCCTACAGCTTTGACACAAGATGAAGCAAGCACTCCAATGCAGATTGACTTGGTTTCTACTTATACACCAGAGCAACTGTACTGCCTTATGAACTGATGGTGGTGCACACCATACTGCAGTTGCAAAGGGGCAGAAGTATCTCTACTCAGGCTAACTGTGGAATAAGATGATCAGGGTCACTGTGAGCTTCTCCTCAAAAGGTCTCCTCCCACCACAGAGAGCTACATTTCTTCTCAAGACTAACTCGTTCATTGTTCCTGGATTTTGTCATTTCAGTAGTAGCAGCATTGTGTCAATTTCTTCAGATACAGTGATCCATCGCACTGGTTAGTTGTTGGCAGCTTGCAGAACAAGGCAAATCCTTGAGGCCTTTTTAGCATATCAATACAGAAAACCCTATATAACCAGTGGGCTTAAATTTCCATCCCTTCCTGTTCGAAAAGTACATGCCGCAGCCTGTAGTTCACAAAAAAAAAATTGCACACAACATTTCAAAGTAAGGCTTTGGGAGGAACTGAAAGCTACTTGACCTCTCCCAAATTCTTTGGACTTATGCAATGCACGGGACCGAAAAACCAGAGAGCAGAGAAGAGATTTGTCTTCCATTTCCCCTCCCCCCCCCCGCTTCAGTAGACTCTGTGAGAGAAATGCCAACTAGTTTAGCAAACTCCCTAGGGCAAGGGTCCCCAGCCCCCGGTCCATGGACAGGCACCAGTCCGTGGCATGCCAGCAAATAAGCGAAGCCCCATCAGTAGTATGCAGGCATATCCTCCACGGAACCGGTCCCTGGTGCCCAAAAGGTTGGGCCTGCTGCCTAGTGATAATGATTATAAAAATATGCTAACATGGCAACTGAGTTTCTGTTGTAGCCATATTAAGTGACTTTTTTCACTTAAGTGCTCTTTGCAGGGAACAAAACACTTTTGACAGCTAATTAGAACCGTTCCTTTTTAGGAAATGAAAAATGGCAGAATTCGGGTTCCAAATGTTTGCAAAACTGCCCCTCTTAGTCCTTCCCCCAGCTCAAAGAGTGCCTACAAGGTTATTATTAAACCCACAGACAAGAATCTAGAAGACAAGAGCCAAGCTATGGCTTGTGGCCCTATTTCACTTCAGAGAAGATGATCTTTGAAGGGAGAGAAGGGAGAAGTTGCACACAAATTCTGTTTATAAGCTACAAAGAGGCTATAGCCGAGATTTTATTTTAATTATGCCTGAAACTATGATAGCGCCCGTCTCCTTTTGAAGGTTTCTGCTGTTTGAAGGGTTTTTAGCAGGAGGGTAATGGCTCCCTTCATTGCTAGGAAGCCCTCTGCTGATGGAACCCAGAAAGCACAATTCTTTCTTTTTTTCAGCGATGAATCGTGAAACACAAGTGCTGATTTCTTAGAAAGAAGAAGGGGGAGGGTAAATAGTAACTGGGACTGACCAGATAAAGGAGCCTTTTAGCAGGTTTTTTTTTTTTTTGCCCTAGATCTAGTTTCTCTTCATGTTTGACTCTTTTTATCCAGTGTCAAGTAGATTAGTTACCCTTCAGTCAATGACTAGGGCTATAAGAATAATAGCTGCAACCAGTGGCACTTTTCAAAAGGGGTTCCTATACAACTTTTTTCTAAATAGATTATACATTTCACACTTTACTGACAGGCAGAGCTCATTTTCCCCACTGTTGATAAAACTGTAAAAAAAAATTAAAGATATGTATATATTTTTAAAATGTGGGTTTGTTATATATTTACTAATCAAAGGTCTGTTGTATTTTATGATCCGGGTGGAACCACATTACTGTCTGAGCCACTAGGAGGCAGTAAACTGCTATGCTTTCTCCTTATCCCTGAGAGAATCCAGTCTGTTTGGTTTTTATTTGCTCTTTCAAAGAATGCTTATTTTTAAAGAACTAGTAGTTTATTTTAAATATATTGTATGCTGTGTAAATTATGTATGGATGTAGCTGAGTCTAACCAGCCCTGGGGTAGGAAATGATGGGGAAATTACTTTGTGAGAACATCCGACCGTTTTTTTAAGTTTAAATCTTGTTTAATGTTAATCATGGCTTATTGTTTTCCACTAACACACCTTACAATTTAATGGTATTAAATAGTGGAAATAATTTTCCTTTTAATGACCTTGCCTGGCTAGTTGAGTCTCCTTTTTGCTTTCAGATGAATTGGCTGTGTGAATATATTATTAGATTTAGCAGATAGAGCTTAAGAAACTCTTAAGTTTTCTTTGGAGACCATGAGTGCTAACTATACAGTGCAGGTACATACAGTGTGAATATACAAATTCTCAGGTCTCAATGTGTAAAACATTTCAAAAGGAGCTGCCACAAGAGAAGAAATGGGCCTTCCTAACAGACTTGAAGGGACCTTGGAGGTCTTCTAGCCCACTCCCCTGCTCAAGCAGGAGACCCTATATCATTTCAGACAAAGGTCATCCAATCTCTTCTTAAAAACTTCCAGTGATGGAGTACCCACGATTTCTGAAGGAAAGGTGTTCCACTGGTTTATTGTTCTGTCAGGAAAGTTTTCCTTACGGTAGTTCTAAGTTGCTTCTCTCCATTAGTTTCCATCCATTGCTGCTGCTTGTCTTGCTTTCCGGTGGTTTGGAGAACCCCCTCTTCTTTGTGGCAGCCCTTCGGGTATTAAAACACTGCTTTCATGTCCCCCCTCATCCTTCTCTTCACTAGCCTAGACAAACCCAATCCCTGCAACCGTTCTTCATATGTTTTAGCCTTCAGCCCCCTAATCACCTTTGTCACTCTTTTTCTGTATTCTTTTCAGAGTCTCTGTATCTTTTTTATAATATGGCAACCAAAACTGGATGCAGTATTCTAAGTGTGGTATTACTAAGGCTTAATAATTTTAAAGAAAATCATGCGAATTCATGTAAGTGGTAAAAGGCTGGAACACCACATTAGACCTCACAGTCCACAGCTAATAAAGGCAATTGTTTTATTCGCCACTTCGTGAGGTCTTTTCACTCCAAATCTCATTAACAATGTTATTTTGATTTGAAAGGCTGTTGGTGGGAGGAGGAGAAGAACACAAAACAGTTGTCATAGCCACTTAATCACAAGTAAGTCAATCCTTCCAAAGAACTAACTTTACAAATATATAGGTCTCTGAAAGTAAGTTCCCTGAATCCAATGGGACTTCTTAGGTTAGTGTGTATTCAGTTGCAATCACTAAGTCTCTGGTTCATGTTTTACTTTATCTGCGAACTAATTAAGAGGCACTTGTTTCTTTCAATCTTCTCATCTGCAACATACTTTGCAGGGCTATGTTATATTAAGGAGAGATTATTAAGGCAAATACCAAGCCTTATAAAGCTGCTTTCTCCACAACATAAAATCTTAGTATTTTCCCACTCCTGAGAGCAAGAGCTGTTCAGCCATATATGTTGTCAATCTCCAAAACTGCTCAGATAAGCAAGTGATGTGACCTACAATGAAGTCTATCCAGTTTGTTCTCCAAAGAAGACAATTTGCTGAAAACATTACTGTATCAAAGACAATCATTTATTGCCATTCACATTAGGTGCTCTTGGTTTTTTTATACAATTTACAAGTTTTAATACAAATCTATTTTACATCCATCCCAAAAATCTTAAATATAAAATGTACACCATTTAAAAACAGACTGTTAAGTGAAATTCATTCCTAAGGCGATGCCCCACGCTTTTCTGAAGCCCTGTCTGACTAAAGGCAGCAAGTTCTTCAGGAGACCGCCATGAAAAGGGCTTTTCAGTCATGGTTTAACTCTAATTGAATACCACTAAGGAGAGACAAGAATAGGAACGTAGGAGGAGAAAAGTCATTTTCAGGTTTCCGAGAGAGAGAAAAAAAATAATTATAGGAAGCACCTTCTCTATAGGAGACATGGTTTTCAACCACTGTTATATATTAAAATGGCCTAAGAGGAGTTTTTTTTAACCTGTTGGGGAATCCTTTTTCCTACAGCAAAGGAACCCCTCCCTTTCTCCACATCCTGACTTTGTAATCTGGGATTGAGCAGGTTTTTCAACCCCAATAAGAATTCAAATCCTGGACAACATTGTAGCTTGTTAATAAAACAGTTGTGTAAACCATAATACATATTCCAAACCTCATTATTCTTAGAAAACCAGATAATATAATAATAAATTGAGAAAACAACAAGCTTTAACTATATGTGGAGAGCAACAAAGTTGAACAAAAGGAAATGTCTAGGCAGTAAACTATTTAGAAGTGTAATAATAAGTTACTGATCATTTTCCCAGGCCAAATCAATCAGAGGTCACAAATCATCAAACTCTGCTTGCTGTAGTTAGAGGATTATTGATCAAGTTTTTAAAAATCTTCCAGCTAGAAAATCTCCTTTTTCAGAAACGTGTCCCAATATTGTCAGGCATCAATCTGTGATTATTACCTGGCAAAGATGAATACCATTTTGCCAAGTATGGAAAGATAATTTCCCCTCAGAGCATAGTGGGATTAGTCATAATCAATCAGTAATTTTAAATAGAGCAATAGGAAGTGAATTGGGATTGTCTCATCCATATCTATGGTAACAGGGTGTGTTACACTGCAGCTCAAAAATCTGACCAAAACAGTTTTTATCTAAGCATCTACCACCATTTCGCTGCATGTTATGTCTGGGGCAGTCTTGATACGTATCATATAATAAGGAGAGTAATCTGAAGAAGTGAAAAAAAAAAGTGATAGCAGAACATAGTTGCAATAGCCTTCTGCTTAGAGAAAATTACTCATCATAGCTAAACTGGCCTTTAAGACAAGAGATAGGTGTAGGGGTATGTAGGTTCCCACCAGAAAATCTCTTTTCTGGGGGACAGACTTCGGAATGAGGTATTTTGTGTTCTTAAGTTCACTAACTCGAGCTTCTCCTCAAATATGCTTCGAAGTATAGGCAAGGACAACATTCAGCTAAAGGCGGCTCTCAGCTGGGCCTGACAAGTAACCATCCAGCCCATGGACTTGAGGCAGGAAGAGATATGGCCGGCGTCACCTGCCTTCACTCATTCAAAGCAGCTGGAGGCAGTTGACTGCAAATGTGCTCTCACAGAAGGAAATACAAATTCCTTCCCTGGCTGTGGTTCAGGCAATTTTGTGGGACACTTTGACTTCCCTGTTTACAGGATCGCATGGATTCTTGTGGCTTCCCAGGCCTTGGGGGGGGGGGGGAAGAGACATTACCACACATATCCAAATCTAGCCAAGTAGTATGGAGCATTAAGAAAATATGGCACCTGGCCAAGCTGAGAAACCCACAAACTAACTTTCCCCATAAATGCTCTCACCATATGGATGAAAGGCCTGGCTTCGTAGTTAGGGATAACAGACGTCATATCCCAGGGAGTTTCATTTGAGAACCTGTCTGCAAGTCACTTGCATCCAATTCTCTCCAATACTTTACTTCAGCCATGGTTTGTTCCCCTCTCTCTCTTACAAAGGGCAGTCTCCCCACTATATTAGGAGAGGCAAACATTGCCACAGCAGCTGCAGTTGGGAGCCTCTTCGGCCCTTCTCTGCAGGGCCTAGCGGGACAGGAAAGCCAGACATACTATCGCACTTGAACAGAAGCAACCAACAGGAGGGAGGTCAACAAGTGACAAATTAAAGAATCAAATCGTAAAGCCTGAAAAAATATCAAGGACAATTTCCTGCTCTTAGATCCATGCCACCCTGAGGGCTTCCAAGAAGCATCACTGGAGGAGGTCCTAAGATAAATAATGGCAAGGACAGCTGTCTGTGTGTCATTGTCCCAATGTCAACCCTTTGCCTGGACCCCTGCTGACCTTTCAATCAGACCACAGAGGGATTCCTGTGTGAGGCTGTTGCTCTCCCTTTCTGCTAAGTGACAAGGCCGGACACAAAAGGGGCATGCAACCCTCTAGGGCACATCCAACCTTAGGGGATTAAAAAGGAGAATTCATGCCCAGCTTAGTTTCAAACTGCAGCTTCTGTCTCTTCTGGTAGCGCACGCGAACCCTACAAAGAGGGGGGAAAAAAATAAACAAATGAAGAAAAGACAACAGGAAGTGGTCCTGTTCCTACAATCTAAGCTACCCCAAACATTGCTCAAAGATTTTTTTATAAATACACTCATGTGATTTAATGCAGCTGTTTTTAAGCTCTTTGGAAATTTATCAGAAATTTCTCAAGTTAACATAGGCTTTTCTGCAAGAGCAGCCGCCCCTTGGTACATCTCCTGTGATGCAAGGATGCATTTACAACAGGGGTTCTCAACCTTGGCAACTTTAAGACTTGTGGACTTCAACTCCCAGAATTCCTCAGCCAGCAAAGCTAGCTGAGGAATTCTGGGAGTTGAAGTCCACAAGTCTTAAAGTTGCCAAGGTTGAGAACCCCTGATTTACAAGGACTGATCTAGGAAAAAGCTACATTAGCTTGTTTGGAAAGTTCAGTAAAGGAAATCAGCACTGAAGAACAGCAACTTAGCCCACTGGTTTAAAAAAAAAAAAAAATAGGTGCACTAACAGTTCTGTCTGATCACACACTGCAGACACAGCAGAATTTGCAGGCTCTCTGACTTGAATATCTCTTTTTAATAAGCCTTCTTTGATAACTGGAAAGAAAATGATTTCCAATTATATCATGGTGACCTGCAGAAGATTTCCACACTGCATATTTGCCAAAGGGCGCCTTGAATTCTTGACCTCCTCTGTGGGCCTCCCTCCACAGCTGTTTTGCCCCTAATCCTTGCCAATGTATTTCTGACCTTCCAAAGGCTTCAGTTTGACAATGAGACAAGATTGCTGTTGTACACTAAATAACTCTGCACCTGGTGGCACAGTGGTTAGAATGCAGCATTGCAGGCAAACTCTGCCCACAGCCTGGAGTTCCATCCTGGCAAGGCTCAATGTTGACTCAGCCCTCCATCCTTCTGAGGTCAGTAAAATGAGGACCCAAATTGCTGGGGGCAATGTGTTGACTCTATAATCCGCTGAGAGAGGGCTGTAAAGCACTAAAAAGCGGTATATAAGTCTAAGTGCTATTGCGCTGGCTATAGGGTATAATATATTTCCTTTAGCTGTAAAACACTGGGAAGCAGTATATAAGTCTGTGGTTCTCAACCTTTCTAATGCCGTGACCCCATAATACAGTTCCCCATGTTGTGGTGACCTCCAACCACTTATACATCACCGGGTGCCAGGGGCGTGGCCAAAGAAAAGGGGGAAAAATGGTGGACAGCCTTGTTTGGCGACCCCCGTGAAATGGTCGTTCGACCCCAAATGGGATCCCGACCCACAGGTTGAGAACCACTGGTCTAAGTACCATTGCTATTGCTGTTTGAATCTATAGTGCATTTTGCTTGGTATTATTTTCATTATTGTCCTCCTCTTCCTCATCCCTCTTCAAAGGGAGAATAATTTTGTGCTATTTAGCCAGCGCAATAGCACTGCAGAATGGGACTTTTGGTGGGCTCCGCAGGGCAGAGACAGCCTGGACAATTCCTATTGGCTTTTGAAAGCCAATAGAATTAGACTCTATTCAAGAGAGTCTATTCTATTGGCTTTCAAAAGCCAATAGAATAAAAGGGAGTAGCACAGCTAAGGAAAAGGGGAGGAAAAATGGCGGACTGCGACTCCCGTGAAATGGTCGTTCGACCCCAAATGGGGTCCCGACCCACAGGTTGAGAACCACTGCTCTAATGTGAGGAGGAGGGAGGTACCACCCTACCTCCTTTAACAAATTCCAAGACTTATTATATACAAAATACCTCGAGTACTAGAAATGTTAGTAAGACTGGGTTCCTTAGTGAGTTACTCTTACCTGATTTCATGGAGTTTGACGGTTTCGTTGATTATCACCACAAGCACAAGAGAGAGCAAACCCAGCAGCCAGGAGGCCATGGGAATGTCATCCATTTGGTAAGTCACAGGAGACTCAAGATTCACCCACAGTTTTAAGTCCAGGAAGGTCTGAACAATCTGTCCCAGCAACCTGTCATATAAGGAAACAATCCTTGAGCAACATCATTCGTGGAAGGGAGATGCTGTCTTCTCCCAAATGTGGCTACTGGCAGAAGAGAATGCATAGAATATACAGAAGGAGGGAGGAAACCTTGGTGGTGGATTTAATAAGAGCCATTGGGCTCCACCTCATATGGGGGCAATCTGTGAACCTCAACCTGTGCTGCTGATGTACAGATCCCAGTGTTCCTCACCACTGGATTTGATGACTGGAGTTGTTGGGAATTGTATGTTACAGTATTTGGAGACCCACAGGTTGCCCATTCCTGACACATCCACAAAGAATCTACAAGAGGATGGTGTATGCCAGGAGTTCTTAATCTAGGGACTAGAGAGCCCTAAAATGTCCCTGGATAGATTCAGGAAGATCTGTGAATCTAGATGGGAAAACATCATATTCCCTTGACCACTAATTAAACTTTGCCTTTTCATTTAATAAAGAATGTAGACAACAAAGTAATCTGTGGCCTCTAGACTGCAAAAGTATGAATGAATTTCAATAAATCTCACTATCTAAAATTATTTAAATTATTTTTGATGAATATATTGAGCATACACTGACAGTTTTTGTTATAGAATCTAAGACTTTTATGTTATGCGCTTAAATATTTTCTGGGAATACATCTGCAGGTTTCAACAGATGTTCAAAGTGGTCCATAATACAAGAAGATTAAGAATTCCTGGTCTAGACCATGAAATACAATAGAAGTTCCAAAACTAAGGAAATGATTATGAATCTGAAAAAAGAGACACAGAAAAATATTCCAGAAACACATATCCATAAAATGACTCAAATGTGATGCTGTTTCCCAGACAAAAAACAAAAACAAAAAATAGAATAGAATATATTAAAGGAAGTGCTTAGGTCAGGGGTAGGCAACCTTGGCTCTTTTATGACTCGTGGACTTCAACTCCCAGAATTCCTGAGCTGGGAGTTGAAATCCTGAAGTCCACAAGTCATAAAAGAGCCAAGGTTGCCTACCCCCCAGCTTAGGTGATAAAAGGATACTGGTTAAAAACAAAAGCAACTTGATAAAAAAAAGGCTGACTAGATTCAGCTGCAGTTTCTAAGAATTAGGAAAAGAGACTCACACAACCACTACCGTCAGAGTCCACCAGAAGTTAGTGAAGGGGCTTTTCTTCCACAGTGGTTTGGTACGATGGACATGGGTAACTGATATAAACACTGCAAAGAAAAACCAACTTGTTTTTTATTTGCAGCTTTGCAGCCGGTAGGTCAAAATCTACCCAACCACCTATTTTGTGCAGGCAAGAACATTCCTTAACAGAATATGAAGTAAGGACTAAAAACTGCTTACCAATGTGTAAGACAATCATTCCAGCTGTAAATTTCTGGGCTAGGAGAAGAACACTGGAGAAAGTTCCAAACCAATCAGGGTGCTGTTCTGCTCCACTAGAAAAAAAAAAACCATTAAGGATGGATTAGTGTTGAAAGCATAAACATGCTTCCTGTCAAGGAATGGATCAGGAAGGGGTCTTAGGGGTGATCTGTAGGTAAGATGGCTTTCTGCAGTTCAGATTAGACACCTTTTTTCATTGGATTAACTGGTCAACCACAGATGGTCATGGACATAGCATTACAATAAGGCAGCCGGTGACCAAGGACTGCTTGAAATGATAATGTCTCCATGTGTGTATGTGTGTATGAATAAAAGTGAGAGAGTGAAAGAGAAGGCATTGGCTAAATTACAACACCTACATATACTTTATCAACCATGAAAGCTATTGCAATGTGAAGAAGCTACCTTATAGTGTAAATTATGGCACCAACAACCTCTTGGACATGACAGATTTAAATCTGAGATGATCTCAGAAATCCAGAGAGAGCAGAGGTGAATTAACGTAACCAGTATCTAGAAGTTAGGAATTTAATTTTTTGCCCATATGCTCAGCCACACAGCCTGGAACAAGCGCTTATTCTATAATTCTTCATACTTCTATTTTCTTGTAATCTCTGAGAAAAAATATTGTAGACTGTGCCAGCTTGGAATAAAATATTAAAAGACATTGCATATACCTACAGCCCAATTCTTCCAGCTGCTACATTTGGGAACTTCAAGAGATCCCTGAAGCCTACCTTTGCAGCACGAGGGAGAAGCAGCCTGTGACATTCACGCTGAAGGCAGATGAGTTGAAGTTTGCACAGTAATCTTGCAGAAAGTAGCCAAAACAAGCCAAGCAGGAACAGATGGTGATGCTGAACTTCAACAGGAAGCAGAAGAGGAAGTAATGCTGAGTCTACAAATTTTGCCAAGAAGACCAGTGTTATGTGTGGAAGACGACTCAAACACTCTCCCTGCACTAGCTGAGTTGCAAATGCAAAAGAGCCAAATTATCAGTTGCACCACTATGTAATTGGGCTGCTACTTAAAATAAACTGGATAGGCCTAGGGGGGGTCACATGGCTGCTGTTGCTACTGATGATTTGCGGTCTGGGAAGGATGAAATTAGCCATTTCCTAGTGACTTGGAGAAATGCGTTGCTGACTTTTTGGATGGCTTTCTCAATGGTCTAGAGCAGGGGTCTTCAAACTTGGCCTTTTTATGACTTGTGGACTTCAACTCCCAGAATTCCTCCACCAGGCACACTGGCTGAGGAATTCTGGGAGTTGAAGTCCACAAGTCATAAAAGGACTGAGTTTGAAGATCCCTGTTATAGAGTCCAGAAGATTCAGTTACTTCTCAGTCACTGAGAAGAGCCCTTGAAAATCAACCACAGAGATTAGATGTGAACTTCTAGCAAACATTACCATTACAATATATTACAAGTATTGTATTGTTTGTGAGTCAGCAGCAAAGAAATTTAATAAATAATTGGATTTAGATCTATCTGATGCAAAAGAGGAAAGACAATTTGTTTGGTCCCACCAAGAAGTCTAAGAGAATTCTCTTGGAAAAGTTAGAGCTTGGTCAGTAAGGCATCTATTGGAAAGAGGCTGGGATCATTTATAAGGAACTGGCTAGAAAATTAATCCTATGTAAAGTTTCCTTGTACTCCAAGCAAATAAGACATCCAATTGAAACATTTGCTTACTTTTTTAGGAATGAAGATCAGGTTTTTCCCAGTAGCCATTGACATAATGGAACTATGAGGGGGCTTTCCCAGAAGGGACACGCTTGAAAAAATAATGAGGTAATTAATGTGAAAGATAGTCTAGATTAGAACATTAGAATGCAACAAGCATATGAAACTGTTTGGACATCTCGTCAGGCTCGCCCCCAATAACAGAGATGCCAGCCAAAGTTCAGTTCTTAATTCGCTCACACCAATAATCAGACTCTTGCCAAGCTAAACCTTTGCTATTCTCACCACAGCAGATATTCTCTGGGAGATTCCAGGGAGTGGCAATCTTAATCTGTCTTTGACCCAGTGTGAGACTGTGTTGCTGCTTGTTTTGCCCCCTGAGAATGTGTTCCTTCCTTCCTGGGAAACTGCCATTTCACAGTAATCCATCATACCACCTCCTCCTTTGTAGGCACCCTCCATCTACTTCTATACTGGAAGGGAATAAACTTTTTGTGATCAGGAGCCACAATTTTTTTTTAAATACTACTGGTGGTACCAGTAGGTACCAGGGACCACCAGAATCAGATCAGTAACACAGTGACATTACGAACATAGTGTAACTAACTTCTGCGGAGGATAGTAGCTTTTCAAGAGATTTGTGGTTTACAATATTGTAACTTTCACTGAAGAGTTGCCAAAACAGCTTTTTTTCCCCCCATCCCTAATCAGCAAGAAATTATTCAACCAATGTTGATCACTTTTCCTTTGCCTTTCACTGGTGCTCTCCAGAGGGTCACCAAACTGGGGCTTAGGTAGTTTTAGGTTGCCCATCCCTGCTCTACAATGAGAGTCAATCAACAAAATCAGTTCAAGTGTGTCAACTTATGTTCAGCAAATATGTGCACTGGGTTATCCACTGAGAACTCCCACATATTATAGACCTCTAGCACTGATGATGCTATCTAGTATGGGTAATGAAACGTCTTCAAGAAAACAACCAAGCTCATACAGGACCAAGGACCCTTCATTTCAACCCCGAGCTACACATTTTCTCCTTTATTGTAGAATAGCTGCTGTATGGAAATTGTTCTAGTAGCCTCAGTATAGTGGCTAAAACATGAAAATCAAATCCAGCATTCCTTATCTTAATTTTGCCCTTAACTTAGGAAACCACTCCCTAAAAATATCACAAAATGGTATGTGTGGGTGTACAGGTAGCTTACCTTAGCAATGGGTAGCAGAAGCACGAAAGCCACAATATGTCAGTGGTACTGAGAATGGGAGGCAGTTGTGCCAGGCAAGACAAGAACTACATACAACAAAGCGAAAGGCATCATCAGAAGAAAAGCTGGAAATCGAGGAATCAACAAAACATCAAGGACATCTAGAAGAAATGTACAATCTGACTATCTCTGAGGCTTTCAAAATCAATATTTATTTATTTATTTTTAAGAGAAAAATAACTTAACTTATTTTTAGAGAAATATTAGTGGCATACTGTATACCCCATAGTGACATTCTGCAGCTCTGCTTGAAAAATTCAGAATTATGCCTATGTAAAACACTTACAGGAAAACTCACAAAGAAACCACCAGGAATTCAGATAGGGTATCTGCTTAACTGGACACACACACACACATACACACACCTTTGTTGCAGTGCTTCTTTCCCTCTAAAAAGTAATTGTTAAAGTACCCTCCACATTTCTTTCATTTCCCTACCATTTATTTTGAAAAAAAAATAATCAGGAAATAACAAATTAGATTGGATTAGATCAGTGGTGGGGAACCTATGGCACGGGTGCCAGAGGCAGCACGCGAAGCCCTCTCTATGGGCATGCTCCATCGCCCCAGCACACATGGTCTCTAAAAGTTCGCCATCACTGGCCTAAGGCCAGCCATTGGGGAGCCCACCATCCCACCCACCAGTGACCGCCTGGATCTCCCCCAACCCTGCCCGGCTCCCACAGGTGTCCCTGCCCATAAGCAACATCAAGGTGGCCACGCCCACCCAATCTGCCATGACTACTGCAGACACACCCATCCAGTGGCCACACCCACCCAGTCTGCCAAGCCTACTGTAACTGAACTCGTTGAGTGGGCCACACCCACCCGGCACCCGGCAATACATAAGTGGGTTTTGGGTTGCAGTTTGGGCACTCGGTCTCTAAAAGGTTTGCCATCACTGGATTAGATCAATCTAATACTGAATTTTACAGATAAATAATTTCTGTGATTGGGTCTCGGAGAGGCTACATTCTTTTTCCAACATGCCTTTTCTGCTTTGTGAAATTGTTTAGGATAACTCACCTGAATAATGACCAAAGTCAGCTGACACTGCAGGAGAAAAAGGAAGCACTTCCGTATGCCATAAGTTGCATGGCGGGCCTAAAAGTGAACACATTTTTAGGATATTATTAATGTCTGAGCAAAGCAGCAAATATATTACCTACACCAGAGCCTATTGTTACAATAACAGATAACAATGCTTTGATGAGTAAGCAATTTTTCAGAGCAAATCCTTTCCAAAGAGGTATGGAGGAAGGCAATTAATACAGCAAATTAATCTACTTTTAATTAATCAAAATTAATCAAATACGTTTTCAAAAAAATGCAAAGAGCCCATTTTGCTTTTCAAATGCTTTCTCGGAATTCAAAATAATTTTAAGAAATGAACCCTTAAATTTCTTAACCTACTGAATTATATTCAGACACCATTATATATTAGTAGTAAAAGGAAGCATTTTACCTAGTTTTTTACCTAGAAATTTACCTAGATCGATTTGAAGTAGGATACCTTTGTCTAATTTAATCTTCTAGAACAGTGTTTCTCAACTTTGACAATTTTAAGGCATGTGGACTTCAACTCCCAGAATTCCACAGCCAGCAATGCTGGCTGTGGAATTCTGGGAGTTGAAGTCCACATGCCTTAAAATTGTCAAGGTTGAGAAACACTGTTCTAGAAGCTAGCAGAGATATTAATAAAATACTATCACAATTAAGATGAGAGTTTGATGGATATCACAACTGTTCCTCCTACCTCTGGAAAGAAAAGTGGGCTTACTTGCTCTATAAGTCTGATGATTCCAATTGTTTCTTCAGGACAAATAGACAAGGAGCAGGATAAGCTATTCAGCTGGCCAGAGAGCTGAAGAGGCGTAAGCTCATCAGAAATATGGGTCAGGTTTGTGCTGGTAGCATAACCAAAGGTCTCCCAGGAGCATCGAGAGGGATAGAGAGGATCCAGTGCAATGCTATATAGGTAAAATGGCATAAGGAAGATTAATGCAACAGGGAAAAAGCCAGAAATAATGAAATAAAAAGTGATCTAAAATAATACGGTGCTGATTGTAAATTAACAATGAAAATTGTGGATTACATGTTCGTGTCTGACTGAGATCATCATTATCATTGGCAATTAATCAGGACGTCTACATACTTCCAGAATCTGAGGCTACAATTCCCAGTGGAAAGGACTCTCCTTGATCCAAGAGTTGCAATTTCATTGAAAAATTGTGTCCCAGCTGCTACTGCCTTACACCTCAACTCTCCTCTATATATTTATTTATTCAGCTTATGGCATCTGCAGAGGTCATGCAGTCACTGACAATATAGGAGATAATATATCAAATTAAATAATAAAATCACCATCATATAGAGCCATAGAATTGCAATGGAACAGATCTTATAAATCGATATCTAAGGAAACTAAGGGGTATGAACTGTAGACTACCTCCACGATGGTATACCCCGGGCAATATTCTGTTTGAACAGAGTGGCTGAAAGTCTATACCAGCGGTTCTCAACCTATGGGTCGCGACCTCTTTTGTGGGGTCGCCAAACGCGGCGATCCGCCATTTTGTCCCCTCCGGGGGGCGCCACCGCGCATGCGTGCCGCGCGTGTGGGCCCCGCCCCCATGCGCGGCCGCGCCGCGCATGCACATAACGTTTGTGTGACGGGGTCGCCGTCACACAAACGTTGAGAACCGCTGGTCTATACACACGGCAACCAAACTGAATACTGCATCCCTCACAGCTAAAAACTACAGAGGCAGCAATTTGACTAGAACAGTTCCTTTAAGAACTCATGATGAAAGATATTGGACCCCAGATCCATATTTTGCAATTCAACATATAAGAAATAAATTTGAGTACCTAAACACATTAGCCATAGATAATAGATGTTAGAACAGTACAAGAGACTAATTTGGCCAATGAGGAACAGATTAAAACTCGACGGAAGATCCGGGAATGCAAAATTGTAGCTGACTTAATGTCTAATGTCCATGGCTGCTTAATGTATCCTCTATACATCAGTATAAACAATGATTTGGATTTTCAGTTCAGAATCTTTTTACCTGACAACTGAATGGAAGTACATTTGTTGTTACCTTAAGAGAAATGTAATGCCCAGCCTACAAGACAACAAAAAGGGGATGAAGTGGCTAGGAAGGAAAAAAAATCAATTTAGTGCTAAACTTCACCTTCGTGACCTTATGGTGCTCTGAGGAAAGTTAAGACTTTTGGGGGGGGACGGGGTTGCCCACTCCTGACTCAGACCACCCACAATTGTCTTCCATTCTTGGTTGCAAGGAAGAACATGTAACTGTACTTTCAGAGGCATGAAATGCACTCTGAGACGAAGCAAAAAAATAACAGTGATTTTTTAAGACTCATGAAAGTTTTGCACAGCCTGAGCAATGAAAATCAGCAGAGAAACAAAAACAAAAAAAAACCAGGAATGAGGTCATAGATTTCTCAAAGTCAGAAGATTAAATCCTGAAAAGCTGCTGCTTTCTTCTTCTTCTTCTTCTTACCTGATATCACTCTGAAGGAAAAGGCAATTGTTGCGCAAGTTGGCAGAGCTGCCCAAACAGCAAGTGACTTCCCCATACTCCTGCATGATCTTGATCATCTCACACATGGCTGACAAGAGAAAAGGAACAAGAATTTACCCCATGGACACCCTCTAGCTTTGTCTGTTTTGACTGATTTTTATTTTTACATAGGCAAAAGACAAATACTGAAATATTATAAAACAAAGAAAAAACAGAAAAGAAAAAGTGCAGAAAAGAAGAGGGTTAAGGAAAAAAAAAATAGTTACAGACAGTGCTTTTTTTGTCATAGAATGCACTGGAACAAAGTTCCGGCACCTTTTTTGCAAGGGATTTTCCAAGTTTTAAAAGTAAGTTTTGAAAATTTGATGTTTGGTCCACATGGACTTGAATCGCCCTGTCGAGCGTAGCAAGTCGGCGGAAAAATCATTAAAATGGTGTATTCAGGCTGCTTGTGTATCGAGTCCAATGAATGCGTACTTCATCTGCACTAGTTTTGATGGCGCTGCTCAGCTTGTGGCACTACTCAGCTTGTGATTGGTCATGTGGTCGCACATTGAGTGCTTACTGCAGGTGGTGGCCATTATGTTTTGTTACACAACTGACCTGTGTGGGTGTGTGTACAGTTACTGACTACGTGTGAAAGGTAAATGATTTCTTTATTTTAAAAAATCATTGGTGAATTGAAAATCTTTTTTAATTTGTAGTGCAAAAGTGTGACCTCAAATTTTAAAATGAAAAAAATTACTAATTACTTCTCAACCACTGGTCCTGCTAAGAACTGAATATATAATTTTTTAAATAACAGATTAACGAGATGTGAGTTCCGGCACCTTTTTTCTTACAAAAAAAGCATTCATTATAGAAGTGACTCCCACCCTTCTTTACAGCAGTTACAAACAAACTCATTATCCCTCCTCCCTCATCTTACAATAATCCCTTCCGCCACTTAATCTTTTTTCAACTGTCAAATCCAAAAATCGCCACTTCACTTTTTAAAATTTTCCGCAAAGAGTCTATAAAAGGGTTTCCCATCTTTTAAAGAAGTACTTCTTGTCCTGTCCCTGACAGAGAGTTCAGTTTTGATAACAATGCCAGCTTTACCATCTTCACCATCCATTCCTTCACTGTGGGTATTTCTCTTTCTGGATATAATAATCTTCCTAGAGTTAACCATATATAAAATCAGTCTTCCATAAGTCTTTCCTCATTGACTATCCAGAAGCCCCAATAAAGAGAGTTCTTTTTTCATTGGCACCCTCTAGCCAGGGCTGGCTGAGGAATTCTGGGAGTTGAAGTTCGCAAGTCTTAAAGTTGCCAAGTTTGAAGACCCCTGCTCTAGCTTTTTACAATAGGGCCTTTCAGTCTGAGCAACAAAGAATCCAGCCAACCTGACCCTCACTTACTTTCTGGGCTGGAATCTGTAAACAGAGGAACGAGCAAAGGCACGTTGTCAATGTTCTGCAGGTGGGGTCTCACCTGGTGGATTCCCCGTGGAAGTTTGGCCTAAAATAAACAAAGCAAACAAGCAAAAGAAAGACAACTTATTAGGACCCATAGTTCTACAGTCAGATGCTCTGTGGATGGGTTGGCAAGGCAGAGGAGCACAATAACTCTAACCCTTGGCAAGGCAGAGGAGCACGATAACTCTAACCCTTGTCTGCTGCTGAATCCAATCTGAAGTGAATCTTACCCAGAAGTATTTTTATTGCAACTGATCTGTTGCTTGTTCTCAGTCATGTAAGCATGCCACTGTCTGCCCTTATCAATCAACATGTCCCGAATTCAGTGCAATATAACCCAGTTCTAACATCCAGTAATCTAATATCCAATAATCTAGGAATTACAAACCAGATCAAGTTGGACTCTCTTGCAAAAAGACTCCAGTGATGCAACCTGCAGCAATTAATTAATTAATTAATTCACATCCCGCTTTTATTATTTTTAATAAATAACTCAAGGTGGAGAACACACCTAATATTCCTTCCTCTTCCTATTTTCCCCACAACAATAATCCTGTGAGGTGACCAGCCCAAGATCACCCACCTGGCTTTCATGGCTAAAGTGAGACTAGAACTCACAGTTTCCCAGTTTCTAGCCTAGTTCCAAACTGGGTCTTAATATTCGTTAAGAGGTTCTTTGCTAATAAAATATTTTCCTTACATAAATTACGAAGATCGAGATCCCTTTTTATCTAGATTCTGGCCCTGTCAAGCTTTTGAGGTAATCCAGATAGGAAACCAAATACTAATACTACCTAACACTTACTATAACCGTAAGATTATAGTAAAAGAATCTTGAAAGTCTGAAAGGATTTACCCCCTCCCCCGCCTTTACTTTTCCTAGAGCAGGGGTCCTCAACCTTGGCAACTTTAAGACTTGTGGACTTCAACTCCCAGAATTCCTCAGCCAGCAAGCTGGCTGAGGAATTCTGGGAGTTGAAGTCCACAAGTCTTAAAGTTGCCAAGGTTGAGGACCACTGCCCTAGAGCTAGGTAGGGCCTCTTCTGAGATGCTTACTCTACCCCCATTCATGAGGACTTCACAGAAAATAACTGCTGGAAATAATGAGAAATTACCGTAGATATATTCATGTGAATATGTGACTAATTAAAGTTTTCTTTCCAAGCCTCAGACAGCTAATTATTTTTTCTCTAAGCCGGTGAAATAACTTTTACTCTCCTTTTTCAAGACCTAATTTTCAAAGGGGGCAAAAACATCCCTCCTTCACTGCAGTGTCTGGAAATCCTCCAAAAGTTGATGTACAGTGATGCTGCACTGTAATTTCTAATATGACAAAAAGGAATATGAGATATCATTAACTATACGGTTAAACACAGAAAGAGCCGCTGTATTAATTGCACTGAATTAAATTTAATTAAGTCAATCAAATCTAGCTTTTTGCCTTTGCCCTGCCTGCTTTGTCTTGACTCTACATTCAGAGGCAAAGTAGAGTTCTTAGTGCCAAAAAAGTTGCACAGCTACATTCTGCAGCTGGTAGAATGCATCAGATGATTATATCCTTTGAACTTCACTGGTACACCTGGGCTTCTGCTGCTGAGATATTTTACAAAAGGTGCCATAATGTACTCTAATCTCCCATTACATATGCTAATACATCCATGGGAATTTGAGGAAGCAAAGTGTTATAGTAAGTAACGTACACTATATGTACATATTGCTTTTAAGTCACACTAAATTAAGCCGAGCTTCTTTCTCGACACCTTCCCACTTCCTCCCTATACTTATTAAGCATAAGAATATGCAAGCACCCAAAACTGCAACAATTGCTGATAATCTGTTCTGGCCAGGAAGGAAACGTCAATCGTACCCTGTTGCAATCCTCCAGGAAACTGGGGATGTCGCTGTCTGTTGGCTGGAAGCTAATGAGATCTGAGTGGCCTTCCTCCTCCATCAACAGAATCCCCTCTGCATCTTCTCGGGAGGCTGAGGACAGAGAGGACAAGAACATGAAAACAGAAGACTTCTATAACAGCTCTTCGTGAATCTCTAATGTAGGACACCCCTCCCAACATTTCCCCCACAAGGTACTGTTGACAGCCCAGAAGTGCAAATTCTGATTTTCTGTGATACATCAGCTGACAAATCCCACTCAACGTTCCTAAAATAAAAGATGTCTTAAATAACTCCTCTTAGTCAGCGTCAAAAGCATTATCTCATATTCAGCCAAGTTTTAGCTACATCTAATTGCCACTAAGGAAGTGTATCAATTAGAAAAGTTTAAAAGCACAGATGCTTCCCGATGGATTGTTGGTAGTGCTCCATGGTGAAAAGATAGGTAGCTGGATAGGGAAGGTTTGCTTTATATCTGAGTTTTGAATGGGATCCATGGACTTGGGCGAGAGATGGCAAGTTTGGGAGGAGTGCTGGTTCAACAAGGGGGGAAGCAGGCAGTAATATCTCAGTGGTGACGGGCAAAGAAAGATGTAGTAGAAGACAGGCGGCAATTACTCTTGGGAAGGTGAGAGTCTGGATGGGGGACAACAGATTTCAACGGAACTCTAGCGGGAGTGGCCTTGGGATTTGGGGCCCTCTGGTTCTCGGATTGCATCATCTTTGGTACTGAGTGATGTTGCACTGCCCAAAACAGACACTACGCAGGATCTGGGTGTCCTCTAAATGTGGCTAGGAAGACCTTTGCACAACTTTGTATTGAGCTCCAATTGCACCTGTTGCTGGATCAAGAGGCCTATTCGTGGTCATTCATGCCCTGATCACTTCCCAATTGGACTATTGCAATATGCTCTACATAGGATTGCTTTTGAAAATTATCCAGACACTTCAGCTAGTGTAAAAAAGTGCAAACAGTTATGTGTGTTTCTGGTGCAGCACACATTACATCTCTGCTGTGTGAGCTGCATTGTTACCAGTTTGTTTCTGGATCCAATTCAAGCTGCTGATTTTGACTTTTAAAACCCTACACTGCCTAGGACAGGGGTAGGCAACCTTGGCTTTTTTATGACTCGTGGACTTCAACTCCCAGAATTCCTGAGCCAGCATGGCTCAGCTTGGAAACTCTCCCTTTCCCCTCAGCATGGCTGGCTCAGGAATTCTGAGAGTTGAAGTCCACGAGTCATAAAAGAGCCAAGGTTGCCTACTCTGGCCTAGGACCAGGTTATCTGAGGGACTGTCTTTTCCCGATTTCATAGACTTGTCCCACTGGATCCAACAGAATGGGCATGTTATATAGGTACCATCATCTAGGGAGTTACATTTGGCTACTCTAGGCAGCGAATTTTTTCTGCTGTGGTGCCCATATAGTGGAATATTAACCCAGATAACTGAGGTCCACCATACAATGAAGAGAGAATCTGACAAAATGTTGGCAACAGTCTTTAATAAAGTTTATACTGTGGCAATAAAAGCAGAAAGACATAACTGTATTTTTGCACTTATTGCATCCATGGATTGCCATCTAGTGGCCCTGTTTAAGATGACTTGGTCCCTTCTAGGGATGAATGGGTCGAAAGAAGGACCACTGTGAGAACTGTTGAGGAATTTGTCAGATAAAAGTGCCATATTCACTCTGAGCTGAATTCCAGCTACACAGTTGATGCTAAGCTACCGGAAGCATGGTCTGGTGTGGTTATCTGGGAACAGTTTGAGCCTTTTGGTCCCAAGGAAGGGAACTGGATTCTGAAAGCTGAGAATGTGGTGACTTACTCATAGATTCATGTCCCTCCCTGTTAGTCAAGGCCTCCCTAGAGATGACTATGGCTAGGTCCAAGTGGAGATGGCCCACTGACTCCTCAAGAAGTCTTCATTTGATCCAACGTTTCTGCTCAATTTCTGATCTGTCTCTAATTTTCCTTCTTGGGAAAGGTTGTTGAGAAAGTGCTTGAGCAGCCGTGACTCAAATCTATTTTGTGTACCATTCCAGGATCTAGAAGCCCTATCCATAGTTACTCATGCCTGTTAATTTTTTTGCCCTGATTACTGCAACATGCTCTACACAGAGCTGTCATTGGATCTTCTAAACAGGGGTGTCATACTGCTGGCCCACGGGCTGGATGCGTCATGGCAAAACCGCGCCCATCCCATTGCCGGCAATGGATATGTCGCGACACATCACGTGACATTGCGAGTTTGACACTCCTATTCTAGAAGCTACAGCTAATTCAGAATGCAGCAGGGGAGGTTAATTGTGAATATATCTTTGGGAACCACTGTAAAACACCTGGGAAATTCCCATTCCCAATGATATTAAAGCTAGGGTTTTAGGGTTAGGGATAGGTCTCATTGGAATCTAGGAATAGTTTCTTAGAGGTTCTCTAAGGAAAGGGGCAGTTATAGTTTTTTGTTCAGACTTCTTGGACCACATAAAATACATGTGAAACTCCCATTGCCAATTAAAAGAAACTAGAGTTAGTTTTAATCTTAGTCTTAGGGTTAGGTCTCCTTGTTGTTGTACTTTATGAGCTGCACTAGTTACCAGCAGGCTTCTAGGTAGAATTCAAAGTTATTGCCCCAAAGGTGCTTTTCCAAAAGACAACTGTTATTTTCGTGGTTTTTTTTTTCCTTGAAAACATTTCAATTCTTCTTGCCTTTTGGAAAAGCACCTTTGGGACAATGATGATCTGGATGATTAAGAATCTCAGACAATTGAAGGTTATTGCTTTTAAAGTTCTTCAAGGCATGAGCCCACATAGATGGTACTTGTGATTAAACAGTGGAGCCTCCTAATCCATTTGACTTGACTTTTCAATTCTTAGGTATTTGTACAGTATTGAGGAATTAAAAAAGGTGAAGTGGGGCTGCTGCACTTTTATCACATGTTAGAATTTGTTTCAACACATCAGACACCTTTGTTGTAGCCAAAGTTCTACCCACCCTCTACAAATCCTGCCAAGCTATTTTCCACTCACCTTGAGGAAGGTCCTCATGCAAGGAGCCTGCATGACTGGGACTGGAGTGAGGGATTTCAGAACCAGGCACATCTCCATTGGAAGTTAGAGATATATGGCAATTCCAACCAGTCTCAAGGCCCATCTTCTCAGCAAAAACCTGCAAAAAAATTATTTATTTATTTATTTGTTTGTTTGCTTATTTATTTATTTATTTACTATATGCTGTCAAAAAATGGAAGGCAAGAGGTTAGACAGAAAATGAAATCATAGGAGTGATTTGGGCCTACAATCCATATTCAATTTCAAGATCACATATTACAAGGTATTCAGAATTTATTTTGATCAAAGCCTTTCTGGTTATTTTGATAAAAAGTCATCAATGGCACATTAAAAACTATGTATATTCTAAAAATGTATAGATGTTTCCAAGTACTTTGGCTCTACTAGCAGGAGAACTTCTATTTTGGGGACAAAATGAGTATATTCCCATTTTGGACGCACAAGCCTATCTAGATTTACTATGTCAAATTTGCTATTACAGTAATATATATTAAAATAAGTCCAATGAGCATTTAGTGGGATTTTTTTTTAAGATACATCTTTCCGATAACAACAACATACTTTGGTAAAATTTACCACGATCACAAACTGAACCACATTCCATTACTAAATTATCAATTGTGGTGTTTATAGGAAAAAGAAGTGGGAGGAGAAAGTATTGCAAATTTAAAGGGATTAGGTATCACAAAGACTATAAATCAGTGGTTCTCAACCTTTTTAATGCCGCAACCCCCAACCGGTCGTAAGTCGAGGACTACTCAACCAATCGTAAGTCGAGGACTACTCAACTGGTACAGCACCGTTTGCAGAATGGGACTTTTGGTGGGCTCCGCAGGGCAGAGACAGCCTGGACAATTCCTATTGGCTTTTGAAAGCCAATAGAATTAGACTCTATTCAAGAGAGTCTATTCTATTGGCTTTCAAAAGCCAATAGAATAAAAGGGAGTAGCACAGCTAAGGAAAAGGGGGAAAAATGGCGGACTGCGTTGTTTGGTGACTCCCGTGAAATGGTCGTTCGACCCAAATGGGGTCCCGACCCACAGGTTGAGAACCACTGCTATAAATGCTAAGATACAATAAACATATCAAAGGAAGGAAAAAAGTTAACATTTGTTCAGAATCAGTCCCAGGATGTACAGGACCACCTTGACACGGCTGCCACAGGAAGAACGCATATTAAAAAGTGATGTAAAAAGCAAAGGAAGAGCTTACCTTACTCTTCAGCTCATCTTCCAGGGAGAAATAGACAAAACGAATGCAAGCATTGACTAGTCCCTCAATGAGGCGGACGACATCGGATCGGGCCTGATACTGGGAGGAGACCATGCCCATGAAGATCTGGCCACTCAAAGCCTGGATACAGTCCTCCTTCTCCATCACTTCCCCGATCCCTTCTTTGGGCATGCGAACAAAAGCAAATGCACAGCGACAGATACACCATGTAAAGATAGGCAGCCGAGAAGGAATGCAGAGAGAGAGACAGACAGTCACCGGAGAACATCCAGGACACCCATTCAACGGATCAAGAAGGAAGTATGATCAGCCACGACCAAAAGATCCCAGTGCAACACATACATATGTGCAGTGAAAGAGGGAAAGAAAAAGGAAGGAAAAAAAAAATAGGCTAATCAGTTATAAAAAAAATCAGTGACCGAAAAGGTATGTGCAAAGCTATCAACAGAACACCCAAATCCCAGAACATTTTTAAAAGCTAGGGGGAAGGTTTGGATGATCAATAGCTTTTTAGTGAATAGCCACATCAGCAGAAAGTAAGGAAACTGGATTTGGAAGAGATCACTGTTATTCCATTTTTCTTGTCTTGTGCTAACTGGGATGTCTAAATTAGTTCTTTACAATCAGCTAAAAAAAGATCCTTGAGGAACTTGCCAAGCTAGAGCAGCAAGACTGAGGCTGGATCAAATTAATCCTTTTTCTGATGACAGGGCAGCTTGTCCAAACATCAATTTTTCTCCCCTCCTAGCACTTTTCTTTTTTTTTTTAGTTTCCTTAGTCTATATTAGCTTTTATCTTTATATATTTAAATTTCAATAAAAGTATTATTTAAAAAGCACACATGAAGAGTTTAGGTAAGGAGAATTCTTTCACAACTGCCAGAGCAGAGGGTGACCATGAAAGGTCCTTGATCCAGGAAGAAAAAATGAATCCAAGAGTAATGAGATCTTTGTGCAATTACAGTGCCTTCTTATAAGAAATAAACTTTATTTAAACAGAGAATTCTCAATGAGACAATATCTTTTGCAGCACAAGTAATTTTGCATTCACCATTAAGAGCACTTTGACTGGTATTTTGTAAAATAACATTGTAATTGAAGGTGACAATCATCTGACCCTGTCTGTATTTTTAAATTGCACTGTTTCCCTCAAATCAGTGGAACAAACTGCCTCCAGAGGTTGTGAATGCTCCCACTCTGGAAGTTTCAAAGAAGAGATTGGACAGCCATTTGTCTGAGATGGTATACGGTTTCCTGCTTGAGCAGGGGGCTGGACTAGAAGACTTCCAAGGTCCCTTCCAGCTCTATTCTATTCTATTCTGTTCTGTTCTGTTCTGTTCCGTTCTGTTCCGTTCTATTCTATTCCATTCCATTCCATTCACTATTTTCCTCCCTGCGACATCTTTCAAAAGCTATGGTGAATGTAGATCAGCTGCTCTTTCTGCATCAAATCCCAACTACGGTGGTGAAGCACGTACCATCTGAGCTCCAGCTATTTCTGCGACTGCTCTGCTTGATAGGTATGGTCCCTGGAAGATCACAAGAGGTGAAGATGGCATTTTGCCCAGGGACCTGCACCAGTTCTATGCATTTGCCATTCAGGAGGGAAGACAAGGCACAGTGCATGGGCTTGTAGGAGAAGGCAGAACAATAACCCGAAAGGCAGGCACGCTGGTAGAAATCCAGCACTTTCTTCCTGAGAAAACAGAAGACAAAAGCCCTTAGAAAAAATTTCACCCTAAATCACTGTGGTTGTTGTTGTTAGTTGTTGCATAAGAAACCCTTGTGTTTACATAAGCAATGGATGAAATACTGAATTTCCTTGAAAAATATTACTTCAGTCCCACCCTTTTAATAGTTTTGGGGTCAAGGAAATTAAAATAGCCTAGTGAGGAATGAAAATGCTGTCAGGCTGCTGGAAGGGAGAATAAAAAATTGTGTGTGTGTGTGTGTGTGTGTGTGTGTAAAGGAATTGGTGTCAGGTCCCCAAATCCTTATTGTTTTCCCTGCATATGTGCTCTTGTCTGGGGCCTGTCATTCTGCTGGGGGGGGGGGGGTGTTGACTTCCCTACTGTCACTAACCCCTAATAAAAGTTCCTTTTCAGACAATGCCTGTTTCAAGAGTTCTGCTTTCTTAGGTGGTTAGCTGAGGTGGGTCCTTACAATTAGAATGGAACATCCTGGGAGGAGCTACAGTTAATTAATGAGGTTTGGTCTAGTGATCAAGGTGCTGGCCTAGAAACCAGGAGATGGTGAGTTCTAATCCCACTTTAGGCATGAAAGCCAGGTAGGTGACTTTGGACCGGTCTCTCTCAGCCATCTCACAGGGCCATTGTTCCTCTCCTGCAGAGAGGAAGAATGTGAGAGAGAAAGAGAGGGGGGGCTGGAATAAAAGTATAATAATGATGATAATGATGATGACCACCATTATCATCATCATGCACGTTTTTTTTTGTTGCTGGCCTTTTATAAATGGGCATTTGGGCTTTTAAGGTTGTAGCCTGAAATACTAGAAAAGACTCTAAAAATCAGCTTAGCTCCAGACAGGTCACCATAAGGGTGCTTGACAAGACAATTTAACCTCCACTGATGAGTGTGGACTGACAAGCTGCAAAAAATGCAGATCCAGGCAGCATATAAAATTCAGAGGTGTTCAGAGGCAGCCCTCTCCCCCCCCCTAACATTAGAGGTACTCTTTACATGCACACTCAGTCATAGTTCTACAATATTGCTGACAGGTTTTTGATAAAACATAGGTATACATTTTTGTTCCACCTTTGGAACATTCTTCTCTCCCTCCCCCCCCCCACAGAGATGAGATGGACCCACCACTCTTCTCACTTTTCAAAAATGTCTAAAGACCAGGCTCTGCCATCTTGCTTGGGGCTCACAGAGGAGATGCAGCTGTGGGGCCAGTTAGCACCCCGAAGGCCCTCCCCCTACCTTTTAATGAACGTTTTAATATAACAATAGCATTTAGTCTTATATACTGCCCCATAGCCCTCTCTGGGCAGTTTACAATGTTGAAACATTATTTGCATATTGCCTCCAATAATCTGGGTTCTCAATTTACTGACCTCAGAAGGATGGAAATCTGAGTCAACCTTGATTCCTGGATCGAACTCCAGGCTGTGGGCAGAGTTTGCCTGCAATACTGCACTTTAACCACTGCGTCGCCAGGACACTAATGTTGAGTTTTAAGTATCCTTGCCTCTATTTTATTTTTTTATATTACATTTTATTTTTGAACATTTTATTTGTACACCACCCAGAGTTCCTCTGTGAGGGAGATGGTTTCTAAATAAATATATTTTCCTCAGTAGGGAAATTGAGCTCTGGAAACAGGACCTGTTTGACAACACCATGAGCACTCTTCAGAGTGAAGGAAAAATTCCTGGCGCCAAACATTCAACCCAAGAAGCCATTGCTCCAGCAACCTGTATTACAAAGCCAGTGTCTCTGATAGGCCTAAAGAGCAATCTGTCTACCTGTCAGAACCAGAAAGCGGGTAGATATCCGAGCCATCCCAGAAATCTGTGCAAGCCTCCAGGATGATGTCAGCAGTCCCATGGGAAAGCATCTGCTCTGTGCCTAGGAGAGAAAATTGGACCTACATCGCAAGCCTGATGGTGGCTTGCTGACAGGCTCATTTATTTTACAGCTTTCACATCACCCACAAGCATCTTCTTGCACTGAACAAAAGGACAAAATGGTGGTGAATGAACAGAGCAGGCCCTAATTATCACAGGAGATCCCCGCCTGTCAGGAGCCACAGCAGGGCAACCCCAGCTTTCCTGGACAATTATGTTTTGTTTCCTTATGCTGATTGGCGTTATATTAGTGCAACTGACAAAGTGCCCATCATTTTTTCCACACTCAGGGACTTATGCAAGGTCTACAATAAAATGTGTATCTCATCTATAGGCAACATTCCTTTGAGGCAAAACCTCTTAACCTGTTCAGTGCCAGATATAGAATACCTATATGACAAATAATGGCTGCTCCCTGGGACCGATAGTCATCCCTCATCTGTCCTATCTCTTCCCAATATTGGGTCTCAAAGCAGGGCAAAGCTTTGTATTAGAAATTGATACATATACTTGAATAACATTTGCATTAGATAAGTATATAGAACTGTCACAGTTTACTATTAAAAGGCTTTGTCACACTATGCTTTTTGTTTTGTTATATTTTACTTTTTTGTTAAAGCGCTTTTTATTAATCAAAAAGCAATAAAGAAATAATTAAGAAAAACAGGGCAAAGATGTCCTCATTTCTTAACACACTGGTGTATTGAAAAAGAATTTCTTCTGCTTCTGTATAAAGGAGATTCATTTTAATTGGAAATCCTGTTGTTCCCTGCCTTCCTCCAGAAACCAGCCATTCCCAGCATGGGGTCTTTAGATGCAACCAGACTACGGTTCTTAGCCAGCACAGCCCTGCTGGCAGGACATTCTGGATTTGCTATTCCAATACAGCTGCACTGTGCCAAGAAGTTAGAGAACTGTCCAGTGGTAATGCTGGAAGGTAATCAAAATGCACTGTTTTTAATATAGTTGTTAAGTTCAACTAGCTTTTAAGCATTAACATAATTGTAATAAAAATCAATTCTGCTTTCCAAACCTATTTAGCTTGTTACAGAGCCTACATACCTTCAGGGCAAGTATGGAATGTATATTCAATTCTTTAAAATAAAAGGCAAACGGAACTAACAGAGAATAAACTGAAGTGGGATATTTGGAAAAATCCTAATATTCTAGTTTTCGGCTGGAATTACGCCCAGGACCCAAACTTGCATCTTAAAGCATCAGTCAAGAAGTGTTAGTTAATCTTCATTTTGTGATGTCACTGGAATAGCAATGTTTCTTCCTCCTGGCATTTTACTATAGATTCAAGTGCACACAATTAAACCTTTGAATTAACTACAGAGGCTGCCTGCCACATTGAAATCCCAGAGGCCGGACACAGCAGTTATCAGTCTCACAATCTTACTGGTTGTGGTGTCTTTCACAAAAAGGCTGATCATGTGACTCAAAGGCGGCCTCCTCTTGGTGATGAAGGAGAGCTTCCCAAGCACCACTTCTTTCACCATCTCATCGGAAGGCAGACGGTAAAGGGCCATGTAGTTCTCCTGCTTGAAAAGCTCTTTGGCACCAGGTGTAAACCCTAGGAATGAAAACCGTCAGTAGAAAAGGAGAAGACCCACAGGAAAAATTACCCAGATCACAGAAAATAGGCAGCAGCTCTTCTCACTCGCACGCCATTCCCTTCTGGCCAGCACCATCATCCAGATAGCACCTCCTGCTGAATAAATACCTTCACCATCTTCTTTCCTGCCTATTTTGAAGTCCAAAATGAAACACTGGGTGTCAAAACAGACACACCACCATGTGCAATTGAGATGGCGGTCAAGCATTCCATCACAACAGGATTCTGTGGGTGACCGATCTTACCCTGCAGACCTGCAATTGACTAAATTTGCAGCATTATAAAAGGCTTTCTTAAAATGTGATAACTATACAAAAGAGAGTACCTTATGAATTGTCAGAGGTGGGACAAGGTGTATTATTACACAGTTCTGGTATGGGTGGATGTTGAAGGCTTAAACCAATTAGGGGAAACGGAAAAGTTTATAGGAGAACCTAATCCTCTTTTGTCCAGCCATTTCAGCTATCTCTTGATTAAAGCAACAAAGAATTAGAAATCAGACAGTTTACCTCTGAATCTCAGTAATATTCTTTGGAGGCTAAAATATGAGTTGCCCATCTTTGATATAGTCAATACCTAAATCAGTATTAGCCACTATTCGCCACTGGCTCTGTAAACTACATGTTAAACTTTATAACTGTAGATATAATACTTGTGCAGTCAAAAGTCTACTAATTGTTTGTGCAGACTTAGTTCACATGTACAGGTAGTCCTTGACTTATAACCATTGAGTGACCATTCAAAGTAACAAAGGCACTGAAAAAAGTGACTTATGACTGTTTTTCACACTTACGACCATTGTAGCATCCCCATGGTCACGTGATCAAAATTCGGATGCTTGGCAACTGGTTCATATTTATGACGGTTGCCATGTCCTGGGGTCACGTGATCAGCTTTTGCGACCTTCTGACAAGCAAAGTCAATGGGGAAGCCAGATTCACTTAACAACCATGTTACTAATTTAACAAATGCAATGATTCACTTAACCACTCTGGCAAGGAAAATTGTAAAATGGGGCAAACACACTTAACAAATATTTCATTTAGCAACATAAATTTTGGGCTCTGTTGTGGTCGTAACTCAAGGACTACCTGTACTTTAAATAAAAACTGGCTGGGGTTGTACATCATGCTAAACTCATAAAACAGTGGAAGAATTTATGAAACCAAATTACACTATGGCTTAGGATAATGTGTGCACCCAGTCACAGTTGCTCTATTTTCTTCTCTAACACAGGTAGTCCAACTATTTGTTTAGTGACTGTTCGAAGTTACAATGGCATTGAAAAAAGTGACCTATGACTGGTTTTCATACCTATGACTGTTGAAACATCCCCATGACCATGTGAACAAAATTTGGACACTGGGCAACTGGCAACTGGGTCACATGATCACCATTTGTAGCCTTTCCAGCTGGCTTCCAACAAGCAAAGTCAATGGGGGGGGGGAATCATATTTGCTTAAGGAAAGCATGTTTCATTTAATAACTGCAGTGATTTGCTTAACAACTGTGGCAAAAAGGTAGCAAAATGGGGCAAAACTCACTTAATAACTGCCTAATTTAGCAATAGAAACTTTGTGTTCAATTGTGGTTATAAGTCGAGGACTGACTGTAAACACTATTTTCTTTTGGCGTTTAACAAGCCAAACCAAATGGAACTTTCTCCCTATACATGTTGCCAGAATAGTTAAACATGTTAAAAAAAAATCAAAGGGAAATGTGTCCCTTAGGCTAGAGATTTTGTTTTTCGGGCCACAAAGCCTGGTATAGTTTTTTAAAAAATCCCAGAAATGCTGTTCAAGAAGCAAAGTTCTATTGATAGAAATAAATATGTTTGTTTAAGTGGACTTTTTAAATCCGCCTTTAGTCTCTCAAGGAACCCCATCAAGTTTTGATGGAATCCATTTTGATGAAATTGAACCCGTCTAAGGTTCAGTTTCAAAATCCCTACTTTAAGAGCACTAAGAAAGAGATGTTATGCCTCAGGTGTCCCGCATCTTCTGCACTAATGTCCATGGACGTTTCTGCTAACAAGAAAGCTATGAAAACTTTGTGACTTCTTCTTTAAAACAAGGGAGATATTTTATCACCTGCTCCATACCTATTAGTCTGGCAAGTTCACAAAGCCCCCACGGAATGTGAACAGGCAAGACAGCATGATGTGTCTCTTGCAAGGCGAGGTTACACAAGTGGTCAGAGAAGCGGCAGAGGGGTTCTGTCACACTTGCGTTGCACAGATTGAGCAGCACGTTCAGACCCAGGGGCTTCAGAGAGGTTAAGTGCATTTGCCAGTTGGAATCATCAAACTGGATGCAGGAAGGGTTCTGCTGATCTTGAGACAGGCTAAGCATTTCCAAATGGTAATCGCAGACAAAGTCTTCAGCCTCACAGGCCAGTCCCTCAAGGTCACCTTCCACCTAGGCCAGTAATAAAGACAGGCTTGATCAATTCTAACAGGATTTTTAAAAACGGGTATCTCATCCCAAATCAACATTAGAGCCAAATGGCTACAGTGACAGAGAAGACGCCAGCCACTCCTTCCCTTATATCAGACGTGGGCAAGCATGGCAATTTTATGATTTGTGGACTTCAACTCCCAGATTTCCTGAACTAACAATGCTGGCTCAGGAATTCTGGGAACCGAAGTCCCCAGGTCGTGAAGCAACCATAGGTTGCCCTTCCCCTGCCTTATAAATATGCATCCGTTAGTCTAAGGTTTCTAATAGTAGGTTACACAGACATACCCATTAAGGCTCTTCCATTTCATTATTGAGGTCCCAGAATAATATTACTTTTTCATATTAGAAAGCAAGACTCAGATTTAGAGTAAACAGTCAGAGGATTGGATGATAGTGAAAATTACAGGCCAAAAAAAATTGAAACTAAAATTTGAGGGGTCAGTTTGACTCTCTTTTCAGTTTGCATGGTTTTTAGATGTGGTCATTCTTTCATTCTCCAGAGTTCTGCTGGTGTTATAAATCTCTAGAGAATAAAGGCAGGACATAAAGTCAAAAGACACATGAGAAATGGCCTCAAGAATCTGAAGAAAGCTCTTTCTAACTGGATTTTAAAGACAACAAATGGCAGATAGTGTTGTTTAACAAACTGAATAAACCAGTTCTTATTTGATTTTTCAGCTGTTTTCTGGTCATGGCTGAGTAGCAACTGTGAAAATAATAGGACGTGTAAGAGTAGCTGTGCTCTCCTCCTCTAGTCTGTGAAGCTGAACATGAAAATATTGCTTCCATGCGTTAAGCTTTTATATTTATGTTTTTCTATGTGAAAGTTAGAGAATCCAGGAACTGCAGTCTATATATTACTTAAGAAACCTTAACTGAGAGTCACATGGTTGAAGTTAACTAAAATGACCACCAATCACAAATGAAAAGGTTATGCAAACGCGATTCAGAAGTGCTTCAGATTCCATGTAAGCGAAGCATTTTTCTGTGCCTTCAGGCTTTTAAACGAACAGGAAAAAAATCCAGTTCCTTTAATGCAGGGGTCTTCAAACTTGGCCCTTTTATAATTTGTGGACTTCAACTCCCAGAATTTCTCAGCCAGCATGTCATAAAAAGGCCAAGTTTGAAGACCCCTGCTTTAATGGGACATCTTATTAGAGATGCTGAAAAAAAACGGTGGTTGCTGACTGCAGAGGAATGGTATACTCACACCTGCTGAAACATTTCCGAATAATTTTTGAAGTATGCACAACCCAAGTAAACAGTTCCCTGAAACCTTTTTAAGGATGCTCACCATGTTCTTTCTGATTTTTAAAACCTCTTCTAAGACTGGAGTTCCCAAATATTTCCCAGGTCTTTTCTTTGTCTTCTATTACAAACCTCAGTCTCAGATCCCAGAGCCCTCATAATCTATTGTCTTGTATTTTATGATGGAAATCTCCTCTCATGCAAGTAATTTTTACGTGGAGTAAGGAGGGCAGTACTCAGATTGGTAACCCCGCTTCCTTTAGATCGATGTTTTTCAAAGTTGGCAGCTTTAAGATGTGTGAATTTCAACTCCCAGAATTCTTCAGCCAGGTATGAAAATCACTGCTTTGCAGATACCCCTATTGGCATTGTCTCCTGCATGAAATGAAGACCACGGGCCAGAATGGCCCATCCTTCATTACCTGAGTGGGCTCCTCCTCTCCTCCTTCAATGTCTTTGCTGAAGCTAACATTAGATCCCGAAGGGTGCTTGCTGCGGCCTGCTGGTTTCTTGTGAATCTGAGTATCAGAAGACTTGGGAGTATTGCTGGCGGACCATTCAGCCTTGTCTTGCTCGTTGCTGATGCGAACCACATCCGACAAGGGCCCTGAGAGCAAAGCATCCCTTTCATGGGGCTGTAACACAGCATAAATAAAAGAGGTAAGCAGAAAAACCCTGCAAGAGGAAACAAGGACTATCCGTAGGTATAGGTAGTCCTTGACATAAAATTGAGCCCCCCAAATTTATGTCACTAAGCGAGACATTTGTTAAGTGGTTTTTGCCCCATTTTATCACCTTTCTTGCCACAGTTGTTAAGTGAAACCCTACACTTGTTAAGTTAGTAACACGGTTGTGAAGTGAATTTGGCTTCCCCATTGACTTGGCTTGTCAGGTTTCAAGAGGGGATCACACGACTCTGGGACGCTGCAACTGTCATAAATATGAATCCGTTACCAAGCGTCCGAAGTTTTATCACGTGATCGTGAGGATGCTGCAATGGTTGTAAGTGTGAACAATGGACATAAGTCAGTTTTTTCACTGCCGTTGTAACTTTGAACCATCACTAAATGAACTGTTGTAAGTCAAGGACTACCTGTATTTTAGATGCCAAAATAGATTCAAAAATTATGTTTGGCTTATCTGATCAGGACCAAATAAAGAACTTAGTTATATCTGGTTGTTCTTATTTGACTTTTGTTAACAAAGAACGATCAATGAAGCGTTTGGATTTTTGTTTTGTTAAGAGAGGAGCTATGTGGAGAAGAGAGTTTATGTTGCATTTAGAGATGGCAATAAGCTGTTAAAATTGTTTTCACTTGTTTGGATGAAGGGGAAAGTTATCTTTTGTTCTTGTTCTTTTCTCTTTTTCACACTTTTTTCTTTTGTATTTTGCTGTTTGGGTTTATTTTGTAGTTGGTATTCACTTCTATTCTTTTTATGATCCTTAATAATTTAAGGATTAGGGATGGAAGAAAATCAGGTTCCACTTATCTGAGGATGGGCTAACCTGCAAGTACATATGGTAATAGTTTTTAAACATACCTCTATTTCCCATATGTATGCATATATAAGACCACCCACAGATAAGCAGACCCTCACATTTTTAACCAAAATACCATGAAAAATGCAGGGTTGACTTATCCACAGCTTATCTTTTCATGGTATCTTGACTAAATGTTCAAAAGTTGAATTGTCCGCAGGAGGGGTTATACACGAGTATACATGGTATATTACTTAATAATCTCATGTCAAAGGAAGGCTCATTTCATAATCCTTCCAAATGAAATTCCTGTTCAAGTTCATGATCAATGTGTTCAGGAAAAATAAGTGTTATTAAGAGAGGAATTTTTAATTCTTATTCCCTCAACAACCACCTGCAAATTATATGCTTTTGCGTTCTTGTGGACTATAATCATACTCAAAAAAACAAAATAAATGTCTGATAAGTTTAATTAATCTTTAAATCTCAAATTCTCTCCTGCTTCCTATATGTATTGTGCATCATTCCATAAAATAGGTTCTACCTCTCAGCAGCTCATGCTGTGTTTATTCTATTAATCCTCAAATATATTATAATAATATTTGTTCCAGATTTCTTTAAATAATCTAGATTACTTATGTAGACTAGCTGGAAGAGAGAATAAGTTTCCTAAGGTATTTGATTGCTATAATTTAGCTGCAGAATTTGAACATGCATCTGCAGTGTTTAATTGGCTTTACCTTGCAAATGAAATAAAAGTAAGGAGACCAAGACCTGACAAAGTATCCTTTATGAACCCATTCCTCACCTCTTCATCCATCTCTGGGTGGCAGAAGGAGCGTGTGGAGAGTTCGTCTGTCAGATCTTCATGGCTGCTGTGAGGAGGTTCCATCTTGCCACTAAAGAACAAAACCGTCTCTGGACTGGGGTTAGGCCAGGACAGAATTCCTTGCTTATCCACACAGCAGAGCACCTAAAAACAAGCCCAAGACACCTGACAAAACCCCAGAGATATACAATAAACTATTGGGCAAGGCTAAGTCTGTATCAGTGAGCCAGACACAATGTTCCATCTTTTAAACATAATGCAAGACAAAAGGCCATTTCCAAACAACCTTCAATCTCTCAAGCCTTTTTTATATTTCCTGAATGCAGAAATACTTTCCCCAGTATGTACCGATGCCATAAAATACTGTAAAGCTAAGTAAGGAGATGACAAAGTACAGTCCTAGCTCAGTGAGAGATCAGCTAAGGCCAAAACGAATGACAATTGGCAGTGTGTGGTATCCTTTATAGATCCTTTAGCCATCTTCTATTACATTTCATGTTTTGGATAGGAGTGAAGACTCCTGTGAAAAATAGGTAGAAAGTAAGGCCCAAGAATAGATTTTTAGTAAAATAAAACGTTAATGTTCTAAAAGCTGAAAAGGACAAGTGCACGCCTACTGCTCATTCGTAGTTTATTGATTTAAAACTAGAAACCTCAGCTTTATTAATTTTTTCTATGTAGAAGAGACTACCGTCAGTCCAGCCAAGATAAAAGAGCTTGCCAATCAGTAGCAACTTGATATCTTGTGGGTCCTCAATCTAAAATCAATCTGACCACATTTCTGAACCATTATCTCATCAATATCTAGCTAACACTTTCAGATAGATTTTAGAACAGTGGTTCTCAACCTGTGGGTCGGGACCCCATTTGGGGTCGAACGACCATTTCACGGGGGTCACCAAACAAGGCTGTCCGCCATTTTTTTCCCCCTTTTCTTTGGCCACGCCCCTGGCACCCGGTGATGTATAAGTGGTTGGGGGTCACCACAACATGGGGAACTGTATTATGGGGTCGCGGCATTAGAAAGGTTGAGAACCACTGTTTTAGAAGAACAGTTGGAACCATAAAGGAAACTAACCAATGAACCACATGGCAGGGAACTCTATGCTGATTTTTGCAACTCTTGCAATCAGACTTACTGTGACAGATCCCAAACTGTGAAGCAGACTAGAGGTGAAGCTGAGTGTTGGTGATTTGCCCTTCAGAACTTGCAGGAAGTGGCTCCAGATACACCGTAACATTTCCTACCAAAAAAGCCACAACTGGAGTCAACTAAATGAGGAAGAATGACAAGTTCAAATAGATTTCATATAGGAACATGGTTATTTCCAGAAAGACAGGATTGGTAGCAAGTGACAGTTTAACATTTCCACAGGAACTAAGTATAGCAACCTATGTATAAATGAGATCTCTAGTGCATGACAAAGCTTGTAGGGAATGTCAGATTTGAAATATGTACAGGAAGTAGGATGATTCAGAGGGGGTTTTTTTTGTTCTTTTTTTCCTTCTGTTCTTTTTGTCTTTCTTTTCTTTCTGTTATTTTAATTTCTTGTTTAAGAATATAGATCTAAAAATTTGAATTTTGACAAATACATATCTAAAAAAAATAAGCGCTAGCAGAATTCTGAATTTCACTTTAGATTCAGCTTTGTGGAGCAATTCTGAGAGAATTGTTCAATCTGAGATATTTAAAAAAACCATAGATACATCATCCTCTATTATGTAAATTTTGTTAAAAATATGTGGGAAATAGATGCTGAACAAACAGGTCTTTGGTCTATTGCAGTGGGATTCATATGGCTACAATTATGGCTAGGATTCCATTATCCACCTATACATGGCTAGAATTCCATTTAGAATTATAGAATTGGAAGAGATTATTTAGCCCATTAAATTTCAACCTATGCTGCATGCTAGAATCCAAACTTGAGCATCCACAAGAGAAGAATATCCAGCCTCCACATGAAGACACCAAGCAAACAGGAGCCCATTACCTCCCTTGCTTCCACTGTCAAACTGTTCTTACTATTAAATAGGGGTTCTTTTGCTAAAATTCAGTTTGAATCCATCTTCCTTGCCCTCAACTTTGGAACAATAAGGAACAGGTTTTGACCTTCTTTTCTGAGACATCGCTTCAGATATTTGAAAGTGCTGTCATATGTCTTCCTCAGTCATTTTTTCTCAAAGCTAAATATGCAAAGTTTTTTTAGTCTATCTTCATGTGACACAGAAAAATGGAAGAAACATTTAGTTAAGTTAGCTACATTTCTTTAAAAAAAAACTGAACATGGGAAAAGAAATGCTACACTGAATAGGGGCCCATCAGTGCTGACAGATTACTCAAATTTCTCTGTCTCTCTCTCTTTCTCTCCCCCTCCCTCTCCCTCTCTCTCTCTGCAGTATTGTTTCAGAATGCAAGGGATTGCTTCAAAGCAGTAAAAAAATTAGACACCAGTTCATCATCACCCACCTGAATTGATACCACAGAAAATTTGCCCACTAATACTACCATTTCTTATGCAATCATTACTGAATTCAATCGGCAATCCACACTACTTCTTAATTTAGATAGAAGAAAGCAACAAGTTCCACCAATGAAATGTTTCTTGATTTTGCAGATAATGGTAAAGCATATTCTGTTTTCTCAGTTTAGATGGTCTTATGATACAACCCAAACATCTAAGAAAGAACGATTAAAGAGGTTGATGTAATAAATGATAGGGTCAGTTCCCATTAATCAGATTGTAATATACAGAGTACCTGGATAAATTTTGAAATTCTACCACCCATTTGTTCCATTTAATCTCTTAAAAATACACAATTTCTCATACTTAACTTTCCTAAATCTGATTCTGACACACAGATATAGAGTATGAAGCCTGAATTCTTAGGATGCTTTTTCCAATCCCTTGGACCATCTGTCAGTTATTTTCACTCAGCAAGACAAGCAATGTGAATTATGTGCTTCCTTAAAATAAACTTTTGAAAAATTCCACAGCCTTAATTCAGATGCCCTTTCATTTTCAAAAATCAGATAAAACTGGTATACTGTAGATATCCACTAAAGGGAACGAGCATATAGAAAAGATGTGCAGTAAGCGTGCCGACCATCACCAGTTTAGCGAAATGAAAGTGCCAACAAGCCAAAGATACAGAAAATAAGAAGAGGCCAAGCATTTTGCAACAAGAAAGGATGGACCGCACAGAAGAACACAGAACAGGACGCAAGACTGGTCAATAAAATAGTACCTGGGAAGATACCACCTCTGTGTAGCTACTGAGTGTGTCTTCTGAGAACTTAGCCAGCTGCAGCAAAAAATAAAATAAAACAGGTTACTATCAAGATATTTGGAAGGGATACATGAAGAAAATCCTTCTGAAAATACTTGTCACCACTAGGACACATGAATGAAAAAGGGATCTCTGTAGGCTAAGCTCTACATGAAAAGTATGCTGCCTCAGATATTCCTTTACAAACTGAGGGAAAAAGCCCCCCCACCCACAAAAAAATCAGTCTTCTTTTTGACCATGAAAAGATCCTGAGTGTCACAGGAACTCGGACTAATATTTAAAATTCAAAATAGCTTTTGGTTAAAAGGAAACAAATTACTAAATTAAAAATGAGCAAAGGTAATCCAGATAAGTGCAAGGTGGAACGGAAGGAGCAGCATCAAGTAGAAAGTGATTCAGAAGAAGATTTGCAAGAGGAAACCAGTGAGGAAAGTTGAAGGCAAAATTAAAGAGACGGGGAGAAGAAGCAGAAACATGCAGGCTGGGAGAAAAAAAAGAGTCTAATTCCAACCCCCCCCCCCCCACACACACACAAAGGGAAAGCAAGGGAAGGAAAAGAGCTATATAAACCAAGAGGACAGAAGCATGTAATTGTGCTAGATGATTTGGGTGGTAAAGTGCTAAAAGAGACAGTGCTACTCTAAGTCAAAGCAGAAGTGGCAAAGATCCAATTACAGTAAGCTGGCAAAAAGCAATGATACAAGTCCACATTTGGGAAGTAAGCATATTGCCCAGAATGTCTGGACTCTGGAATGGAGAAAGGAAACATTGAGAATACAAGCACTGGAGCAATCATGGAGAGACTGGAGAAAGAGGAAAATAAGGAGATCAAGCTTCACATGCCTACAGCAAGCAAACAGAGATGGAAGCAGAAGGAATGGAAGAAGCTGAACAAGACTGAATAGGAGAAGCAGAAGTAAGCAGGAATGATATAAATCAGTTGACAGTAGAATTTACACAATCAAGAAAAAAAAACATTATTCCTGTTATTGATAAACCCCCATAGGTTCTGCAACTCTAAAAACCCTATTCATTCATTAGAGAGGTTAAATAATTAAGAATCAAAAGACCAGTGCAAGCTAAAATGGAAACTTACCAACTACCTTCTACAGAAGTCTGGAAACCCCGGTCACAAAAGAGTTGAGAATTGCAACCAACAGACAGTCTATCAGAACTCTGAACAATTCCCATTTTATTCATGCTCAAAACTCAAACCATTCACTTTTGTCCCTTTATCCCTTCAACTGCTCCCTCAGGAATACCTTTAATTCCAAAGACTGATTAAAAAAAAAAGCAGGGAAAGAGAAAGAAAGAGCATAGGATCTCCCTCTCTCAATAAAAGAGGTCTTTGACTTCCCATTCCAAGATTATTATTATTATTTTTATTTTGCCCAGTCTGATGACCAGGAATTAGGGGACAGTATTATATTCAGCTGAATAAACACGTAAAACTTAAAAGGCACTTTCTGGTTTCCTGTATTTCTTTAACCAGCAAAACCTCAGAACCTGCATATCAAGTCCATTCTCCCACCTGTCTTTGTTGCTAAATACCTACCAAAGATGTAGGGGAAGCTTTGCTCATCTGGGCTAGAACCCTGGCTTCACCGAAGGCCGTGGCAAGAACCCATAGGATTGGAAACAGGAGTGGGAGGATAGGCAAGACACCATTAACCTGTAACGCCATTCCAAGTCACAATGAGTATAACCACTTTCCACAGCTAAAGATATTCAGTGTTGATCAAAGCCATAAAGACATTATACAGATGTCCAAGGAGCATCTTATTTTCAAGATCACTGGAATTACATATACAAGGATATAAACATGAATAAATGAAAAACACAAGAAAAGGTAAATTACAGACAGAATCTCAAGAATCTTACACCCCACCATATATCTCCATGAAAGATTTATTCTTGCCATGTTTACTTGTACATCAGCAGAACTGGAATAACAAACTGGGGCTGCTAATAGGCCCAAGTGCCATTGTTCCCTAAAACTGGAATCTCAGGACATCATACAAAGGTATTGAGCTTGCTTCCCAGGAAGGTCTGAACACAAATAGCAACAAATTAATACTGACTTCCCTTGAATGGCCCCTTTCTACTGTCAAAAACAAAACAGGAGCCAAAAAATCAGAATGCAAAATAGAAGCAAAATGGGTCCCGCTTCCTCCAAAGTTCTTCAACAAATCAAATAACTGTATTCTGCAGCAATCACAACTAATGCTACGATTGGCCGACCTGGGCCCATTGCGTGGTCCAGAAGCTGAGCACAGGCGTTAACTTACATATAAATGATTACTGCCATTGATTTATGTACGTCCTGATGAAGTTGGCAGGAGCCAACGAAAGCTAGGTTGCTAATTTTTTAAAACTTGTTTTATATTAAACAAAACTTGTTTTATATTAAAAGTTTTATATTTATATTAAAACTTTTAACGTTTTAACTTTTCCTGGTGATCAAATTTTATTCATAATATGCACACACCCAGGAATCATGCTTCTATTTTTAGTATTCTTATATATATATATATATATATTTGTTTTCTGAGGTTTTCGCGGGTGTTTGTATGTAGGTCTTTGGTTGTTCGGGTTTTCTCCCGCGTAAAATTGGAAGTGTCTTGGCGACGTTTCAACGAAGTCCCATTCGTCATCTTCAGGCTGGTGTTTTCAGCTTCGTGCTTCGAAGCACCAAGCTGAAAACACCAGCCTGAAGATGACGAATGGGACTTCGTCGAAACGTCACCAAGACACTTCCAATTTTACGTGGGAGAAAACCCGAACAACCAAAGACCTACACACACACATACACACACACACACACACACACACACATATATATATATATATGAACCAGAACCAGTTTGGGGATAATACGAGCATACTTTTCTTTACCTGAAGCTGAAGAAACATGTACTGCCAAGGGATTATTTCACCAGCCATGAAAAAAAAACGCATGGCATTGGTGATCAGGAAGCCAAGCTGCCATTTAAAGAAAAGAAACAACATTAAAAACTCAACTTTCAGACTCCCACCCTTCTATAGGAAATATAATTATTCTTTGAAAGATTATATAGTGCCCAAATCTGAGGTAAATCAAAGAAACTAGAATACCCATTTCTAGTTGAACTAATCAACTAGAAATGGGTGTTCTAGTGATCTAAATATAGTAAACCAATCAGCTGGTTCACATTATTTGCCACTGCTGTAGTTTAAACAGAGAGAAGACGCTGAGCCTGAGAATATAGGCTTTGCCATTTTTATTATATGTATGAAAAGCAAGATGTTTTCTGAAAAACAGTTCTCACAGCAGGTAGCACTTAGAAAATTCCAAATATTAAAACAATGTAATTAAAATGTGTCAATAACAAGCTAAGGAAACAGCATTTGCTAGCTAAAAACTGCTTCAGGTATGGATAAATACTGCTATGGATAAAAGTCAGTTTGTCCTCCAGCACAAATAAGATCTAGTCTGGTTTTCTTGGGAGTAGCTGCTTAAAAGACCTTGTCTTGGAATGATTCCCAAACAGTCTCCTATGACAGCATGGCAGACAGAAGGATCTCTCATCTAGATCTTAAATTCCAAGCAGAGTTATATGTCATTCCAAATAAAGAGTTTTAAATTGGGCTTGGAAAGGACCAGTAGCCATTAAACTTGTTTTCTCTGGAACAGATCTCCATCAATATTTTGAAAGGTTTGAAAATATTTTTTTTTAAAGCAGGCTTGCTTAGTCCATGTTACCAAAGTCAAAACAAGAGGTCCCTATGCCATGCACTGCTGTATCCAGATCAGACATCATAAAGAATGGACACTGCAGATGTATCAACGTTAGCTGTGCACATATATTCCCATCATCCTTTAAAATCTGGATACCCAGTATACCCATCTTGCTAACGAGATTGAGAGAGAAAGAAAGGGATCACCTTGGGTTTAGTTAAGCTATCTTCTCTTCTTCTGTGTTAGTCTATGACTGCAACAATTAATTCTCTCCTCTCTCTCTCTTTCTCCCCTCAAAACTGCTCCATTAGCTTTGTCTAGTTCTCTTCTGTACATAAAACAGTTCCTCCTATTTCTACAAATGAACGCTCAAGACTTGCAAAAAAAAATATGAAGGACTATTTCTGCAAAGGAACAGAAAACCGTCACTCATCAGGATAGTCCTAATCACCTAGAACTTGACTGGACCAAAACCGAAGAGCTGCTACTTACAACAAATTACACATACCAGCACAACAGGAACAGCAAACTTCAGCATCACCGACTGTACTGTGAATCTCTCATTATCTAGAGCAGTCACAGACCGTGATAAGCCCATGTCTAAACATAATCTGAAACAAACAAATGAAAAGTCACTGAGGATCTTAAAAACACGTCAATAACGTATTACCTTTTGCCGGCTTTGTACCCAGCAAACCTCCGTTACACTTTTGAGAAGAACTCTATCCAAGAATTAAGAACGTACCGAACATTGTCGATCACTGGTGTTTTTGTGACCCGAAAGAGTCGAAACATCTGAGGATTCTGGGGTCCTTTCTTCATCTCCCCACTGGGGGAGGGTGGGGGAGAAAAAGGAGGAAACCGATCCCCTGGCTCTAAGACAATGTGTTCATCATCCTGTCAGAAAAAGATCAGACAGTGACAGAAGCTATCTAACAAACAGGCAACTCAAATATCTTACAGAAAGTTCAGGCTTCTTTAAGCAACTAACAGCAATTGATCTTATTTTACTAATACGTATAATTTACTGTTGCTCGGCTGACACAATCATCTTTGTTATAGCATCATTATCTGAACCCTGGTTTTCTGCTCAAAGAACCTTCAAGGCATATAACAATAACAAATGAAGCATACTTCTTACAAAATGAAAAGAAAGAAATGCATATTATTATTTTAAATCTATTCTTCCCATTACTGAAAGAAGTCATTTCATCACAAGCTGTATATTGTACGCTGACGTTTTCTGAAGTATTTGGTTTCCACTTTTAAAAGAAATGTTTAATTGTGGCCCTGTTAGGAAGAAATTTATGGGTGTTTTTTTTTTATTGAAAATTTTTGAAAGTTTTACAAATATACAACCAAAAAAATAATCAACCCTCACCCCATTCCTCCCAAGCCCAAGCCCACCCCTCCCTCCCCCCTCCCCGAACTTCCCAGAACTGAATATAGGCTTATCTAAAATTTTAAAATATCTAAACAAATTTTACATCTTATAATAATAAAATATATGTAAGCATTAATAAAAAAATACTTAAAAAAGAAAAAAGAAAAAAAGGAAAGAGAGAGAAAAAGAGAAAAAAAAAGATAAAAAAGAAAAAACAAAAGACGGAAAAAGAAAAGAAAAAACAATATATACAAGTTATAAGAAAGCTAAATGATATTTTTCCATATCCAAATTATATTGTATAAAGTTTATCCATTTTTCCCATACAACAAAAAATTTCTCTTGAGATTGCTCCTTTAAGAAAGCTGAAATCTTTGCCATTTCCGCCAAATAAGAAACTTTATAAAACCACTCTTGCAAAGTAGGCAAAGAATCCTTCTTCCAATATTGTCCAACTAACAGCCTAGCGGCTGTGATCAAATTTAGCATCAATATAACTTCCTTAGCATCACAGTCAGTAATAATACCTAATAAAAATAATTGCGGGGTAAATTTTACCCTCCTTCTAAAAATTCTTTGAATATTCCACCATATCTTAATCCAAAAGGCTTTTATATTTTTACACGACCACCAAATATGAAAATAAGTAGCATCCAAACAACCACATCTCCAACATTTAGGCTGTAGATCAGGGTACATAATGGACATTTTCTTTGGATCAAGGTGCCATCTATAAAACATTTTATAAAAATTCTCTCTTAAGTTCTGTGCTTGTGTGAATTTAACATTCCTCACCCAAATAAGTTCCCAAGTATCCAGTGAAATTGATTCACCGATATTTTGTGCCCATTTAATCATACAATCTTTAATTAATTCAGATTCTGAATCCATTTCCACTAAAACCCCATAAACCCTCTTAATATGGGTTGGTCTTTGATCCCTTACTTGTTTGATGAGATTTTCATCTTCTCTAAGCCATCCCATATTACTATCCATCTTCCATCTATCCACTATTTGTCTATATTGAAACCATGAATAAGTTAAATTTTCATGTGTTAAATCTTCCAAAGATTTTAACTGCCAATTTTGACCATCCCATCTAAGTAATTGTATATAAGAAACCGTATCCATCTTAACTCCTTTCTTTATTCCCTCTATCGCATGCCAAGGTATGGCCCATAATGGTATTTTAAAATCACTTCTATAATATTTCCTCCACACCCTAAGCAAAGAAATTCTTATAATATGAGATTTAAAGACCCGGTCCATTTTTTTATTAAAAATTAAATAGGCATGCCATCCAAAAAGTAAATCCCAGCCTTCCAAATGGAGTATTTCTACATTTGTTAAGTTCACCCAATCACTAATCAATGTTAGTACCACCGCATCATAATACAATTTCAAATTTGGTACCTTGAGTCCACCTCTCTCACGGAAATCTTGCATAATTTTAAGTTTGACCCTTGGTTTTTTCCCTGCCCAAATAAATTTGTTAATACCTTTCTGCCATTCATTTAAGTTAAGTTCATTCTTTAAAATAGGTAACATTTGAAACAAAAAAAGAAACTTTGGCAGAACATTCATTTTAATAACTGCAATTCTACCCATAAGAGATAACTGTAAATTATTCCAATTCATTAAATCCTTCTGTACCCCAATCCACAACTTTTCATAATTATTTTTATATAGTTTTGCATTAGAAGCAGATAGTGTAACCCCCAAATATTTTACCTTGTCAACAACTTCAAAATCTGTTAAATTGACCAAAGTCTGTTTATCACAATTAGTCATATTTTTGGTAATATTTTGGTCTTATTATTATTAATTTTAAAACCCGAAACATTTATGGGTGTTTTTAATACTCATGTTTATGTAGAAAAATATTAAATACTTTGAATCCAAAGAAACCCAGAATCAGACTTTGGACATGCCAGGTCTGAATTTCAGCACAAATTCTTGTTTTTTACTAGTACATCAGCATCACCATTACCATCAAGAAGAATGGGAATTACCTTAATCCCTCTAAGAGAGGTGAAGGATTCCTGGCCTGGCCTCAGAGCAACAATATCACCTTCTACCAACAGGCTTACTGGGAGGTTGACAAGATGACCATCCCTATAGACCCAGTGGAGCGACCAGGATGGGGCAAAGGGCATGTGAAGGTCAGGGTACATGGTTTTTGTCCAGATTAGTTCTTTACTATCTTTCAAAGTATCTGAAATATCAGATTAACAGAAAATGGTTATTAAACAAGCAACACAGTAGAAAAATAAAGATATCAAACAGATATATCATTGTTATATAGATACTGACTAAAATACTATTAGGAAAAGTATTCCATGAGGGAGGGAGGAAATAGATAGGCAACCAGAACATTACCAGAAAATTAGAATTTGTTAGCTTCCTTCCTTCTTCTCTCTTGATAAAAAAAGTCATTCAAGGTTAACCTATTGGCAATCCACCACTGCAAATCATGTGCAGACTTCTCTTTCCAATGTTGCATAAATAATTCCTTTTGGCCATCCTCCATGCATGAAGGGATTATTTTATGAGGTCCCATACACTAAAGTCATACTGCTAAACATTGATCCAGATTTCAGCTGCAGCAGGAATTTATTCTGAGTTTATTTTAAGGTCAAATTAACCATGACATATGTCCAATTAAAAGCCTAACCTTATCCTTCCAGCCCCAGTATTAATTAATACAATTCTCCTGGATCTGTTGGCATCCATGCCATTTTAGAGAAATTATATTCATTTCAACCACGGCAGGAGGGACTTATATTCTCTCCGTTTTCTTTTTCCAATCACTCGTTCTTCAACAACTCCTACACACACTTCCTAAAACATGCATTTTAATGGCAATTCATTACTTTAGTTCATGCTACAAACAATCTGCTCGGTTTTCCTATAGAGATTGTAAACTGCAACAGTGGTTCTTGCAGCTTTCCCTGCAGCGAATCAAAAACCTCCACATCTGGATAGCTTTGGCAAGTACTATGTTTGTTCACAGAAGACAGAACAGGATGGAGATCCAGATGGAGGGAAATAAGGAAACAAAGACAGCATCAGTGATTTGGCCAAGGGTCCTTATCAAGCTTCAAATGCTTTAATCTGTCCATTAATATGAGACATTCTTCTCCATGGTGGCAGCCTGGTTTCAGAATCTCCAGTGACAGGAAGAATGCTTGCTGCATTATTTCTGGTGCTAGGTTAAAATTATTTACTTATCGAAGCATTTTTAAATTTCAAGCTTATATTTTATTTAGTTTAAATACTTTTTAAGTTTCTCGCTGTTACTGTCACAGATGGCTACCGGTGCTTCACTTTTATTTCCTTTTGTGTAGCACTTAATACAGCTAGTCCTCAATTTACAACTTCAATTGAGCCCAACATTTCTGATGCTAAGCGAGTTTTGCCCCATTTTATGACCTTGCTTGCCGCAATTGTTAAGTTAGTGACACGGTTGTTAAGTGAATCTGGCTTCCCCATTGACTTTTGCTTGTCAGAAAGTCACAAAAGGTGATTACATGACGCCGGGATGCTGCAACCATCATAAATATGAGTCAGTTGCCAAGTGTCTGAATTTTGATCACGTGACCATGGGGATGCTGTTAACAGTCGTTAAGTGTGAAAAACTGTCATAAGTCACTCTTTTCAGTGGCGTTGTAACTTCGAATGGTCACTAAACAAACTGTTGTAAGTCAAGGACTACCTGTATCTGATATTGGGGCATATGACTCCAAATTCCTTTTTTGAATGAAGAGATGGTTTACAAGTATAGAAAATTTAAAAAAAGCAAAAAGTATTTCTATTATTTTCCTAACATATAAGTTATAGTGGTAACATTGCAGTAACTGGAATAAGGACAAATTGAGGATACTTCTCACTATATATTTGTATATGTATAGTTTATATGGCCATCCATTTTACAACAGTCTCTAATGAGACCCATCAGATGAGGGAAAACAAAGACTAACCAAATGCCTGGTTCACATCTGTCATGAAAACCTCAGATAAATGGAAGGGGGGGGGGGTAGGGAGAAGGACTGTAGCAATGGTGGAATATAAAGACAAAGGAAGAACATAGAGGAATATCACTGTTGGGCACAGTTACTATATGAACCTTCTGGAGAATTATCTGCTGTTAATTAAGAAAGATTATTTCTTCAGACAAAAAAAGTAGAGAGCCTTCATGGTGTAGTGATTAAGGTGTTGGATTATGAGTAAAGAGTTCCAAGTACTAATTCTTGTTCACAACATCTCTCTAGGGATCAGTGGGCCAGTCACTCTCTCTCAGCCTAAACAATCTAACTCATAGGTTGTTCTTGTGGAGAAAAAATGGGAGGGAGGAACATTTATGTACTGTCTTGAGCTCCTGAATGAAAAGTGGGATATAAATCTATGAAATAAATAATAAAACCAATGGCAAAGGTTCTAAGATCTGCTTTTGGATGGATGCGGCCCCATCTACACAGGGTAACAAAAGCAATAAAGGAGGAAAGAGAGGAAGGTGTGTGTGTGGGGGGGGGTCTTACCATTTATTCTGCTGATGATTTTCCGAAGTCTCCTCTCAATTTCCCGGCGTTTCATCCTCTCTTGCCGTCCAATCACAAAGAGGTCAAGTAGCACCAGGAAGAACAGTGCCAAGGCATTTACGATTTCTGAACCTTCACTGTTTAAAGCAAAATATGAGACTTTTTAAGCAGCTGAAAGAATTATGTGCATCCCATTGCTAACAGCAATAGAATAAAATTAAGCTACCAGTCTGACCAATTTCTGAATACTTTACTTGTTTGTTCATTTATTTGTTTATTTGCTTATTTATTTATTTCCCATAAATAGCTCAAGGAAGTGAAATACCGTAACATTTTATTCATTTAACATTTTTAAACATAAAATTTTATCCTTCACTTCAAGCTACAAGGCATCTTGGGCCGGCATTGTGAATCAGCTTCAATCATCTGACTCATAATCTAACTTTACAGCAGAGCTGCCAAAGCCAATGCAGCCTCCTTATTATAGCTCTGGATCTGATGAAATTCATCAACTAAAATAGGTTGAGTCCTTTGGTTAGAACAGGGGTGTCAAACTGCCGGCCCATGGGCCGGACGCGTCACGTGGAAGCCGCGCCCACCCCATTGCCGGCAATGGCAAAACCGGCCCGTTACATTGCGCGACATCACGTGACATCGCGAGTTTGGCCTGCCTGGGTTAGAAGGACTGACTAGGAAGTCACACGTGTCAATATTTCTTCGAATAAACTTCATTTTTAAAGAGACATAAGGCCAGGCATTGGTAGCCGCAGGACTCTCTATCAAACTGAATGCCCAGTTTTGAAGCAAGCTGAAAAAAATCTTCATAACAGTCTTTCAAAATATTTGGAACAGTTTCATAAGCATGAAGGCAACCAACAAAGGGGATTAAAGTGTGAAGTCTTAAGAACAATTAGGCAGTTGCATAGCCCTATCGCCAATCCTACCAGCTTTCAGTCACTAATCACATGATCTCTTATGAGCCTATCCACATACTTAAATCTTAACACAGTTTTTATTCCATATCCATATTGGTCAAGGCAAAAGCAGGAGGTTTTGGGTGGATCTTGGACTCATAATAATATCAATTATTTTTTTTGAAGAATCCTTTATAACCTTCACATACACACACACTTCCTATTGTCACCAGATCAAGATACTATTATTATAATATGCTTTCAACCTGCCTGGAAACGGTTCATGCATTTGATAAATCCTACATAATCCAGGTTGAATTTGTGTCAACTTTAAAATATGATTATGCAAAAAAACAAACATGCTTATGGTTTTCCATAGACTATCAACAGTTTTCTATATGAATTGAAGGGTAAGAAAATGTATAGATAACTTACCTTCCTTTGGGTTGGCTCCCATAGCAGCAGAATAGTAGCAGCATGGATAGAAGCATCAGAGATGCCCCTGGCCAGTGAAAACAGGAACACCGGTTGCCATGATACAGAAAACTGGCTTTCCATACTTCCTACAATAGGACAAGTATAAAGAATGGGGCTACATTCACAATGGAAACTAGACTTTATTATCCAACTGCAAAGCTCAAGAGAAACAACAGTGGAACTAAGTTGCATTGGAGCGCAAGGACTGTAGATACAAGATTCTTGTTATCCATATTCCAAGCTTAATAGATGGATAGACTGACAGATATAGACACATAGAAAGCCAAAGAAACAGATAGACAGCCTAAGAAACAGACAGACAGATGTTCATGAGCCCTGTCTACAAAGAATGCTAGTTCTTTATTCTGGCCTCTCAACAGCAGGAAATATCATAGAAATCTGTCACCCTGGAATTATCATTTCCTTCCCTGAATGGCAAAGGTTACTAGCAATCTTTACAACAATAAATCCAGCAAAACCTCTAACTATAAAAAAACATTACCCCAAATTAAAGCTTAGCATTCAATTTTTCCCCTGGACCTCATAGTGGCCTAACTTTCATCTCAGCTGCCCCCTACTGCTGAACGTTTTTCATTTCCCTGAACACCAAAAATCGCTTGCAATCAAAAAATAAAGGGAGAATTGCCTTTAAACACATAAAATTACCTTCAAATCCACATTTAACTTACAGATAGATAACCTCTATACAACAAAAAGTACTGACAGAGAAGAAAAGTGTCTTTTGTGCCATATGTGTTCCCCAATTACTACAAGTTTCCTCCAACTTCAGAGGAATGAAGTCAGTGTTACCGTGTTTCCCTTAAAATAAGACCCACCACCAAAATAAGCCCGGGGGTGGGTGGGCATAGCCAGCACAGGATGCACTGAGCATGCGGGGGTGACAATGTCCAGTAGTAGCCACAGCCCACCAGCACAGTGCCAAAGGTAAATCTAAGCACAGAGGCAGAGACACAAGGGGGCAGGCAAGCAATCCGGACCTGCTGCGCGGCCGCCTGGCTTGTGGGAGACTTGCGCGAGCTAGGCAACCACACAGCACATCCGGATCACCTGCTTGCCCCCCGCCTCTGCCTTTGTCTCCTGCCAGTGCTGCCGCGCAAGCCTCCTCCAGGCAAGGCAGCCACGCAGCACATCCGGATCACCTGCCTCCCCCCCCGCCTCTGCACTCGGACTTACCTGCACTGCACCAAGGGGCCAGGGGGCTGCAGCTGCTGCCAGACACCATCGGCCCCTGTGCACTCGCCGCCTCTTGTACATGAACCGAGGGATGGGGCGCTCAGCCGGGCTGATCACCCTGATACCGTGTTTCCCCAAAAATAAGCCCTAATGCATCTTTTGGTGCCCCAAAAAAATATAAGACCAGGTCTTATTTTTGGGAAAACACGGTATCTTAATGCTGATTGCTCACATGTAAACTGGAAATTAAATGCCATATTCCATGTTTAGTAATGCTTTGTGTTTTTACCATGAGCAGACTGAATTGATTTCTTATGTGACATCTTTTATTATTTTTCCCAATCCTTGTACAGTGGTATCTCGGTACTCATTAATTGGTTCCAGGAGGTGCGATAAGTACTAAAAACAATGAGTACCAAATAAATCATGTGACTTACCACGTGACCCTTTGTTTCAGCTGGAAAGAACTTCCTGTCTGTCCCTTTTCCTATGTCAGTGACCTTCCCAGCATGGCTAACTTCCTGTCTGTTCTCTGCGGCCATCTCCCTCTTCCTATCGCAGTGGATCAAATACCAAATTCGATGAGTTTTGAAGCAGTTGAGTACCGAGGTACCACTGTATAGCTATGTTTCTGTTTTATGCTTGCCAGCTGTCCAGTTATCTGAATAAGATGGCTGGCCATATACATTTCTATGATAAATAAATAAATAAATAAATAACAACCTTGCTTTCTTATGTGGTTTATAATAAGTACCCTTGTTCAGTGTTTAAGCTTTTACGTAAAATGCACAGGATTCTCCTAAAAGAAACATAAAAACACATAAAACTAAGAGGGGTACCTACTTCACAAATTGCAATGCTTACCTTCCATGAAATCACCTTCTTCCTTTCTTTCTGATGTCCTTCCAGCAGTGTTGATAGCTGGTCTCTCAGAATAGTTAGGGCTTTTGTTGTCGTCAGACCCAAATTTGCAGTCATTTCATCCTGAAAGAGCAAAAGGCAAATCTAGTATTTCTTCACAATTTTTCCTACCAAGTTCTGTGTCATCTTCTTAAACAAGTTATACTTAGCAGTGACCTATCTACTGAAAGAACAGGCATATCCTTGTCTATAATAATACTTTAAAACACAGAAGTACTTCAGGTTAAACTCTCTTTTCTTTTTTTCTTACAGGATGACATTATTCACTTTTCAAAGTATTGAGAAAGGGAAAAAATTCCTAGTTTTCTTCCTTTTTCTTTCTATGCTATGGTTTCAAGCTTTCGTTCTTGATCTCTGATTATGATACCTGATTGGAGATCCCTGATCTTGATCCTTTATCAGAGATCCCTTAATCCCTGATCATATCTAAATAGAAATGCCACCCTATCCATATTAATCTCCAAAGATATATGAGATTACATCTTTCAGAGTCTTATGGTGCTTTCACTTGATTCGTGTTAACCCCATTATTTATATAAATCAAACACTGTGCCAATTTTTAAAGCAGGCCAACAGATTCCTGCTTTAATATTCCTTAAAATTCTAAGGAGATACTCTAGTAGTAGAAAAAAAGAATAAAGTCTAACAAATCCAATTTACTATCAGTCTACTTTTGTCCCATGTGAAAAAAATGTTCCATGTATCTCGAAGACACAAAGTTGGTGAAAGTCACATTTGAAAATTCTCTATAAACTCAGTTGGAATAGGAGATGACAAGAAGCATTTCATTACAGGCTGAATACTTAACCTTCCCAGCAGATTATGCCCATTTTCAAGAACTGGAGAGTTGACTGCATTTTGAATAGTCTACTTCTGAAACTAAAGTATCTTGAATGTGTCTAATTTGTAAAGAGTAGGTAAATCCTGCCTGATTCACACATCATACCAGTTTAAAGCAATAATACCAGTTTAAAGCAATTCTGAGATTGAGATAGAAACCCCCCCCCCCCCGTTCAAGGGGTAAAATATAATTTGCAAATGGTAGCCTGTGAGGATAAAAATAAACAAGCACTGTAAGATCATGATTTAATATTAAATGCATGGCAGTGAAGAGTTCCACTAAAATAAAAGTAAACACTGGAGTTTTGACAATTATGAAGGTGTTCATCATGCGTCTCCTGCCCAAAAGACCGATGTTTGAGCTGATCAAGAGAAGCCCAAGTTGCCAAGGACAGACCCAGGACAACTGCCAAAGAATGAGAGTCTCAGACAATCAACCTTCTTGTAGAATCTCTTTATTTGAAGCTGCTGCTCTCTCACCTGGCCCTGCCTTGTTCTTCTTTAGGAATATGAAAATGCAAATCCCTCAGCAATAAACATGAACATGTAAAGCAAGAAATTCTCAATGCATGCAAGCAGATGATGCTATTTCATATTTGGAACAACTAAGAATAAAGCCTGGTGCAATGTCCCTATTTGGCTAGCTCTAGGACTTAAATAACGGATCCCTTTTTTTTTTTTAGAAGACAAACCAGACTGCAAACAAACATCATTCCCCTATATTAACAATAAAGCCAAAAAGAAAATGCAGGTATTGTAGCTAGCAGTCCCAATTCGGGTCCATTCCTTGGGTCCACTCAAAGTTATATTCAGACTTTAACAATGATTGAGGGGTCCTTGGTGCTGTCTGAGCTGGCTTGTTTTCTTGCAGACGTTTCATTACCCTAACTAGGTAACACCATCAGTGCTAGTTTGCTGTCTGCTTATATTCTGGTGTCTGGCCTGTCTGGGTGGGTAGGGGCGGTTTTAGGAATTCTTTGGTTGGGCTGTTTACTAATGGCTCTCTGTGGCAGTTTCTTGATTGGGGAATTGCTTTTAGCTCCAAGGTCACCTTCAGACCAACAATCAGTAAACAATATCCCAATCAATACCCAAATCCACAAGTCTTAAAGTTGTCAAGGTTGTAGACCCCTGAGGTATAACACGGAACATAGTTAATGCCAGAATACCGATACAGTCCAACTATCCCAAACATGGGATTTTATGACAAATGGATATGAGAAACTAGAACTGCCACAAAACTCTCAGATTTTCAATCTGGAAAGTTCAGAAGTGACAGACGTTTGATTATAATCATCAGTAAAGGCAGATGACCTATTTGCACTCCCATCTGACAGTAAAAAGGCAACATTAGGATACTTCAATAGTTATTTTTCTATTATTAGGATCAAACACTGTAGACATTAGCAAAACTCAGCTTCTATTAACCTGGTTAACATATATGGTTTGTTAACTAGAAAAAGTCACAATTGGCTGGGTTAAATTTTAATTTATCATGACACTACTGCCATTGTTTACAAACCCCAGTGTCTGAGTTCATGTAAGGCATTATCAGTTATGGAGCCATAGTGCTTGTGATCTTCTACCTGAAAGATCACAATCACCTAAAGGGCCATCGGTTCCACATCTCCAGAGAATTCCCTACCTCTATACAGTGCTGTAAACTATTTGAACAAGAAACTAAGGAAGCCCAAAGTGCAGACATGAACAAAGATGTTGAAGTTGTTTCAGATGTTTCCTCTTTTCACCACATTTCTGCCTCAATATGAGTTCCCTCTTCAGGCCTTGAAATCATGTTCTCTGACCCCTCCCACCCCATGCTAACTTTCACTTTCTCACATGATGCAGGCATAGCAAATTAATTATGTCAGCAGACCTAACTCCTACAGACCACACACAGTTTGTGTCTCCACTGGCTAATTTCATACTATACAATTATACAATTAACCCATTTTTCTGGGTTCACATAAGACACCAAATTGTAAACTATCCAACAAACTATCCACCCATTAAGCACAAAAAACTAACCTAGTAAAAGCTAACTTACGTTAGGCTGTGCACCTACATTTACTAGGTCTTTCACTGACCTAATTTAGTGTTTGTTTGTTTGTTCAACTCTAGTGATAGAATACCTGCTGAAATTAGTCCATAATTTGTCACAGCAGTCTATGAAAAAAGAGTATTGTAGCCTTAATTTATTACTCTTTAGTGCTTTGGTTTAGAAATAATTCCCCGGTGTCTGGCTAAAGCAGCAACCCTCTGTTGAAGAAAAATAGAAAACAGCGGGAATTATAATAGAAAAGCAAAGTGGCAAACCGTTCAAGATTGGTTCCAATATAAATGCAGCAAGTTAGAAAGAGAATGCTGAGTACGACAATGTGATTGTGTTCCCAGTACTGGTGCCTACTGTCTAGTCTGTGTTTGTTTTCTAACATGGGAAGTTCAGCATTTGCATTTGCCTCCTTCGCTCAGTTGATGGGTTGAGATTAAATTATTAGATTTTGATTACAATCCTGCCCACAACTGTAAAGGAATATGTGGATGATGAAAGCATACATCTGGCACTTACAAACTACACCCCAAAATGAAGCAATTACATTAGCCCACAATACTGCATGTGAAAAATGTCACCTTGTTTTATTCAAAGTACTACTGAAGAAAACTCATCCATACAATGACAGTGATACAGCTAATCGAGGAACTAGCAGGATGGTGCAAAGAAAACTCACCCTCATCCTGTTCTCTGACTTTCTATCCCACATAGCAGCTCTGAAAACTTTCACTGCCCTAAAACAGGGAATGGTGGCAGCAGCTACCCAAGCAGTCTTTCAGGATAGCTCACAACTTCAGCACAACATGATGAAGTAAAGTTTTACTGGCTAAATAAAGTTAAGAAAGGAAATAGGAGAAAATGATAAACAGGCAGTGCAAGGACAACTAAAAGAAAGAACACAGTAGAGCCAGCCTTCCTTCCTTCCTTCCTTCCTTCCTTCCTTCCTTCCTTCCTTCCTTCCTTCCTTCCTTCCTTCCTTCCTTCCTTCCTTCCTTCCTTCCTTCCTTTTTTGATTCCTGGCAACTGCCTGGTCTACTCTCTGCAGCTTTCACAGCAACATTTTCCAGAAGTGGATTAACACTGCCTTTTTTCCTATGGCTCAGAGACAGCAACTGGCCCAAGTCCACTCAGATGGTTTTGTGCCTAAGGTGGGACTAGACTAGAGCTCAATATCTCCCATTTTCTAGCCTGATGCCTTAACCATTACACAAACTGGCTCTGGTGCAGATATTTTACATTATAAAGGTGGAGAAAATAAAAAAATAGTAATGAAAGGAAATTTTTAAGAAAGGGTAACAAGCAAACCTAGATGGCATTAACCACTTTTTTTAAAAAAATGGCAATCCTGAACTTAACTATTGTTAATATCAGCATGCAGTCCTATGGCCAATTGTGCTTATTAATGAAAGTCAGGATATGAGAATTATATAATAATTAAAATTACTATTTGCTTTCACCTTTGAAAATCTCAAGGAAGCCATCACCCCATAGCTATCAGGGCATGATCCAAACACAATCTGTGATTGTACTGTTTGTCTCAAGTTTATAATTTTTTAAGAAGTTGATATTCCTCCATATTTGCCCAATCAAATTGGCAAAATAAAGAATGCCTTATTTGGCTATTTCTGATTATTTGCATCCCTCCAACAAAGAATAATATTTAACCCTGCTTTATGGTCTGTAAATCCAAGACATAGCTTTAGACCCCTCTGAGGCAAGAGGCAATTATTTCAACAAAAATCACACATGCATATACACACAAACATACTGACAAACATAGTTATATAACTATTGTGAGACACACAAACTAGTCAGATTTCTCTTCACTAAAGAAGCAAATATGTGTCATATTCCCCCTCAACTTGAGGTATTCAGGAAAAATCTTTTGATAATTAATTAAGTCTGAAGACAATGTATAATTAGTTAGATGAGCACTGGGAAAAGTATTATTTTGTTTAAAACCACTGGTATTAATGTTTTAGATTAATGGTTCTCAATGTAGGCCATTTGGCCATGCCATATATCTAAGAGGTATAATAAGTTTTCAAGCCACCTAAACTTAACTATCAGGTATATAGTCAATTTGTTGTAAACCTCACATTGTGTGTGCTCATTTTGGGAGCGTAAATACTGAAAATTACTATACTTTACAATAAATATTTATCAGCTATCAGTCAGCATGTTGGGGATCACCAGAGGTAAATGAAGCTCAGAAGGGAACCTTGAGTAAAATAGTCAAGAACTCATTGTTTAGACAATAACTCTATATTGTGTAACACAGAGATTAAAATGTTGATCTGGATCTTCCCAAGTCAAGTCAGATGATATGGAGGTCAAGGGGTGAGTCTGGCTGGTTATTCTCTCTCTCTCTCTCTCTCTCTCTCTCTCTCAATCAAATCAAACTCATAGCTCAGGGAAATCCATAGCAGTACATAATTTAATTCTGTCCTTAAGAGAGTGTACTATACGGTTTAGAGAGGAGCCCTGCTCAAGCAACCAAGTTTCAAGAACAAGCTACCAAGGCAAAACGAAATGACATGCTTGTTTCTGGTTAAGGAGGGTCTTCTGGCTTCAGGGTCACTGCATACATTCTCTTTTATATTAAGAGCCATGTCACTGGAATGACAGTTCCTTTAATACTGGGTCATTCTAACTTAGCAATGGAATACAAAGCAGACCTACAAATCCTGCAGAGGTCTGATTTAAATTGTCTCCATCGGTCGTGTCTCCTGCTACAGATAAATCGCTTTTTTGCTGGATAACCACATTTTTGAGAGTGTACAAAAACTAAAAGCTGGATGCCACTAGCCAGAATAGGCTCACCTAAGCCTTTTTCTGCTTGGCAATTTCCCTTTCTTCTAAAACTACGGAGAGAAGAAACCTTCCTTTGGGCAACCATGTGCCTTGCAGGCTCTCTGCTCCATCCCTCTGGTCCTCTTTCCCCTAACATATCACCCTAGGGCCAGATCACAATAGAGCTAACACATGCCATGGGGATAGATGTTTATGCTTTGTTTTTAAGACATATTACATAATCTGACATTAAAGCAAATATTCTTCTCTGCAGCTCCCTAACTCTGAAGGATGACAAGGGTACTATTGAGAATTACATACACTTCTACCACTGCTGAATGTAATCCTAGATTTATTAATCTGCAAGATGGATCATTGCCATATTTGCTTCCCCTGAATAGAGCTGGCAAACCTCCCAATTCAAGAAATTTAGTATAAGCCATGCTTGCTATTTTAAAATACAGCCTTAACCCAAATCCATGCATGCCAGTGCAAAATAATATTCAGCTGCAGTGCACGACCATCAGAAGAAACAGGCAAGTCTTAATCACTGAATAGGAAGAGGGTTTCCTTTTAACACAAAACATGACAGATCTATCTCCTATATTTAATGAGGATATATTCCACATAACAGAATGCCACCCACAAGAAAGCAATCCTATCCCTTATCAGATGTCAGTTAGTTCACCAGGGCTAAGTACTTTCTCACGTTCTCTCCCCTTCCCTCTCTCCCTCACACAGACACAGACACACACACACACAGAGAGAGAGAGAGAGAGAGAGAGAGAGAGAGAGAGAGAGAGAGACAGAGAGACAGAGAGACAGAGAGAGACAGACAGACAGATAGACAGACAGACAATCGCTGGAAACATATTAGTAACTCAGGAAGCGACCCAGGAATTTTTGGGGTGGGGGAGGGAGCCATCTTGAATGAAAATGTTAGATGGGGGGGGGGAAGAAGACAAAAAAAAGGTAAACTTACTTTGCCACTTTTGGCTTGCTGAGACATCCACAGATTTGGCTGTTTGAAAAGCATCTGGGCTAAGTCTGTTGCACACCACTCGAAACCTTGAAAGAGCAACTTCCACTGCTGCTACCCACAGAGAAGCAGAGAGCAAAGGGGGGGGGGGGACGAGAGAGAGAGTGCGCAGAGCACAGCGCTGCAGAGAAAGAGAGAGAGGAACAGCAGAGTGAAGCACCAAGCCACTGATTAATTCAGCCTGTTGCCAGTCACGCTGCTGTATGCTGGAGACAGAAGAAGAAGGGGAGGAATGAGAAGAGAAAGATGGAGAAGTTCTTTTCCCGGGGGGGGGGCACAGAAAGATGCATATCAAACCAAATAATCCTCATGAACCATCTATGTAGAGATGTGATCAGGCTTGAGAACCAGGTCCTATACATGTAGAGATGATGAAGGCTCAGTTCTGATCACAGCAGCAGAGAGAGGGGAGAGCTCATCTTAAAAGGGAGAAATCAACCTTGGGAGCTGAGAAGGATTGGGAAGGTTCAAAACATACACTTATAAAGAGGGGGAAATTAAATGACAGGTTCTGTATTTCTCAAGCCAATTATTTCAATACCATTGGAAAAGTCTAGAGGAGCTTTAATTTGCTGAGCCCTGTGGGTATTTAGTCCTGCCTACTGAGCATCCTCTTGCTCTCAGCAGGACTTCCCAGCAGTAATCCGGATGGGGAACAGCTCTTCTCCACCACCAAGCATCAAATATTCATAATATCTCAAGACGAGACACCAGAAGGAAATGCAGTATAGGTTATTAATAACAGCCTGGTAGTTCTGTGGCTTGCCACTCACCAAGACAACAATACAGGGGACAAGAGAAGGACACAGAGTTAACAAATATAACTGTCATAATACTATACTCAAGTAGGAAAAAAGAAGAGAAAAAGAATTATACAACTGACAAGAGTCAGGCCAACTCTAGCTACAACCTATTCAAGGGACTGTGCCGCACAATGTTAAAAGTTAACATGTTAGCCCTACTCAAAAATTTTGTGAATGACCAATCCGCTTCAGTGATTGGAGTATAGAGTTGGTTATGCTGAATGAAGATCAACTGCTTTGGCGGCAATCTCTGGATGACTTCCTTATCCAGCTATAAGGATCTCTCTAGCGTGCATAATTTAGCATCCTAACAGTCTCCAACTTCCTTGCCCAGTTGAAAAAAGCAGCAGGTGATCTTTGCAGTGGATTTGGATATAAAGTTCTTGCTGGGCGAAATTAACAATGCTTTTGAATGCTGAGCGCCAAGGAGGTTTCCTATCCCCAGGGTCTTTCTGTTAGCCTTTCTATCTCTTCCACCAGTCTGATGAGTTCGGTCCAGAAAGATCTTTCAATCAGCTCCTCTTCCTTCTTCTGCCAATCCTTCTCTTCTAGTGCTGGATAGATCAAGGCTTTTCAACCAGTGGTACGGGTACCACCTGTGGTACATTGGCACCTGGCAGGTGGTACACGACCATCCTAGAAAAGTGGTAGCGGGGGAGGAGAATGAGCTGAACCCGTGGCAGCACCGCACAAGCCTGAGTGAGAGATGGCTGGAGCTGTAGGGCTGTCAGGGCTCTGTGGAAGTGCCAGGATCAGCACCAAGCTCCAGCTGGAGCTCGGGACTGATCCTGGCACTTCTGCTGAGCCCAGAAGAAGCACCAATCAACTGGAATGTTGCAGCATCTCCAGGCTCTTGCGATTTACATTCAGATGCTTGGCAACTGATTCATATTTATGACGGTCACAGTGTCCCAGGGTCATGTGACGTGACCAAAACCTGCTGCAACCACCCAGCAGATGGGGGGAATAAAAACCAAACACCCCACCACCACACCCCTGCTGCCAATCCTCAACAGAAATGCTCACAACAATGAAAACCTCGGACAGGAGGAAGATCGCGGCCAGGTGGGCAGGCAGATGTCTTGCTCGGCTGTGGCTTGGGGGGCACTTTTTCAGCCATTGTAACTTCGAACAGTCACTAAGCGAACTGTTGTAAGTTGAGGATTACCTATATTTCATTACTTTTTTCCTTTCCTTTTTTTTTTTGATCATCAAGTTTTTGACACCTTGCTAGACGACTGGTGGTACTCAGATATTGCCATAGCCTAAAAGTGGTACAATGGATGAAAAGGCTGAAAAGCCCTGGGATAGATAACTGTCTTGCCCCAAAGTTTTACACAAAATGATGCACCATGTGCTGCTGAGAATTACAGTAATCAAAGTTGGTTCAATACTGGGGGGGGGGAATCATGTCTGTGGGGTCCTTGATGCTCTCTGAGCTTGGAGGTTTTCTTGCAGCATTTCATTGCCAAACTAGATAACATCATCAATGCTATAAGGGAGTGGGGTTTGCTCAAATGTTACCTTGTTTGGTAATGAAAGATCAGCAAGAAAACCACCAAGCTCGGACCCCACAGTTTAATCTACAAATAATCTCTTCTATTGGAATCATGGCTGTTACAAATTGATGCTAGGCTGACATTCCTGAGGACTTTGGGAAAGGGAATACTGTAAGCTAAATGTCTTTCCATTAATGAATCAAAGCACTATGTGTATTGCACAAAGGAAAATGATATGGAAGAAGCAATGCAAATTGCATGAGAGTGTAGCACCCCTCTACTAAAACATGCACATCTTTTCATAAGGCTTTGCATACGTCTTTAACATGATTCCTAAAGCAGTCATGTCTTTTTTTGAGGCTGTAAAGCAGTGCTTCTCAACGTTTGTGTAACGGCGACCCCCGTCACACAAACGTGCCGCGCATGTGCGGTGCCACCCCCATGCGCAGCACCGCCCCATGCGCAGCACGCATGCGCGGCGGCGCCCCCATGCGCCGCCCATGTGCGCCGCCCCATGCGCGGTGCCGCCCCCATGCGCGGTGCGCATGCGCGGTGCCGCCCCCATGCGCGGCACGCATGCGCGGTGCCGCCCCCCCGAGGGGGAAAAATGGCAGATCGCCTTGTTTGGCGACCCCCGAGAAATGGTCGATCGACCCCAAATGGGGTCGCGACCCATAGGTTGAGAACCGCTGCTGTAAAGTATCATAGTGGTTATGCAGAAGAGAAGACCAAAAAAAATCTAACCTTCTGATAACATAGAGTGGTTCTTGTAAAGTAGGGAAGAGCCAGTGTGGCATAATAAAGTGGGAAATGTGAAACAAATTCAGCCATGAGGCTAATGGGAAGATTGCAGACAGTCCCTATCTCTAGCTTATTTACACTGCAAGTCTGTCGGATAAATATAATAGGAGGAGCAGAAAATAACATGAACTTTCCTGACCAGGTAGCCTCTAGAATCAGTGAACTGAAACTTCCAGAATCATCCTACTGTGGTCTTGCTGAGGCTGAAAGGTAGCGACAAAGGGATCGAAGTTTTCAATTCAACATGTCAATGCACATAATTAACTCGACATGGCAGAAAGGCAAGCACACATAAAAAATAAGTTCTCCCAAAATGATAATAAAGATGTAGGTGCCATAACATGTCAGATGAATCCTGCACGAGCTCATTCTCTCAGCACTACAGTCAATCTGCTCCAGGTCAGGCCCAGCTAGAGATACAAGGGGCAAGAGCCCAGAATCTCTTGTACATGAAAGAGTCATGCCCTGGACCTGCCCTGTACTAAGAAGTGGCTTCTGACGATTCCCTTTTCCTACTTCCTTTCTCCTGAAAAAACGATTTAATTAATACAGGTAGTCCTCGACTTACAACAGTTCATTTAGTGACCATTCAAAGTTACAATGGCACTAGCAAAAGTGACTTATGATCGTTTTTCACACTTATAACCATCGCAGTATCCCCATGGTCACATGGTCAAAATTCAGATGCTTGGGAATTGACTCATATTTATGACAGTTGCAGTGTTTCTGGGGTCATGTGATCCTCTTTTGCGATTTTGTGACAAGCAAAGCCCGTGGGGAAGCCAGATTCACTTAACAACCGTGTTACTAACTTAACTGCAATGATTCACTTAACAACAGTGGCAAGAAAGGTCGTAAAGTTGGCAAAACTCACTTAGCATATGTCTCACTTAACAACATAAATGTTTGGCTCAATTGTGGTCGTTAAGTCAAGAATTACCTGTATTTGTGAGCTTTGAGCTGCACAAGCTTCATAATCATTGTTAACTTTATTACATTTACAGTATATCATAAATTACAGGTAACACTGGCCATGAGTAAGAATGAGAAGGAAGAATATGGTGAGCACAATATAAATATTTATCTCCAAAAAAGTATTAAAAATCATTTTAATATTTTATGAATAATTCGGTAAGGTGAACTTTTTTGTTTGTGTTTGTTTTTGTTTATTGATATCCCTTTATTACTTTTACAAATAACTCAAAGTAGTGAACATGCCCAACACACCTTTCTCCTCCTATTTTCCATACAACAATAACCTCTGAAGTGAATAAGGCTGAGAGACAGTGACTGGCCCAAAGTCACCCAGCTGGCTTTAGTGCCTAAAGCAGATTATTCTCCTTGATTCTAGGCCAGTACCTTAACCATTAGACCGAACTGGCTATTATTGAGATTGGGTGTTTTTTTCCCCTATTAATGAGAAGGAGAAGCAACATGAACTTCACCACTAGGAAACCATAGGACTTTCCAGAATCTTCCAACCATCCCTGTGCTAAAACAACAGCAAGGGCAGGCTTTTAGTCACTGTGATGGCTGGGCAATGCTGCAAAGATCTGTAAATCACTAAGGTGGAAATGGCCTATAGCTGAGGAACAAGACATACATCTCAAATCCAGGGGACTGCTAATTAAAGCATGTTTTTTTTTTAAACTTTGGGCCCTTAGGTGCTACTGGCTGTTGCACCTTAAGTAGCCCCAAACCATAGGAGTATAAGAATAAGAGCCGAGGTGGCGCAGCAGTTAGAGTGCAGTACTGCAGGCCACTTTAGCTGACTGTGTTCAGCAGGTCAGTGGTTCAAATCTCACCGGCTCAAGGTTGACTCAGCCTTCCATCCTTCCGGGGTAGGTAAAATGAGGACCCAGATTGTTGGGGGCAATGTAAATATATATATATATATTGCTTACTGGTGTACACCGCTTAGAGAGTGCTTGCACTTAAAGCGGTATATAAGTCTGATTCATAATTCATAAACAGGAGCACTAAGGTTGGAGGAAAACCTCCCAAGACTTAAAAAAAAATATGCTTTGCTTGAGATGCTGAAGATGTTGCTGGTCAAAGATAGCAACTGAGAGACTTGACTCCGCATCTAGCCATTCTTTGGATAAGGCAAATTGTGGATGGCAAAGAACCTATAACCAGAAAGTACAGAACTGTATAACATCTAGAAGTTGTACTCAACTCAGAGATTTTATTTATCATTATTTCAGGAATCAAAATGCCAACACGTATAACTATAGAAGCAAAGCTCAAGAAAAGCAAAGCATTTAAAGGAGCCCAGTGGGGAAGGAAGGGGAGGGGAAGGAAAGAAAGGCAGCATCTTTCTCCAGGGCATTGTGTTTCCTAGACGACACACACTCTGGAGCTGCACAAAGGAACACAATGTTTTGCACAGCACAGCTCTCCCTCCACAACCGCCGTCCCCCTTTTCCTTAACACCATTCCTAGGAAGTTCCTGGGCTGCTGAAGCACAAAAAGAAAAAAAAAAATGGGGGGGGGAAGAGTCTTGAAGCCATCTGGTCTGGGAAACTTTCAGTCCCAAACACAGCAGTTAAATGAGCTCTGATCTCTCCAGAGAAACACTCCCTGGCAAATGGTCCTGCAACTGCTCCCTCCTCACAATTTTGACTGACTGCATGGCAGGACCCTGGAGGACAGAATTAAGGGATGCTTAAGGTGCTCTGTTCTGCTAAACAAAACAGAGCACCTTAAGCTTGATGGGCAGCCAAGGGCTTCTTCCCATGCTTTGGCAAATTGCCTTAACAGACCTGCTGTCTACATTGGCTGAACTTTTTCCCTTAATAAATGAGAATATGTACTCTCTTTCGTTTAGGATCATTTTCCAAAGCACCTGAAGGCAGGACAAGAAGCAATGGGTGGAAACTAATCAAGGAGAGAAGCAACCTAGAACTAAGGAGAAACTTCCTGACAGTTAGAACAATCAACCAGTGGAACTCCAGAAGAGGTGAAATGCTCCAACACTGGAGGTTTTTAAGAAGAGACTGAACAGCCATTTGTCCAAAATGGTAGAGGGCAACGGTTCTCAACCTATGGGTCGCGACCCCATTTGGGGTCGATCGACCATTTCACGGGGGTCGCCAAGCAAGACTGTCCGCCATTTTTTTCCTCTTTTCCGGCGGGTGCCTTACCTCCCTTGGGCTGGGTCAGCTGGTGGCCCAGCCGGTGGTCGGCCTGCTCCATCTCTGCCATTTGCCAGCTACGCCTCGGCCGGCGCAGGAGCGGCACCACGCATGTGCGGCGCTCCCGGGCAGGGAAAGTCCTCGACTTACAACCGGTTGGGTAGTCCTTGACTTACGACCGGTTTAGTCCTCAACTTACAACCGGTTTAGTCCTCGACTTACGACCGGTTGGGGGTCGCGGCATTAAAAAGGTTGAGAACCACTGGTATAGGGTTTCCTGCCTGAGCAGGCGGTTGGACTAGATGACCTCCAAAGTCCCTTCCAACTTTATTATTATTATTATTATGGATCATCGCACAGTCATCCAGATGTTCAGACTGGATTTGGCATTTTGTCTACCTATTGAGTCCTTACCCAGGACCTGGGATAGGCAGATGTGGATGTTTGATGGTATTACAGATATCGTCGCAGGATGGAAGCAGTTCCTAGTAAGGCCGCCTTTTGCAATTGATTAATAGTGAATTTGTCAATGCGGACCCGTTTAGTCCTCGACTTACGACCGGTTGGGGGGTCGCGGCATTAAAAAGGTTGAGAACCACTGGTATAGGGTTTCCTGCCTGAGTAGGGGGTTGGACTAGATGACCTCCAAGGTCCCTTCCAACTTTATTATTATTATTATTATTATTATTACTATTACTATTATGGATCATTGCACAGTCAGCCAGATGTTCAGACTGGATTTAGCATTTTGTCTATCTATCGAGTCCTTACCCAGGACCTGGGATAGGCAGATGTGGATATTTGATGGTATTACAGGTATCATCGCAGGATGGAAGCAGTTCCTATTATTATTATCATTATTATTATTATTACTATTATTATTATGGATCATCGCACAGTCAGCCAGATATTCAGACTGGATTTGGCATTTTGTCTACCTATTGAGTCCTAACCCAGGACCTGGGATAGGCAGATGTGGATGTTTGATGGTTTTACAGATATCGTCGCAGGATGGAAGCAGTTCCTAGTAAGGCCGCCTTTTGCAATTAACTAATAGCGAATTTGTCAATGCCAATGGTGTTCAAGTGGTGCTCCAGTTGTTTTGGGATTGCACCTAAGGAGCCTATTACTATTGGTACTACCCTTGCTTGCTTTTGCCACAGTCTTTCTATTTCTATTTGTAGGTCTTTGTATTTTGTTATCTTCTCCAATTCTTTCTCTTCTATTCTGCTGTCTCCAGGCACTGCCACGTCCACTATCCAGACTTTTTTGTCTTTCTTATCGACAATTGTTAAGTCTGGGGGTTATGTTGCAGGTGCTTGTCTGTTTGAATTCTGAAGTCCCAGAGCAGTTTAATTTTATCATTTTCTATGACTTTCTCTATTTTATGATCCCACCAGTTTTTGCTTACAGGCAAATGATATTTTTTGCAGGTCTTCCAATGCACCATTGTTGCTACTTTGTCATGCCGCTGCTTGTAGTCAGTCTGTGCAATCTTCTTGCAACAGCGTACCAGGTGGTCCACTGTTTCTTCAGCTTCTTTGCATAGGCGGCACTTACTGTCTGTTGCTGTCTTCTCAATTTTGACTTTATATGCATTTGTCCTTAAGGCTTGGTCTTGTGCAGCCAGAATTAGTCCCTCAGTCTCTTTCTTCAATTTTCCTGCTCTTAGCCATTGCCAGGTCTTGTTATTATCTGCTTTCCCAGCTATTTTTTTAATGTATTATTATTATTATTTAAATTGTTTACTGTTTGACATCTGTGAAATATATGGACAGTTTATAATCTCTTTTTATTTTTATGTGTGTGGGGGGGAGGTTTCTTTTGTTTTTTTTCCATGTGTATGTAGGTGTATGTGCATTTTTTTAATAAAACTTGTTAAATGATAATATAAAAAGAACTTTTCCCCTGATAAAAAGCCCATATCTCTCTAACTGAAGACAACATAAAAGCATTTGAGGTGCGAATAGGAGGATCTTTAAAAAGCACAATGTGTACAGCACTTTTTCTGATAAAGGATCAAACCAGATGGGAAAAAAAACCCCTGGTATTTGTCAAACAGGAAGTATCCTAAAGGAGCAGAGGGAAAGGGCTGGGGGGGAAGGTTGGGGTGGCCTATGGTTCGCTGATTAAAATAAGAAATGAAAGGAAGAGATACCTGAAGCTCTGAAGCTTTCTTGTGTGCACCAGCCTTATTGAGAGCAATCCCGCTGCTGCGCCTCTGCTTTCCTTCACTCAGATGGAGTCGCCGCTGCTGCTAATAAACTTCTTATCCGAAGGGAGACCTTGGGGAAACTGGATTCTCCTCTTTGTCTGAGTGAAAAGAAACAGAGCACACAGCAGGACTGCTCTCAATGAGGCCGGCGCATGCAAGCAAGCAGCGCACCTGCGTCTTCTTGAGAGCAATCCTACTCTGTGCCTCCATTTTCTTCTTTTGGGACAGAGTGGAGAAACTCAAGCTGCTGCCACTCAAACACTTTTTATCCCAATGGAGACCTTGGGGAGATGGGGAGCTCCATCTGTGTGCGAATGCAACGCTTGAAAACGCAGCGAATTTGCTTTGTTCTGAACCGCCCGATTTGCTCAGAGGGAGAATCCAGTTTCCCCAAGGTCTCCGCCATTTGAGTGAGGAGGACGAGGAGAAGAAGAGCAGTGAGGATCTGTGCCTGCCTGGCCCCGCAATGCCTCTCCACTCATTTGAAGGCTTTGTTCCTGCCCTCAAACTAAGTCTGTCCAACGCAAGCGAGCTGCTCAGCTGGGTCACAGATGGTATTGGTTCCTGTGCCTGGCCAACTCCGATTCCACGCTTTGCCCCATAGGCGGGCAAATGAAGCAAACACTTCTCGGGCCCCCCCCCCCAGAGAATGGAAGCTTCCGGGGGCCATGATCTCTTTTGCAAAGAATGGGTTTTGAACTTGCGCGATATTACGGCACCCAGGAACTTCCATTGTCAGCACAAAAAGCATTTGCAAGCTTTTCTCCTCTCCCTCAAAGGAAAGAAACTGTGGCAGAGAGGAGACAGATTTTGCAAAGTAAGTGACTCTGGCACGGAAGGAAGGGAAGGTGAAGTATGAGGTTTCTTAGTGGGTCAGGTAGGCCTTGAGGGCCTGTTCCATCACTAGGCCCCCCATGGCCTTCCCCACCGAGATACCTCATGTGCACTGAACAAGCCGTCTTAAAGAGCAAAGGAGTGATCTCATTCGATTTACAAGATTCACTCTACGAGTTTTCGATTTACGAGTGGAATGGGCAGGCTCCATCACACTCGTAACTCGAGGACTACCTGTACTTAAACCAAGTTACATCATGATAAATATAACTATTTTGCACAGTTTCTTATTACTTTTATAAATCACAGCTTCTTCCTCCTAAACTAGAGCACTAGGCTGATGCACAGCAATTCAGAAAACATAAAACCAATGATAAGAATAGCAAACCTTTCACATCTTTTGTCCACGTAAAGGAAATATATTCACAGGGCTTAATTCAGACAGACAATAGTTAAATTAAACCACAGGAAAAAATGTCCCATTTGGTCAGGCAGGGAACAGTAGGAGATGCAGAAATTAATACTGTAAGAGAGAAGTAAGGGGTTGTGGAAAGAGACCTCACAGCAACATTATGTATGTATAAATGGGCATTACTTTCAGTCCAAGGGTTATAAAATATTGTATACGGCCCTGCAATATATAATTTATTAAGCCTGAACAAGGAGAATTACAATGAATCATGGAATATAATTTAAATTGAAAATTGAAAACACACAGATGGTGCAATAATTTAAATTAATCCATCCCTAAGCAAAAACAAATATTTACTCTGCTGATTTTACCAGCCTCTGGAGAGTTTAACAAAAGTTCCTTCTGTATACAATATTTAGGCTGAGTTTAAATATCATGCTATATAAAGCTACAGTTGTTTATTAATGTTTTAGCCCCTTGCATGAATAGAGTGCAGCTTATCAGCTATAGTTAATAGCTTGTGTGTACCCAATTAATTATGGTTTCTTCAACAAAACATTACTAAGGAAACAAACACAATCTATGAATCCAGTCAGTGTACTACTATCTTGGCAGCTGCCATAATGACATTTGTATTTCCTGTTGATAGGGTTATTTGATCTCTGGGAAAATGTCATTATCCAATACCACAGTGGGAACAGGGTGAACTAACAAAACCTCTGCAATACCAGAATTGAAATAGTCAAACAGAATTTGCTAAATTGCTTTGCATGTGCATATCCCAGGAAGATATTCATTTTGCCAATATTAAATTATTTCAACATATTCCAGAGACAATGGCTAGAAAATGAATCTCTTAAACTTGATTTCAGAGATATCTGGACAATCATTTAGGGCAGTGGTGGCAAACCTATGGCACGCGTGCCAGAGGCGGCACTCAGAGCCCTCTCTGTGGGCACGCATGCCGTGCCCCGGAGATGGCAAGGGACTGGCCCCTGCTGCCCTGGCTCCGCCCATCGTCTGCTGTGACCACCATGCCCACGCCCACCTGGTGATAAATAAGTGGGTTTTGGATTGCAGTTTGGGCACTGGGTCTCTAAAAGGTTTGCCATCACTGACTTAGGGTATTTGCTCTCTTGTTCAGAGATGCTCAAACCGGATGCCAGGCAATTTAGCATGTAATAAATGTTGGATCTAATCCTTCATTTGCAATGGAAACCTATGAACGACAGGAACTAGAAATCAAATCTCCTAAGTTTCAGACTCTTGGACTTTATACAAAGCAGTTACCCAGAGCAGAATTCATGAACTTCAGCAATATTGCTTCTACATTTTGTTTTACACAATCAACCCATCAATACCTCTAAAAAAGTAATTTTCAAATACACTTAAAATACATATTGCATGCCATCTTCAGAGGTCATCCTACATTTGGAATTAAAAGTCAACTGCTAGAAATAAACTGCGTCTCCTCAAACTTTTGGACGTTTGAGGACAAAATTGTTTGCACAAAATTTACTTGTGCTGTTTTATAATTGAAGGTTTGAATATTGAATATTCTCTCTAAAGATAAAAATAGCACTCAGATTGAAAACTATAGTGTCAAGAAGGATTGTTAAGAGCCCTTTGCCCACGTGTGAGAGAAAAAAAATAGCCTCCATATAAAAAGCTGTTTTGATAAAGAACATTCAATCCAACGTTTTCCATTTGTAATCTGAAGTAGTACAACCTAGATACATCTGAAGCAAAGCTTTTTTTACCTAATGTAAATTTTAGTAAAAACTGAATCTTTATCAAGGGTTAATTTTTTAGTTCCAACTACTCCAATAATTTCCACGTTAAATGAGGTGCGAAGAAAAATCGTTAAGTGTATATGATCAAATAAAAAAAAGGATTAAGACTAATATTTTACAAAGAATGAGTTGGATTGCAGTACCAAATTTTAAGCTGCAGATACCACCTTATGGCTGTTTTACTAAGGTCTACTGAATCCCAGATGGTTTGCATAAATATTTTTGGCTGAATACCAACAAAAATGTATAATTTGGAAGAGATTATACAATAAAGTATTAAAAGTATGGGATCACTTCAATATTAAACATTTGTCATGAAAAAAAATGAATCAAGGAGATAATAACTCATAAGCAAAACTTAATCCTTAATAAAACAAAATGAAACTTTTTTTTAAGATTCTTTCTTTAAAATGGTCACCTTACTAGTTTCAGTATCTTCAAATGAGAAGCATAATCTAAACAAGGATTTAGAGCAGGGGTGTCAAACTGCTGGCCCACGGGCCAGATGCATCATAGCGAAACCGTGCCCACCCCATTGCTGGCAATGGCAAAAAAGTCGCGACACGTCACGTGATGTTGCGAGTTTGACACCCGATTTAGAGGCTTAATTGAATTAGAAAAATTCAATCCTATTTTCAAGTTAAAATATGTCTCAGAAACTGAACTAGTTAGACTGATTAAATATTTGTAGAATCTAAATAGGACAATCAATATGCAACAATGGGACTATCAAAGGACGATAATTATACTGTGGGAAGTCAACTCCCCCAGAGAAAGAGATATTAAAAGGGCAGAATATTATATTTCCTCAAAGGATCTTTAAAAGGCAGGAAAGCATGCCCAGTTTTTCTTAATAGCCCCAAGTCTCCCCCAAGCAGAACCAACTCTGTAGAAATGCAGATATAATAATCCATTCAGGAAGGTTGGAGCCCTCCAGCTAGAGGCTTAGGAAGACAAAGACACCTAAAATCTACAAACCCCACCCAAACTCTAAGACAGGACATAATAGGATTAACCCACAGATATCAAAGGGGCACACTCAGATTCAGGTCAAAGTACATGACACAGGAAATACAAAGGCTCAAACAGGAACAGGAAACAACCTCAAGAGCCCCAGAGGATATAAAAACCCACTCCCTACATGTGCTTTCACTCTTTTCTTCCAGAGCCATCTTTCTGTCTGGCTCTCCTCTTCAATAAACTGCAACCTTCTTTCTAAAGCAGTCGCCATGTTGTTTATCCCCGCTTGGATTGGACCCCGATGAAGACTTTTCCTTCAACAATACATTTATCTTGATTCATCACAAAGGAAACTGAATGAAGATGTTTTATCACTGCTATGTTACTCCTATGCTGATTGCCAAAACAGATAAAGGTTGACTTTATTTAGCAAGCATAACTGGGACCAGCAACTTGGTCACTAAAGAGGAGTGCTAAGTGAAACCACAACTGTGCTGATAATCTTACTTCAGATTTCCTTTGCTTTACAGAACTGCAAAAGTCATAAATGTGAGGATTGGTTGCAAAGTTAGTTTTTCATCACCGTCATAACTGTGAATGGTCACTGTATAAAGCAGTTGCTAAACATATAATTTATTTTTTGAAAATATTTGGAAATACAGTAATCTTGTTAGATCACTCTTTGATATTCCAATAAACGATAATTTGGTGGCAATGTCTGAAAAATGATTAATTATAGAACAAAACAAAACTTAATTTTTTATACATTTGGTTTATCTTTCATCAATTCATCTTTCATACTTGGTGGCAATATCTGAAATATTATTACAGAATGAAATAAATCTTAAAGATTCTCTTTACTGTCAGTTATTTTTCTATTAATCAGCAAACTTAACATTTCTACAAAATCTATGGAAATCTGTAAACCGTATATAAACCATATTGATGTGTTTTACCAGCATTCACATAGAATTTCCTCTTAAGGCAAATGAGAATATGCATTAATATCAATAATAATTTCATATTTAAAAACATCTGATTTAAAATTTAATTCACCTTTGAAATCATTCATAGACTAATTTCAGATATAGATTTTTATAGCATTGAAAATGTGGGTTTCTTTTAATATAAGTCCTGCATGACTTGATGGAAGGACAGAATGCTTTTTTCCCTTTTAGATTTAATTGATAAACAGACAGAAAGAAAATATGGGACTTTGTTTCTCTATAAGATAATAGTAGCAAGACTTTTGTATGCAGAGATGGAAAGATTTACAAATTCCTACAATGGAAGAATGAATGCTGAAGCTAATGGAATTGACTGAGATAGTGAAACTGACTATGTTGATTAAAGGAAAGACTTTGTCTCTAACATTGTGTTTGCTTGAAAACCAACTTGGACTTCTTGCTAGAAACTAAAAGAACTAAAAAACATTCAGTTTTGGGATTTGATCATAGAACTGTTTATAAATACAAAAATACTATGTATTGTTGATTTTTGAATAAGGGATTCATGTACTTTATATCTGTATCTGTACCAAATAAAGTTGGAATTTCTTCTCTTTTTCTTCCTTTTCTTTCTTTTTGTACTCCTGATTTTTTCTTTAACCTCTTTTCCTTAACACCTCTTTTTTTGCTTTTTATATTTTACCCTTTGCTGAAACTTAATAAAAACATTGCTCAAAAAAAAAAGATAGAAATGTAGAACATTTTACCTCAAGTGGTAATTCAATTATTTATTTTACTTATGAGTCTCATTATACTGGCTACCTTTGTTAAATACTGTTTAATAAATATTTTAATAATGGTCTTGATCACTTTTACAGTAGCTCTGATCTAATACTTTACTTCAACATTTTTATTCAGTTTTATACTGTAAATTTATTTTCTACCTTCTTTCTCTTTGCTTATTTCTTTTCCTCTGATTCCCCCAGATTGTAATTTTAAATTTGTAATTTTTAAAAAAAAGAAAAAGAAAGGGAAAATGATATTTTCAGTTTGAAGAAAAAGAAAGAGAGATGAGGAAGATCAGATGGCATTATTACCACCATAAGAGCAGAAAAAGCAACAAGCAGCTTGCCTTGTTTAAGGCAGCAGAAGTATGACAGCAAAGACGAAATAGGAAGACGGCATTCTCCTAACTGGTTCACAAGTCAGTGATATACACAGTCATACAGTGTTCATTAGCCAGAATTTTAAAATAATTGAGTGAATGAAGAACCATGATTGATACCTATGCAGATGTATAGCTATTAATTACATTAAGTAAGGTTAAACAGTGAGTTTAAAATCCAAATTGAGACACACTAAAAGCAATTATACAAAATACTTTCATAATTTATGCAGCGAAGAAACTCCTCTAATGCCCAGGGGGAATCTTATTCCTAGCAGAATCTGAAAGCGTCTGCACTCAGAATGCTTATTAAGAGATACTTGTCATTCAGAAATGCCATTTATGTTGGGAAAGTATAATTACTAATGGAAATTGCCATCAATAACTTGAGTGAGTACATGTGTGGTTGGTCCCTGAACAAATTTGCCTCGTATTATGCCCCCCCCAAAAAATGCTTCCATTTCAGTCAAACACAAACTAGCACCACAAGACTGAACTAATAAAAACATTTCTTCAAGGAACAGAAATTAAGAATCCTACTGATCAGTATTAAAGTTGGTTACTGAACCATTTTTTGGTTAGCTTTGTTAGCTTCATTGGAATGTTGCTCCCAGGGCTGCTCAGTTAGAACAAAAGAATTGCATAATTCAATAGCATATACATCTATGACTCAGGAAGAAAGCATACATTCCTGGAATTCCCCTAATCTTCATGGCCTCAAATTAGAAATCATGCAACTATGATTTATGCATATATCTATTAATATAATGGAGAGCTACATCAGGTATAGGTTCTGATGTTCATACGAAGTGCAAAACATCTCAGGGAGAGATGTATGGATGGCCTTGTGATAACCAAATCAATTTGTTACTAGAATAAAGGCTATTGCCTTCTTTTATATACAACCAGATCAAAAATGTATGGTCAAATAATAATTTGTATCAGCCTCCCTCAACATTATATCCATCAGACTGATTCAATACCTGAAACCCAAGTGAGCATATATCTTAGACAGGAGAATTCCCCTATCCTCACTCACTCAAGTCTGGTAATGCATGCGAGGTGTAGCCTCTCATTTATGATCAAATCAAGGCTGATCGTGTCATGGATGAGGATGCATTTATTACAAACAGAATTGGCACATATAATCACGTCACCTTGAACTCAGATTCTCAACAATCCATCTACCTGCCTCTTGAATTGAGATTTGGAGCCTGGAAGTAGAAAATGGCTGCAAGTTTCCAACCTCTTTTCCCCAGCAGTCCTTAATTTACAACAATAATAGAGTCTGTCCATTATTGTCCACGGAGTGTTTTTGCTGAAAATCAGAAGTAAATGCCAGTTATGGTTAAAACGTTGTAAATCATGTAACCATGGGATGCTGCAAATTGCCATAAATGCAGGTCAGTTGCCAAGCAACCAAAATATGCTCACTTGACTGTGGGGGGCATGGTTGTTACTTTAAGACTGTGGTGGGCATGGCTGTTAGGACTTAAGTACCTCTTGCTGTCATAACTTCAAATGATTCCTAAGCAACTAGTCATAAGTTGCTGGTTACCTGTAAAGATCCACTTGTCTTCTATCACACTTCCCTAATTTCATAATTTCTTCTCTCCTCCTTCCTATGCCCCTCCTCAACCTATCTAGCCTTCTCACCTCTTTGAAGAAAGGAGACAGGGATATGCTAATGTTGGAACTACATCCTCTTTTGATCCAACAAAGATCTCTCAACATTGCTTGTGACTCAAGATGAGGGAAGTGACAAAATTGTGATTTCTATTCTTGTCTCTCTTTCCCCAATTGTCCTGAGGCAATATCCCATATTGCCAGAGAGCAACTGCAGACAAACTTCTCATTAAATAAAGAAACAGACAATAAAACAGCAGGATGCTAAAACATCTTAGCAGTTCTATTGCCACTTTAACTGAGAATTAAAGTGGCCTGCATGGGGACAAGTGAAGACTTTCCTGATCGGTCCAATGGAAACTTAGATCCAATTTATTCTGTTAATAACAGGTTGCTGTATCTTTATGCTATTGTTCACAAGAGGTGCCTTTAGCCTGACTCTTGCAACAGCAAGGCTCGAAGTGGAAGTCCAAAACAAAAATCATACAGTCGGTTTTATAAGCTGCCAGTCTGGAATTGGTTTAATACAGGGAATGTAGGAATGTCAATTTCAAGTAGGAACAGCTTCATAGCTCTTCCTTCCTATCAGCATTCTGAGCAAATTAATTTGTAGAATGATGCAGATTAAAAGCCATGGAAACTATACTTACAACTAAGCTTAATTCTGATATATACTTCTCCAGCATCCCTTTGCCTGACCTTAAAAGCTTATTTCTGGTTAGGGCTACCAGTTCCAGGAAGCAAAAATATAGATTAAAAGAGTTTTCCATATCTCTTTGCAGCCATTTTATGGTCATCCAGATTACTTAGTCACTAAATGACTCAGTCACTAAATGAGGACTATCTGTATAGAAATCACTGTTTTAAGTTATACTTGATTCTGCCTGACAAACACATTAGTGACCTTTATTCATTTTCCACATTGTTATCAACAGAAACTAAAATGAAAAATACTTAATTACTCAAATTGTTTTTCCACTGAAATCTACTTAAAATACATCCAATTAAGCACAAGTAAACAGATACAGATCAAAAATAAGGGTAGATCTGTGGAAAAATGCTCAAGACTGGCCAAGAGATTTCTATTCCATATATTTTAAGAGTAGTAGCAACTAAAAGATGGTTTTTTTCACATTAAATTAGAAATTAAAAATGCAGAAATTAAAAAGAGGAAATGGAAGCGGACTTTGGGGTTGCACAACAAAATAAATTATGGTAGAGCATGACTCAGAAGCATTTTATTACTTAACTAGACAAACCATAAGGTATTGGGTCATCGGTTCAGAAATATTTCCTTAAAGCAATGGTAGTGGGAGCAATTTCCAACTTCCTGCTGACTTCTCCACTGACTTTCCTTGTAGGAAGCTGGTAGAAAGCACTGGAAATGATGATTAAATGTCCATGGCTGGCCATAGCAATGCAGTGGTATGGCAGCACTGAAAGAGCCCCAACTTGCCAAATTTCAATCCAATGGGAACTGTTTTTCTGGATCTGGGGCACATTTCTCAGCCCATTTGAGGTACATTGATTCAAAAAATTGTTGCCCTCTATGATGTACTATTTTGCTCAATTAAACATTACAATAAAACAAGCAGAAGAGTTTTAGCAGTGTGTAAATGCTAATTATATGCCTTTATTCTATCCTCCAGAGTTGCTACCTCACACTTGATGGGCCTAAATTCTAATGAAATAAGTAATAAGCATTAAATGTCATCCTACAGTAGATAAGCGTGATCAGAATACCTACCTGGTGTCTCTCCTTGGAGTCCATGGTTACTTGGGGCACTGCACATACCCCGAAAACCACAAGAACAACTCTATGCCAGGTCCTCTTCCAAATAAGGTATGAGGTCAGTTAATGGATGTTTGTGACACCCTCTGAGGAAATAAATAGGATAAGAATCATTTTTCTCTTTTGCATCTTTAAGGAAAATACTTTACACAATTTAAGATCAAATCGATATTCCGAAAAAAGAATATCACTCTTAATTGTATTTGTTTCCACTCTTGACTGCATTTTCGAAAGTAACCAGTTAAACAGTTAAAAAAACAGAATAATGACTACCTGTAGAATAAAGTCTCTTGTAAAACATAAAGTGATGAACACCTTGGCATTTGACAGATTTTCTTGATATATCTAGGAAAACTGCCAAATTCTGCCTCAGAACAAGAAGCCAGATTTCATCAGGTGCAGCAAGAATGGCAGGCTTTAAATGCCAGCTGGGATAGAGCTGGCTATCATTAATGGCCATTTGTTTTGTCTTTTATTTTTATCTCTAGCCCAAATCTTTGCACAAATAATCTCTGCAGGAACTAATCATTCTTTTTTCTGAAAACAGATTCAAACCATGTTTGTTAAATCTGCGGTATCATTAGCCAGGCCTGAGGTTTTTTTTAAAAAAGGGGCCAGAAGATCATCAACATGTGATATTTTAAGCACATTTGGGCTATCAGAGTCTAGCTGGAAAGTTCCTCTCCCAATTTGCATTTTTTTACCTGTGGATCAAGATCTAATCATAATCTGCACTTTAGTTATACATTAGGCGCTAAACCATGATAGAACTCTTTTGTCTTGGTACTGTATATAAAATCAACCATAAGCTTTTCTAAAAAAAATGATAGATAGATAGATAAGATAGATAGATAGATAGATAGATAGATAGATAGATAGATAGATAGATAGATAGATAGATACCCCAGTATAGTTACAGATGCTATGTCCTACAAATAGCTACAATTCAAATAATAACAATAGCAATAGAACTTAGACTTTTATACTGCTTCATAGTGCTTTACACTTTACAGAACTCTACATGGTTAGGTGAGATAATGAATTTAAGTTCTTTCTACTTTGCTATCTACCAAAGTATTTAGGAAAATATTTTAATATCATCAATAACAAATGAGTTACAATGGAGATACATAGAACATCTTTCGCTGGAAACTCTTTCAATGTCAATATTATTATCACTGCTGAAAAATAGCATTATCTAGACAGCTAAAAGACAAGTTAATATGCAAATCTAAACAGCACACTAAAAAGCAGAGACATCACCCTGCCAACAAAAGTACGTATAGTCAAGGCCATGGTTTTCCCAGTTGCAATGTATGGTTGTGAAAGTTGGACAATAAGAAAGGTTGAGCGCAAAAGAATTGAGGCCTTTGAACTATGGTGCTGGAGAAGACTCCTGCGAGTCCCCTGGACTGCAAGGCAATCAAACCAGTCAGTCCTAGAGGAGATCAACCCTGACTGCTCTTTAGAAGGCCAGATCCTGAAGTTGAAACTCAAGTACTTTGGCCACCTAATGAGAAAGAAGGACTCACTGGAGAAGAGCCTAATGCTGGGAAAGATTGAGGGCAATAGAAGAATGGGACGACAGAGAATGAGGTGGCTGGATGGAGTCACTGAAGCAGTAGGCGTGAGCTTAAATGGACTCCAGAAGATGGTAGAGGACAGGAAGGCCTGAAGGAACGTTGTCCATGGGGTCGCGATGGGTTGGACACGATTTCGCAACAACAAATAATATGCATTATTCAAGAATCTCCACACATGATCTCAAAAACATGAGATGGAATGCTGCTAATCAGGATCCATTGTGATCAAACCCTTTACCAAATAAATTACATAAAAGCAGAATAAATTAATAAATACTGCAGTGTCTTAAACGTTGCAGAATTTATAATGTCACTGTGCATTTTTTCTTTGTTCTTAACAAAGAAAAATCTTGCCCCATCCCCTAGTAATGCTTTTTATGTTATATTTAAATGCCTTCACACTGTCATCATGCCTTCAAAATGGCCTTCCATGTGAAATGCACCTCATATTTTCATGATGATTCTTGCAGCATAGCATCAATCAAGGTATCTTTGGCTTAGCTTGCTCCATCAGTCTAGTTAGGGAATAAAAAGCGGGAAGAGGACCCAAAGAAAGAGAATCAAACCAAACCAAACCAAACCAAAATTCCTTTTGGAAAAAGTTGACTGTGAGGAGAATCTCTAAGTTGCACATTAGAAAAGGGCAAGAGCTTTTCCTGCTCACCATCTCCGTCATGGCCCATACATTAAAGAGCAGTCTTTCTCTGGAAATTAATCTTGCTCTGAAATTCACACATTTATCTACTGTATACAGGTATGGTAATATGTAAATATTACTATTGGTAATCATCATCAACCATCATCCTAGCATTTTTCCCCACAGGTGCAGGGTCCACTTTTCAGGTCAATATTATCAATATTACTACTCGTAATACATTTATTTATTAGATTGCTATACTGCTAGAATCTTAAGATTAGAGGCACACAATACAGCATAAAGCTTTCATATTAAAATAATTGATGATATAGTAAGTTAAATTTTAAAAAATCAACTTTATCTAAATTTATCTAAAAAAATCTTCTGGAACAATCCTCTCTCATAACCACTGACTGGAACCATCCACTCTTAGTGTAGGTAGGCTAGGTCTATCTACTAGATCCCTATCTCACATCCAGATAAACCTCTAAGCTCAAACAGTGGCAGTTCCTCCTCAAAAAAAAAAAAAAAAACAGGCCTTCCCCATCTGCACTATGTGTATCTAAAAAATATACATGTTAATATGACTGTAAGAACCAGGGCAAACTTTAAATAACTGGGCAGCCAGATCTTTTAACACTGGGCATCTTGTTCTCTCTACTACAACCAATATATTATGCTTTTCTGAGTCCCGGGTGATCTTTTTTATTAAGCCCCACTGAACTGACCCAGGAGAGGAAAATGCCAGTGGCTTATGGCTTCCTGTCCACCTCTTCATCACCTAACCACAGATGGTATCACTCAATGTTGCCACTTTTCTGGGCTGCTGTTTTTCTTACTGCCACTTCCACTGCCATTGTAACTTCATAAGAGAAGTTCTTCCCTGTCACACTTGCATCCCAATTTTGCACACAAGTAATAATAATAATCTTTATTGATTAGCCCTTGGGTCATATCAAGGTGCAAAGTTCCAGCAACAAATTATTACTAAAGTTTGATCAAAGCAATTTAAAATGAAATTTGATAAAATACAGTTTAAAATGGAATTAGAGTAAAATACGACTTAAAATGAAATTGGAATAAAATACAGTCTAACATGAAATTAAAATAGAGTACATTAATTTAAAATATAGATAAAATATAATAAAAATATATCTTGGAGTCACCCTTGCAATCTATCCCAATCAGTCCCACATTGCACACAAGTACATAAAGGGCGGAACCTGCATCATTTTGCTACTTTCTCCCCTTGTCTCTCATGGATGCTCGTAAGCAAACCCTCTGCTGCTCTGTAGCTTATTTATACAGTATAACTTTCTGGTAATGAGACAAAACAAAAAGGAATTAGGGCCACATTGGAATAATCAATGTGATAAGAAGTTGCACATGGACATTCCATGGAGATCTGAAAATCCTGATCAGACAAAAGCCTATTGCAAAGAAGCTGCCCATTGCTCAACAATTATGCAACAAGAGCTAAAATTTGAGCAAAGTCAGCAGCTCCTGAGGAATAAACTATTACATATTTGCTACTACAGTCCATGTTAGGATGCATTTATGTTTCTTTTTTAGAATGGGGTCAATACCTCTGTTGAAAAAAAGAGTTGCCTTGAGAATGCAAACTATTAGCAAGTGCACATTGTTTGGTGTGGCTTCAAGCAACACTGTAACTTACAGAAGTCAGAATTTTGCTAAAAACTACAAGGGGAACCAGTCTACTGATCTGATACCCTAGGTTTGAATACAAGAATCAAGAAAAAATATTTTGGGGAGAATCCAACTTACATCAATACTTCTGTGGGAAATCACTAGGCAAACAAATTTATTTAACTTTTTTAAATAAAAAAAAAATAAAACCTAGATGTTTTAAATACACTCAGGTCTATCATTTCTGCGATCTCTGAGAAGAATGCAGGTGAAAACCACAAAACACAAAGCAGTTATTTATTGGGGAATAAATCTACCAGTTGCCTTTGCAATTGTTACATGGAAGGGATAAAATCTGCCACTGGATAGCCATTGTCCTGGATGTTCTTCTGCTTTCTTTAATGAAGAATTGCTCTTCTACTGGAGAATTGCCTGCACTTTCAAACCACCCTTATAGTTGGGAATTTTTTTTCTAACTTTCTATTGGAGTCTGTACTCCTATAATTTAAATCCATTATTCTGTGCTCAGCATCATGGAATTATAGGGATTAGGCCTCCTTCTTTGTTAGCACTCATATAGATGTTTGAAGAATGCTATTAGATCCCCACTCAATCACTTTCTTCAAAGAAAAAAAAAATACCCAGATGTCTCAATCTCGTAACATCCCCTAATCACCTTGGGTTTTTTTTTCTGCATCTGTTCATGCTTGTCTGAATCCTGCTTAAACTGTGATTCCAAAATTGGACACTAATTGACGTGGAGTATGACCAATGGCAATTATAATGTAATTACAATTCCCTGTAATTTGGAAACAGTACTTCTGTTGATTCAACCTAATGATACTTCCATGCTACGCAGCTTTCTCTCCATTTCCAAACCCCCAATTTCTTAAAAATAACTTTGAACCTAAATTTCAAGGACCTTCGCTTTCATTGACCTGTATCCAGAACTTGGTATGATGAAGGTATGATTAAGTCACAAAAAAGTCAACAGAAATAAGAACTGCTACAAGCCTCAGCTTTTCCAAAAGTAGAGTTCAGCTGTTCAATTTCTAGCTAAAGTTGCATATTAGAAAAAATGCTGACTAAGCTCTTGAAATAAACCAGTTTTGAAGAAGACTGTCTGCCAGAACTGATCCAGAAGTAGCACAAAGAGTGTAAAATTTGCATTCCTCTTTTCAGCAATCACATATTAATGAGACATATTTAGCTTCAACTACTATGCCAGGTGTAGTATTACTATGTCAGATGTCTCCTGTTCTGTATAAGATTATATGATTTTTTTTCTTCAACAAAGAGACCTCTTTTCAATATAAATTTCTTAATTACAATCCAGTTCTAGAAAATTAATTCTGAAGCTTTTTTCTGCATTCTAAGGCAGAGATTCTCAGACGATGAACTGGGGAGAGGCTGCAACCCACTCCCATTCTGGTCATAGACAAGCAGCTGGCATCAGACAAGATTATATGGGAGGCTTTCTGAATGCTACCCAAAGCAACCCAGCCAGGATCAAAGTGCTTTTTGCTGACTTATCTCTCCCCTCTTTCAAAAGTAGTTCTTCCATATGGCACGTGTGCCGGATGCAACACTCAGAGTCCTCTCTGTGGGCATGTGCACTGTCGCTCCAGCCCCGCCTCCCCCCATGGCCCCCTTCTCACCAGCAGCCCCCCTGGAGGAGAGTCGACCCTGAACACGGTCCATGCAGAGCAGCGCAGCCAAGGACGTAGCAGCTGGCAGCGGGAACAAGACTCCGCCCTCGCACCCTGTCACGTGCAGATAATGCTGCGGGGCATGGGCGGAGGGCGTGGTTGCCACGACACTGCTAGGCTGCCTGCGCGTCTACTGCGGTGGGCCATGGAAGCAGTGGGTGGCCTTGTGGGGGAGTGGGGGCGGGTGGGGAGGCAGGGGCGGGTTTTGGGCATTCAATCTCTAAAAAAATTGCCATCACTGTCCTAGAGGGTGTCACCCTGGATCCTGATGCTGAGCTTCTGCATTCATTCCAGGAGGACCAAGTGCTACATCCCTCCTATTTCTTGTAGGAGGGGATTATACTGTAGGAAGTCAGTTGTGCACTAAAAAAAGGGAAGCCAAGACAAGCAAACAGGGTTACTTGCTGGCCCTTTGGGGTGAGTTGGGCCTCCTGCTGAGGCTGTTGCTACAAATGCAAAGGTTCCCTTCAGCAGGACTTGGTTCTGGGGGCAAGTTCTAATAGTGATCCAGTTCTGGGTGCAAACTCCTAGTTCCTGCTCTGCCTGACATGGGGCAGGGGTTCACACATCAATCTATTAATGTGAGGAGTTATGGCCTCACAGAATTTGATACTCCATTTTAAAATATTCATTATCCAATCATCTGTTTGGCCTTGGGCAGAGCGTTGGACCACTAGATAGAAGACATCCAAGGTCTCTTCCAACCTTATGACTTATATAGGGTTGTTATATAGGTAATAGTTTCAAATGCATTCTCTCTGTTTCATTGCCATGTCCTTAATAGCAATATTAGAGTTTCCAGCACGGAATCTCTAGCACCACTCCAGATTGTAGGAATAATATTGTGGGATCCTCGATACTCTCTGAGTTTGTTTTTTTCTTGCATACCTTTCATTACCAAATGAAGTCAGTGATGAATAATAACTGATAAGCATTCTTTTGGTACTATTTTTGAATTAGGGATAGACTAGTAAATTACTAAACTAGTGAAGTGTGGTCTAGAGCAGGAGTCCCCAACCCCCGGTCCGTGGACCAGTACGGGCTGCGGCATGCCAGCAACTAGTCCACACAAGCAACCAAAGCCCCATCCGTGGGATGCAGGCAGCACACAAAACCATGCACTCTCTGGTCCACAGAAAAACCTTTCTCCACAGAACTGGTCCCTGGTGCCCCAAAGGCTGGGGACCTATGGTCTAGAGGCATTTCTATTATTTGAATTGCCATTATATTGTACTTGTGATAGTATTTGGGAATTATGTTGGGCGACACTAGGAATACCCTCAGTCTAGGCAACAGATCTTCCTTCTGTCTTCCAAGGTCATTCTCAAATACCATCACAATACTTCAATAATTTATTCATCAGAATATCTGAAGTACTTTGTCAAATGTCTGTTGAAATCAAGATGTATTACATTTTTAGCATTCCCAAAATCTATTAAGCTAATAGAGTAAAAAAATGAAATTATTAATCTGATAAGGCTTCAAAGAAGAACAGATTTGGAAGGGACCTTGGAGATCTCCAACCCGCTGCTCAGACAGGAAACACTATACCATTTCAGACAAATGGTTGTCCAATCTCTTCTTAAAAACTTCTAGTGTTGGAGCACCCACAACCTCTGGAGGCAAGCTGTTCCACTGATTAATTATTCTAAGAGTCAGGAAATTTCTTCTTAGTTCTAGCTTGGTTCTCTCCTTGATTAGTTTCCATCCTGCCTTCAGGTGCTTTAGAGAATAGGTTGATCGCCTCTTCTTTGTTGCAGCCCCTCAAATATTGAGACCATGCTATCATGTCACCTCTAGTCTTTCTTTTCAACATCTTTTTTCATATTGTGGTGACCAAAACTGAATTCAATATTTGTTTTTTACAAACCCATGTTGACAAAGAATAGAATAGAATAGAATAGAATAGAATAGAATAGAATAGAATAGAATAGAATAGAATGAGATCTTGGAGGTCTTCTAGTCCAGCCCCCTGCTCAAGCAGGAGAACCTATACTAGAATCTATACTACACAGGTGAATGTCTAGTCTCTTCTTAAAAATCTCTAGTGCTGGAGCGTCCACAATTTCTGGGGATAAGCTGTTCCACTGGTTGATTGTAAAACTGTCAGGAAATTTCTTCTTAATTCCAGGTTGCTTCTCTCTTTGATCAGTTTCCAACCATTGTTTCTCATCCTTCCCTCTGATGCTTTGGTGAACAACCTGGCCCCCTCTTCTTTGTGGCAGCCCCTCAAATACTGGAACACTGCTATCATGTCTCCCCTATTTTTTTTCTTTAGACTAATCAAACTCAACCCCATAGCCGTTCTTCAAATGTTTTAGTCTCCAGGTCTTTGATCATCTTAGTTGCTCTTCTCTGAATTTTTTCCAAACTCTCAACAACTTTTTTGTGATATGGTGACCAAACTTGGCTGCAGTATTCCAGGTGTGGTCTTACTAGGGTTTTATAAAGTGGTACTAATACTTTGCATGATCTTGATTCTATGCCTCTGTTTATACAACCCAGGATTGTATTAGCTTTTTGGTTGCTGCTGCACACTGCTGGCTCATAGTCAAGTGATCATCCATTAGGACTCCAAGGTCCTCCTCACAGTTACTGTTTTTTAGGCTAGGTCTTGCCCAATCTGTATTTGTACCTTTGGTTTTTCCTGCCTAAATGTAAGCCTTTGCTTTTTTCCACATTGAAACTCATTTTATTGGATAGAGCCCATTGTTCAAGTTTGTCAAGATCTTTTTGGATTCTGAGTTTCTCTTCTGTGATGTTGGCTACTCCTGTCAGTTTGGTGTCATCTGCAAATTTGATCTGCAATTCCTTCATCTAAGTCATTTATGAAGATATTGACAAGAACTGGGCCTAAGATGGAACCTTGTGGTACCCCACTGCTTACTTCTCTCCATGTGGAGGTAGTGCCATTGAGGACTACTCATTTAGTAGGGTTTGTCAGCTAGCCACAGATCCATCTGGTGATGATGTTGTCTATATTCCACCTTTTCCTAGCTTACCAAGGAGTAGGGTGTGGTCTACTTTATCAAATGCCTTACTGAAATCTAAGTATACTATGTCCACTGCATTTTGCTAGTCTACTAGTTTACTCACTTTATCGAAGAATGAGATAAGATTGGTTTGGCATTATCTGTTTTTAACAAATCCGTGCTGACTACTAACTATGACTTTGTTTGCTTCTAGTAGTTTGCAGATCTGTTTTTTGATTATCTTTTCTAGGATCTTCCCAGGTATTGATGTTAAACTGATTGGTCTGTAGTTTCCTGGGTCCATTTTTTTTCTTTCTTGAAGATGGGGACCACATCAGCCCTTTCCCAATCCTCAGGTACTTCCCCGGTGCTCCAGGATTTATGAAACATGTGGTGCAATGGTTCTGAGATAACATCTGCCAGCTCTTTCAGAACTCTGGGATATAATCTGTTGGGCCCCAGTGATTTATATTTGTCAAGGTTGGATAGGTGTTCTCTTACCATTTTCTTGCTTATTTTAATTTTTGTTTCTATTATGTCTTTTGCAGTGGGTTTTTTTGGTATGTTGGACTATAGTTTCTCTTTGTATGAAGACTGACACAAAGTATGAGATAAGCAACTCTGCTTTCTCCCTGTTGCCTGTAATTTCTTTGCCATCTTCTCTCTTTAGTGGGTCTACAGCAGTGGTTCTCAACCTTTCTAATGTCGCGACTTCATAATACAGTTCCCCATGTTGTGGTGACCCCCAACCACTTATACATCACCAGGTGCCAGGGGTGTGGCCAAAGAAAAGGGGGAAAAAATGGCGGACAGCCTTGTTTGGCGACCCCTGTGAAATGGTCGTTTGACCCCAAATGGGGTCCCGACCCACAGGTTGAGAACCACTGGTCTACAGTTTCCTTGACTTTTTTCTTGTTGTTAATATGTTGGAAGAAACTTTTTTTATTGTCCTTGATTTTTGTTGCAGGTCTTTGTTCGTTCTGAGCCTTTGTTTTCCTAACTTCATCTTTGCATGTTCTGGCTGTCTGCTGATAATCAGCCTTAGTTATGTGCCCCTCTTTCCATTTTTTATATTTGTCCTTTTGTCTTTCAGTTTCTGCAGCCATGCTGGTTTCTTCTTGGATTTCTTGTTTTTCTTTCTCAATGGTATTGTGCTGGTCTGGGCTTTTGTGATTGCATTTTTCAGGGTTTGCCATGCTTCTTGGGTTGTTTTTCCCTTTAGGATTTTTATCCCTGGTATCTTTCCTAGGTTCTCTCTGAGTTTGTTAAATCAGCTCTTTTGAAGTTTAGGATATTGGTTGGATTGTTTTCTATTGCTAGTGTTTGCATTATATTAAATTCCAGTATGACGTGGTCACTTTCAACCAAGGTTCTGACAATTTCAATTCTTTCTATCACTTCTCCTCTATTTGTAAGGATTAAGTCCAGTATAGCTTTATGTCTAGTTCCCTCCTCCACCTTTTGGGTGACAAAGTTGTTGGCTAGATTGGTTAGGAATCTGTTAGGTCAGTGGTTCTTAACCTGGGTGATATTGCCCCCCAGGGGGCGATTTCATTTTTCAGGGGGGCGATGGAACAAAAAGGGGCGACGTGGGGGCAAAGGAACAAAAAGGGGGTGATATGGGGGCGATGGAGTGAGAAGTTTTGGGGACACTTTTGAGACTTTTTCGTACAGTGAATCGCTGTATATCTGTCGTACAAAAACATCAGATCGCTCGCTATTAGTGGATTGAATTGTTTTTTCAAATGTTCCTCCAGCTAGCTTCAGTACAGAACGCCATACATATTTGAATACGCATCACTTATCTTCATGCGCGTTGCGCAGCAGCCTCTACCCTTTTTATATTTCTTTTTGCGTCTTAGATTTCATTTGTAATTCAATCATTAAATATTACTGTTTTTCTTTTCAGGCATTTCACTTTCTTGCAATTGAATTTTGTTTTCAGTGGTCATTACATTTAAGTGTCTTGAATAACTAAGATAATAATGAAATACATGTATCACGAAGTTTGGGAACAAAGTGACGGGTGGCACCAAAATTTTTCACACAGTTGAGATATGGGAAAAAGACTGGAAATAAATTATTTGCGTCGATATGTCCTGATGACAATTTTAAAGAAAACAAAACAAGTGTTTGCATAAATTGAAGAATTATTTCCTATGTTGTGATTGAGAGGTTATGTTGGGGGAGGGGGGCGATGACAACTTCCTCATTAGCTCAAGGCGGCGATTCGTTCAAAAAGGTTAAGAACCACTGTGTTAGATCACCCGCTTACTGCAGAGTTTGTCTCCCAGTTTATATCTGGATAGTTGAAGTCTCGCATTACTACTGTGGTATGCTTCCTACGAGCATTTGTTAACTGGTTGGCAAAGAGTTCATCTATTTCTTCTGATTGGTTGGGTGGCCTATAATATACACCTATGGTAATGTCACTTTCTTTCTCTTTTATATTGACCCATATACATTCTGGAGAGATTTTATCTTTGATCATGTGCATTTCTGCAGATATGTAGTGTTCTCTTTCATATAGTGCAACTCCCCCTCCTCTTTTTATAGACCTGTTTCTTTTGAACAATTTGTATCCATCCATCAGTCCATTCCATTCATGGGTTTCATCCCACCAGGTTTCTGTTATGCCAACTATGTCATACCCTCCCTCATGTACTATTGCTTCTAGTTCACCCTGTTTGTTCCCTAAGCTTTGAGCGTTTGTATACAAGCATTTAAGACTTTTATGGGTGTGTTTCATGTATCTTCTAATTGTTGTTTGAGTTTTTCTTCTTTTTTTCATCACTGTTGTTTGATTTGTTTTCTTGGGATTTGTGATTGGTTTTGGGTTCTAGAGATTCTAGAGATTGGTCACCCCCCCCCCTCAGTTTTAGTTTAAAGCCCTCCTGATAAGTTGGGCCAGTCTTTTTCCAAGTACATTTTTGCTTGTTTTCGTGAGGTGTACCCCATTCCTTGCCAAGACTCCTTCGTGTAGGAAATGCAGTCCATGATCCAGGAAACCAAAGTTTTCTTGGCGATACCAACCCTTTGGCCAATGGTTTATTTCTAAAATTCTTTTTTCCCTCAATGGATGTTGGCCTTTCGTTGGGAATACTGATAAGAACACTACTTGCGCTCCTAACTCAGTGGTGGCAAACCTATGGCACGGGTGCCAGAGGCAGCACTCAGAGCCCTCTCTGTGGGCACACGTGCTATTGCCCCAGCCTTGCCTCCCCCTGCGACCCCCTCCTCTCCAGTAGCCCCCCTGAAGGACAGTCACCCTGGAGTATGGCCCACATGGAGCAGCGCAGCCATGGACATGACAGCCAGGTAGCGTAGACAAGACTCTGCCCTTACACCCCATCATGTAGTTGATGCTGCAGGACACGGGCAGAGGGTGTGGCACCATAGCGCTGCTGGGCTGCCTGGACGATCTGCAGCTGACTCTGGAGGTGGGGAGTGGTCCTGTGGGCAGGCGGGGTGGGAGATGGGGGGGCAGAGCAGGGGCGGAGCAGGGAGGTGGAGCAGGGGCAGGGCCAGTTTTTGGGCACTCAGTCTCTAAAAGGTTCGCCATCACTGTCCTAGCTTCTTAACTTTATTGCCTAGTTGTTTGTAATCCCTCACTATTGTACTCAGGTTGTTTGTTGTGTCATTCCTCCCAATGTAAAGGAGGAGGAGGGGGTAGTAATCTGTAGGCCTAATTATTTTGGTTAGGTTCTCAGCCACATCTTTGATTTTTGCTTCAGAGAGACAGCATACCTCCCTGGATTATTACGTCTCGTCTGCAGATGGATGATTCTGTTTCTTTGAGGATAGTCTCCTATTACCAACACTCTCCTTTCTTTTTTTTGGGGGGGGGGGCTGCAGTCTGAGGTGTTTTTCTGTTTATCTCAGGTGTATTTGTTGATGTGGCTTTTTTAGGGAAAAGTAACCAATGCATTGTTTTCAGGGTGTTTATAAACTGATCACTTTATTATCTACTCTAGAATTTTGCCAGAAACTAACTACTGTAGTCCCAGAAAACTATCAATTGATTTGCCATGAGGGGGTGGGAGGGGAAAAGCATCCCCTGGAAAAATGGAATATTGTTTAAATTATTTCACTTCAAATAGGATCAAATATAATCATTTTGCCAAAATAAAGTAAGGTAAGAAGAAACCTATAATTAACATACCATTTCCACCACTGATTCTCAAAATACCTTACACATAGCATTCAGTGTCTACCCCAGGCAACACAGACTTGAAAAACTAAAGTAAACCACATAGAGTTAGCATAGTGTTTAACAGTAATTTTGCTTACTACTCTGGTTATAGCCAGCAATTACATCCAGAAACACTAAACAATCCACTTAAAACAATTTACTAACTACACATTTAAAAATGCAAGTGCTAAACTGACCCTAAACTAAACTTGGAGAGGAAAGAAGTATATGATTGACTGCACTGTTGAGAATTGATTCTCATCATAAAAGGCACATTTTAGGAATCAAACGTCTGCATTATTTAGTTTAAGAAGCCTTGTCTGAACGTGTTCAGCTACTATTTTCACTTTATACGAAAGGACAGATTAAAGCAGATCTTCAATTTCGAAAAAAAATGTTTTAAAAATCAGCCGGAAATCAAAATAGATTTGTTTATAAAATACTAAACCATAGTTTACTGAAGTAATCCAGATACCGAGTTTACACTAAGCCAGGGTGACATTTCAGTATGTTTCTATATGTAAGAAGCTGTAATCTCTCAGCAAATACTTTGCGAGAACGGAGACACGAATTAGCCAACGAAGGAAGCCCATGGCTGAAACGCACGGCAATCGGTTCAGAACTTCCCGTAACAATCCCCACGCGCACTGTAATGCGGCAATACGGGTTGCTCATTTTATCCTAAAGTCTTCGCTTGCGTTCAGTAATTGGGGGATGTAAAACTGGAATAACCCTAAGGCAGCCAGGCCTTTTTTCCAAGGGAAAACAGTGGCCGGCGATAGATAGCAAACTCTGGAAACGCCATCAATTTTAGCTGCTGCATTGCCGGCGGCGGGATGCAGCTGCGCCAGAGTCAAAGAACAACTCGGCTCCGACTCTTCTGTAAGGGCACGTCTCAGACGTGCATACACGGCGAAGATCTGCAGCTGCAAGAGACTGCGTAGCGCTGAAACTTCCTATCGCTCCTGCAGTGACTTTCCGTCTCCGTTAGGCACGGCTTAAGCGGAGAATAATTTAGAGCCGGATCCATCCGGCCTACCGTATTTCACCCATATTTTGGGAGGTAGAAACACTGTCCGTATAAGCAGCAAGGCGGATAACTTGGCTCTTGTTTCTCCGGATCGCTTCCTCAGCTTTGCGACGCCGTCTTACCCTAGCGTCTGGCGAAACCCCGTTCAACAAGAGAGGGGCGTGGGAATGTTTCTTGGTGGGGTTATTGTAATCTGAACCTACTGCAAAGATCAGGGCTAAAATCAAGGCGGTAGGTAACGCTATCTTCCCCCTCGATCTTTTTTGTGAAGGCTACTACACCTACTCACCAGCTTAATCTGCAGACATTTTTCGTCCGTAGAGAGGCAGGCATATCCTGGGGAACCTTTCCACTAACTCTTAAGACGCCCCGAAGCAACCCTTTGCTCCACCTAGTCCAACATCGCTAGCTCCGCCATTCTTACTACTGGCAAATAGCCCGCTTTCCCTCTGGGGATTATGTGTATGATTTCAAGTACAGTGAAGCAAACCTCGTCTGGATTGGCTGTGTTTCACTAATATTTTAAGAGCTTTAGCTGTGGTAGGTTAAACAAGGGAAAGGATTGACGCTATTCTTCCGCCCTTTTTATCATTGCATTTGCGAATGGTGCATGCTCTAAATTTAAGCTCTAGTGGCTGATATAGGAATTGAAACAGGAGCTGGTGTTGGTGATCGTAGACAGCAAGAGTTTCTCTTAAGCAACAGATCTTTACATGATTTCTTACAAGCTTGGCGCACAGGCTGTTTCATATTAAAGGATTTTGCTTATGAGACACTACCAGCCCTCCGGAAAGATATTATTTGCACTCAGTTTTAGCATCTATATCTTTATGTCACTAAAATCCTATATTCGCCCAGGAACTTCTATCACAACTGGAATACTGCGTTACTAGCTCTTCATTGTTCATATTGGGAAAGCACAATTCGCTATTTTGAGGACAGACAAAAGTCTAGAATCAAAGCACAATATTTTTCAATACTGCTTGTAATATTGTGAATTTTCCTTTTCACAAAGTCTGGCAATTTATTTCCTCTTCATGTTTTTGTTAAGTGCATATACTGTACATTTTTTGAAAACAAATATTAAAGTACAGTAATAAATAATAAAATAATAATAAAAATAACAGGATTCCTGTTACCCTGTTGCCTTCTGAAACCATAATATGAATATTTGATACACCTTGGAAAAACCATGGTTTAGTGTGATCTGTGAATCTTACCTATAAATAGGAGTTAATGTCCACATCACATTAAGGTGTAATGAGATTACTTTGCGTTTAGTAGCCATTATTAATAAACCTGAGTTTATTAATATATATGAACCAAGCCACAATAGATTATGCAACAAACCATGATATAAAAAACCCATGGCTTAGTGTGATACGAAGCCAGCCATTCTTTATTACATTGGTATTGAAGAGTGTTGAAAGAAAACTCTTCATCAGGGCCCAGTCCAAGCTGGGAATAAGCAAAATGGAGACTGCTTTAGAAAGAAGGTTGTAGTTTATTGAAGAGGAGAGCCAGACAGAAAGATGGCTCTGGGAAAGCTAATCACATATAGTATGGAGTGGTGTGTTTTTATACCTTCTTGCGCTTTTGTTTGGAATTGTTCCTGTGGCATGAACTTTGACCTGAGCCTGAGTGTGCCTTTCTGGTATTCTGATGGTGATGGTTAATCCTATTATGTCCCAAAGGTCACACCTTGCTTCCCTGGGGTTGTGGCTGATGACTATGTCCTGTGGTTGAATTTTTTTTTGGTGTGAGGGATTGTTGATTCTAGGGATCTTTGTCTTTCTTATCCCATCAGCTCTAAGCTTCCAGGTGCCAGTCTTTCTGAAAAGATTATGAAATCTGCATTTTTACAGAGCTGGTTTCTGCCTGGGGGAAGGAGACTTGAGGCTATTAAGAAAAACTGAGCATACTTTTCTGGCTTTTTAAGATCCTTTGAGGAAATATAATATTCTGCCCTTTTAATATTTCCTTCTCAGGGGGAGGGGATTGACTTCCCACAAGAGGAAAAAGGTATTTTGGTAACTTGTAGGTGCAATCATAAAAGACAAACTATACAAATATACAAAATATATTTTCTCTCGTTTATTTTTTTTAGAACAAGGACAGTTCTAATAAAGACCAATATAGTTCTCACTTACTATAGCACTTTGATAAACATATAAATAGCTATCCAACAGCTGCTGAAATTCCAAGCCTGTTTATCCACTTTCCTATTGTTGCCAAGAGGACTACATGGATATGTGTTCATGGATGTGTATTCTTCAAGAATCCACCTTGTCTCTCGGGAGAAGGCTTTACTTCTTTTATAATCTATGATGCTACAATTTCTTTCTGCTGGTAAATGTGGCCTGTTCATCTGAGAGGATGGGTCTACTGTTGAAGGGGAAAAGTGATCATCAACAGATATAAGATTTTAGTGCCCTGTCACCTCATTTACATCATACTTAATTCCGCTGAAATTAGTATAATTTTGTTTTGTTTAAATAAACACAAATGGGACACAGCATGCATACTCAGAAATCAACTAAATAAGCACTAAATAAGCACTAAAAACAAGCTGCATTGTCACTTCTTCTGTAATATTAGGATTACATCCCAGAGAATATTCTGTCTACCATATTGTAGTCTACATGAATAAGCAGCATCTTCCATTCCCATTATACATACTTATATATAAAAATACATATATATTGATACATATAAATTAAGATGGACAGATAAATAAATGAATCTTTTTATCAATATAGCATGCAAACAGCAGATTCATATTTTGCACTTTAAAAAAACAGGAAGAAGGGGACATTAACAAGTCGTCATTTCCTTGTACACTATCTCTTGTTTTTTTATTATTTACATAACCTGGAAAATACATATTAAAAACCATTTCAACAATGCACAATAATTAAAATAAATTTACAGAAAGGCAATGTAATTACGTAACATTAAAATCACACATATTTAATATACAACAGCAAAACCATAATAGTTTGGAACATTTATATTAAAATAGAGCTTTCTCTTGAATCACAGCTTGGCTTATCACAAGGACATACAACAACCTCGAGGGGTAATTTTGTATATCATTATAAGTACACTGAATTTAAATCTCTGGAGAGCTTTAAATCTCCGTTTAATTCCCATTGACACATCCCTATTTTTATCATAAAGCTTAGCTAACTAATGTTAGAAAATAATCAACATCTGTAATCTCTTTTCGAAAAACATCATTATTCTTGAACTTCATTTAAGCATACTTACTTGAATTCCTAGAATGTTAGCTATTCTAGCCTCTCAGAGCAAACCTGAGGATATTTTATGTGATAACAAATTCATTGTAGTAAAAAAAAATCATAAACTGAAGTAAATTTCATCAGGCACATGGAAGTAAATTCATATGAATTAATGAGGCTTACCTCTAAGTTATACCTACTTCCTACTGAGCTTCCAGAGTTAATACAGTAGTTCATCTTACTTGTAAATATATCTTAGCTTTCTATATTTGCTATGCCTTTTCCTTCTTTTATTTGTCCATTATTATCTTCAAATCCTGGTGTTAAAGCAAAAGGAACAATACTTGGAGTCTTCTTGTATCATGCTCCTTTGTTTTTTCATTATATTTTGAGCATTTCTGTAGTCTCACAATTCCATCCTCCAGTCCTTCAAATTCAGAATGGTGGTGCTATGGTTAAAGCATCAGACTAGAAACAGGGAGATTGTGGGTTCTAGTCTCTGCACGTGCGCGTGCACACACACACACACTCCTTCAAAAGTACTTTGAAGCAACCCCCCAAATGTTTAGAGCCAGGCTGACTCCTTCTGAGTAATTGTCATTATTGCTGTTTTTGCAGATACGGGAAGCACAAAAGAGAAAATAACCAGTGATTATTTTTAGTTGATGTTTCTATGCATCTATATGGTCAAGTGTTAAAAGTCTGAGTAGTTGCTAAGATGAAATGCTGCTAAGTCATATTTCCTCTTAAAAGTTCTGTGAGAAAATAACAAGTCTAAAACCAGAGAGAGGGGTGAGGGGAGACTGTACAAGTATGGAAAAATTAATGACCCAGAAGATCTGCAGAGTTTCAATATTTCAAAAGAAAAAATATTGGAACTTTGTTTTGATTTCAAATAAATCATATTGGAAACCAACTCAAGTGTGTGTGGGTGAAGACAACTGCATAGGTCTAAAACTTTTCTAACTCCTGCAAACTGTCTGTATGAAAATGGATTACAAAAGAATGTTTTGTTTAAATATTTTATTTTCAAAAACAAAAACAAAAATGACCAAACTGCTGTTTGTTATACCTGACAAAAGTAACTTCGTTTTGGCTATTGATCCTTGATCTGTTTCGGATTGGACTGAATGATTTTTTTAAAGCTAAGAATTGTGGTACTTATGAGGTAAACAGTGAGAACTGGGAACATAGGAATTAAACCTTACATTAGTAAAGCGTGGAAAATATATAATATAAAATAATCCTTCCCTTAAAAGCCCAGTCCACATGATTTCTCAAAATGAGATGTGAGAAGGGATTTCAGGTCAGGATTCATGGCAAACTAGATGTCTCCAAAGGAGTGGAGAGGTGCTGCAGTGAGATCAGTAACCAGATGGTGGTTTTCTGGAGAAGATCCAGAGAAAGAGAGACTGTGAGATCACCCATCCAGACAATTGTTCCTCATGAGCAAACAGCAGAAACTAAGATTTTTGCAACCAGCTCCTGAGTGGGGTGTCTAGGACAATGATGGTGAACCTTTTAGAGACCGAGTGCCCCAAAACTGGCCCCGCCCACCCCCTGCCCCACCCCCATCCCCTGCGCCACCTGCCTGCAAGGCCACTCACCACCTCCAGGGCCCGCCACAGATCGCCCAGGCAGCCCAGCAGCGCTATGGCAGTCACGCCCTCTGCCCGTGCCCTGCAGCATCAACTGTGCACAATGGGGTGTGAGGGCAGAGTCTTGTCTATACTGCCTGGCAGCCATATCCTTGGCTGTGCTGCTCTGCATGGGCCACGCTCAGGGGCGACTCTCCTTCAGGGGGGCTGCTGGAGAGGAGGCGAGGCTGGGGCAACAGCACGTGTACCCACAGAGAGGGCTCTGAGTGCCATAGGTTCGCCACCACTGGTCTAGGAGTTAAGGGATTCCCATCAAGCTCATTGCCACAATACCATGTTATGGACACAAAATTCTACCAAGCCTAATTTCTTAATCACTTTTGGAAATTGCTTAACTGCTTTTTACTATTACGAACCTTCTGATCTTCAAGTCTGATAGTAGACTTTGGGTGAATTGAGTTTAATCCTTTGTGAAACATATATTAGAAGAGTTAGAAATTTAAAGACATTTTTTTTAAAAAAAACTCTTTTGGAATAAAGAGCAAAAGTGTGATTAGAACATTAATTCTAGAAAGTTATAAACAGAGCAAGGATGGATGGACGGATTTAAATAAGATTTTAACATTAACTATAAGAATCTTTCCCATGGGAAAATGCTGTTGTTTTCAATTCCTAAAATAACTCATAATAGGATAGGATTTTAAATGTTTGGCAGCAGAGGGAATCTGAGGAACTAAAGATTATAACTAAAGTGGAAGAACATTTAAATTTGACTCACACAGAATAGAGTAAAATACTTTAATATTGGATATATTGGAGAATATTTTTGAATCATGCACTCAGAAGCTAAGTTTAAGAGTGACTGCTTCTACAGATAGGTTATGTTTTAAAAGGTGTCATGGAACACATTTTACCAGACAAGACTGAGATTGATCTGAAAGGGGATTTAAAAATGACAAGCTATGAGAATGATATTAGCAAAAGATGCTACACTGGATTTACAAATAAAATAGCTGTTGTCTTAATAACAAGAGGGATGTCTATAGACAAATAGTGGAGAGGTGGAAGATAGATCATAACGTGGGTTTGCTTAGAGAAGATGAGAATTTGTTAAAACAAATAAAAGATCAAAGACGAACTCATATTAAGAGAATCTATGGAGTGTTAGTAGAATTGGATTCAGAGGCAGAATTAGTTAAAGAATGTATGGTTAAATGGGCACAAAATTTTGATGAACCGGTTCCATTAGATACCTGGGAGATTATTTGGGTGAGGAATGTTAAATTTACACAAGCCCAAAATTTAAGGGAAAATTTTTATAAAATGTTTTATAGATGGCACCTTGATCCACAAAAAATGTCTCGTATGTATCCTGACTTGCAGCCTAAATGTTGGAGATGTGGATGTTTGGATGCTACTTATTATCATATCTGGTGGTCATGTAAAAATATAAAAGCTTTTTGGATTAAGATATGGTGGAATATTCAAAGAATTTTTAGAAGAAGGATAAAATTTACCCCACAATTGTTTTTGTTAGGTATTGTTTCTGATTGTGATAGTAAAGAGACTATATTGATGTTAAATTTAATTACAGCGGCCAGGTTGTTAGTAAGGCAATGTTGGAAGAAGGAATCTTTGCCTACTTTGCAAGATTGGTTTCTTAAAGTTTCTTATTTGGCGGAAATGGCAAAGATTTCGGCTTTCTTGAAAGATCAACCGCAAGAGAAGTACCTCCTGGTATGGAAAAAATGGATAGATTTCATACAATATAAGATGGATATAAAAAAATATTTAGTTTTTGAATAACTTATATTTAAAATTTAAGATATTTCATAGACATTTTTTTTAATTTTTTAATTTTTCTTTTTTTATTTGATTTTTTCTTTTTCTGTTTCTTTTTTCTTTCTTCTTGTTTTTTTTATATATTGTTGTTAACTATTTTATAATTTGTTTAATTAATGTATTTAGATTTGCTTATGGTTTATATGTGTTTTAAGGTTTTTTTAAAAAAATTTTAATTAAGCCTGTATTCAGCTCTGGGAAGGTCGGGGGAGGGTAGGGGAGGGTTGGGAGGGTTTGGGGAAGGGAATTTTTTCTTTCTAAAACTTAAAAATTTTCAATAAAAAAAAATAACAAAAGGGATGTACAAATAGCAGACGAAAAGAATGACTTAGATAACTTTCTTATATTAGATCTACAAAAGAGACTTATTAAACTTCAGAAGGATTTTGTGAGAAGGGGCAAATAAAATAGAAATGAAAATATTTGAAGAGAATATTTTTGAAAGTTTCTGTTTTGCAGCTACCTTTCTTCTAGGGGAGTACACTTTGTAGGGAAGCAAGCAATTTTATTGGAGGAAATTGTTATGGGATTTTCTTATAGTACTCTTCAAGGACATTCCTCCCAGGGAGAAAAATGACATTTAGGTGAGTGTGCATGAAAACAAAATAAAAAGTATCACAAAATAATACAAAGAGCAAATTAGGACTTTGTAAACCAGCAGAACGTTGTAGTAGTACCTGCAGATCCTACAACCAGGATCAGTATTGCTGATCATATGTGCAATGCCACAATACACATGCAAAAATGGGTGTAGCTTTTCATAATAGCATACACAAGTAGAAGTGGAGATAAAGGAAATTGTTCTTTTTTAAGGCAGAAGTTCTAAATGCAAACTTTTGTGATGACTTCTATTATAATGGAATATATTATAATGGAATGAAATTGATTTGTAATGCTGCAGTCCTAAGCATGTTTATTTAACAAATTCCATCATAAGAAAAAAACTGAATTGCTTTGAAATAAAGGTAAGATACTTAGATGATATTATAAGGCTGTAATTATAAACACATTTAACTGGATTGAAACTTACCAACAGTTCTTTTTCTCAAGGGGCTCATGTGATGTGAACAGTTTCGTAATAAGTAGTAATCAGCAAATAAAAGATTTCCCGTCAGTGAAGATCCATTTTAGAAGTTTCACTTCCCAATTTCAAATTTTTATATGTAAAACTGGTGAGGACATGGGAGGGAAAAAAAATACCACCAACCTATTCTCAGAATAAACATTTTATCTGATATTTATTTTAATTTTATCTGACAAAATACAGCTCTCTTCAACATAACCACCAGATCTGCCCTACTTAACAATACTGTAACGATCATCTTCAAGCTATTGTAAGAGGCTAAGCAACTGCCCCTTACTTTCACACTCTATCGGCATCAGCACCAGGCAATGTAAGCAGCAGCAGAATCTACTGGAACTGAGTGCTAATACATTGAAATAAATAAATAATAACTCATGTCCCATGGCATCCTTAAATTTTATATTCTCTCCTTGGCTCCTTTTGCAAGGAGAGAAGGGGCAATAGAAGCAACCAAGCCAGTCTCGGGATTTATGGCAAAGCTGCTGCTCGGTTTGGTAGAAAAGGATTAGGGGAGGGAAGATCTATGCTCTTGGCTTCTAAAGTCTGGAAGTATCATGGAAGAGACTGCTCTCCCCAATAAAAAGTCACCGCATCTCGTATCTCTAAGGAAACAGCAGGAAATACGATGCAGCATTTCCTCTCGCATAGGACCCAAGTCTGTTAAGTTGTGGAATTACTTGACTCAGTTTTCCCCAAGACAGCTGAAAACCCACAATGCAGGGAAGTGCAAGACTAACTCTAATCCCAGGGCGCTACGAGGCACACACGCGCGACCATCTCCGGGGGTGGGGACCGAGCGTCCGGTCTCGGGGACTCTGACAACGCGTGCCACAGGTCCCTCCCTCGCCCAGCTCATCGTTCAGGACAGCGCGTGCGCTCTGTCAGGACGGAACGCTTCGTTCCCGCTGAGCGGAGGCCTCGCGAGATCGTTTGATGAGGGGCGTAGCGGAAGCTGTTCTGCGGCTCTCCTGCTGAGGGGTAAGAAGCGCCCGAGGGGGAGAGGGAAGCGGGGGGGAGGGGGGACACTCGGAGCGCAGTCCCGGTTTACGGTGAATTGACGGGGGCGGCGCGTCTGGTGCAATCGAGCGGATGTCTCTCGGGAGCCCTAGTTGTCGTGGGTCGCCAAAGCGAGCGGGTGGCCTCAGGCTGTCAAGGGGCTCGGGCGTTGATTTCCGACAGCATTATGCCAGTTTGCGCGCGCCGGAACTTTCCCTTTCGCAGTTTCGATCTTGCTTGCAGAGAACTGCAAGTTTTGAAGCGGGAAGGGGCTCCTTCTCGGCTCCGCCCTAGTATTGCCAACTTTCGAAACCTTCCTCTCTTGTTTGCTGGCTTTGGGGAGTTTTTTGTGTTGCTTTTCTCGGGATTATACTGTTTGGCCTCGATACAAGGCAGCTTTTATATTCATGCGAAGTTGGGCCGGTAGGAAAACTGCTTTCTTGAACATATTAGTTTGCATGCTAGTTCGTGCCGATTGTACGATATAGTGAGTTAATACATAAAAGCGGATGTTACAGGAACAAGTTTATTTCCGTCGTTGATCAGCCCAAGGTAGAATTTGAAAATATGGAGTTTATCATCTGATTCTGATTATAATCAGACGGTCAACTGCATAATTTTCCAATTTTATCTTCCAATTTTAACCTGAAAACCTAAAAGGGAAAAATGAATGCTACACTGAGTCTTCAGTAAAAATGGTTTGTGGGTAAGAGGAATATAAGTAAATTTTGAATTTTACATTAAGAGTCAGCTGAATTTGGGAGTTTCTCATATATGTATATATAGTTTTGCTGTTTTAATAAATTCTAGGCATGTGACTAGAGATACATACCACACTGCCTTGGCCCTGGCCCAGGCCGGCTGGGAGTCAATGTACAATTTTGTGGTGGCCATCTATGCTGAAACGCATTCAGTCTTAGCTCCACAAGGCCGTCTAGAAAAGCAAGGAACCAGCCCCTGCTGTGTTGGCCCTGCCCCCTGGGTATATGCTGGGGAGGTGTCACCCTTTGTGAGGAATGAAGAAATTGACCATGCCTTGGTGCTTGCCCTGGTCCCACCCCCTTCTACCAGAGACCCTCAGATCTGTCCCACTCCTGCTCAGGTCCCCACAGGCACCCTTGACACAAACGATATAGAGCTGGCCATGCCCACCCAGTAGGCCAGGCACACTCCATCCACACCTATTAGTAGGCCACACCCACCCGGCCCTTCTGAGGGCAACCATAGGAAATTGAGTTTGACACCCCTGGTTTATTGGAATAAAAGTTGTACTGTATTGATAGCTGTTTAGGCAGCTGAACTATTCTAAATACTGTTCTGGATTTCAAATTGATTTCCATCTAATATTGTAATTATCATTTTTGTCTGCTCTGGAAGTAATTGATTATTTCTGTGAACAGAAATACAGCTGATACCACTTCACAATGGCAGTAGTCTTTGTCTATACAATATTTAAGTTTATGTGCCAGTATGAGAATGCATATTTGCATATGCAATAGATTAAGTAAGGCTTGAAATTACATCTGTCATTTATGTTTGCATTGTGTCTTTGGTGTGAAGTGATTATCACCAAACTCTGTGCCAAAAGAGCATTCAGTTCAGAAACATAGTCCCTCTCAAGTGTTTTTTCTCATCAGTTCTAATTAAAAGGAGGAAGTGGCTAACCTCCCCTTCCAGTGTCACCATTAAATATTTCTGAATACTTTCTGCAAGTGTTACAGAAGTGTGCTCTGAGGTTCTCACATCAAGTTAAATAGGAGATGCCACAAAATGGAGCTCACTCATCACCCACTCAGAGCATTACAGGTTTTTGTATGTGTTCTTACCAATATGTTTGCTGTCCAGTTGGTATGGAGGTACAATACTTCAAGACAAATTTAACATATAGAAATATTTTAGGAACAGATTTAACACGCGTAGCTACAGTGGTCATGGCAGACTGGGTGGGTGTGGCTACCTCGATGTTGCTGCTGGGGAGGGATTCCTGTGGGAGCCTGGCAGGGATGGGGGAGATTCAGGGGGTCTCTGGCAGGTGGGACAGTGGGCAGGAGCCTCGTCCTGCAGGGTGAAGCAAGATGAGGGGGCAGGGCGGAGGTAAGGCGGACTGGTTGCAGACAAAGGGGGACTCTGTGCTTCATGGGTAACCTCAAAGCATGACAGAAGAGACCAAAACCTGTTGCAACCACCCAGCAGATGGGAGGGGAATAAAAACCAAACAGCCCTCTTGCGCGCTCAGGACATCTCAGGACAGGGGGAAGAGTGCGGGCAGGCAGGCATCTTGCTCAGCTGATGGCTTGGGGTGGAAGCTACACCCCCTCCCAAACGCTGGAAACTCCAAAAAGGAGTACTTCCTTCTAGCTGCAGCTTAAGTATGTAAAGACCACAAAAGAAAAAACTTGACTTTCTCTAAAGAGGGGCTGGGGGAGCACTGCAGGTGGAACGGCGATGTCGCAAGGCTTCTGGCTATGTAGGAGGGCATTGGGGGCATGTTCTCTTTAAAAGAGCAAAATGAGGCAAAAAGTAAAAATCTCCCACTCATTCCACCTCCCAAAAACACAATAACAGAGCTTTCAATGATAAACTTTATTGAAAGGTAAAAGTTTGCATTTGGCATGCTTTTCAAGAATTAATGTGATTTTTGCTGTTGTATGCTTGCTAATAATTTATCTAACCTTGGCTCATATTTTGTAAGTTTGAGAGCAACACATGCAGCATTCAGGTCATCTGTTAGTCTGTTTCTGGTGTCAGATTTGATATAATTCAAAGCTGAAAACAGCTGCTCACAAGTATAAGATGATCCAAACAAAGTAAGGAAAGCAATCCCAAGTGCTTTCATTGACTTAAAATTATTTGGCAGAGAATTCCACACTTTAAGAATTTCATTTTCAGAACTAATTGTGCTGTCCTTTGTCATCCCTTCTATCTTCTCAAGTGTTTCACGCAGGTCATAGAATTTATTTTTCCAGATAGAGTTTTCTTGAAATTCCAATAGCTCCATTTCCAGATTTCCTAAATCTAACCAGTGTAAGCAGGAAAGATCAAGTTCTTCAAATTTGGCTTTATCTGGAGAAGTAAGAAAACACAGGGTTGTCTCCATTTTACGGAACTGTAAAAATCTGTTAGTAAAATTCATCTTTGCAGCTGCTACAATGCTAGAAAATTCCTTGTAGATTCCCTGATGGTTAGTAGGATTGTCTGCAAATGTAGAATTTTCTAAATGCATTTTTAGATTTAGAAAATATTTCAGCTGCTCACTTTCAAGGTCTCTTTCAAAAACCTGCAGTTTTCTCTCAAATGTTTTGATATCACAAAACATCCTTTCTGCTGTTTTCCCTACACCTTGTAATTGTTTGTTCAGTACATTGAAGTGTAGTGTAAAATCTGTAAAAAACATGAGGTTGGTAAGCCAGGCCATATCAGTGAGCTGTGGATATTCTTCCCCCTTTTTGTTCATAAACAGCCTAATTTCATCCAAGCAGGCTACAAATCTCTCCAGGACTCGTCCTCTGCTCAGCCACCGAACATTGTTATACATAAATAAACAATTAGACTGTGCCTGGACCTCCTCAAGAAGTGGTTGAAATTGTCGACAATTCAGAGCACGAGCCATGATGTAATTCACTATTTTTGTGACATCTTTGAGGATATTTTTGCTTTCCCTGGCACAAAGAGCTTCTTGATGTATAATACAATGGAACTGAATGATTTGATGTTTTGTTTCTTTAACAAACAACTGTATGAAACCAGATGTTGCCCCCACAATAGAAGGTGCTCCATCACTAGTAATTGAAACCACCTTTTCTGGTCTTATGTCTTGTGACAAAAAGGCCTCCTTCACAGCATTGTAGATATCTACTATTGTGTTCTTTCAGGCAAAGACACCAGTTTCACCAGCTCTTCTCTCATGATGTCACCAACAGCATAATGCAAAATTACTGCTAGCCTTGCATGATTATTTATATCTGTGCTTTCGTCCAAGCACATGGAGTAACAGGCTGCCTTTTGTAAGTCAGTGGTGAGCTGCTGACTAACATCACTTGCCATGCGCTGGACTCGATCTTTGACAGTATTTCTGCTAAGCGGCATCTCAGAGATGCGTTGAATAATTTTATCCTTGTTTGGGAAATCATGAAAAAGAGAATCACCCTCAGACAACATGGCCGTTTTGATAATATCGCCATCAGAGAGGTGCTTACCGTGTTTTGCTATACACAGTGAAATTTTAAAACTGGCAGCTGTCAGATGATTTATTCTGGAAAGATAGTTGGAAAAACTAAGATGCGGGGAATGATAGTGCCTCAATTTCCCTTCAAGAAACTCTTTTCTTTCAGTATTATCAAGTTGGGCAACGCTTTTGTGGTTGGTGTCAAAGTGCTGTCTGACACCTGATGTGCAACACACAACATTTTCATTGCATAGAACACATGCTTTCCCATTGCATTCAGTCACTCCAAATGACTCTGTCCAGGCTTCTTGAAATGATCTTCCACTATCTGTTTTTGCTTTCTTTGCTGTACTCATTTTTGGTGCACAAGACTTGGAGTCTACAAAAAAACAAAATTTAAAAAAAATGAAGCAACCAATACAAATCTATCCCTAAATAACTAACACTATTAGTTAACACTAAAGTGGATATTCCCTGAATCAACAATCTAGGAGGGGGGAATTAAACAAAGCAGTGTCTTGGATTTTACAGATTGTTGGAAAAGTAGTCATTTTACCAGATACTGAAAATAACAGAGAAATCTGAAGCAGAACGCCTCTATTAGCAGATGCAACTGATATAAAATCCGGATGAAGAATGGTCAGTAAAGCATTCTTGGTCCTCTATTTTATCTTTCCTAATAAGCTGTAACCAACTTCCTCTCTTCACTTTGCAAAACCTGTGGGTCCCACGCCATTCCACATATCTGCAAGAAAGCAGCTGCAATCCGAGTACTCTAATTCAGGGCTTTTCCAGTCGCCTAGCAAGGTGTCAAAAACCTGATGAACCCCCCCCCAAAAGGAAAAAAGTGATAAAGTACAGTAGTCCTCGCCTTACAACAGTTCACTTAGTGACTGAAGTGACAACGGCATTTAAAAAGTGGCTTAAGACCATTTTTCACACTATGGTGCACACCCACCCCTCGCTGCTGCCACACCGCTGGGCAGCTGGTGTGCGAACTCCGTTGGCTCGTTGGGGCCTGTTGAGGCCAGCAAGCCACTGAGGCAGCTCCAGGCACCCAGCCGCCCCCTCCGCTGCATGGCTGGCTGGCCTGACAATGGAGGGATCATTGCTGCCACAGCCATTGCCACCCCACGAGGCTGGGCAGCCAACCTCTCCCTGGCCAATGGACAATTTTGCAAGGAAGGTAGAAGGGGCCAGAACCCGATCCCCCCTCCCAACCCTGCTCAGGCGCTGCCCTCTCCGGCTGTCTGTCGGCCTCACCTGGCTTAACCAGAGCCTGCCCGGGCTGCAGCTGCCACCATTGTCGCCACTGCCATTGCTGCTCCACAAAGCTGGGCGAACTCTGCTGCCTTTTTGGGACCTGGCCCAAATACCTGGTGGCCCCTCACCCCCCTCCTCCCCTGCGTGGCCAGCTGGTTGAGGGGCTCAAAGCAGCAGCCACTGAAACTCACCACTGGTCCCTCGTGCTCCCTCACTGTCTGCACCAAATGCTGCTCCCATCAAAACTTGCTTCTTTTGTAGCCTCTCCCTGCCCAGCTCTCGCAGCTTTCCCAGGCCAAAAAAAAAAAAAAGACAATAATCTGGGCTGTAGACAAAAAGAGAATTATAAATTTCAGGAAAAAAAACTTTTTTGAACTATTTGGATTACAAATATCTATTTAATTGGGACTCTAAAGTTATTTACAGAGAAAAGAATGGAAGAGAAAAACTCAAATAACTTTGAAAATATAAATCAATCTATTTCCAAGTTAACTCTACAACAAAAAAATTCCCAGAAAACAACAAAAGAGAAAGAGCAGATAAAACAGATAAATGGATATAGAATTGAGAATAAAGATTTAAAGATGGAACTTAACATAACAAAGAAACATGATTTAATCCTAGTGGAAAAAAGTTTACAAGAATTGGAAAAAACAACTTATCTCGTAAGACTACAAAATAAATCTGAGGACAAGAAAACAGATTGGATAAAATGAACTGTAGAGATGTCAAGAACACTGGAGAGAAAGGAAATGATAAGAGAAGTGGAGAGAAAGAAAAAGATCTTTAACAACCATGGAAAGGCAGAAGCCCTGTACAAAGTCACTTCACCTGATTTACTTTTTATATCTACAGTAACATTTACAAATATGCGGAAAAACCCTTTGACTCAGCAAAATACATTGATTATGAAAGATATTGGGCAAAGGAAAAAGACTAGTGGAAACCAAGAAAATAGATGATGGGACTTACCAGAGAGAATATTTAAAAAAGAAACATTTGTTTGAATATGGTTAAAGAAATAGAAAAGATTTGGAATATATATGTCATTCTAAGAAGGATGAATTCCCTAAATAATATAATATGCTTTTTCCCCTTTTTTATTCTCTTTCTTGATATGAGTAATATAAAAAAGTTGAAATGACTTAGATAAAGGAAATGTGTTAGATATTTAAATGTGATTGAATTTAAGAAAATTATAATGGATTAAAAGTGTTTTGAATAAGAGTTAAAGGATTAGATGATTACATGTATTAATTGGAATATTTAAAAATTAAACATATTTTTAATTATGGTTAAAAAGAATAAGAAATCTTGGAAACAAATATATATTAGCTCAGGAGGGTTATATATTTTAAGTATGTTATTTTTTATGTTTCTTTACTCTTGCTCTCCTCTTTTTTTTCCAGTGTTTTATCTATTCCTTAGGAAATGTAAAAGTGTGAGATGGTTCACATGGAAAAAATAAAGTTAATTTTTTTAATGTAATTAATTTTTGAGAAAATCTTAACCAGTAAGAAGAATACCTAGAATTTGGTGGGAGAAACAAATTAAAATAAGGACTGTAACAGTCCTATGATAAGGCAACCAGAATGATTGGATAGAAAAGAAATATTATATTGATGTGATTATTATTTTTAGGAATATTGGGAAAAATTATATATTTAAATGTCATCGATCAAAACAATAAAAATTGTATTAACTCAATGTTTGCAAAAGAGGATATTTTGGGAAAAGAGAAAATCAACTAAAACCATTATGTGGATTGGATTATAGAAATCAATTGTTAGTGATTGTAAACCCAGACAACACACTCTTCACCAATTATTAAGTGATTTGTTTTTTAAAAAAATCAATAAAATATATTGCAGAAGAAAAACTTGCTCCTTTTGTAGCCTCTCCACACCCAGCTCTCGCAGCCTTCCCAGACTCTGTTTGTGTTAATTGTTTCAGTCCCTGCAGGGAGTAGCAAAAAAGTCAGTTCTTTCTCCCATCTTCTCTCCATTTTCTTCCTCTGATCCATGCCTTCCTTGCTAATTTCTTTCTAACTGCTCCACCCACCCCTTCAAGCTTCTAGTAGAAGCCCCATCCCATCTCTCCATGTTTTCCCCCAAATCTCTCAGCTTTCATCTCCATTCACCACTCTCTGCCTTGGTTACTCCACAAATTCCTATTCCCATTACCTTCCTGCCTTCTTTCCTATCTTTCTTTTATCACTTGCATCTCCCCCACGTTCTTTACTTTACTTTCCTCCCCAACATTTCCAATAGCTTTTCTTGCTTCTTGCAAATCTGTTTCCAATGTGGCTAAGTCTAATGAGTAAGCTGCATCTACTGGCCCAATTCAGGATCGCTCAGGATGCTGCAGTCCACCCAGCACTCCATGGGCGCTGCATAATGTTCACAGTTTGCCCCTCATCCCTATTATTAGGGGGCTCTATTCCAGCTATGAACTGGTACCATAAGTAGCAATGGCAGAATTCTAAAGGGTCCTCTTTCCCCTGCCGATTCCCAATGGCTTTAACTCATAATTGGGTGCCAGACATTAAGTCCTGCACCATGTTTTGGAACCCTTGTGAGACACTGAAGTGGTCAGCAGGATTGGGGGAATTAGGATTTCTCCGATAGGTGTACCATTTGGTGCAGTCTTCAGGTTAGGTTAATATGACCTGCTCAATTTCTTGGTCTGATAAATGGTACTGGAAGCTCAGTGAATGTAGCCTCCAGGCCCACTTGATGGGATCAGGGCTTAAGGCCTCCAGATCTGTAACAATCTGTTTCAATCTGATAAAGGAGTATGAGTAACTATTTCTTCCCACTCTTCCCATTGCTGCTTTGGGGCATTGCTGCTCCTTGTTTGTGCTCTGGTTTCCACTACTGCTATTGAAGCCTGAGGAATTTTATTGCTTAATTCCTCAAAGGGCTCCTTCCCATCAGAGAAAGAGTCTGGGATTTCATTGGGACGTTAGCCTGTTAAGCAGGCAATTTGGTAAGATTGCTGCCTTATTTGTCTGTGCAGCTCCCCAACCTTACTACATTCTCCACAAGCTGGAGTCTGCACAAGGTCCTTTAAAGCTTCAATTTTTAATACTTGCACAGCATGCTTTTGTTGCCATTCTTCTTCCCTTCCTAAACCACCCTTCAACTGAGCTAAGGTTTCTCTTAGTTCCACCATTTAGCTCTTCTGCAGCTTACAAAACACGGTTATTTTTGAGTTGCACACAAAAGTGTGCTCTCAGGTTCAATTTATGGTCACTCACCCACAGATTCACAGGCCTGGAAAATTGCCACACTCAATCCCAAATCAACCGAAATACAGAGACCCAGTGAATTTAAAATAGCAAACTTTTACTGATAAATTTTTGGTCTTACACACACACGCACACACACACACACACACACACACACACTTAGCCAGTGTCCACAGTAGGCTGCCAGGCAATAGCCAGAGGGACAGAAGCCACCAAGTTTGGCATCCCAAAAGACTGGGCAGGCTTCAGGACCTCTTTTTATCCCCCAGAGGAGGGGCTTCCCGTGCAGGCCCAACTCCTTTGTTGGTGAGACTTGAGGAGGGGCTAACCATGTGCTCAGACCCAACTTTTGTCCTTTTGTTCCCTTAATGACTTGGTTCCTTTCCCTGAGGGAGGTTTTCCTGGCTTTTGTCCACTCTGCTTACGTGCCTGTGCCATTTTTAGGTATGGTGGTTTTGGCCTAGTCTCACATAAGTACCTTAAAACCTAGTTCTTAAAGTTCTTGTTATGTATTGTACAAAACCATCATGACTATTTCTACAGGGTAAGGGTACCTTAAGGTGTGTATATGTGTCAAAGGTATACCAACGCCAACCTCTTTGCATATTTTGACAATTGTTAGCAAAGTATAGGATAATAATATCTTAGTTCTTTCCACATTTTAGGTAAAGGAGGTTACAAGTTTCTAAGGAAGGGAAAAATTGTCATAAAGCTCTCCTCTCTAATAATAATGCTTTTTACTTTATTCAGAACTTTTTCTGTGCTAGGATTATTTGGATTTTTTAATTGATTATTTTTTAAAAACCTACCCATATTATAAAAAAACTAGTCTCTATAGCACTCTGCTTAACATAACCATCCACGTTACATGTAAATGTAGAATATTCATGTCCTGAAAGAGAGGAAGGGAAAAAAATGGCTATTTATAAGCCTTGACTAGTGGAACAAGGAGGAAGTGAACTATTGTTTCTACTTCTAAAGATTTTGTATACTGAGATTAATCTGGTTCCATGGAAAAAGATGATTAACTTTACTGTCTTCTTCCTAAGCTAAGGCCTGTTCTCCCTGCAGTATTTTGTAAAATATGGTGGATGGTACAGGAAGTTTAAGAATGCAAAGTATTTGCTTAATCCAGGTCTGTCTTTTTCAGTTGAATAAGAGGGTGATAATATTTTGCTACATAAGGTAGTTTCTTATTTTGGTCATCAGTTAAAATTAGTTAAAATATGAGCCTCTTGAGTGTAAAGTGAGTGTATTTCAATAGCCTTCAACCAGTTTGCTGGTTAACCAGCTTTCAATAGGTAAGAACGGTATCTGCCAAAAGTGGAATAGATCTTCTGACACTCCCCTAGTTTGTGAGAGACATAAAGAGAAGGCTGTTCACCCACCTTCTCATCACTTAGGTCTTGTACACACATTAGTACAAAAATTAAGTAGATTGCCAGTAAGGAAACAAATTGTCCTCTCTTGCTGTAGCCCATTGTAATGCTCTTCTAAGCATGCAAAAAGAAAAGCCCAATTTATTTGGCCAGCATAGAAACTACTAGAATAGCAGCAAAAAACATAGAGCTTCATTCTCCAATAGTACATAGTGTTTTTATACTAGGTAATTCTTTTAGCCAGTGTTTCAGTGTTTCTAGAAACATTTACTGTTTATTTGTTTGTTTGATCTATATAGTACTGTTTATTCAGGAGCTATATATTGTATAGCTCTCTTTTCTCCCACGGTATCAACCCTGTGAGGTAGATTGGGCTAAGAGAAACACTGCCCAAAGTTATCCAGTGAACTTCTATGGTTAAGGGAAGATTTTAAGATGTGATGAAAAATCTCTTTGAGTGAAGAAGGGTAATCTGTGAAGATTGTCAAAGCTTGAAACGGTGATATATTTAGAAGATATATTTTTAGGTTTACTGTGTATGAATCAACTCATAATCCTCTAATGCTCAGTGCTAAATAATAAATGCACTGAAAATTACATCATCAAAGGAAAGCATTATGGTTAAATGACTGTTGTTTAATCATGATATACACATATATACAAGAGAAAATGGTTTAATTGAAAGAAAATAGTTGGGGATGAAGAAATAATCTCCTATACGATATTTATAAATAATGTATAAATATTTATAACTCCCTTCCAATTTGTAGCCATGAGCATCATTTTGTAGATAAATGTATTTCTATTTATTTATATCACACCTTTATTTTTATTTTTTTTACAAATAATTCTAGGCAGCGAACATATCCAACACATCTTCCTCCTATTTTCCCCACAACAACCACTTGTGAGGTGAGTTGGGCTGAAAGAGAATGACTGGCCCAAAGTCACCCAGCTGGCTTTCATGGCTAAGGTGGGACTTGAACACACAGTCTCTTGCTTTCTAGCCGGGTCCTTAACCACTAACTAAACTGGCTCCCATAGTATGCATGTAGTCTATAGTGCATAAACTACCAAACTGGTATCTAAACCTTGCTGACAAAGTGCTCCTACATCATTCGTCATAGTCCAGGTCATCTGGATGACTGAGAATTTCCGCAGACGTTACCAAACTGATAATTTACTAGTCTTATGCATGATTAAAGAAGCTTCAGTTAGCAATATCTAAAGCCTTTCTAGATCAGACAGGAGAAAGAGAGCTTTCTACTCCTATAATCGCCAGTCAGAATCCCACAGTAACTAACTAGCTAGTCATGCTAGTAACTTCTAATTTGTGAATAAAATTTATATTTCTAGGAATTTTAAGCTTGTCAGTGGAAATTATAGTCAGAACTAATAGATTTTATAGCAATTTCCTGAATAAATTTGTCAACTTTTTTAAAACAAAGTCTTCTGAGCTGTTATCATTACATGCTGTGATATGAGACTATTTAAACCAGGGGTGTCAAATTCGCAACATCACGTGGCATGACGTAACGTATCTCGACTTTTTTGCCATTGCTGGCAATGAGGTAGGCGTGATTTTGCTATGATGGATCCGGCCCACAGGCCAGCAGTTTGACACCCCTGCTTTAAACTGTTAAAAAATACTTGGTTTTGTCTGCCCTTAATTTCCCATCATTGGATAAGTCTGAATTCTGATATTATGAAATAGGAAGAAAAAATTATTTCTGTTTTCTCCATCTTTGTTGTCCTGTATTTTTTTTCTCTTTTTCCCAAACTTTTTAAATCCATTCTTAATTATGTACCATGGGATGTATCCTTTTTATGCTTGTACATGCACATCTGGCTACTTTCCATATATATCACTAATAACTGAGATAATAAGTTCAAAATCACTTCCTTCTGCATTATTTATTTCATCTGTTAACTCACACTGGATTTACCAAATTGCAGTTTGGAAGCTGAGTAATATGCAAGCAGAGGAAATTGTACGCATTTCCTTTACAGATCATTTTGTAATATGCATTGCTGCAATGACTTAGGCAAAAGATTTGCTCTTCAGAATTTCATATTCACTGTCTATACTCTATATCCAAACAAATTCAGCGACAGGGTGAAAAGTGTCACCCTAAATCATGTCAGCAATTTCCTGATAAATCTAGCTTCCCTTACTATTGTTTTGTGTTTAATATGTTATGCCTCATTTATGCTTGTAAAGTGAAGCGATATTTTGTAAAATATCTGCCCAAATTAAGACTAGAAGTTTTGTAAATTGTTTTGTTCAATAAACATTCTTGCTTTCATTCTTATCCCATTGTTCTCTCAAGCTTGTTGTTATATGTCTGCTTGCTGTTGTTTTTAGTGTAATGCTAAAATCTCTCAACAGTTTGATTCTTGCAGACCCATTCAAGACAAAATAGTCAAGCTGTTCTTTAATGAAAGCATTTTGGCTCAGGTAGACAATGAACTGTCTTGGTATTGGATTACTATTTGCAGAACAATAATCAAGTTTAGATTTGTAGACCTGGTTTTCAAGCATTATACTATTGTAATTAATGTATTAATGCCAGCAGGCACCAGCCACAAATCCATCAAGCAACTACTAATGCATTTCGTCTAGTAGAAAGCAAGAAAAAGAATTCTCACCAGAGTTTTCTCAAAGTTTTTAGAATATCAGAAAAAGAGGAGGGTTCTGCCTTGCTAGAGAGGAAAAAACCATAACTGTCTCCCAAGTTGTCTGTTATACAAGTTGGAAGAAAGAAAAAGATCTGTATCTAAGTTGACAAAAGAATTTTGATTGGATTCTCACATTGCATTAAACCATAACATATTTTGGCTTAACCTGATGAGTGAATCCATTCACTAGAAGCAGGATGATAGAATGGATATTTTTTAAAACACAATAAAGTATATTGGGGGTGGACCTAAGAATGATGTCTGTGACTTGAGTTTCTTTCCACCTTTATTTACAACTTGAGCTGTGACTTGTTCTAAGTTAGTTTCTCAGACTCCACTCTACTCTGCTGTTTTTAATCAGGTAAGAAATAGCAGGAAAGTAGCAGGAAAACTCTTAGGAGCTTTACACATTGCATGAAACTATAATGGTTTATTGAAACTGGAATTTCAGCTACTGTGATATAATAATAATAATAGTAACAACAACAATAATAATAATAAGTTGGAAGGGACCTTGGAGGTCATCAAGTCCAACCCCCTGCTCAGGCAGGTAACCCTGTTTATGAACTATAGCTTGTATTTTACTATTTGTGATTGACTAATGGAGTTTGTTCAACAAATTATAGATAAAATCATGGCTTTTCATTTTAGAAGAATGATTTCCAGTTAAAATGTGTGTTTACATGAGTTGTAGTGGTAAAGAATAGTGTTGGAATTGTACAGTTTTTTCCCCCAGTTCTGGTTTGGAAAAATACTGTATAGCTGTCCACAATTTATATCCAATTTGTATATATCTATAACAGTGGTTCTCAACCTTTTTAATGCTGCGACCCCCAACCGGTTGTAAGTCGAGGACTACTCAACCGGTCGTAAGTCGAGGACTACTCAACTGGTGCAGCACCATTTGCAGAATGGGACTTTTGGCGGACTCAGCAGGGCAGAGACAGCCTGGACAATTCCTATTGGCTTTTGAAAGCCAATAGAATTAGACTCTATTCAAGAGAGTCTATTCTATTAGCTTTCAAAAGCCAATAGAATAAAAGGGAGTAGCACAGCTAAGGAAAAGGGGAAAAAAATGGTGGACTGCGTTGTTTGGCGACCCCCGTGAAATGGTCGTTCGACCCCAAATGGGGTCCCGACCCACAAGTTGAGAACCACTGATCTATAATCACAAACACATTTTTATTATAGGCTTGTATTCCAGATTATGTGTGTTTTTATATAGAATGACTGTTTACTAATTCTACCAACCTATGGAACTTGCTGATAAATATGACTAAGACCATAATTTTATCATATTTATGTGTGTGCCAGATTTTACTTAATGTATTTTAAAATATATGCAATTTGGCACAGGAATGAAAATCCTCTTTTAGATATATATTTGAATGTTATGATTCCATGTCTAGATTATAGACAGATTGCGGTTTCCTTTGATGACTTTGCTCGTAATTAACACTAAAATGTTTAATGAATTCATTACTATAGTATATGTAAATATGTAAGCTAAATTTGTCTTATTTGAATCAAAAAATGAGGACCCCCAGATACTAGTTATTCCGTCAGCCCTCAGTAATTTTATTCAAACTTGGCCTTTTTATGTCTTGTGGACTTCAACTCCCAGAATTCCTCAGCCAGGCACACTGGCTGAGGAACTCTGGGAGTTGAAGTCCACAAGTCATAAAAGGGCCAAGTTTGAAGACCTCTGTTTTAGACCAATCATTCTTTTTCAGCCTTGCCTACTTCACAGAGTGGTCATTGTGGGAAAAATAAGCAAGAACACTAGGTATGTTGGCTTAAGTTTCTGAATAAAAGGCAAGTTATAAATAAAAGCTATAAAATAAATATTGAAGGGAAAATGGGAGTTATGTTGAGTAGATCAGTCGTGAGACAGAGTTGGGATGAACTTATGCTACCTCATGAAAAACATTTAAATATGAAATAATTTCCAAAGTTGGACAGTAGAACAAACATTCAGATGTATGTTTTACATATAAATAAAACAGCAGAGGCATGGATGAGAGTCTCTAGCAAGACACTGATCTGTGGCTTTACCTTTAGGTATGTTTATGAAGGGTATTGCTATTAATGTAAAAAAATAAAGCTTTTCCTGAAATACTGTGGAGTCAATTATGCATCCTTTAAAATATACCGTTTGTTTGAGGGGGGTGTAAAGGGGGTGTAAAACTTTATACAGTAATGAATGGGTTAGTTTGTAAGCTGCCACAATATAGTTATGGCTCATGTTCATCATATTTGAATATTCTGTTTTTCATTCTATGCAATAAATTCATGTTTTTTTTTTGTTTGAACATTAGATTTCAAACAGAATTAAAGGCTGTCTGGTAAATTGTTAAAGTAGCTGGGCAATTCAACCCATACTTCTATTTTCAAAATATTCTCTTTTATATAGTATGGACCTTTGTAAAGTTCTGACACAACTCATTTTTTCCTCAAAGGACACTATATGCAGGATCAGTTGCAACTCTGGGAGGTTGGAAACAATATTTTCTCTGACCAGTGGAGAAATGGTATAGAGGCTGATAGCATAGGGGAAACTTTTATTTCATCTCATTTGGAAGAAAGCTTTTTTTTCCTGAAAACTTGTCAAGATATGTTTACTATGTGAAAACTGACTATCATCCTGTATTTCACTTGAAAATAAATGGATTCAACTACCCCCCCATCCCCCAACCCTGAATTTAGACCTTCCATTCAGGACCGTACCCTTGGCCTTTAACTAGAGAAGGGAACACATATTTTATTACAGCGGGGTGGGGGCAGGAGTAAGACCATTGGAGGTATTTTATATTTAATTAATTCTGTACAGCTAGACCAGTGGTTCTCAACCTTTTTAATGCCGCGACCTCCAACCGGTCGTAAGTCGAGGACTACTCAACCGGTCGTAAGTCGAGGACTACTCAACTGGTGCAGCACCGTTTGCAGAATGGGACTTTTGGCGGGCTCAGCAGGGCAGAGACAGCCTGGACAATTCCTATTGGCTTTTGAAAGCCAATAGAATTAGACTCTATTCAAGAGAGTCTATTCTATTGGCTTTCAAAAGCCAATAGAATAAAAGGGAGTAGCACAGCTAAGGAAAAGGGGGAAAAAATGGCAGACTGCGTTGTTTGGCGACCTCCGAAATGGCCGTGAAATGGGGTCCTGACCCACAGGTTGAGAACCACTGAGCTAGACGATTTTGGTGGTGACTTGGAATCTCTTCAGAACAGGAGAATACGTACGTTTTGCTTTTGGGTCGGATGACTTTCAGCATTTCCCCTTAGAAACCTCTGTGTGTGTGTGTGTGTATGTATGTGTGTATATATATATATATATATATGTATGTATTTGTTTTCTGAGGTTTTCGCGGGTATTTGTATGTAGGTCTTTGGTTGTTCAGGTTTTCTCCCGCGTAAAATTGGAAGTGTCTTGGCGACGTTTCGATGAAGTCCCATTCGTCATCTTCAGGCTGGTGTTTTCAGCTTCGTGCTTTGAGCAGCAACATTGCTGCTCAAAGCACGAAGCTGAAAACACCAGCCTGAAGATGACGAATGGGACTTCGTCAAAACGTCGCCAAGACACTTCCAATTTTACGCGGGAGAAAACCCGAACAACCAAAGACCTACATATGTGTGTATGTATGTGTGTGTGTGTGTGTGTGTGTGTGTGTGTATATGCGTGTGTGTATACATATATACATACACACACACACACACACACACACACACACACACACACACACATATACATATATATAAAAAAGCTTAACGTTTATCTCTTCAAGAGAACTCCCGGTTTCTGCCTTCAAGGGAGGGAGTCGATTTTGCTGCCCGCTCCCTGCTCTAAGAAGCGCCCCTTCAGCAGAGAAGCCCGGCTTTATGTGTCGGCTTCGCTTTGGAGGGCGGGCAGCACCAGCTGCTCTAGAGCGAGGAGGAGGGGCGTGAGCAGGCCGATTTCTTTCCCTATCCTGTTCGGTGGCTGGAGTGGGGGAGTCTGCGTCCGTCCTCTTGGACTAGTTGCTATTGGCCGTAGTAAATGCCACTCGACGCTTCCTGCCTGCGCCGGGAGCTGAAAGAGAGGTTGCAGAAAGAGGAAGCGGTAAAGCTGAGCTGAGTCGAGAAGAGGGAGAGGTGCAGGGCGCGGTCCCTGTCATTGATCCGGGCTACTTCCCTCAATGTTCCCTCTCTTCCTTCCCTCTTAGGGCGGATTGGCCCTCGCTGTTTCCCTTGTCTATGCGAAAGACCGAGCCGGAGGTCGGGCAGAAAGGGCGGCGCGGACGAGAGGCAAAGCTAAACCGGGCGTTCCCGGAGAAGGCTTCAGGGAGAGAGCGCCTTTTCCTCTTCGTTGCCGTCCAAGAGCGACCCCAGCATGGAAGCTGTCGCCAAATACGATTTCAAAGCCACCGCAGACGATGAGCTCAGTTTCAAACGGGGAGATATTCTTAAGGTAAGTGGTGCACAAAGAGGCCAAGATTGCCCTCTTCAGGCTTTCTCCGAAATGATTGTCTTTAGAATCTCCGTCATATCATTCCTACAGACCTTGTATCCCTCCCGCCTCCCACACGTTGAATTTGTCTTTGTTCATTTGGTGTACAAATTGCCTTTTGGTACTTTTACTATTCATGTAAAAAGGTTGAGTGGTAGAGCTGCACTAATGTTTTATTGCAACTTGCTGTATGATACTGCAGGTTTGGGTAGTTGTCAGTTATTTCCTTCCCATTTTAAATGTCTGTTTCCTTCTCGCTTTGGTATTGTCAAAGCTGCTACTAAGCAAGAAAGAATTCTTGCCAGTGAGTGCTAAAAACGGCAATTTTACTTTGTATGTATCAGTTCTGCTTAGGAATATTCTTCCGCTACCCTATGTTATATTCTTCTGACAACATACTTTTTAAACTGTGGTTTCTTATTTGTATGTACATCTATCAACCGAAGATAGTAACATTAATGCATCTTGAAAAGGAAGCTTTGTGTGTGGACTTCAACTCCCAGAATTCCTCAGCAAAGATTGTTATAGTTAAGGATTCTGAGAATTGAAGGCCACATACTTGAAGTTGCCAAAGCTGGGAAACACTGCCACAGTTCATGAAAAGTAATAGTGTAATATACTACTGCTCGTTTTGCTTTCCTTATATTTTCCTTATATATTTCCTTAGAATTACTGAGGAAAGAAGGGATCTTGGAGGTCTTTATAAAAAAATGCTACTTTTTTTCTTTTGTTTCCTCTCAGAGAAAATCAAATTAGCTTATAAGTTCAGTTAATATAGAAGTAAAGGAATACATTATTTGATGTATAAATTTCATGTTCAATTTGAAATCTCTATTTTGTTAAGCTAATAAAACAAAGTGATAGTAGTTGAGCATCAAGGTAAATATAGAATATAGTATGGTTAACCTCTTCTGGAATATAGTTCATAGTTTTTATAAGTATATAGAGTCTGGGAACAGTTTGTAAACAAAATACAACTATATAATGCAGCAGGACAATAAAGTGTTTTAATTTTAAAATATATCTCACAATTCTGGCTAAAGGCTACAAGGTAATAAAAATAAATGGATATAAAAAGTTAAATCAGGCCTGCTTAAGCTTTAGGGTGGGATATTTATAATGTCAAACTGTAAATGTGTTTGGTCCTCCTTCTTTGTACTAAGAAAAGATAAAACTCAGATGCTATATTTGGGGAGCAAAAGAAAAGGCTGGAGGACTTAAATCAGATTAGCCTTATTTTTCCTGGGTTCATGTTAGATTGAATTGTATATATTAATGTTAATAGTTTAGTCACTAATATTTGGAACTTTGTTATTTTTTCTTCACCAATGACATATTTATTAATATCTGATCCTGACATTAATAATGTGGTACATCTAATTCAGTGAAGTGGGGAAGGGAAACTAATATTCATAGATTCCTTCCAATATAGTTAACATTTAGTAAGGGGATCAAGTCACAGGGAAAAACCCTCCATTGTGCCTGAAAGAATGGTATTCCTTTCAAGTTCCTATTTAAAATTATCCTTGCCTGCAATGTTGGATATAGCAGCACAGTTGTTGAATCATTTTTAAAGAACATGCATTGAAGCCTTACTTCATCTCATATTGCATTGCTTCCTTGGTTTCATCCAACATTCAAAACCAAAAATAGGTGTCATATGATTTATAAAACTGGTATTGAAAATAATTAATTCTACTGAATTAATTCAATTTCAGATTCTAGTTTAGCCCGGATCAAATCTCACAATGTATCTTGAGGATGGATTCAATTTAAAACAACTTGGTTCAAATTATCCAATTTATAGTCAGATAACTGAATTAGCAAAGTTCTATATTCATTAGTACTTTAAAAGAGAAATATGTATTAGGTTTTGATGTGTTTCTATATCACAATTGGAAAATATAACATTTGTTCATCAATACTAAGTGGAAGCACAATTGAAACCTAGATATTTTTATCTGACATACAATCAACTTTTTTCTTCTTTCATCAATTCTTGAGAAAGAAAAGGTTCTGAAATAAATATGGATGAATGGATTGAGGTGAAAATCAGTGAAATAGTGAAATCTTTTCTGAATTGGTTCCAAAGTTACTTGTACTTCTATTGGAATTAATATCTGAGAATTTAATAACGTTGGCTGGGTCCAACACATTTATCATTATACTTCACAGTCCTTATTAGGTAATTAATTATAAATTAATGAAGCTTTTTGTTTCAGCTTCAGGTCAGGATTTAGTTGTACTTTTTTCCCAACTGATTGTGTTTTTGCTTTTTTCTATTAACTAATGAAATATATCTATAAAGTATAGGAATTATGAAGGGAAGGCCATAGAAGTTAACAATTTGTTTGGATTTACAATCTTGCTAAATTATCCTTTCACTTCTTATATGGCCACACTGAAGAATATTGATGAATATATGCAGGTAATCCTCGTCTTACAACAGTTCATTTAGTGACCGACATTACAACAGCACTGAAAAAAATGACTTAAGACCATTTCTCACACTTATGACAGTTGCAGCATCCCTATAGTCACTTGGTTTACATTTGGATGCTTGACTACTGGTTCATATTTATGATGGTCACATTGTCCCAGAGTTGTGATCAGCTTTTGCAAACTTCTGGCAAGCAAAGTCAATGGGGAAGCCAGATTCACTTAACAACCGGGTTACTAATATAACAACTGCAGTGTTTCACTTAACAAATGTAGCAAGAAAAGTCGTAAAATGGGGCAAAACTCACTAACAAATTTCTCAGTTAACAACATAAATTCTGGGCTCAATTGTGGTTATAAGTCAAGGACTACCTTTATTAACTATATTCACATTATTTTAATTATAACGTGCCATTCTCAGTATGTCTTAAAAATGGTACTTTCAAAAGGAATAGGTTTGTATTGCTCTTCAACACTTGAATGATTAGAAATGTCCTTCTATAGTGTTGGGGAAGAAAACAAAATGCATGTTCTTGGACAAATTTTCACTAAATCGTCTTTAAAAATGTTATTTATAAGTATTGACACTGGAGGAAATGCATATATTCAGTTCTTGGCTATCACTTGAACTGCAACTGTTACCTACTTGTTCAGTAGTAACCTATGTTCCAAAAGCAAATAAACCTTTGATTCAAAATTGTGTAAATTTGTTCAGCTCTGTGTTTGTATATGTGAGACTATAGTATGATAAGTTTTGCTTCTCACTTTGAAAATAGGGAAATTTGCCTATTCTCAATCAACTATCACAATATACTGCTACCTGGCAAGGAAAACAGATTTTTTTTCATTTGCCTTACAAAACGTTAGAGATTATTTTTGTACTGTTTAGATGATATGTTTTATACTTCTCCCAAACAACATTAAACTAGGCATGTTGTTTTACATCATTTGTATTTATAAACGACGTCTGCCAACTAGGCAAAATAGGTCAATACATAATAAAATCAAGAAAATAATTATACAGTATAATTTGAGAACAGCCTTAAAATGAGAGAGTAACAAAAGTCATATATTAAAGCCAGAGAGTAGGAGCTCGGAACAAAACATCCTGTGTTTGTCTTATGTGGGAATTCGAAACTAGTAATTGTTCCTGTTTTTGTCCTAAGGCTACAAAATATATAACCAGCATGTTAAACTGAACAAAGGAACCGATGATCAATATTGTAAGAATAATGAAATGTACTTTTGATTTAAAAGGAGGTGGGCTGCAGCATTTTGTCTCATCTTAAAGGCTCAATTATGTTCTGGATCATTTTCAAGGCCCTAAAATGTACGGAATGTGGGTTGTGGATCACAACCTCTGTAGGATTTCATTTAATCCCCAACCTGTCTGCCTTTAGAAGAGAAGGCAAGATACATATCAGATGGACATACTCCTAGTTCCTTCCCTTAAATATTGCCACCTTATGGGAGCTAGAAAGCATGTGTTTTCCATGGTAGCCCCTGCCCTATGGAACACCATTGCTTTTGAAGTTGGGCTGCCTTCTAGCCTTCAAAAAAGCAGTGAAGGCTTGGCTTTTCCCCTAATCTCTGAGATAGGAGGAGGTGACTCTGTGTTGGAAACATAACTTGGTGCTAGGTTTTTTGTTTTTAATGTTTGTGGTTTTAGTAGTTTTAATATGGTTTTTATGTTTTCGTTAGTGATATTTTAATTCTTTTTTTTTAAGACAAATTTTATTGTTTTTTTCATTTTACAGACAAGTGCTTACGAAACAGCGTGGTGGCAGGGCAATCAATTATCCACACAACAAAATCATACTCATAAAGTTCAGATTAAATCATTAAAAAAAACCCTCTCTTTCCCCTCTAATAACATATTATATTCAAATTGATATATTTCAATACAGCTAGATCAATCCTCAATAACCTTTCATCTAAATAGATCCACAAATCCAGATCCTGTATGAAGTTTACTTATTTCAATTACTATATTCCATATTTCTAATCTGAGTACATAGTTAACACTTTGGGAGTCTCCCCATTACCTTTTTCCTTAACATATTCAATAAACATTTATTAATATCATTTCTTACATTTCCCTATTCTTCTTCTATTACAAAGTAACTATCAGTTCTAATGTGTATATAAAAAAGTACCGTATATTAGTTCATATCAGAAAAGAAAAAGAGCAAAGAAAAAAAACAAAGAACAAAACAGAAAAAAGTGGAAAAAAATACCTTTCTATTTCTATTATACTTTATAATCTAACAATCAATCCCTCAATATCAATACTTGATATTTTAATTCTTGATTGATAGCTGCCCAGAGTTTGATATAAAATGGGCAACTATATAAATGTTTCAAATAATAAATATATTTTTGCAAGATTCTTAATGTTAGCATTTTAACTTTGTAATGTTTCATTCTGTGATCTGTAGATGTTAACCTCTCTTCAGTATTCTTTTGAGTAGAAAGCAGGATGTCAACTGAATTAAAAATAATTTAAAAACTTTGATACGTTCATATTATGCATAAAGAGTTCTGAGTTCCTAAGAAATGGTGAAACCTCCAAATTAGATATAAAACATGTTCATGACGATTGTTAGCACTTGTATCTGCAGATATAACGTTCAGTGCAGGAATTGAAAATTAGAAATATACTGCTTTAGTACTTGCAGATGACTACAGTACATCCATTCTAAAATGTGAAGTTCATTTCCTGTGCATCTTGGATATTGTTGTATTTTAGAAATGAAAATAGTAGAATGCATATTCAGGTGTTCATTGGGTTAATTTTTAACCATGTTGTCTGATTATTTTGTAACTTGAATTATTTAGTATCTTTCATGATGCATTTAGGCTTCTTTGGTAATACTTTAGCTTCTATAGGCTGCCAACTGAGAAGGCCAATAGGCTACCCAGTATTATTGCTTAAAATCTAATGTGCTTCTGGCAAATAAATTCTTAACTCTGTTGGGATCTCTGCCAGCTGGCAACTGTTCAGATATAAAGTGCATCAATGCTGCTTATGATTTGGCACATGATGGAGAAAGGATAGATGTCCACATTTACCCTGGTTGATAATGAAATGAAGTCCATCCTTTATCTTGATTTAATATACTGTAGCACATCATAAGAATAGGCAACAGCTTATTTTCTAGTGATAAATGCACTATGTTTTCACTACTTAGACAATATCAGTAGAGATGGAAAACATTGTGTAAAGTGATTAGTAGACTGCTAATATTGGAGGTGTTGAAAATCCATGAATGCTATGTTGACAAACCAGAGCAAGATGTATTGTCATCTAACTGGAAATATATTGCTTTTAAACAAAAAATTCAACAAACATCAGCTAGGGTGGGGGTTTTTTGCATTATTTTAGAAGGGGCATGTGTGAATGTTCACATTTTTAAATGGCATTCACATTATTTTTCAGTATGCTTTTTATGTTTCTTTTGAATCAGAAGTCAAGTAGAATTGTTCCAAAGAGTTGTTGCTGATCTTGCATTTTCAGTTCTTGCATAAAAAACAAATTTGAAGTTCACTGCATAAGGAACATATTTGTGAACGAGGTCAGCAAGTAATAATAGGGTTTCTTACCTAGGTTTCCTTTTCCATTTCACAGTGTAATTGTTGTTATTTGCTGCAGAGTCATGTTGAGGTTGGCAGTCTGATAAAAGCTCACTTCTAAAAACAGCAAATTAAATACGTCTCTTGTGTTTGCTAGATGGAAACACTACACAGTAACCTGATTGTGGTGGATGACTTGGTCATATTTCCTAATGCCAAACATTCCCTGTACCTGGGAAACTAACATCCTGGAGGTTAATCCAGCTTTTTCTCTGACATGTTTTTGACCCAAAAGTTGCACTATAATGATCCATCTTATCATTTAAAATGTGAGAAAGAATATCTTAAAACCTTTTTTGAAAGTGCATTCCTAACATAGCAATGACATTTTTATTAATATTTAAGACTAATGAGCTGTGTTACCCTAAACCAGCGGTAGGCAACCTTGGCTCTTTTATGACTCGTGGACTTCAACTCCCAGAATTGGGAGTTGGCTCAGGAATTCTGGGAGTTGAAGTCCACGAGTCATAAAAGAGCCAAGGTTGCCTACCTCTGCCCTAAACCATGATTTATTTAACCACAGATCATATTGGTTAAGCCAGAAACATGATTTACCAACCAGTGAATTGGTTCATGCAACATTCTAAAATTAAAACAATGTTTCAAAGAATGTTGCATGAATATCTGTAATTTTTGATTATATGATGAAGCATTGAGTTAAATGTATGGCTTGTTACAAATTTCATGTCTCCACATTCCATGGTTTGACATGAATTCATGTTTATATACTGTATATTAATTTCTGAATCACAAAGTAATAAAAACTGAATTATTAAAAGTTTCTGTAATGCAGTATTGTTGAATTAGAAATGAATAATAGAGTTAATAATTAGGGTTCTGCAGAGGTCTGGATTCAAAGAGCAAAACGTGATTTGGAATGTTTATGCATGTTGCACTTCTCAGGAACACCTGAAAGCAGTTGTGTCTTTTCCTGGGATTGAGCAACTGCCTTGCATTTTGAGGGCAGGAGAATTTTATATAGTTAAAGACCATTCTGGCTGGTGCTACATAAATTCTGAATGACATTTCACCATTATTTCCACCCTAGGAAATAACGAAAACGGTTTTAATTGGGGGCATAAGAGAGCCACCACTGGAATTATAAGGTAGCGTAAAATTAGTGAAAAATCTACACCTATTTTTCAAAAAAAAATTAACAAAATTAATGTATTTATAATTCTAATTTAATGTTTCCAATACTGGCGAATATCTGTAGCTTGGGTGTAAGATAAGGTGAAGGTTCATTCTCTGAGCTTGTGGGTTGGTTTCCAAACGTTTCATTACCAGGCTAGGTAACATCTTCAGCAGAGTATTCAGCACTCAGCTGAATATATTACCTAGCCTGGTAACAAAACACTCAGAAACAACCCACAAGCTCAGAGAATGAACCTTCACCCTCACAGTTTAATGTATTTATAATATAATTATTGGGAAAAAGAGATAATGTGTTTATATTATAGGACAGTATTTCTCAACTCTTGGTATCCATACCCCGTAGTATGCAAACATAATTTAGGACAGTGGTTCTCAACCTTTCTAATGCCGTGACCCCATAATACAGTTCCCCATGTTGTGGTGACCCCCAAGTGGGTGTGGCCACCAATAAGAGGGAGTAGGAAAGCTAGGGAAAAGGGAAAAAAATGGCGGACAGCATGGTTTGGCGACCCCCGTGAAATGGTTGTTCGACCCCAAATGGGGTCCCGACCCACAGGTTGAGAACCACTGATTTAGGATATACTATCTCCCCAGGTAAGAGATGAAGATAGCCAGATTAAAACAAACAGATTACAATCTGACTGTTTCTGGGCGTCCAGAATCTGACCCCCAGGGAGAGGGAGGATATTGCCAAGAGGAGCAGATTGGCTTGTTGGTCTAGGAATGACAATGCAGAGAACAAAGGTGATGCCTTCCTGCTATAGTCACAATTAAAGCTGCCTTATGGGATCCTGCGTCTCCTAGACTGGTGAAGGGAGAAAGACCAGAAGATGCAGTCATGAGGTTGGGTGCTTGTGAGCTAAGGGCCACTATGCTGGGTAGCTATTTTATTTTGGTTAAAACAATCCAATGCAGAAAAATTACTTGATTTTGAATGAAAGTGCGCTTTATTGTATCATTATCCCAAGTGCGGTGTAATATCTCTTAAAGAAAAATTTGAAATATTACATCAGATTCAGTTGGCTTTTCATTATTTTAGAAGCACAATGGCTCTAGCAGTTAAAGATGACTGTTGACAGCCCTGGGTTGAGATCCTGTTACTCGCCCCGGCTCCTGCCCACCTAGCAGTTTGAAAGCATGCAAATGCGAGTAGATAAATAGGTAACACTTCGGTGGGAAGGTAACAGTGTTCTACCCGCCTCAGTGTAAAGTCATGTTGGCCGTATGACCACAAAAACGTCTGGAAAATCCTGGCTCCCTCAGCTAAGAAACGATGAGCCTCACCCCTTAGAATCGGACATGACTGGACAAGGGAAACTTTTCATTGTTTGGATTAAATTTGGGGAGCATTTTTTTTTATTTTGCATTGTTAGCAAGCTGCCATTATTTAAGTACAGTTTTTGAGTTAGGGGAGTAGAACCTATATCTATTAACATAATGTCTGTGAATATAATCCCTGTTCTCTAGTGGGCTCCTATCCACATACAACTCAGCCCATTTCTGCCTTGCTTTTGAAATCAGCCATAATTGACTAGGCCTGTCCCCTAGTCAATTGTGGCTGATTGAGCAGCATAGTTTATTGTAGTTTTTTTCCCCCCTCACATGATGCAGATGAAGTGGATGGATGTTGTAAACGTTCCTGCATGTTAGAATTCTTAATCTCTTTTTAACATGCTCCTCCTGGAGCTGATCAGTGACTGATCAGAGAGACAAAATACCGTTTTTGACAACAAGTGCGTATCCTTTCAATAATGTTGTAAGGCTGGTAACAGCTCCCACCCCAATCTTGTAAGCCTAATAATTATACAATCTCGCTAGGTTTTTTTTTTTAATCTTCTTTTCCATCCCTTTTACAGAGTGGGAATTCTAAAAAGGAAATGCTTTACCATGCTTACTGTGTCGTTCCAGGAATCAAAATCAACAGTGGTCGATGCTTTTTATGACATCTCTGTTTGTAGTGGTCTTTATTCTTGGGGGGGGGGGCTGTTCTGTAGCCACGCTCACAATGCCTCCTTGACCTGCCAAGAACATACCCCACCCACTGGCCCCACTGCGTGTGACCTTTTACTTCCACCTTTATTTCAAATCACCCTTCTGCCAAAGCAGCTCAAAGACGGTTTCTCATGCTCCCCCATTGTAGCAGTGATCTCCATATGATCTTATCTCAAGAATCTGCACGTAAGTGATACAGGGCTCATTAATGCACGTGGAGGAGGCCTGAGATGATAGCTTCTTTGTGAATATTGTGGTCCAGTTGGCTGGTTTCCTGTGGGACCACCTCCTCTGCCTGCCTCTCCCACTCCTCAATCCTCTATAAGGAAGATTAGATTTTCAGATTTCAGATTTACTTTTCTTTTTCTGTTGATTAACAACAGGGTGGCTATCCAGGCAGCTGGTATACTTAAAGATTGGCTTGACAAATATTGTATATTGGAAATTGTAAATGAACTGTAGTGTAAGAACTCTGCTCTTGTGCTTCCTCTGTGGCTGCCATCTTTTAGTCCTTTTATGATGGAATTATGCTTTATAAAATGGTCAGTTGAAAGCAATAACATGCTGAATGTTTTGCAATTATTTTGTGTTCAATGCTTTAGGGATTGCTTGCTTGTTCATTTACAGAGGTTGTATGATTGACAGCCCTATGGAGCAAGAAAAAAAAATGGCAGAGTTGCAGGGTGGCACTTGGTGGTGGCTTTGCAAACCGTCGCTTATGTGAGCTGGAATTGGGCATCCAATTGCTAAGTACAGACCTTGGATTTTGGGACAATAAAGCAGAGTAGGCAGTAATGCACAGTAGATCCCTCCTGGCTATATAACAAGAGCATACTTTGAGTGCAGTCTGATTTAAGACATCATCACAGGATGAAATAAAGGGTTTGTGGCTTGTGTGGATTTGGTTTGTAGCCAGCAAGATGAACAGAGTCAGATACAAACATAAAAGAAGGACCTGGCACTGCCAGTTGGTTTGGGGCACCAAAGGAGGAGCTTCATGTTGGAGGTGGCTTATAGATCAATATCAGATCTCACCTCTCCCCATCTTGCTGCCCATCCTCCCCATCTTTTAGTTACCGTAGTTTGTATTTTATATTTTGTATTTTTATAGTTTTGTAGCATTCTATTTACATAGTTTTATTTTTTAGTATTGTAAGCCTCCCAGAGCTACCAGGTGGTAAGATCGGCGACCAATGAATTTGATAGAATTGGATAGACAGACAGACATAGAATAAGTCAGATTCATTTGCAGTTTCTTTTTAACGGCAACATGAAGAATTTCACTCAAAAACCATATTAATGATGAAGGTAATTATTTAGCTAGTAAGAACCTGCTGTATTATAATACACAAATGTGAGTTTCTATATTTGGAAACACTATTTCTTAAATTTTCAAATAACATCTCTGTTACCATAGCCCTTGTTTAATTTGCATGTATATTTAAAGTAGACTAAAATGACTCACAAAGTGCATGTAGAACATTAGAACCATTACATAAAATCAAGCATCTGACTTCTTAAAATAATTGTAATTGCATTTCTTTTAGTATAGTGGTTCTCAGCCTTTCATATTTTATATTCCCATAATCATTTCAACATAGAACCTGGGTTTTACAGGATAAAAATAAACAAGACACACAAAAAGACCAAAGTCCGGTGTTTACAGGCATCCTGTTACCATATTTTACCATTCAGTAATTTATTTATCATATTTGTATAGCTGCCCAAATCACATATGACTCTGGACAGTATACAGCACTCAAATAAAATAAATCAATAAATACACAAAAAGTCACAATTTTAAAAATAACTATCACAAGCACACAAAACAGAGGAGAGGATGATATTAACCACAGTAAGGGAGCCATCACAAAATCTCCCTGGTCCCCTAGACCTCCAAGCTTGATAATATAGCCAGGTCTTGAGGGACTTGCACAATGTTGGGAGGGATAGAGCTAATCTCACTTCTGGGGGAGAAGAATCCACAAGATGGACGCCATGGCAAAGAAGGCCCACCTCCAGTGGTGCCAGATACAATTCCCTGGCAGACGGGACCTGTAGTATGCGTCCTCTGCCAGACAGATGGGTTGGGCAGATATAATCAGGGAGAGGCAGAAAACTGCCTTATGCCATGAAAGGCTTTAAAGATCAAAAGCAGCACCTTGAATTGGACCTGGAAGCAAACCAGCAACAAAGCAGAGGTGTACCACTTTAGGGGCACACGTAACTTTACTTTTGCATTTTGCGGCATCTGAAGCTTCTGGATACTCTTCAAAGGCAGCCCCATGTAGAGTGCCTTATTCTGTCTATAGCAGCAAAGTAAGACTCAGCTGTGTATGCACTTGCAAGCCTGGGTTTATTTCTTAGCTGGTTTCCAAGGGGCACTCCCCACCCCCACCTGTCTGTGGAGAAATGATTGGATGTCTTGTTGCTTGAATAGGCCAAAAGTAGTGCAAGAGGAAGGCTCTAAGCAGGTAGAGGGGAAATCATATTGCTATCACACTTGTGGGTTTAGAAAGGGAGCTAACCTTAGCAAACTTCAAGGATATTATTTCGTTTATTTATCTTCCAAGCAGATGATGCCCTGAGGTTTGCTGATCTGATGTGGACAAGGACTGCTTCAGGAAAATGGGGGAAAGCAGGCACAAAAGCCCAGGAAGGAGGCAGCTGACAGACCAACAACACTACCTGCCTTATGTTGTGGATTGCTAGGGAGTTGTAGTATTCTACCTGAATTGCCATGCTTGTGGGTGTTGATGAAAATAAACTGTTTCAGCAGGTTTCCAGCAGTGCTCCTGGTCCTTAAAACCAACAGTGTCTTTATAGAGAAAAATCAAAGTATGCTGGAGTTATTGCAACAACTAATTGTGAAGAAAAGCTTTCAGTTGACTTGCGTTACAATTGTATCATTATACTCCCAGACATTTAATTAAATGTCTGTAGATTCAGTTTTGTGTGGGCCTGCATGATACTTTTCTTATATTTGTACCATAATGTTTCTGGATTGCTTATAGGAGAGCTTGCCCACTCATGCAATTCACTTTGGGGAGTGGAAGATTACTCTTGAGTTATTGCTGAGTTAGCAGTTGTAACAGACGACCTAGTATATTTGACTAAATCAGCTTTAATTTTTCATGATAGCAGTTTAATATTTAACGGTGTTAGTTTGAGAACTAAGTTCTTACATTGTTCTCGGAAGCAATGGGTTCCGAGTGTTCTTGGGTAAGAGAACACTGATGTGTTTCAAAATTTAGAATTCTAAAGCATCTTGCCATGTGGGGAATAGCCCATCATAGGGATCAACTCTGTGTGCTTCAAACTGATAACTGTTTCTAAATTACTTGATTAGGATTTTAGACTTTTTCAGGATGGTGAGTATACCATAAATTAATAAAGTAGTACACCTGTTTTTTTCTTTTTATATAGAGCAGTGTTTCTCAACCTTGACAATTTTAAGGCATGTGGACTTCAACTCCCAGAATTCCACAGCCAGCACTGCTGGCTGTGGAATTCTGGGAGTTGAAGTCCACATGCCTTAAAATTGTCAAGGTTGAGAAACACTGATATAGAGGGAGTTGATAAGGTAGGAGTTAGATACGGCACATAAGCAGTCAGTACAAATTAGGCTTCTTCAGCAATTCATATTTGAATGCAAAAAAGTGTTTCAGAGCATGCAGGTGATGCCTGCCAACACACGTTTAAAGTGACTCTATGGGGTTTTTTGGGATCACATTGCAGGTGCAAAGGGCAGCCACAAAATCAAAGAGGGAAAAAAAGACTTCCTTAAAGAGTTGCAGACAGGTTTTACATAAGTAGTTCCATGAATTCTGAAACACCTTCATGCATTTGAGTCCAAAGTGCTGCCCAAGCCCTAATACAAATAATATCTGGTAGTTTGCCAGTACTCCAGTAGCATAAACAAAATGGAAAGTATGAGGTAAGGTAGGATGAGTACATAAACCTGGAACAGACGGTTAAGCAATTACAGCTACATTTTGAAAGACTGCAATTATTTTCAAGTTATTTTGTTTGTACTAAATACATCTGAGAGACAATTATTTTGCCCAGATTCTTACATCTAAATGAAGACTAGTATTTACTTAATTCTGTTGCATTATTAATTAATTGCATTTGTAATTTTCTGTGCAATATAAAAGGAGTACAGACATGTTGATCCAAAAATAGAATCGTAACATCAAAAGCAACACAAAGTAATTTTTTATAATTTGATTTATATCCCGCCTTTCTTCCAGAATGTTATGTACTCAAGACAGCATATATTGCATCCCCTACTCCATTTTTTTCTCCCACAACAACAAACTGTTAGGTGGTTAGGCTGGGAAAGAGTGATTAAGTCCAGAGTTAACCCAATATGCTTTTGTGATATTGATGGACTTTTCCAATCTTAATCACACACCATATCTCGGCTTTTTAATCTTTTTACTCTTGAAAAATCCTTGAAATAATTTTCGGGTATTAGGGAAAACCTGCATAAAAATAGCAGAATATACAAAAACTACACTATGTGTAACTGTACAATGCAACCCACACGTTACAATGTTTATACCAATAGCAAAGCAATAGGCTTGATGCATAAAAATGTCCATTGTGATATTAGTGGTGTGCAAAGTTAAAAATTTCATGGAACTCCGGTTGAGAAAGGTTGCCTTATCTATTACAGGTAGTCCTCAACGTACAATCACAATTGAGCCCAAAATTTCTATTTTTAAGTGAGACATTTGTTAAGAGAGTTTTGCCCCATTTTATGACATTTCTTATCACAGTAGTTAAGTGAATCGTTGAAGTTGTTAAGTTAGTAACGTGGTTGTTAAGTGAATCTGGCATCCCTATTGACTTTGCTGGTAGAAGGTTGCAAAAGGGGATCACATGACTCCAGGATGCTGCAACTGTCATAAATATGAGCCAGTTGCCAAGCATCTGAATTTTGATCATGTGACCATGGGGATGCTGCAACAGTCATAAGTGACAACTGCTGTTGTAACTTGGAATGGTCACTAAATGAACTGTTGTAAGTCGAGGACTATCTGTATTTCAGTTTGGATCTACCACAACTAGATTAAAAATAACCATCGATTTTAACCCTTTGAGGCCTAATTAAACACCTTCAACAAAGAGAAGAGTTTTCATCGAGCGCTGTAAGAACCACATGACACCCAACACATAAAATGGCTTCCAGTGCAGTCTCCTAGATCCTGTGGGTAATCTTTGCCCTATCTTAAAATCATGAGTCATTTTCAGAAATACATATAAACTTTCAATCACAAGTTTAATATTAAAATACTAAGATAGTAAAATGAATGTACTATATTTTTCAGTGCTAAGATTGTCTATCACATTAGAGAGTTATGTGCAACAATCTTAATGAAATTTAATTTTACACTTAAGCCTATGAGAAAAGAAATTGTATTCCCTCCTTAAGTCCCCTTAAAACTTTTGAAGTTGGCTTCTATTTGAAAATCACTTTTCCTTCTAGCCTGCCACTGAATTTTGAAATCAGTGTGGTGTATTACAAAACAGTTTTAAAAATGTATTTCCACCATCAGCTACTTGTACACATTAGGGCCTGCATAGAAAATTCAAGAACTGCCCCTTCTAAAATAATTATTTATGGAGATGGAACATTATATTAGATACAACTATGGATGGATATTACTAATATGTTTTTAAAATGATATATTCAAGCATGTTAGTGATGTCACTTCACTACCACATCTAACTCTATGTTCTGTCTGAAAGCTTATTTTTCACAAAATATAGTTATGAAAAAGAAAAGGATGGTCTTATGAGAGTGATCAGTTTCCAAATATTTTTCTGCATTTGGTTTAATTAACTTTATGGTTAGCAATGTTGCAGCTGCTTTGTTAAAGAGTCAGCTGCTATCTTGTCGTGTATTAAATTGAGTATCAACATTTTAGTTAGACTAAAAATTATGGAGACATAATTTTTGCTTTCAAAAGATAAAGTTCTTATATTCACTTCTGACTGTCAAGTATTAAAATATTTCTAATAACATAGCAAATACAAATTTAAGTGGAATATATTTCATTTATGTTGATTTTGAGATTTATAGTAGCTTGTTGGCCATCCAACTATCATTTTAGAGAATTAAGTTTAAGCAATAAAATGTTTGTTCCTTGCTTTTGTATTATTCATTTGTGCGTTAAGATTTGTAGGTGTTCAAGAATCATAAGATTTCTAAGAAGCATCTGTGACTATTTATTTGAACTACAATCTGCAGACCTTTTTGTTCTGTTTTATACCTTGGAGAAAATAGGAATGAGATGGTGCTCTCCACTGGACTCTTCTATTACAACAATAAAGATGCTATTGGCCATAGATGTTTGGCATAGCTAGTTATCAAAACTTGCTTAATTATCTGTAGGATTAGGTAGGCTTTTATTGATCTTGTGGGTTTAATGTTTATAATTACTATATTCCACAAGGTTAGGGTGCTACATTGCTGGCCCATGAAAGTGCAACAAACAAGTAGAAATCAGACCAGGTTCTAGAAAGGTGAGAAAATCTGTATACTTACAGGTAGACTTTTAATATCATTTTTCTTCATATATTTCTCTAACACTTTTACAATATATTTTTTTCGCTTTCTAAATTCTTTGTTTTAGTGGCTCTTAAAAATTGTATGGCATAGATATGTTTTTTATTTGCTTCTTAAAGCCAAAGATATAATGTGTATTGATTTATGTCATTGCTGTCTGTAGTCATTGTTTTATGAAGATGAAATTCCTATTACATGGGTTGTTTATCCTTTCTCCAGTGTCTGCTGTAACAAAAAAAGGACCTCTTCAGAACATTTTTTTTCTTTAATATGAGATGTGGCCACTTCATAATCAAGTAGTTTTCATAAAGGAATTTTATATTACACACTCATGTTTTGGAGAACGTTATCTCTAATCATAACTGTTAAAACAACTGAGCAACCATATTATAGGAAGAACTTTTAAATTATTTTAGCATTAAGTCTGCAGTAATTTTCTAAGCGATGGGCAGTCATTATCCCTTTGTCTGAATTATTCTTTGAAAATGAGTAAGAGCTTCACGAGTCTGATTGCCCAAACTCATTAGAAAAGGGAGTGCACAACTTTTTTTGCTCAAGGGCTGTACAGGGCTTTCCATGACATGCTGAAGCTACACTTCAAATGGGAATTAAGCCACTTTTTATTTATACATTTTTTTTTTGTAGGCATTATAGCAAAGCATCCCTCCTAATATACTTTTTTTCTTTCTTTACTGGTGGGAATTTTGAGAATCCTTCTTTCAGCTTATGGAACTGAAGATTTAACAATCTCCCCCAGATTCCTCAAAATCTTTGCAAGGATGACCTACAAAATTTAGTGATGTAAATTCAGAAAGGTGATATGTGAAGAAATGCTAGGTGCAAAAGCAACTTCTCAAGAATTAGTCTCATTTACAGAAAAAGTGTTTCTGATGAGTAATTTTTACAGATACTGACATGCCAAGAATTAACTGACATGCCAAGAATTAACAGTTGAGCCTTTGTGAGAGTCTAGATTATAAAAGCATTTAAATGTTATGAAAACCAAGAGCGGAACAATATCTACGATCTGGCATTTGTTTCTGATAGAATCTTTGTTTGCTGTAATTTTGCATCTTCCAGCCATTTAAACTGCCTTTATAACTTGCCTATTTTATCTAGACATGGTTTCCTTTAGATCAGATTGTTTTGTTTAGTTTGCATTGCTTTTTTCTTGTTCCTTTCATCTTTCCTCAGCCATTTTGCAAACCTGAATCAGAATTAAAGCTACAATATAGAATATTTTTACACACATATTCAGATTGCTTTCATCAGTAAGCAATCTATTCCATGAAACCTAGTAGTTGTAAGGATGCGGTGTATACTTTTAGCAGCACAACCTTTTTCTTAACGTTGACATTTTCCTATGAATTTCGAGAAAAGAGTTGAAGGATCATTATTATCATTTTTTAAAATTCTGTAAAAAAGCAACAAAACATTTGTGAAAATTTAAATGTGTTGCATAAATATTCGTGTATCATAAACGTTTTTGCAGCAGGCATGGCGAGGTGAGCTGCTATGCTTGAGAATTGGAAGCTTCTCCAGCACTGGAGATGGATAATCCACGCAGTGGGTTGAGACTGTATTCCTGGCCAATCAGATCAGTCAGCCAAAGTTGCCACGCCCCGTCTTGGACCATGATCCTCCAGTCTTGACTGATCTCGCCATGAAGACACATCTAGAACTTTTGGCTCCTGGGCAGGTATAGTTCCTTTCCATTAGGGGGGGATTTTTTTCTAGTAGCTGAAATTGCTTAGTTTAAAAGTTAATTAGAGATAATTTAATTCAATTTAATTGACCACTCAAAAATTTCCTTGCTAAATTGTAAAACTCAGGAAGTCAGATTCCTACAGGGGAAACCTCCCCCACTTAAAAGGGGGAAATCCCTAACTCCCCTCCCTAACCAACCCCAGCCACCTTCCAACAGCCGGCAGCTGCCTTAAACAAACGGGGGGGAGGCTCGGGCAACCCCTCGCGTTTAAAACAAACAAAAAAAAAAAAAAAAAGACAGAAAGGCAAGCAGTTAGCGAGGGAAGCGGAGGACAAAGGGGACGCATGCTGGGAGGGAGATTGAGTAAGGGAAACAGCTGGCGTGCGAAGGAGCAGTCTTTTCACTCCAGGCTGCTCAGGATTTTTTAAACGAGGCGCCATTGTCTGCACAGCTGGAAGCACGCGCAGCTCTTTGTTACAACCGCACGTGGCATAGGCAGCCTTGTTAACACATGCGCAGTAGTTTCCTGGCAGCGGCGGCCATATTTTTTGTCCAAACAGGGGAGTTAAAGTTCCTTAAGAAAGCTAGGTTCAGCCGCTGGAGTGAATTAATAGGCAAGCAGTACTGGGGTACTAAAGCATCTATTATTCATTCAGAGACATTCAAATCAGACACATAGCTACTGGTTCCAGGACTTGGTGTCTTCTACCTAAAGTAAATAAGAACCTTTCATAACTAACTGTGTTTAGTTGCCTTTGGCTCCTTCCAGACTTCGGGTCCCCCATTAGTGGCCCGTACGCCTCTGGATTTAGTGGTGGGTTCCAGGCATCCCCAGTCGCGTGCCTGTCCTTACCCACCATAGTCAAGCCGGGTTCCAGGCATTCCCATTAGCGTGCCTGTTCTTATCCGTGCACAGTGACTAACTCTGACAATTTGGCAGAGTCTGCTCCTGAGTTCCAGACGCCCCCAGTAGTGCGCCTGTCCTTACTCAAAGTTGGAGCTCTCCTACTACCTGGGTCCCCCCTATCGCGGCCCAGCGTTAGTGGAGAATGGAGGAAGCAATCATTCCCTCCACTGGAGCCCTGCCTTCATCCTCTGGAGCACCTGCTTCAGAGGATTCGGAATCCTCTGCAGCCCCTAGAAAGGCTGCAAGGAAGTCATCAAAGAAGGCTGACAAACAGGCAATCAGAAGACACCAAGCCCTAGAAAAAGAGTTCGACAGAGCCCAGAAAAGGGCCAGAATTGAAAATAGGCAGAATGGGGGAATAGGTTCTGATCTACCGCTGGGTCTCCCTTCATCCCCACGGGCCATTTGGTCATTAGGGAGCTCATCACAGTCCCAAACAGAGGGTGGGATAGGCGAATTCTCATCGCTCTCCCGATCCCCCTCCCCACGGAGGTTGCAGGAAACCCCGAGGACCATGCTAACCACAGCACCTGCAGGGTCCCAGGCAATGGTCACTCCTCCTGCATTGACGGGGGATCTGCTAGCTACCCTAATAGCACAGGCAGTGGACCGTGCATTTGAGGCCAGGGCTCAAACTTCAAAAGCCAAGTCTCTAGGACTTAGAACGAGGCATCGGGAGGAAACGGAGGACCATCAGGACCTCTCCTCCGTCTCAGACTCGTCGGTCTCTGAGGAAGCTTACCTGGACCAGCCAGGTACGTCACAAGGGATTCAAATGTCTGAGGAGGAGGAGGACACCTCACCTCAAGGGCCGTCCTTCAGCGGCCTGTTTAACCCTTCTCTTTTTGTTACTATTCTGCGCAAGGCTGAGGCCACAGCCCATCTGGGGCATGGGACACCAGCGGAGCCTGTCACAGTTGACACGGAGGCTGAGCCGACGTTCGCCGAAAAGGTAACCACTCAACACCGCATACCATGCCCGACCATGTTCCTAAACACAATAAGGAAACAGTGGGCAGCGCCAACCTCCCTACCGCTTCCTAGCAATGCGGAGAGGAAGCTATTTAACGTAGCAAGGGAGCTAGAGGGAACATTGGAGGTGCCGGTGGTGGACGAACCCATAGGTCCCCTGATATCGGACACGGCCATATCAGGAGATTTTGCTGAGGCTCTTAAAGCCGAGGACCGAAAGAGTGAGTCCAACTACAGGAGAACGCACCAGGCAATAGCTTGGGCTACCAGGGCGTCTACCTCCGCGTCCTTTTTCACCAGAGCCACACTTTGTTGGCTCCGTGAGCTACAGGGCCGGGTTCCCATGGAAGATATACGCACTCATCAGGAACTCAGCAAAATGGTAGCGGCCACGGAATATGCGTCGGACGCAACACTGTTAGCGACCAAGTTTTCAGCCAAGGCAATGGCGGCAAACAACACGAGCAGGCGCATCCTCTGGCTAAAGAACTGGCAGGCGGATACCAAATCCAAGTGGAAATTGGCTTCGGCTCCGTACCAAGGGGCAAAGCTGTTTGGTGAGGCACTAACGCCATACCTGACAGAGAACAAGGACAAGCGCAAGGTCCTTAAACACATGCTTAAAAGGCAGGACAAGAGACCCGGCTCCTGGGGAAGGAAACAATCCTTTCGTACGGAAGCCAGGGTCAACTACTTTCAAAATTCCCAACCCTTCCAAGCTAGACAGGATAGGGAAAGACAGGGGGACAGACAGAACACAAGACATAGGCAAACACAGGGAAGACGGCCCTTTCGGGGGAACAACCGCCCCTTCCGCCGTACCAGATGACTCCCGCCCAGACCTTCCCATAGGGGGCAGACTAGCAGGGTTTGCTCCCCAGTGGGAAGAGACCACCACGGACGTATGGGTCAGGAACACCATACGTCATGGTCTATCTCTAGAATTTCTCTCAAAGCCCCCGAACCGCTTCCGCCCGTGCCCCTGTCCCACAAACCCAACAAAGAGAAGGCTCATGAACGAGGCCGTTCAGCACCTTCTAAACATACGGGCCGTAGAGCCGGTGCCTATGAACCAGAGAGACCAGGGGTTTTATTCTATCCTCTTCGTGGTCCCAAAACCCTCGGGGGGTTGGAGAGCCGTTTTGGATTTGAAAAGGCTAAATTTCTACATAAAATACCGCAAATTCAAAATGCAGACACTACGCTCCATCCTTGGAAGCGTAAGGAAAGGGGATTTTCTTGCATCGATCGACCTCACGGAGGCATACTTGCACATCCCTATCTCTCTGGCTCACCGCCGCTTTCTACGGTTTGCCTACAGGGGGCACCATTTTCAATACAGGGCACTTCCATTCGGCCTGTCATCAGCGCCCAGGGTGTTCACCAAGATTCTGGCGGTTCTGGCAGCACAACTAAGAAACGTACCAGTCAGAGTCCAGTGCTACCTGGACGATATTCTAATCCAGTCATCGTCCGCCCAGCAGTCTCGGGCGGACCTAAAGTTAGTGATAAAAATGCTGCAGGACCACGGCTTCTCGGTGAACTTTCCAAAGAGCCATCTAACCCCAACTACGAGAATACTCCACCTGGGAGCGGTCATAGACACAAAGGAATGCAAGGTGTACCTATCACAGGAACGCCTCAGCAGCATAAAGAAAGCCGTAAAACAGGTAAGCCGCGGTCAGTCAGTGACGCTGGTCTGCCTCTCCCAGCTGCTAGGGAAGATGATATCGACCATAGCAATAGTTCCTTGGGCACGGCTGCACTCAAGAGAACTGCAATGGTTCATGCTCCCGTTTCAGAGACAACAAATCAGTGCATCCCGGAAGAGGGTAGGCATACCTCTGAGAGTACGACACTCCCTCAGGTGGTGGCTATCTCCAGCTCTCCTCAGGGGGTCCCCCTTCAGGGAACCAGACAGAGTAGTAGTCACAACAGATGCGAGCTTATTCGGCTGGGGAGGCCACTTGGGGACCAAGTGGACACAGGGCCGCTGGTCAGCGGTGGATCTCCGACACAACATAAACTGGCTCGAGCTGCGGGCTATTCACCTAGCGTTAAGGCATTTTCACAGCAGCATAAAAGGCAGGCACGTACTGGTCCTGACGGACAACGTGACAGCCAAGGCCCACATAAACCGTCAGGGGGGCACACACTCTCGCTCGCTCTCGGCCGAGGCCCTCCTACTGGGGGCCTGGGCGGAACAAAATCTGGCCTCCATAAAGGCCGACCACATATCGGGGGAGGCAAACATCCAAGCAGATCTGTTGAGCAGATCAACAATAGATCACTCGGAGTGGCAACTACACCCGAGGATCTTCAGGGAGGTCTGTCACCGCTTCGGGCTTCCCCAGGTGGACCTTTTTGCCTCTCCTTCCAATGCCCACCTAACTCGCTTCTTCTCCCGATTCCCATCCAAGGGAGCAGAGCAGACGGACGCGTTACGGAGCCCATGGCCAAGGGGGCTCCTGTACGCGTTTCCACCCTTACCTCTCCTTCCGGCGGTAGTACGCAAGATTCTGCGGGAAAGGGCCGAGGTAATCCTTGTGGCCCCTTATTGGCCAAGGAGACCTTGGTTCGCAGACTTGAGGAGTCTCTCCCGCACGAATCCATGGCGGATTCCTCCGGAGAGGATCTCCCTCAAGCAGGGGGAGATCTCCCACCCAGAGCCACAATGGCTACAACTAGCCGTCTGGCTCTTGAACGGTCAATTTTAGCCAAGGGGGCTTGCTCACAGGGTGTAATTAGGGTCATACAGGCATCAAGGCGCCCCTCCACGAACCGTATCTACGAGGCCACGTGGAGAAGCTTCCAATCATGGTGCTCTAAACAGGAATTGTTACTCGAAGGGATCACAATTCCCAAGATCCTAGAATTTTTACTAGATGGCCTAGAGAGGGACCTCTCGCCAAACACACTGCGCAGGCAAATCGCCGCCCTCTCAACTATACTTTCTGCCAGCCCCGGTGAATCCTTGGGCAAGCATCCCTTAATACGATCCTTCCTCAAGGGGGCTGCAAACATCAGACCGCCAACCGTGCACAGGTATCCATCGTGGGAACTACCACGAGTACTACAAGCTCTTACCAGAGCGCCCTTCGAACCACTCAAAACATGTGACATTCGCTATCTGACCCATAAGGTAGCATTCTTGGTAGCCATCACGTCAGCTCGGCGGATATCCGAGTTAGCTTCTCTCTCAATGAGGAAGGACCTGTGCCATTTTCACAGGGACAAGGTAGTCCTAAGAATAGACCCTTCATTCATTCCAAAGGTCAACTCCCTTTTTCACAGATCACAGGAAATAGTCCTACCAGACTTCTGTCCAAACCCAGCTCATCCCCTGGAGCAACAATGGCACACCTTGGACGTACGCAGGGCACTAAGACATTACATTTCACGCACAGCGGAATTCCGACGCTCGGAAGCGCTTTTCATATCCTTCCACCCTGCTACTAGGGGCCGGAAGGTCTCGTCCTCTACCATCGGTAGGTGGATTAGGGCATGCATCACGGGGGCATACCAGGCGGAGTCCTTGCAAGTCCCCAAGCATATCACGGCCCATTCCACAAGGAGTGCTGCCACCTCAGCAGCATGGGCCATGCAGGCTTCTATTGAAGAGGTATGCAGGGCAGCCACTTGGGCCTCGCCCTCTCCATTCATTCGTCATTACAAAATCGACAGGTACTCCTCTGCAGAGGCCTCCTTCGGTAGGAGGGTTCTCCAGCAGGTGCTAGACCAAAGTTGCACACGGGACCAGTCTATTCCCCAACCCAAGGGACAATAGGCTTTGGTATGTCCCACTGCGTGGATTATCCATCTCCAGTGCTGGAGAAGGGGCGTTGACTTACCTGAACGCCTTTTCTCAGCACGGAGATGGATAATCCACACCCACCCTTATAGACTAGAATAATAGGGTATATTTAGTGGAGCCAAAACGTCTTACTGTCAGTCAATGGCTGCGCTCGAGTCAAGACTGGAGGATCATGGTCCAAGACGGGGCGTGGCAACTTTGGCTGACTGATCTGATTGGCCAGGAATACAGTCTCAACCCACTGCGTGGATTATCCATCTCCGTGCTGAGAAAAGGCGTTCAGGTAAGTCAACGCCCCTTATATAGATGTGTGTGTGTGTGTGCAGGACCTGTGATATTTACTTTTGTGCGTGAAAGAGCTCATGGCTATGAGAGATGCGTGTAGGCAGAGTGGAAAAAAATGAACAAACTCTTTAGAAGCACCTCATGTTCTGCACATAAATAGACCAGGGATGATATATGTGGGCAGAATAGAATGAATCCCTTAAAGGAGGAGTGTCTTTCAGATTCTGCAGAAGATGTAGGAAAGTTGTGTTAAATATGATCACAGAAATTGGGGATGAGTCTGGTAGCACTTTTCTTAATAATAAACTATACTAAAAAGTATATCTTTCATTAGCTGCAGCTCATTTCATTATAAAAGTATGGCTTTATAAAAGAATGGTCACTTAGTGACCATTCAAAATTACAACGGAACCTGAAAATGGGACCTGTGACCCTATTTAGACATTCTGCCCTCTGCCCCACCCCCCTAAAATCATGTGACCACAATTTAGGCACTCGGCTACTGGCCTGCATTTAAGGCTGGTTGACACATCTCACAGTCATGTGACTAGGATATACAACTCCCCACCCCCGAAACTGGCATTTACTTCTGGCTTCCTGCAAAAACCACCACATAGCAAACAATAGGTTTCCTTAATGACCATCTCAGAAAAGATCATAACATCAGGTCCAGTCATGCGGTGACCCTCTTTACAACCATCACAACTTATGATTGAAATTGTGGGCTCAATTACGGTCATAACCTAAGGACTACCTGTATGCACGGAGTGTGAGAAACAACCAGATGCAGCCCGTGAAGAAGAGAGGAGAACAGAAGAATAGGAAACGTGGATGAGCCATGGCTTAAAGCAGTGGTTCTCAACCTTTTTAATGCCGCGACCCCCAACCGGTCGTAAGTCGAGGACTACTCAACTGGTGCAGCACCATTTGCAGAATGGGACTTTTGGCGGGCTCAGCAGGGCAGAGACAGCCTGGACAATTCCTATTGGCTTTTGAAAACCAATAGAATTAGACTCTATTCAAGAGAGTCTATTCTATTCGCTTTCAAAAGCCAATAGAATAAAAGGGAGTAGCACAGCTAAGGAAAAGGGGGAAAAAATGGCAGATTGCGTTGTTTGGGGACCCCCGTGAAATGGTTGTTCGACCCCAAATGGGGTCCCAACCCACAGGTTGAGAACCACTGGCTTAAAGAGTATGAAGTGGCTAAAGGGACCTTGCACCAAATGGAGGAGAAAAGGGATGAAATCAGGACTAGAAAAAGTAGCCTTGAACTGAGTATCCTTGCAGTGCGAAATCCAGATAGTTCAGTTAACTTGGGTGAAGTGGAAATAGTTTCTTTTTTCTCTTTTGCTAGAGCAGAAACCGACAAGGCAGCAAAGGAACACAATTCGCTTTCCAAAAGTTATAGATAGGTGGTTGGAGGTGGTGGAATGGGGGAAAAAAGTTAGCTGGCAAAGAACTGTAAGGTATTTCTCGAAAATGTCATTTTAGCATGTTGTATATAAATTATAACTGGATTATTGTAATCAGCTATATATAAGAATAAATATAAGTGATATTGATCTGCTGGCTCTATATGTGTCTGAATCGGTCTCTGTCCTCACTTTTCCCCAACAGAAGATGAATGGAATAGAATATGAAAAGATTGTTGGGTGTAGTGTATGTGAAAAGAGAGAATTATAGGTAATGAAAATGATCTAAAGATAATGATTTCTAAGTATACAATAATAATTGTGTGGTTGTGTAAAAAGTACTCCCTCATAAGCATCTGATAAAGTTATAGTGAGCAGTGTTGCTTAGGTCATAATGAGTTGGTTAGCATATTGGTCGGGATTTGAAATTCATTGTACTTGGACTATATAGATCAGCTACTTTGTCTTATTTAAATTTTGAATTTCATAAATGCCCTTTTAGAAATGCATAATTGGACGTGAAGCTTCAGATTTTGTGTTGGGTTGCGTGTTCAGTAATAAAAACAATCAGTAACCATAACAAAGTAGAGCAAGCATGCAGAGCATGGCTTCTGAAATTCTTCCCAATCCTTAGAAAATGGCACTGCTCTACATCATGACTGAGAATGATGAAGAAAGGCGGCCTTTAATGGAGAGCTCCAGAACTTCCAAACTTATAACATGCAGTAGCTTTGTTATATAAAGTTTATTAAGATTGGCATGTAGTTGTGGTCACTCTGATCCATGCTTAATTGAACCCCTTTTTGACTTATGCATTCTGTCTGGTTTTGCTATAGCTGGCTGCACCCAGACCATTGAACAAAGCTATATTAATGGTGTAAGGTAGGGCTTTCCAACCCCCAGTCTGCAGTTGGGAACCAGGCCACGCAAGCCATGGGCAAGCACGCAAGCCTGGGAAGCTCCATTTGTGCAAACAGCAGAAGTGCACACAAAACCATGCCCTCTTTCCCCCCCCCCCGCCACCACCACTATCGGACTATAGAGCTGGAAAGTGACCACTGATATAGGGGACTTATAAAATACAACTCCACTGGATTTGTGGAAAACAAACTAATAGTGATAAGTACCGTATTTTCTGGCGTATAAGACGACTCGGCATATAAGACGACCCCTGACTTCGGAGAAGATTTGCATGGTTAGAAAGTCGTCTTATACGCCAGAAAATACGGTATTTTCCAAGAAAAATAAAACGGGATTTACTGACTTGTTTTTCCCAACAAAGATATTATTTCCTTGTTCAATCTGCATGTCAATCATTTGCTCTAATTTCATCCATAGGATACAGAGAATGATGATACAAAGTTATTGCGAAACAGATGAGAAGATGGTGATTGCACAACCGACCTCATAACTCAGCTTTTAGAAGGACTAGAAATTTCTTAAAGGCAAATTTGAAAGCTGCAGCTTATTGTGATACAATTTTAAAACTAGTTTTAGCAATCATTGCATACAGGAACATGGTTTTGTTTTGTTTTTTCGTATCGCTGGTTAAATGTGAGCTTAGGTAATATGGTAGGAAAAGTATTGTTCCTGGACAAAAGGTACTTCGATTCAGATTTCCACTTAAACAGGCAAAGTTATCTTAAGACAGTGTTTCTCAACCTTGACAATTTTAAGGCATGTGGACTTCAACTCCCAGAATTCCACAGCCAGCACTGCTGGCTGTGGAATTCTGGGAGTTGAAGTCCACATGCCTTAAAATTGTCAAGGTTGAGAAACACTGTCTTAAGAGAACAACTGTCTTTTACTGTATCTCACAAGGGGACTCTGGGTTAAAAAAAATCCTATAAAATGAGACAAATCACATTCATAAGCTGTGGAGGTAGGTATACAAATCTGAACAAAATAATTGCTATACTAAGCAGTTATTTACAAATGTATTTGCATTCTATTTCTGTAACTTCCTCATGTTTGAAAGACATTACCTTAAAAAAGTGCCTAAATATAATTGTGGAATACATTTCTCCCTCATCTTCCTGCCTATGTATGAGAATACAGTAATGGAAGACATATGACCTTGATTGTTGACTACATGTTTAACTTCTATCGGGAAGTTCAAAAATGATTGCATCAATCCATACTACAGCAAATAGATCACCAAACTTCCAAGTTAATGAAACTCAGGAATAGAAAGAAGCTGTTTACATGGCAAAGAGGTTCCAACCCTTGTTGTTGATAATAATTGCTTTGTCTCTTAATTAAAATTAAAATAATTTTAATATGCCACCCTTTAGTGTAAGAACTCTCAGAGCCTCAGTCAGTGCTATTAAAAAAACAGTAAAGTCAAATCTTTTTAAAGCTGAACTCAAATTCTAATGGTTTCCTAGAAACATCCATATAGCTTTCTTGGCAGTATTACAGAAGTAGTTTGCCATTTCCATTTTCCAGCCTACAGCACTAAATTTTTTTAAAAAAGAAAGAACACTGCAGAAGGAAAACATAATGGCAAAAGCCACTGAATGGAATTTGGATTGGTGACAAACTTGGATTGGATGGATAAAAAGAAATTGTGTGTGCAGAGATTATTACAAGGTTGATAATATGCATATACATAATAAAATATATTTTAACTATTACATTATATAGGAAAAGAGTCAGGGTATTGGCGAAAAGAGAGATGCTCTATTTAAATGTCCAGGTATAAAGGTCAATTTTATGTCAATGTTTGGATTGCGTCTTGAATTTTTAGATCAGGGGTGTCAAACTCAATTTCATTGAGGGCCACATCAGCATTGCGGTTGTCCGTGGGGTGGGTGTGGCCTACTGGGTGGGCATGGCCAGCTCTACATCATTTGCGTCAAGGGTGCTGTGGGGGCCTGGGCAGGAGTGGGACAGATCTGAGGGTCTCTGGCAAAAGGAGGTGGGACCAGGGCAGAGCCCATGAAGCCGGATATGTGAAGTAGGCGAGGGCCATTTGCTGGCCACTTCCAGGTGATGGTGCATTTCTTCATTCCTCACAAAAGGTAACACTTCCCCAGCATGCACCCAGGGGGTGGGGCCGACGCAGCAGGGGCTGGTTCCTCACTGTTTCCAGACGGCCTTGTGGAGCTAAGACTGAATGCGTTTCAGCATAGATGGCCACCACAAAATTGTACATTGGCTCCCGGCCGGCCTGGGCCAGGGCCAAGGCAGCGGGGGCCGTTCCCTCATTGTTTCTAGGATGGCTTCGTGGGCCACATGAAACCACTTTGCAGGCTGCATCCGGCCACCGGGCCTTGTGTTTGACATGTCTGTTCTAGATCCTACCTTTTACAGAGGTACAATATGTTTTTCACCTCAGCAGAAGACATTTGTAATTTGTGGTTTACTTGTTTTCTGTCTTCGTACATATTGAAGCCATGATAGTATGTACTTCAAATTCTAAACAGGTGGAGACAAGTTGAAGCTTCTAAATATTTTTAGCTATCACAGCCACAGTCCTTTACTACTTCTGGTCATGCTGCTTGTGGATTAGGTGTGTCATAATTCCAAGCATCTGGAAGGCTCTAGGTTGCCAACTTCTACTACAGAAGAAGAATTATGAACTTATTTAGGGGATTGGCTTCGAATATCACTCGGCTACAGTGCTAAAAATGACTACAGAATTTTTCTCTAGACTGTGGTTAATGGTAGAGCCATTAAAACCCTTTATCAGGGTTCATTTAGTTTGTTGTTACATTTTAATTATTGCTTCTCTTTCATTTTGAAGGCTATTCTTGATATGCAGCTTCAGATTTAAATCTAGTTATTAATGAATCAAGATACAGATTGATAACAGATTGCTAAGAAAAAGGGTAGGACAAAAATATTGCCACAGATTATGCCAAAATATTAATCTCTGTTTTAATTTTTCCTGGTGACTGCTTTATGCTGTTTATTGATAAATTTTTTACTTTATGCTTAGCTTAGAGTCCCAGCTTTGGAGATAACTCTTTAGAGCTATATATAGAAACTTAAGTTAAGCTAATAGTAGTCCTACTCTGTGAATTAAGCAGTCAGTTCATTGCTTTTTAAGTTCAGAAACATACTTGGCATAGCAATAGTGCTTAAACTTCTATAATGCTCCATAGTGCTTTTCAGCACTTTCTGAGCAGTTTACAATATCAGTATATTGTCCCCAATAATCTGGTTCCTCATTTTACTGACCTTGGAAGGATGAAAGGCTGAATCAATCTTGAGCCCTGGGCAGAGTTAGCCTACAATAGTACATTCTAACCACTGTGCCACCACAGCTCCTGCTCACGGCATGTTCAAAAAACTTTCAATTTTTATATTCTGCATTTAACAATGAATCTGGGTGGAAGTGAAATTATGAACTTGAGAAAGAGCTGGAAAATGGACTTTTGGCAAGCTTTTGGTATACCTTTGTTACCTTCTTTGAACATTTGTAGTGGAATATGTAATTAATAGACATGCGCGTAATTTCACAGCCTGTTAAACACCTTGTCTACATCAGGCTTAAGACAGAGGGATATAAATGCACATGTGCATGCACACACATACACATAGTTATATTTTACAGAGTGGAGCTGTTATTACTTATATTAGTAGTTAGGGAAAGCTTTTCTTTATAAGCAGTCTAAAGCTTTCTTGAAGTTGTCTATGGATGTCCTTGTTGACAATACTGTGGTGTGTTGCTTATAAACAGTATTTTATTTCTCTTTCTGTACCAGTAGCTAAAAGAAGAAAGCAGCAAGCTCATTTTTCTGCAATCTGCTTTGACACATATCATCATCTTTATCCTTGCCTCCCATCTGAATTTTTATTATAGGCATCTTAGGACAGAAGCCAGTTGTTTAATGATAATAATAATAATAACAACAACAACTTTATTGTCACTTTGAAAGTACACCAATCGGCATACATCAAAATGAAATTTCATTGCATGTAGCTCTCAAAAGGTCACCACCTCCCATATACACTCCTTGTTCGTGGCCAGCTCAAGTTACAGATCTTCCATTTTAGTCTCTAGGGAGCGAACCATGGCAAACAGGACAGAAGGAAATGGAGCTCCATGTGGATTAGCCCTCAAATTAGCTTGTATTCCTGCACGACAACCACCTCGCCTCCTTTCCTTTTTCTGATCTTGTCTCTTCCACCTTTTCCTTAAAGAGGCCTCTCTCCTTTTTGCCCCTGGAGAAGCCTGCCGCTGCCACCAACTCCTCCAAAAGCCTTTCTCCCATCCTCTGGGCCTGCCGACAGCCTCATCCAGTTCCTTCACTTCATAAGCCCCGGGACCTCTCCTCCTCTGCCTCCTTTGGAAACAGCCCTGATTTGCAATAGAATCCATCGCTGGGCCAGCAGTCAGATCTTGCTGCCGGCAGAACAATTTCAAACAGCATCAACAACTTTTAACAGTCTCACCAACAGTTCCGAAACAACTAGAAACTCGCCGTGCCAGCAAAGATTGTCAGTTGTACGTTGTATGTTACCTCAGTTCTACCGCATTGCTCAAACACATTAAAACCTTCCTGATCATGTGGCCTATATCCCTAATATCCTCCTATAACTTTTCACCTTCGAGAGCCAGTGCAGCCGCAACCAATCCAGGCACCGCCATCTTATACTAACTTTACTGTGCTGTCTACACTGAAGACATTGTATAAAAATAATATTGCTCTGCAATGCAGACTTTGCTTGATAAAACTACCTGCTTCCTGTATTGCTTCCTTTCAACAAGTTTTGTTGCATCATTGCCAATCAATTTCATAGGTGACGCTCTCAGTTGACTAGGAGCAACCTGTGTTGGAGCTGTAAACCTGGAATCCAGTGTGGCCCTCAACCTAACAGTACGAGTCTATTGCAAATAATAACTGTAGATCAGTGATTTTCAAACTTGACAACTACAAGATGTGTGGAGTTCCACTCCTGAATTCTGGAAGTTGAAGTGCGCACCTCTTAAAGTTGCTGGGTTTGGAAAAAAAACCTGCTATGGATTCTGGGAAAGTTGAGTTTTTCTTCCCTTAGAATTCCCTTGCCCTGCCGTGTGACATGTAGGAGTGGGGGAAGAAATTTGAGGAAATGACAAAAAAGTTACATCAAGATTGAAGATTGAAAACGAGTGGCTGGCCTCATCCAGGAATGTGTGATTATGACCATTGCTTTCCTTGGCTTCAATCTTAAGCCACTTTTGTCATGCAATAAGGCTGCCAATAAAATGCTCTTTCAGGAATGTGGTTCTTGACAAAAGATTGCCCACATGTTATACCCAGGGCGTTTTCAGTGGTTTGTCCAAAATACTCAACAGGCAACATGGAATGTTGTTGGAAATCACTGAGTACACCAGAAATAAGCAGCCTTGTATCTTTCATATATTTTAGATGAATTTCCCTAAATCATGCTACAGGTAGTCCTCATTCAGCAACCATAATTGGGACCCAGCAATTTGGTCAGTAAACAAAGCAGTCACCAAGTGAAATCATGATTGGGCTTATGATCTGACTTCAGTTTATCTTTGCTTTACAGACTTGCAAAAGTCATAAATATGAGGACTGGTCGCAAAGTTAGTTTTTATCTCCATTGTAAGTGAATGGTTGCAAAACAAGGCAATGATTAAATGAAGACTACCTGCATTAAGTTTTGTGGCTAGAGCAGTGGGGGTGGTGATCTTCCTTACATTGATGATGATGATTGCATTAACTAGCCTAGTAATAAAATGTCTGCTAGAAGCAACAAAGTTCAAAAAACACAAAGAACCTAACAGAATAGGCGATGTAATTGTTCTTCTGCAGTGTCAATATTCCATTTGTAACCCATGTTATTTCAGCCGGGAAAGACATTTTCCAGAAAGCTTTTAGTCTCTAGCAATTTCCATCAGCTGTCAAAAGTACATCAAATTTTGCAAATAAATAAATAAATAAAAATCTGGGCTTCTCTTGGCATCAGCACATGGACTACAAGATTGTTGGCTTCTATCATTTATAACCAATAATAAATTATTCATTTGAAGAATAATACATTATTCATTAGGACTACTGATAGGGAAAGTCTAGAGAAAGTTGAAACATCAGTAATAGCAATGGGGAAAAACCCTGTCTGCTAATTATGACGGTATTATTTTATTTTATTGTTTTATGATTGTTTTAACTCTGTACGCCGCCCTGAGTCCTTTGGGATTGGGCGGCATATAAATATTTGAAAATAAATAAATAAAATAAATAAATTGTCTCCCATTTCTGCTTGCAATTTGCATTTGAAAAAAATACACCTTAGATGCAAATATCCCTTTAATGTAAACCATACTGGCTTGTTACATTGTTTGGATGGAGGACCACTTTGAAGCCATAACCTGAAATACAGAGGGGGGAATTTCAAGCCATCTCCCTGCTTCCTCCCTGGCAGTGCAAGCCGTAAGGATAGTCACAGCCAGAAGAGCTGCGTAGTTTTCCACACAGTGGTGGCTGGAGAACATCCCATCTGCTGCTGGAAGTGTTGATAGAAGAGGAGCAATCACACCTGCAATTTTTCACTTCGGGATGCCTTAGGGCCCAACATTCTCACCGCTCCTGTTTAACTTCCACATAAATAAAACTGGCAGATGAAATACTCTTATCAGTTGAAGTCTGATATTATCGACGTGCAGATGATCACCAATTTTACATCTCAACCCTAGCCTGTGAAAGTAGAGTACCTAGCAGGGATTGGATGGGGAGGAAAAGACTTTGGTTCAGTCCTGGTAAGACTGAGTAGCTATGGTCATTTGGGCATCTCGGTCACTTCCACCTTTGGTCTTGGATGGGATTATACTTTCCCTTTTGAGACTAGGAACCAACTTCGAGAGTCTCCCTGCCCCCCCCACCACTCTCAGCTACTGCTCAGAGAGCACGTAGCAGCTTTGGCTGGGAGGACTTTTACACATGTTCACCTTGTGTACCAATTCTGTCCTTTCCTCAGCTTGGAGGTTCTTTTGATGGTCATTCATGCCCCTGTACTGCATGATTAGACCACTGCAATGCACTCTACATGGGGTGCCCTTGAAGACTATATGGAAGCTACACCTGGTCCAAAATGCAGTGGCAGGGACAGCCATAGGCATTTCTTGCTAGGCCTATGTTTTATCTTATTGATTGTTATAGTTTTCCAGATGCAATTCAAGATGTTGGTTGTCACCTATAAAAACCCTTCACGATATATGGAGCCTGGTTATTTGAGGAACTGCCTGTCTCCAACTGTTTCTGCCTATCTGGTATGCTCAGGCACTGTGGGTGTGCTTCAGGTCCCCTCGTTTGCTATCTAGCAGGAGCAGAAGTTAAGATTTTTATGGAGACCCTCTTTTTTACTTCATGTGTGTATGAGGGGGGGGAGGGAGGGAGTGGTCATATTTCTTTAACTTGTATGTTTCTAATTATTGTAAACTTCAGCCCTTTTGACATTGGGCAGCCCCAAAAATCCAAATAACTAAATACATACATGCACACAGAAAACGGCTCTGAAAAGTTAGGATCAACATATTCTAGGAATAAATGTGTTTATAGGAATAAAATTGTAGCAAAGAAGCTTCTGTGTCGATCCTAAATCTTATTACTAACAAAAACAGAGCTGTGTTGTTTCAGCCATACACCAAGCACACAGATGTTCCAAGCTGAAGTGCTTTTGAGCACTCTGTTTTGTTTTAGTTGTCTTATTGCCTGAAATTGGGGTACTATCTTTGCATTCTCCTGTTTGGGCCAGTACAGTAGGAGAGGTCTTCACTGCTCTTGGCTTTGACTGGTGTTTGTGTGATTTGAATGGCATTTTGGAGTAAAGCACCAAGCTTATAGGAATACGTGGCACCAAAGGACTCATTCGGGTCTAATTGCCTTAGAGCAGAGGTCCCCAACCTTTTGGGCACCAGGGGCCGGTTCCATGGAGAGAGGTTTTTCCGCGGGCCGGAAAGTGCGTGGTTTTGTGTGCTGCCTGCATCCCGCGGATGGGGCTTTGCTTGTTTGTGTGGCCCAGTTACTGGCATGCCGCGGCCCGGTACTGGTCCACAGACCGGGGGTTGGGGACCCCTGTCTTAAAGAAATAATATGTGGAGAGAGAGAGCTTTGGGGGAAGAAATTGCTGTGTGGGTCCATTGGACACAATCCTAAACTGTTACTGCTACTGGAGACAGTGGTAAAATAGTGATAAGTAGTGTTGTTTCAGTTTGTGGCAACATTCATATAGCCTTTTATTTTACTTTATAATTTGTTTCTATTAGGTGTATTGGAGGGGGTGGAGGTTGAAAAGGTGAGAGAGAAAGAAATAAAGATTCCCTTACCCTTCCACGTACCTTTACTTTCCATGTTGAAAAGAACATTTCCCCCCAACCAAAAATGTCCTCCCCGTTGCCATTGGGGGGGGGGAGTTAATTCTTCTGATTAATTTTACCTGTGGAAACTGGCACTGATAGCATTGCTGCTTCCTAGATATATATGCACAGAAATTAAATAATACTGTAAATGCCGGCGTATAAGACGACTTCCGCGAGCGCTGAAATCGGCCCCAAAGACGGGGGTCGTCTTATACGCCGAGTCGTCTTATACGCCAGAAATACTGGTAGTTTCCAGCGTATAAGACGACGTTCTAGGAATGCGGCCCGGCTATAAAGACAGGGGTCGTCTTATACGCCGGGTCGCCTAATACGCCGGCATATACGGTATCTTTTTTATTCTTTTTAAAAAGAGGCTTGCCTTTTTAAGGCTTCTTGTCCATCCCTCCCATTCTACAATGTAGGGTTAGCTAGGCACATTAGCTAAGCTCTATCCCCCTTGTCAAGTTCCTACAATATAAACCATGGATGGTCACATTAGAGGGCCAGCCAGAGAGAAAATAGTCCTAGGGCTTGCTAGTCTAGAAGGTAGAGAGCTGATGTAAAGAAGCTTGATTTGGGACCATGCCCATTCCTCTTGAAGGCAACAGTATTGTCATCAGCTAGTATCATGATGGGTTCAGATAAGAGTGGAGTGCTGGAAGAGAAGCTTTCTTCTCCAATCCCATGTAAATGGTGGTGGTGGTGGTGGTGATGATGCATGCCCCTCCATTAGCACTATCTGGATAAACCATTTGATGGCAGTGAAGAATGATGTTTGCCGAGTCCGTGCCTGCTATCAGGTGGTTCAGATTTTAGCAGCCCATGAAGCTTGCTTGCTATAAATTGTAGAGTTCCTATGACAAAACTAAATGAAAGTCTCTTTCTTTTTGTTCCTATTGAAGCAGAACAGGCAAATTGTTTGGGATTTTGTTCCTGCCAGCCCATGATCAACTTAGAAGAGATTGGCAGAATTTCTGAAACACAGCTGTTTCAAATTCAGAACTAAACAACTTTCCTTGTCATGCACATCCCTACTATTTATATACTGTACAGAGGATAAAAAGAGATGGAATTTTGTTTTAGAAATCGCTAGTACGAAAGCATCGTTAACTATAAATCTGTAGCATGTATGCTTATTTTTAGGATAATGTAGACTGAATTACTCAACTACCCACTGAATTAGTCATCGTTATTTCTATTTGGGGGATTAAAAAAACTACATATACATTTCATTGTATCTATGGCAGTTTTGTACTTTGTGAGTCATGGACTTCAGCATTCTGGGCAAAAAATAGTCACCTATAATCTTCATATGTTTTTTAATGATGAATCTGTCATTGGTATAATATTTTGAGTAAAAATTGGCCCCATTTGTTTTAAAGCTTCAAGCAAAGAGTGAAGTGTTTTCTCTACTTATATTCTCAGTTAATGTTGTCATGGTATTTGTTTGGTGTAGAGCAGTGGTTCTCAACCTTTTTAATGCCGCGACCCCCAACCGGTCGTAAGTCGAGGACTACTCAACTGGTGCAGCACCGTTTGCAGAATGGGACTTTTGGTGGGCTCAGCAGGGCAGAGACAGCCTGGACAATTCCTATTGGCTTTTGAAAGCCAATAGAATTAGACTCTATTCAAGAGAGTCTATTCTATTGGCTTTCAAAAGCCAATAGAATACAAGGGAGTAGCACAGCTAAGGAAAAGGGGGAAAAAATGGCGGACTGCGTTGTTTGGCGACCCCCGTGAAATGGTCGTTCGACACCAAATGGGGTCCCGACCCACAGGTTGAGAACCACTGGTGTAGAGAAAGAAAAAGGAACTCACTGGGAAAAATCATTGGAAAATACAAGACGGAGCCACAAGATCAGTTAATATGATGAAGAATTCGTAAGCTTTGGCATCCTTGCTTTAAAAAATGAAATTAAATTACTTTTTCATATATTTGACAGGATCAGAGCTTTTTAGGGATAAATGTAAAGAAAGTAGAAGAAAATAGAAACAAAAGTATATGTTATAAACAGTGGTGACGAACCTATGGCACGCGTGTCAGAGGCAGCACTCAGAACCCTCTCTGTGGGTTCCATGGCCCCCTCTTCCCCAACAGGCCCCCCGGAGGAGAGTTGCGCCCGGGCACAGCCCACGCGGATCAGCTTAGCCAAGGACATGGCAGCCGGACAAGACTCCGCCCTCATGCCCCATCGTGTGCAATTGATACTGCAGGGCGTGGGCAGAGGGCGTGGCCGCCATGGCACTGCTGCGTCGCCTGGGCGATCTGCAGCTGGCTGTGGAGGCAGTGAGTGGCCCTGTGCGTGGGCAGGGGCAGGGCAGGCAGGGCAGAGTGGGCGGAGCAGGGGTGGGGGTGGGGCCATTTTTGGGGGGCTATCACTGTTATATAATATTAAAAACATGAGAGCAATAAAAACTAGTAAAAATGCTTTGGAGCAATTTTTATTATAAATCTTTTTTATTACATACAGTACATAATAAGTACATTCAAAGAAAAGGATAAAGTAAGACAAGCATTATAGAATATCTCTTCATGTTGTCCATACTTTTTTAAATCTGTATCCTTAAAAGTTGCAATTTACTCTATTCGGTGTCCCCGGTGTCCCTTGGTATGATTTCTAGGGCAATGTGTACATAGATAAATAAGCATCATAGTTGAATTACGAAAGACAAGTCATAGATTACGCTAATAAATTTCTTCATTTACTTTTTAAATTGATTTAATTTGTAAGTCATTTAATTGACTCTGGCAGCTCACAATAATTAAAGTGCAACAACCAAATAGAAACAGTTTAAAAACAAATATACAAACATAAAAATATCACTAAAACATTACAAAAAAAATAACCGTAATTAGCAACCTTTGTAGAATCTCTCCATCGCTACCAGACATCCCACACACACAAACACACACACAACAGCAAAGCCATGTCGTCATGGTCTTCCTAAAGCCAAGAGGGTCCAGAGCAGTCTAAGGCAGTGATGGCGAACCTTTTAGAGACCGAGTACCCAAACTGCAACCCAAAACCCACTTATTTATCGCCAGGTGCCAGGTGGTTGTGGCCCACTGGGTGGGCGTGGCTGTGGTGGTCATGGCAGACTGGATGGGTGTGGCCAAGGTGGGCGTGGTCACCTCAATGTTGTTTGTGGGGAGGGACGTCTGTGGGGGCCTGTCAGGGTTGGGGAAAATCCAGGGGGTCTCTGGCAGGTGGGACAGTGGGCAGGAGGCTCGTCTTGTGGGGTGAGGCAAGGCAGGGCGGGCGTGCCATTGTCACAGGGCAAGGCAAAGCAGGAGCCGGAGCGGCTGCTGCCCGATACCATCAGACCCCGCACAGAGAGGCCAGCGAGTGCATAGGGGCCGACAGTGTCCATTAGCAGCCACAGCCTGCCGGCCCCTCGACTAGTGTACTCTGGGGCTCTGCAGCCCACCGCCAGCAATTCAGAGAAGCTGCCTCTGAGCTGGACGGATAGCCAACAGCTGAGGAGGCGATGCAGTGGGTCGTGCCCTGGAAAAGTAGAGCATGCGAGGCCAGGAGGGATGTGATGGAGGGGAGGGAAACCACCCGTGCTGGAATGTATCCGGCCATGTGGGACCTCGGCAAGTTAGTGGGTGGCTGGTTGAAGAGGGATGGTTGCTATCTCCTGGGCATGGCGCATGTGCCCACAGAGAGGGCTCTGAGTGCCGCCTCTGGCACGCGTGCCATAGGTTCGCCACCACTGGTCTAAGGTTCTGGGGAATCAGGTTTCAAAGGGTGGGTATGATGGCATAAACATTCTTCTCCTGGGTCTTCCCAGATAACACTCTTTGTGGATGCAACCCATAATAGGCCCCTCCTGCCTGACCTAATGGGACAGGTAGATGTCACCAGGAGAGGCAATCCCTCAGGTGAACTTTCTATTTTATTTAGATAAAGTCATCATGAATAAAAAAAATCTGACTCCGAGAGAAGGTCAGTAATAACACAAAAAAATACACAAATCTTTATTGCAGAGATAATTGTTCTGAAAGCACACTTTAAGATCTTTGATGCCATTTGGATTAAAGATGTTAATTGGTACTACATCATATAATTAAGAACTTTTGTTTTACAGGCTGTGATCTGTTCTTCCATAGTGTTAACCACATGAAATCATACTCTGGCAGCTTGCAAAGTTAACCATTTAATTAATTTAGTTCAGGTGATTGGAATTCGCTTAAAATGCCTTTTCTTATGATTATTTGATACATTTGTTTTTTTTACATTATGAAGAGATGGAATTCTCCCAATTATTTTTTAGTAGTCTATATTTTCCAATAGTTAGTACTGAATTGTATCTTTAGTTGTATTACATGTTTTAGATTTTGGTGAGGAGTTAAAGTCTAAGACCATGGAGGAAATGTTCAAAACACATCTGGCTGCCTCAATGTCAAGGTTTCCTTGGAATATTTTGAAACAGTTCGTCATGTCCTTCACGCTATGTTCTAGCACTGCACTATACAATTCTCAGAAAACATGTCAAATCTTTTACCAAAAGGGGTATCTTATTGATAGTACGTGAAAGGCATTTGACTTTCAGATTTGGGGGACAATACATAATTTGGATATTTATTTTTGTAATCATATTTAGATTAGATTAGATAACCTTTATTGTCATTTTTTTCCTGTGGGCACAAGAGCACACATTAAAAATAAAATTTAGTTGCTTGCTCTCTAAGTGTACATATACATAACACACATTTAAAACATAGTATATACAACATATGTATAGACCTACTGATCCGATGTTAGCATCGGATGTTTTCCATTGACACCTACACCCTTACTTATAAGTAACATATAAATATTAATCATTATCCATCTTGAATATATTACAGAAGGAGCAAGCTTTTATTTATTCTTACTTAATTACCTTTCTACAATATTTGAATTGTTTTATGTTTATCAGTGTTTAGATTCCTCTTAGCAATAATTTCATAGTTGAACTTTAATTATCATAATAACAACAACATATTATTTCATACTTGAGTGCAAACCAGTGGTTTATTGCCAGTTGCTTAGAACTAACTTTTCTCTTGCTTGATTTCAAAACAAAATATGTACACTGAAATATATTATGTGGTGTATTTTTAGTGACCGAGAAGAGACCAGTCTATTAAAAAAGGGGGGAGGCTATGCTAATCTATAGGGGGGGACATCAAAAGGAGTCTAATAGGTGCATATTTCTGATTAAAATGTTTTATATAAAAAGGCGTAAGCATTTGTGAGCTGCTGCTCACCATCAGATGCAAATTCTATTTCTCAATAGCGTTTCTGAGAAATAGTAATATGAGATCATCCATTTACATCTAATGACGAGAGCTGCAGCTCACAAAAGCTTATGCCTTGTAATAACATCTGTTAACCAGAAAAGATGCTGCCAGGCTCTTTTTGACTTACTACCATAACTAGTGAAAGATTTCCCATTGGGGTGCAATTGAAAACTTCATAATTTTGGACAGATCAGAATTAAAGGAGCTGGCAAAACAGGCTGACTGACTTTACTAATTGTGGTGGGAGTAAACATGCAATGCTGTTTTTTCTCAGAAATGGGCCCATTATCTGTGTTGTGCTTCTTTTGTTGGGAATGGAATGATTAGATAGAACTTCTGGCTGTATATGTATGAGGCAGATTGCAGTTATCTCATTATTCTGATCTCATTACGTTAAGGGCTGTTGGTTGGGAGAGAACTTCTTACAAAATCCTTTATTCAATGGGTCACAAAACCTGTTGCAGTGTAGAACATTCTTAGATTATTTTTTTTCTAAATGTTATGTTTCAGCAAAGGATAAAATATAAAAAGAAAAAAGGAGATAAAGAAAAAGAAAGGTTAAAGAAAAAGCAAAATCGGGTGCAGAGAAAAAGAGGGGAAAGGGAAAAGAGTAATTTCCAACATTATTTTGTAAAATACAGATATACATTAATCTCTTACTCTTAAAATCAACAATAATACATGTTATTTCTATAACCATAAACAATTCTAATTGACAGATTCCAAAATTAAATGTTCATTTCTTTCCATTTCTAGCAAGAAGTCCAAGTTGATTTCCAAATAGAAACAAAGTTAGGCAAAAAAATTTATTTAACCATAATACAACTTTCTTAGACTTTAAATACATATGGTAAATTTTGGTAAATTTCTTTTTGGATTTTGCAATTCATTTTTTGTTGTATACTGTATAGATTATTTGTGTTAATCATAAAACAGTTCATAGATAACTTAAACATATATTTTCTACCTAGTCTTTGAATCTTTAATGCCCTTTGGAGCATTTTTAGACAAACACATCTGTTTAAACTTTGTAAGTTTGTTATTTAGAATCAGATTTAAAGTTAACTTATTTGCCTCCTTTCTGAGCTACAAGTTTCGTATCCTTGTAAAGAAAGATTACAAAAATATTACAAACATTGAATTTAATTGCAACAAGTAGCAAATAATGGAGGATTTCACAAAAGACCTAAATTAGTAGATCATTGATTTTCCCTCTGGTGACAATTGGTGGAAAGTACTGTTATGCAAAAGGCACTGAAGAGAGACAGAAGATAATGAATGTTTGTTACAATTGTGTCACAAAGATCATCACTGGTTTATCATAACATTCTGGGAATTGTACAAGGCTGATTGGTCTAAAACTATGCACAGTGCAGTTAAACTAAGAAAGAATAACATTAAAATTATTAGTTGCTAAACATTAAACATTAATTTGCCAAAAGTATTTCAACATTTGTACTTAAGATTTTGCCTGATTTGGAGATTCAGTTTGAAAAAAATGGGAGTTTGAAGAATGTATAAGATTTGGAGAGATTTTTGTGGAGAATGCCTGGAACAAAAAAAACCCCATTGCTGACTATTCAGTTCCAAGTCACTTTTATTGATGTGGCAAAATATCATAATCCCTTAAGAATGCAGTTGTTTGGATAAATGCTGTGTCACCCAGGGAAATGTCTTCGTTACTTGGTTTTCTATACTCAAGTGTAGTGTTGTAAGTCTAAGAGTATCAGTGTTGTAGTTAGTTACCATAAGTACAGGTGGTGTACATATACTCCTAACTTTAAAAAAAAAAATCATTATTACTAGGAGAAAGAGAAGGGGAGAGAAGTATTCTGGCTTGCAGATTGTGACATAATATAAAATTAAAGAAATCAGTGCATTAGAAATTCAAAGAGAAATTAAGAAGCCCTACAGTAGTGGTGGCGAGCCTATGGCACATATAGGCGGCACTCAGAGCCCTGTCTGTGAGCACGCGTGCCATACCCCGGAGATGGCGAGGGACGCCCCCGCTGCCCTGGCCCCGCCCACCCAATCTGCCATGACCACCGCTGCCACGCCCACCCGGCACCTGATAAATAAGTGGGTTTTGGGTTGCAGTTTGGGCACTGGGTCTCTAAAAGGTTCGCCATCACTGCCCTATAGCAAGAGAAAAAATAAGGAAAAAAACAACTTGTTTCAACGCGTGAAAAAAGAAATAGATTTTTTGTCCACTTTCATCTATTTGCTTCAAGGATTAACTAATTTGCACTTAGTACTGTAGCAGATGTAGTAGTGTAGTAGATAAACCAGGTATTCCTGAGATACTATTTTTAATCTCTTTTATATTAATTATGACTTCTTCCACGAAGGACTAACTGGCCAAAACAACTGGCGTGAATGGGACACAACTAATCAGATGTTTCTCTGCACTGTTCCCTATATAAACACAGTATTCCTTGTTGCCGCTATTAAATGAAGATTGATTTTGAAATAAGGAAGGATGTACTGTCTTCTGTTTCCGAGATAAAATCCCAAATGCTAGAGTTAGTTATAAACTGCTATGCCTTAGGCTTTACACAGAAAACCCACTTCTCTGTCTGTTAGAGAGATCTGCTTCCTCTTTTTAAGAAGCTGTTTATGGGGAAGTTCTTGGAATTTAACTTGCAGCTATGGGGAGGACTGAACTTTTCAAGTAAGTTTGCAGAAAAAAAACATAAAATAAACTTTCAACTATGTATGAAAAGAGGGGAAAATGGATATTCAATAAATGGCTTATTGGCTTTATTTGTAATACCCAGGACAATTCAGGACTCTAGCAAAATAATTTAAAATAAACTAGTCTTCTCATTTTCCTTTAATAACAACTTCCAGTGCATAATATGCTACTTGTTTGCTACAAACTACCCTTCATCTTGTTTTAAAGATCCGTATATGAATAAGAGAAGGTATAAGGATGCTAAATGATTTTATCTCTAGAGTTGCCTCTTACTTTTTGAATAATTGTGAAATAGTGAAACTACTGATATAAATACAACTCAAACTTTAACGGTCATGTTCATTCCCACTACTGTAAAAAAGGAATTGCTTCCTGGCAGCTTTTAAGCTGTCTTATTATCAGCACTGGTGATATTTCCACTTAGGCTGCTAATGAGGAGTGAGAGGGTCTCTTAACCCTCTAGAGCTGAAAGATTCCCTCATAGTTAGTCATGCCTCATACAGAAAGTCAGGTATCAGTTTAGTGTGTGTGCGCGCGTGCGTGCATACACATACATGTGCATGCATGTGGCAACGCGAGACAAGATGAGCCAGGATCAGGGCCTCATTCAATCAGGAAATGTCTTGATGACTTAGGGTTGGTTGCAACAAATGGTTACAAGGATAAAATTGGAGGATATGTTGCCCAGCTAGGTGGAACTCCTAGCCAATCTTGGCTGATATTGAAAAGCTAAGCAGGATCAGGCCTGGTTATACCCAAAGGGATGACCAACAAAGAACATAAAGGACATACTATAGAAATTGAAAAAAAAAAAAAACATACAGAAGACAGCAGTGATGAAGTACTTGCATCTTGGTTCCTCCCTCCCAAAAATTATATAATCACGAGGTCTGCAGATATTCCTTCCCTGCCTCTCCATGTATTCTACCCTGAGTTGGCATATAAAAGCGGCAGATAAAATAATGTTCCCTTGAACACTGAAACTCTCAGATTTACAGCTGGTCTGTGTGTTTTGGTCAGCAAGCTGAATTTCAATAGAGATGGACCTCAGCTACCCTCGAGAGTCAGGAAACGTGATTCCAAAAATCTATAATGAATAAAATGTAGAAATAGAAGTGTCCTGCACATGAAAGGCAGAAAGCTGTATTTGAAGTCATTCCAAAGCTCAACTCTGCATTCATTTTTCATAGGATAATATTTAGTTCAAAACATGTCGCAATATGACATAGGAAATGTATCAACTTTCTTTTATTGTCTAAATCTGATATATTTTTATTGTGGCTGAATCTCTAACAGCATTGCTTGTATTAAACTTTTGGTATGGTGTATAGGAGGCTTAGGTTTTCCTCAGGAAAGCGTGTGTACCATTTCCAGCTTCAAGAAAGCATGGTCTCCTGGCATCGTGGTTTCACCAGATAAGGAGCTCTGTGACCTTTCTCGGCTGACCCTATCTTGCACAGATCATGAAGCTTTTGGGGGGGGGGTGGAGATCCTAATCTAAGCATGTGATGATTCCTTTTTATTTTAGCTTTTTCCTCCATTCTTAGCTAGAAGAACTTGGAAGAATAATGCAGAGAAGCAAATATGTTATAGTACAGAACCTGTTGTGTTCAGAAAAGGAATATTAATCCAATTAGTCCTTGTCTCCCCCTAGTCACACTGATCTGACTATTTTGAGGATGGCCCTCAATTATCTGAAAATTAATCTTCTGAACGTGGTGCTCTCTGAGCTTGGTAGTTTTCTTGCAAACGTTTCATTACCCAGATAGGTGACATCATCATACTTTCTCCATGCTTTCTCCATGAAATAAAAAGTTTAAGAGAAGGATTTCTACCAGGATTCTTGCTCAGTGATAAAGAACTGATCCAAAAGCTGTTGCTTTTAAAAGTAAAAACAAGACTCGTTGATAGCACAACATATGTAGCTTACTTATCAGAACATCCAAATTTCTTAGGATATTAATTTTAAAAGTTGGCCTTTTCTTATTACCATGAGAAGAGGTAGGCTTGTCTTGATGAGAAATTTCTTGCCCAACTCAGAACCTGATGACTAGAGTCTTAAGCAGTTTCAGCATTGCTGTATCCATGACTCAAATGTAACTGCTAAAACTAGTCTAATTGGAGATCTTCCAGCATGAAAGAAATTGCTTCACTTCCCAATAATTTGGTTAGATTTAATTAGTGAGATTTGCTCCACTAGAAGACAGGTTGCTGACTTTCAATGACAGCCACACACCATGTTGCAAATGTGGCGCACAAAGCATTCTTGAAATCCCGCAGCTGTGCACTTTTTAAAAAGGGCAGGTTTACTTTCTAGTATTGTAGTTCAGGACGATTGTTGTGTAGGGCATGGCTACATTGTGTGGAAATTAATAGTAAATGGAAAGCATTAATAAGCAACTATAGGCACCTATTTTTGGCCCATTTTTAAGTGTCCTAAGTGGACTAGAGATAGAGTTCTGACCTATGACATGTTTAGAGCTGTTATCCTCATTGTTTATAATCTCTCATTTTCCCTCAAATAATACATTATAGAACTCTCTTCTAGAAAGTACAGTACTCATGTTAAATTTTCAATCAAATAACAACTCCATAAAGTTATATTCTGTAGTTAATAAGCAACAGATTTTAACAAAAATAAAGAAATGCTCAGTATCTTTGGGACTGAGTGCACATAAGCATTAGTGTACCACTGCACAATATTACAAACATTACTGCAGAAGAGCAGGCAGAGCTGGGGGGCAGAGTTAAACACGTCAGCAGGTTAGAATTATTGCATTTGCACAAGTGCTCCAAGTCAAACCCCTCTTGCGTTCTGTTGACCCTTATTTAGCACTAATTTAGTGTTGAACTTTAGTTGAACAAATTCTTGTGTATAGACTTGAATAAATGTTCTGTGCTACATTAGCCTGATTGTTTATCCCTGATATTAGCCTGATTATTCAGAGCTACACTTGACAGTATTTTTGAACTATTGTATATGCTCGAATAAAATTAAAGCACAAGACACATTCTCTAATTTCCTTATATAATGATTTTATATGGAGTATTATATTTACATAATTTTGACTTCTGAATAAATATTGTTTTTTTCTCTTCTCAACGTTTAAAAGAAACTCTTAAAAGGTGTAATGGTTTGATGTAGACTTTTTATTGACTGGTTAAAAGAAATCCCATGGTGGGGGGATAAGGATAATATTTGTGGGTAGAATTCTTACTCTTTTCAATTAGCAATACATGCATATAAAATATACCTTTGGGGCATGTAGTAAAAAAAATAATTGCTTTGTCATTTGAAAGTACTCTGTGGATGTTTCAGGCAGGGGGAGAGGGAAACACTAGGCTTGAAAGAATCATGTGTTTAAGACTGGAGCTGTACAGCTTGATTGAGGGGTGACTATAATACAAATTTGTTCTACATCATAGATTCTTGTTATTAAAAACCTGGTGGGTATGATGCACTCATTCCCTTATCCTCCTGGAGTAATGAAGCGGTATTCTTATTAACTTGCTAATTCAGTGTTTCATGGTGAGTTCCAGACTAAAGTTTGACATTTAAACATCTGATTTACTTTAACCAACTTTTAATTGGTGAAACTGAAAGACTAAATATGGAACTGGCAAATTGGGTATGTACTTAATTATCCCATAAATACAATCTTTAAAAGCTAAGTTATTTTTCCCCCTTACTTCTGCCCATTTCAACAATTAGATTTTCTTTAACACTAGCTGAGCGTTAGCAAAATAAACCTGAAATGATGTGCATTGTTAGCATGTTATCCAGAAATAAAGCCTGTCTTCCTTTCCCCTTTCTCCAGGTTTTGAATGAAGAATGCGATCAAAATTGGTACAAGGCAGAACTCAACGGCAAAGATGGCTTCATTCCCAAAAATTATATTGAAATGAAACCACATCCGTAAGTGAAGTATTACTGTTTCCTCAATTATTTGGCACTCTTACTGACCAAGTTGTGGGGAGAAGAATCAGATTCTTTATTAAAATACAATGCAGAGAGCAATTACAAGAGCAACTTTGTGAATAAATAAATGCATATTTGCTTATAAGTCTGAGACAAGACTTATGTACAGGTAGTCCTCAACTTACAACCACAACTGATTCCAAAATTTCTGTTGCTAAATGAGGCATTTGTTATGTGAGTTTTGCCCCATTTTACGTGCTTTCTTGCCACATTCGTTAAGTAAATTCACGGCAGTTTTTAAGCTAATAACATGGCTGTTAGTGAATCTGGCTTCCTTATTGACTTTGCTTGTCAGAAGGTTATAAAGAGGATCACATAAACCCAGGACACTGCATAAATATGAGTCAGTTGCCAAGCATCTGAATTTTGATCACGTGACCGTGGGGCTGCTGCAGTGGTCGGAAGTGTGAAAAACGGTCATTAAGTCACTTTTTTCTCCAGCAGGATGACTGTAGAGTCCAAATGGATGGGTTCTATGACGGCCTTCCTGCCTGGCAGACTGGGTAAAAACTTCGGCCACACCCCTTCCTTTGGGCGTGACCCCAGTTTTGACTCAGTCTCGAAGCCTGGTACAAGTGCGAGAGGCAGCTCTCAGAACCAAACGAATTTAAACTCAAAGAAAACAAAAAAAAGGAATCCCCTCTTCTTCCCTTTGCAAGAGAAACTTCCTGGCAACGATTAGAACTGAGAGAGGCAGCCAGGATCGGCGGACTCGTGAGTGGGGCTAGCTGGGGAGGCTCGGAACGGGCCGGATCGCTCGCCCTTTCTTCCGGCCCGCCGAGCAGCTGCTTGGCGCGGGGGATCTCACCGGGTTGCGCGTAGCCCCCCGGGCCCTCCCAACAGCTGAGCAGCCTGGCCGAGGGAGCTGAGCGCCGCTCGGCGCGAAACAGCTGAGCCGCGCGGGAAGCGGCAAACCAGGTCGCCGCTCGGCTGCGATCAGCTGAGCGGCGCGATAGACAACGCGGCAAGAGCAAAGCCGGCGCTGAATTTCCTTCTATCCAGAGGAAAGGCGCAGCCCCCTCATGACTAGAGGAGTCTTCCTGATTGCAAAAATCAGGATCCGCCATTGTTTTTGAACCTCGTGGATTCCCGGGCTTCCATTGGGAGGCGTGGCTTCTTCCCCATTCGCCATTTTGGAAATTGATCTTCCCGCCGTTTCCCCTTGGGGGCGGGGCCATCACCCGGACTCCATTTTCCGGCAAACAAAGGGTTTTTTCCCTTGCAAGGATCTGAGGTTACCCAAGGAAATTGAGACAGAGGAAGGAAGAGGGAAAGCAAAAAGAACCGTTTCCTATCGTGGTCTGTTGCCACAGCCACAGACTGGGGGAGAGAGAGAGAGATATAAACTGCACCTTGTCTGGACTAGGTGAGGAGGTGAGGAGGAATATTCTTCCCTAACTGTTCCTATAGTGGCCTTTAGTCACTGCCTGGCAGGATCTTCTGTCCAAAGAATCCTGTCTGTCCGGCCATTGTTTGTATAGGCAGAGGAGGGCACAGTCCCAAGCATCTGCCTCTGATCTGCGTACCTCATTCCCCCATCCCAGGCATTTCCTACTTGGGGTGTCTGGCACAATGGCAGACAATGTCTCGTATTCAGTCACACAGGTCCCTCAATTGTCCCCCCCACAGCAGCAGCGAAAACGCAGATCCTCTGAATCAGAGGTGGGGGGGAAGAAGAAAGCTAAAACAAAGCACCTTACTCAGAAGGGACAGTCTAAAACGGCTGAGCGAGAGGCTTTGAGGAGACATTTGGCTTTAGAAAGACAAATTAGCAGGGCACAGAGAACCAATGCCAATGGGACAAATTTGGTTTCCCCTGTCCCAGTGGCGCACCCAGCACAGAACCTACTGCCGAGGAAGTGCTCAAGACTTGGTCTCCTCCTGGGGAAACTGAACAGTTAGATTCCTCCAATCCCTCCTCACCAGCTTCTTCTCCCTCACCCGACCACACTCCAGCGCCTCACCCCAGCGACAAAGCGCAGGAGAACATATGGTCGGCACAATTTCAGGCATTCATGCAGGATGCATTCTCCCAATTCATGGCTTCCAAAGGGCAAGTGGCCTTTCACACACCCCGTAAGGGACGAGCTAGGCCACCCCCTACCAACATCTCTGAATCTTCCTCTCAACTAGGAGAGGGTGACTCAGTAGATCTTGACATGTCAGACATGCCCCTATCGGAGGACGAGGAAACCGCACCTGAGCAGGAGACGAGCTCTGGCCTCTTTAACCCAGCGCTCCTAAAATCACTCCTGATAAAGGCAGTTTCCACAGTCAGCCTAACATCAGTACAGGATGAGAGGCCATCGACAAGCAAGGAGGCCAACCCTCTATTTGCCAAAAAGGTCCCACAGGACAAGTACATTCCATGTGCGGAGGTCTTCATGACCACGCTGGAGGAACAATGGTCCTCACTTGCAAGCCCGCCGGCACCTAACAGCGCGGAGAGGAAGCTTTTCAACCTATCTCCCTCCTTCTCTAACATGTTAGAGGTTCCCACTGTAGATAACCCCTTGATCTCATTATTCTCTACCTCCGCGATTCCAGGAGACATGGCGGAGGTCTTGAAACCTGAGGAGAAGAAATTTGAACACTCCTTCCGGCGTTCCCACATGGCTGCAGCCTGGGCGGCCAGAGCAGCCACCTCATCATCATTCTTCGCGAGGGCCTGCATCATGTGGCTGAGGGAACTGCAGGGCACGGTGCCTCCAGACCAGGTCAGAGTACACCAGACATTGGCCAAACTCCTCGCGGCCTCTCAGTTCATGTCTGACGCTTCACTGTACGCAACAAAGTATGCGGCAAGATCCATTGCGGCCACAGTGGCCTCGCGTAGGCTACTGTGGCTCAAAAACTGGAAGACAGACCTGAGGTCCAAATGGCGTCTCTCGACGTCCAAATACAGTGGAGAGGCCCTATTTGGTTCCATTCTGGATCCACATGTCAGCGAAGGCAGAGACAAGAAAAAAATCCTAGTACATCCATCAAAGAAGTTAGACAGGAGAGGCAGTCAGGACTTCCGGAGGCAGGGCTCCCGCCCAGGAAGCCCCTGGGAATGGAGGCAGCCCTTTCGATCAGGGCAATCCTGGGACTGGCCCAGAGGCTCACGATCCTTCTACCCGAGACAGGATCGAACCCAGGATCGCCAAAGCCCGGGAGCCAGGGGCCAGTTCCAGTCCAGACGCCCATATAGAGGAGCGGGAGGCAGATCCCTTAAGCGTACCAAGTGACGCCAAACAGGATACACCCATCGGGGGTCGGTTAGGAAATTTCACCGAGGTCTGGGAACAGACCACCACCGACGCCTGGGTCCTGGAAACGATCAGGCATGGCCTGACCTTAGACTTCTGTTCTCCCCCTCCAAACCGGTTCATCAGATGTCCCATCTCCAGAAGAGTACACAAGACAAGGCTGATAACTTCGGCCATAGCTCACCTCCTGTCAATTCAAGCCATAGAGAAGGTACCAAAGGAAGAGGAAGGAAGAGGATTTTATTCTATCCTCTTCGTTATCCCAAAGACATCAGGAGGGTGGAGAGCAATCTTGGACCTGAAGGGCCTGAACTATTTCATAAAGTACAGGAGGTTCAAGATGCACTCCCTAAAGTCCATACTAGCCAGCGTCAGGGAAGACGATCTACTATCCTCAATAGATCTCACAGAGGCGTACCTACACATCCCCATCCACCCCAGCTACCGGAAATTCCTCAGATTTACCTACGCGGGGCGACATTACCAATACAGGGCATTACCCTTCGGACTGTCGTCAGCACCAAGGGTATTCACAAAGATCTTAGCTGTACTAGCGGCCCATCTCAGGTTGATCCCGGTTCGCGTCCAGTTTTATCTGGACGACATCTTGATCCAGTCCAGATCTCGGGAACAAGCAAGGGCAGATCTCAAGACCACAATCCGAACCCTACAGGGGCACGGATTCTCGGTCAATCTAAACAAGAGCCACCTCATTCCCTCAAGGAGACTGCAACACCTGGGCGCGGTGATAGACACGTCACAGTGCAGGGTATTCCTTTCCCAGGAGCGACTGATCAGCATATCCAAGCTAATCCACCAAATTCAAAAGATCAGGAGAGTGCCCTTGCTACAACTCTCGAAGCTCCTGGGAAGATGATATCTTGCATGGGCATCATCCCATGGGCAAGGCTCCACTCGAGGGAGTTGCAGTGGTTCCTCCTACCCTACCAGAGGAGGAACCTCAGCACCTCCAACAGGAGTGTGCTGGTACCAGCACAGGTGATGAAATCACTAAAATGGTGGCTATCCCCCACGACACTCAAGGGGAGCATATTCAGGGAACCGAACAGGGTCACACTCACGACAGACGTGAGCCTGTTCGGATGGGGAGCCCACCTGGGAACACAGATAGCACAGGGCCAGTGGGGACAGAAGGACCTGTCACACAGCATCAACTGGCTAGAGCTCCGGGCCATACACCTGGCCCTCCGCCATTTCTCACACCTAGTAACGAGGAGGCACGTCCTCGTACTAACAGACAACGTAGCAGCCAAGGCACATGTAAACAAGGAGGGAGGAACGAGATCAGTGGAACTAATGAAGGAAGCATTGGCTCTGGCTCGTTGGGCAGAAACCAATGTGAGTTCCATCAGAGCGGAACACATCTCAGGGGAGACAAACACCCAGGCAGACTCCCTGAGCAGAGCCAAGGTGGACCAGTCGGAATGGCGTCTGGACCCGGCTCTCTTCGAGGAGATCTCCCGGAGGTTCGGACAACCGCACCTAGATCTATTTGCCAACCACAAGAACACACAACTCCCCAGGTTCTTCTCCAGATTCCCGTCCCCGGGATCGGAGGGAACGGATGCTCTCAGGTGCCGGTGGCCGGCGCAACTCCTGTACGCCTTCCCACCGCTGCCACTAATACCGGCAACCATACGCAAGATGATCGTGGAGGGCGCAGAAATGGTCTGCATTGCCCCTCACTGGCCACGGCGCCCGTGGTTTGCCGACCTCGTGGACCTTTCGATATCACCTCCGTGGAGGATTCCCCCGGACAGGGTAAAACTCAGTCAGGGCAAGCTCGTACACCCAGACCCCCAGTGGCTACATCTAGCCGCTTGGCATTTGAGCGGCAAAGCTTAACTAAACAATCTTATTCTGCAGGGGTGATATCGATCATACAGGCATCACGAAGAGCGTCCACTAATAGGATTTACGACGCTACATGGAAGGGATTTTGTAGGTGGTGCGCTTCGCTTCACCTAGACCCGACCGCAGTATCTATACCCAATATCCTAGATTACCTATTGGAGGGTCTTAATAAGGGCCTGTCAGTCAATACTATCCGCAGACAGATATCGGCCCTCTCAACTGTACTCTCCTGCGACAACTTGACTTCCCTAGCACAACATCCAGCGATTAATGCCTTTTTAAAAGGGGCATCTAACACAAAGCCCCCAGTCATACACAGGTACCCGTCCTGGAACCTGCCTAAGGTCCTTCTAGCCTTGACATCAGCACCCTTCGAACCTCTTGAAACATGCTCACTCCATCACCTATCACTGAAGGTAGCTTTCCTTGTGGCAATTACTTCAGCAAGGAGAATCTCAGAACTAGCAGCACTGTCAGTAAGGAAGGATCTGTGTACCTTTTTCAAAGACAGGGTCGTTCTTAGACCAGACCCGACCTTCATCCCGAAGGTAAATAGCATCTTTCACAGATCTCAGGAACTTACGCTTCCTGATTTCTGTCCAAGACCCAAACATAGGCTAGAACACAGATGGCACAAGCTAGACGTACGGAGAGCACTGTGTTTCTACGTGAAACGCACCTCGGCTTTCCGAAAGACTGAAGCATTATTTGTGTCCTTTCAACCATCAACTATGGGAAAGAAGGTATCTTCTTCCACCATAGGCAGGTGGATCAGAGCCTGCATAGCGCAGACCTACGTCTCACAGGATTTGCCAGCACCCACTCAGGTGACTGCCCACTCAACTCGGAGCGCAGCCACATCTGCGGCGTGGCTAACGCAAGCTCCGGTGGAAGAGATTTGCAGGGCCGCAACCTGGTCCTCACCTTCGGTTTTCATTCGACATTACCGTTTAGACTCCCTAGCAGCAGCAGACGCGGCTTTTGGCAGAAGAGTTCTTCAACAGGTCGTATCTGCTCAGAGTTCGGTAGCCTAGACATTCCCTCCCAGGGGGACATGAGGGCTTTGGTATGTCCCATCCATTTGGACTCTACAGTCATCCTGCTGGAGAAGGGGCGTTGTCTTACCTGAACGCCTTTTCTCAGCAGGATGATGTAGAGTCCAAGCCCACCCAGAGGATAGGTCTAGGCAGGGATATAATAAAGATATAATAAAGAGCTGCAAGGTTAATTCCAACAAAGTTTCTCGCCTAAGTCAAAACTGGGGTCACGCCCAAAGGAAGGGGTGTGGCCGAAGTTTTTACCCAGTCTGCCAGGCAGGAAGGCCGTCATAGAACCCATCCATTTGGACTCTACATCATCCTGCTGAGAAAAGGCGTTCAGGTAAGACAACGCCCCTTCCCAGTTCAGTAACTTGGAACGGTCACTAAATGAACTGTTGTAAGTCAAGGACTACCTGTAGTAGACTAATTATTGTTTTATAAAAAATATAATTGAGTTATTTTGTCACAATTTTTGGATCTATGTTTAACACAGATAAGCCACAGTGCCCTCAAGATATTTTGAACAGCAACTCTGGCAATAACTGGTCACTTGCTATGCTTGCTATGACTCATGGAAATTTTAATCTAGGAGGGATTCAGGTTTCCTACCATTAAAGTAGAAGCTTTAGGTGATAACTCCAGCCAAAAATTCATTTGAAAACATACTAAGTTAAAAAGGTGAAGATTACGTCTTCTGACTTGTATCTCCAAAAAAAAATATCTTCGGTCTCATGAGAAAAATCATGACCTAATATATTACACAAGTTTGAATAGAAGGTGCCATCAAGCTGAAGAGTGAAGCTAGGAGCAGAAAGTTGGTTGTTTACATTGGCAGCAGAGAAGTAGATCATGTGGAGCTGAGTTCCTTGTTAGTGCATTCATAGCTAGTATTGCAGAATCAGCAGTTAAGCCCAGGTTGTTGCTTTTGCTGCAGTTATGGCTATTCATCCAGTACAATATTTGATTCTGGTCTAGTAACGGTGGTGGTGTGACTATTCAAAAGAAAGCCGGGGGAACAAATTTTTGGACTAAAATTCTTTCCTGTACTTACTTCTTTCCTTCATCAGTGACAACATTACTCTTGATACACCTACACAAAGTCTACAGAAAACCTTAGTTCCTCAGAAAGTTTGTGTGACATGTCAGCAATAGGGAAAGTGTTCTTTTGATGTGTAGTGCAATGTAAGCATTGCCATGGTCTCTGTACTGAAAAATGTTAATAGCAGCTTCACACTCATTAAGCTGTTAATACAGCGGTTCTCAACCTGTGGGTCGGGACCCCATTTGGGGTCGAACGACCATTTCACGGGGGTCACCAAACAACACAGTCCACCATTTTTTCCCCATTTTCCTTGGCTGTGCTACTCCCTTTTATTCTATTGGCTTTGGAAAGCCAATAGAATAGACTCTCTTGAATAGAGTCTAATTCTATTGGCTTTCAAAAGCCAATAGGAATTGTCCAGGCTGTCTCTGCCCTGCTGAGCCCGCCAAAAGCCCCATTCTGCAAACCGTGCTGCACCAGTTGAGTAGTCCTCGACTTACGACCGGTGGAGTAGTCTTCGACTTACGACCGGTTGGGGGGTCGCGGCATTAAAAAGGTTGAGAACCACTGTGTTAATAGAAATAACATCATTACAGGGAAAAAAATTAAGCGTACGTCCTGCCTAACAAACTATGCAGTATCATCCCAAAGCTATTCCAGTGGAGCGTTAATGTTGAACTTTCTCTACTTTTCATTTTTGTTCTTAACTACTTATATTTTGCCTCTTTTGTTCCTTCTCATCTCCAATTCTCTTAGGTTTTAGGGTGCCCATTGTCCTGCTTTCCCTGCTATCATTTTTCCACTCATTTCTGGCTTCCACAAGTGTTGATTGCTCTAAGAAATACCCTACTACAATAACACCCAGAAATTATCAACTATCAGATTGAGTCCTACAGGAGAATAAGTCCAGACTGATATTCCCCTTCCTCAAAATATCGTTCAGTGTAATTCCAGAGCCTGAAAATCAAGAAAGACAAAAAAATAATATTGTCTTCCGAGCGTTTGAAAGGAATAAATTAGTTGCACAGAAACATGAACCAAATATTCCCTGGTCAACTGTGGACTTTACGACCCCAATTGAGCTGAAAAATTCTGTCGTTAAGTGAAAAGTTGTTAAGTGAATTTTACGACTTTTCACGCCACAGTTGCTAAGTGAATCACTGCAGTTGTTAAGTTACTGTAATAGCATTATTAAGTGAATGTGGCTTCTCCACTGACTTTGTTTGTCAGAAGGTTGCGAAAGGGCATCATATAACCTTTAATAAATGGGTCAGTTGCCAAGCAACTGAATTTTAATCAGGTGACCGTGGGCATGCTGCAATGACTGTAAGTGTGAAAAGTGGTCATAAGTCAGTTTGTTGGGTGCCATTGTAACTTCAAACGGTTACAATTAAATGAAACTATTGTAAGTCGAGGACTACCTGTATTTTTCTTTTTATCTTTTCCCTTTCAGATTAGTCAAACAAGAGAAGACGCTTTTGTAAGTATATAAGAATAGAGCAAGGGTAGGCAACCTTGTCTCTTTTATGACTCGTGGACTTCAACTCCCAGAATTCCTGAGCCAGGAATCATAAAAGAGCCAACGTTGCCTACCCTTGGAATAGAGGTAGGGGTAGGGTCCTCCGTTCATTTCTGAAATTGGAACATGCTGACTGGGGCCTGATGGGAATGGGAGTTCAGGAACGTTCGAATGGCTACAAATTCTCTATCTAGGGGTTGGAATTTTGCTTTCCTTGTCAAGGAGAACAAGCAGAAAAGGAAGGGGAATATTTGCCAATCCTGTAGGCAAAAGAGAGACTGGATTGTCTGCATCCCATATTCAGTAAACAATTGGAATGGCAGGGAATAGCAAAAGCGAACTGTAGCCACTTCTGCTTCTAAACATCTTGTCCTGGACAACCTCTCAGGATCGTACACAAGCAGTGTGTACATGCATGCATGCACATGAACACACATTCTTCTATTAAGAAACATTTTTTTTAGAAGCAACAGGCAGTTCTTGCAAAGCAGAGTTTGCTCAGCTTTGCTCCAGGGCAGGGGTCTTCAGATTTGTCCCTTTTATGACTTGTGGACTTCAACTCCCAGAATTCCTCAGCCAGCGTGCCTGGCTGAGAAATTCTGGGAGTTGAAGTCCACAAGTCATAAAAGGGCCAAGTTTGAAGACCCCTGCTCCAGGGCCATGGATTAGGCTTGAAAGGAGATACTGGGCTGAATGAGAACTATTGCTGGTCAAATGTGGCCAGTAGGCCAACATTTCTAATGATCTGTTTTAGCACTTTCTCTCAGATGATTCAGAAGGTAATTTCAAAGCACAAGAAACAGTGAGGTTAACAGAGGCAAACTACATTGAAATTCGGTTACAAAGGGCTAATATCTGTAGGTGGCCATACTATCATTGTTAGCTAATTCAGCACTTGTTTTATTAGTCAATGGATTTAACAGCCATTACTTTGTTAAACAGTTCATGCCACCCAAAACTTAAATGTAGGAGATTACTTAAGACATTAAAGTTCAATAAATTTAAAAAGTATAAGCTTTATAATACTATATATTTAAATAAATGTTAACCCCATTTAAATAAGTGATCCTTTATTTTTATCCTTTCCCAATAATGCACTAGAATAAAATAGAGAGGTGATCCTCATTTAGCAGCCACAGTTGGGACTGACAACTCAATCTTTTAACAAAGCGGTTGCTAAGTGAAACAGTGACTGTGCTTTTGATCTTACTTCAGCTTTCCTTTGCTTTTACAAACTTGTGAAGGTCATAAATGCAAGAATTGATTGCAAAGTTATTTTTTCATCACTGTCATGACTGCAAGCAGTCACTGTCCAAGGCTGTTAATAAATGAGGAATACCTGTACTCTTTTTTTAAAAAAATAACATTGTTTCCTCATTTCTATTGTGACTTCTAAAATATATATTCAAAACTGCTCTCAACTCACTGATTTTGTTCTGCCAACCATTCTGGAGTATAGTTCTAAAGTACAGTTGGATAGGTCTTGTTTTACCTAGGATAATAATAAAGCAAAGTGCTGTTTCAGCCAGGGTTGAAAATAACTGTATGTACATTAAACCCCCAAAATTATAAATATGTTATTTGCTTAATTCCAAAGTTCCACCGAAAAAAGAAGAACTCCTGAGAGGTGGAGACATTTCCTTCTTAATCAGCTTAGAGCAACTACAGTACAGTTCTCCTACATTTTATACTAGGTTAAAATTTGATAATGAGGAAAAATAGATTTTAGGCACGACTTTGAAAATGCTGAATGGATCATAAACTCAGCATCTTTTTATTTAATGGAGTTAAACTGCAATGAGTAATTCTTGGCTTTCAGTTAGTTTGCTTTGCTCATTGGTAAACTAGTGTGGTGTGGTTTTGAATTGGCTGACTCCAGTAATAAATAGCATGCCTAAAATTACATTCTATTGACATGCTCCACATGCTGAATGTGAAACAAATTGAGCCCTGCATAATGTGGCACCATAGTGACTGACCACAAACAGATTCAGAGGTTCTTTGTTGGTGATTGGAATAAATAATAATTGCTACCTTTTGGAGCCAAAAACTTAGGTCAGTGTGCATACCGAAACATTTTTTTTACTAGAGCTGTAAACAACCAATCTATATATGCCCTTAGATTTGCTTAGACAACAGATCACACAATTAAGTTTATATATTTGCCAAATTATTTGATGGTTATTCTCCTGGTCACATCTGCCAGACTGGGGAGGCAAGGAAAGCTGTGGTTTCCCTCTCCTAAGGAGGTACTTCTAGTCAGTGGCAAGAAGAGCCTTCTCCGAGGTAGCTTTCTCCCTGTGATCCAAGAATCATTCCTAGGGAGATAAGATTGGGCCCCACTTTGACATTCTTTCAAAAGGCCCTCAAGACCTGGTTTTGCCAGCGGGCCAAGGAACACAGAATGGGATAGAGCCCATCAAGTGGCTTATTTGATTGACTGATTGTTGTTGCGGGGGGTGGGAGGTTATCGCTATTTTTTTTAATGAAATTTTTATCTTTGTAAGCCACCTGGGGTCACCGAGAATGAGTCATACAATTTTTAAAAAAATAAAGTAAAATAAAATAAATGATACAGTACTAAATTTTAGGGTATCTGTAGATCACAGTTCTATTTTGTTTGAATCACTATATATTTGCAAGAGATGAACTTTTTTGCAAGAAAATTTGTAAGAAAATTCAGTTTACTTCTGAAAAAAGCAAACTATTGCATGGAGCAGATACAAAAATAAACACAGCTTTTTGGCAATTCCTACAATTTCTAATTGTAAACAAAGAATGGACAAATGCAATTCTCTCGATGACATAATGTTGGGAAGTAATCCATCAAACTTGTATTTTTTATTATGTCCGGTAAGATCCAGGTTTTTCTAATTCTTAAATCTCTTCTAACGGAAGGCAACAACATGATAACTTTTCAGCTGTTAGGGCGCATTACAGTATTTAAATCTGCACATTAGTCTTAATATCACCCTGTTGGAGATAAGAGAGGGACAGAAGCTTCAGGCTGCAAAGAGTTATAGTATGATTCATATGGGAGACTTTCTGATTTGTAGCTCAAACATTTTAATCACGATGCCATCCCAAATTAGATTAACAATTTATAGTTCAATACAGCAAGTGATGATTAGAGTCATTGAGGCACAGAGTTGGAAGGGACTGTTAGACCATCAAGTCCAAACTTCTCAGTTTGAGAATTCAAGTGAAAGCATCGCAGGCAGATGGATATCTAATCTCTGCTTGTACACATTGAGTGAAACAAACCACAGTCTCTCTGGACTGTTAGGGATTTTCCCCTAATAATCAGGATCCACCTTCCTGTATTTTTAATTCCATGTCTTGTACTCTGGAACAAGAGAAAGCAAGTCTTGATCTTTTTCTGTGGGACATCCCGAGTATTGGGAAAGTGCTATTTATCAGACTGCCTTGTAGTTTGGACTGAAAACAGTTAATCTCTAAACTTGCCTGTCAGAGCTCTGATTATTAAAAAGAAGGTTATGTTGCAGTACAACCATTTCAGTGAAACTGTTTACTGTTAATTGTTGATCCTAAAAGGCAGAAGTTATCTACCACTTCAATATCTTCAGTGTCCATCCTAACGCTGTTTGTTGTATTTGTTGTCATTAGTTTGGTTGTCTTTATACTTAATTTTAGTCCAGTTTTGTTCACTGTGCTTCTTGAGTTGTTTTACTAGAGTTTGTAGATCTTTTGCATTTTCAGCAATCAGGCTACTGTTATCAGCATAATGCAGATTATTGAAGTTTTTTTCTCCAGTTTTAGACCCTGACTCATCCTTTTCCAATCTACCATACCCCAGTGTAGTATGTATTGAGCATATAGATTGAATAAATAGGGGGAGAGTATATCACTTGTCTCACTTTGCCAACCTGGAGCCAACCTGTTTTGCCATATTGGCCTATGACATCTTGATCCATATATAGGTTTTACATTAAAACAATGAAATGTTCTGAGATTTTCCTAAGTACGCTCAACATCTTGACATAATCAACACAACTGGAGGCCTTTCAGCTCAATATGAAATGTATTCTGACTTCTTTTTGGTATTCTTTGCTTTCTCAATTATCCAAAGTACCTCAATAGCAATGTTAGTCTTCCTTCACTTTTTCTAAAGCCAGGTTGAACATCTGTCATCTCCGTTTCCATGTAAAGTCTAAGCTGCTTTGGATGAATCTAAGAATTATTTTTCTTAGTGTTTAAATTAATACAGTGTACAATAGTTTGCACAATCTGTTTAGTCTCCTTTTTTTGTTACTGATATATAGATTGACCTCTTCCCAATCTATTGTCAACTGCGTCACTCTCCAGATTTGCTGTCATTGCTTGGTTAGAACCTTTACTGATTCTTCTCCTTTTGCTTGTCATATTTTTGTAGATATTCCACCATTCCATACAATGCTGATTTGGTAATGACGGGAAACTTGATATAACCTCATCAGCAAAACTGATAGATATAGTTTGTTGGAGAATTGAGAACATTTATTAACGCCAAGTATTACATAGTAACTAGGCAAGAATCTTTTGTATTCGTATAATTCCATCTTTCTCAGCTTTTAAAACATAGCTAAGGATTTTCTTTTAACATTTTAAGATTCCATGCTGCCTCAGAATGTATAAGGATACTAGATTATGAATTCTGAAAATGGCACCATGCCAACATTTCTCAACTTAAAACAGTTATGGCCTGTGTTCCCGTTCCAAAAACAGTTTAGCTGATATTGTTTGTCAGGTTGCTGCTCGGGAACAAGCCTGTCCAAACTTGTTCTTTCCGTGTAATTTAAATTGGGTTTAATTTTCAGTTCTCTGTTGTGCGCAGGTGGTTTTTTGGGAAGATTCCTCGAGCAAGGGCTGAGGAGATGTTGGGTAAACAAAGACATGATGGTGCCTTCCTCATCAGAGAGAGTGAAAGTGCTCCTGGTGATTTTTCCCTCTCAGTCAAGTGAGTATTACTTTTGGATTGACTTAATGTGATTTGGCTGGCTGCAATCTTTGAAACTCCTGTTATTGAAATAGCTATTGACTAGAACAAAAAAGAAAGGCAGTTTTAAAAAATTTCCTCCAGTGCAAGGATGGCTGTATTAGGGTTTCATAGTCAAAAACTTGCTAACTTTCTGCAATTCTGAACGTTTTTTGGTTCATGGTCCTCTTTGAATACTGACATACTAGTAGAGATTATGAAGGGAAAAAAAACATGTCTCAGCCCACTGGGGATGAATTTAGCACACTCAGCAACTTCCTAAAACTCAAGTGCTTTATGTAAAGCAACCCTAAGATCCAGAGTTAAAAAGTTGCAGATAAGGGCTATGTTTGTGCCAGAGGATTCAGATCATCTTTTTGTCTTCCAGTCCAAAGTGATACATGATCCGATCCACAGGAAAATTGTAAACAGTTATCCATAGCTATATACCTATTTCTAATTCAAGTACATTCACTACCAAAAGAGGCATTCAGAAAATATTTTTTTGCTTGTGGCCTTACAGAAAAATAAAGTACTTTGCTGAATCAATTTTGTGTCGTGCAATCTTTTAAAATTTAAAAAGAAGGCATGGGGTGGGCTTCTTTTAATATCCAGGCTTAATAGCCGATCCTGCTTTTGTTTATCCACATTTAGAGGTTGCCTGACTCCTTAGCAACTGTGGATGGCTTAGAACAACACAGATAAAAAAAGGGGGGGAGGACCTTGGCCAACCAGACTGGACTAATTCTTGGATTTAACTATTAAGTACTGGTATTCAGCTTTTGCTAATACAGGGTAATAAATGAGAATTTCTAGACTTGCAAAAATTAATAGAGTTTCCATTTCTCATAAGTTATATGCACTTATTTTCTTGACTTGTAATGTTGACTGCTGGCTTGTACTGCCACCTCATGTCTAGAAATCCTCAAAACCCCAATGTGCATATCCCTTGGCTGAAGATTAACCTTGTAGATGTGCAAGAAGATATAGAATACAAGAATACTCCTTGCCTGGGAGAAATATTAAAGCAGTGAGTACATCTGGAATGTTCTTTCCCTTCTTTTTAGATTTGGAAATGATGTGCAGCACTTCAAGGTGCTCCGAGACGGTGCCGGCAAGTATTTCCTCTGGGTGGTAAAGTTCAATTCTCTGAATGAGCTGGTAGACTATCACAGATCAACCTCTGTCTCCAGGAATCAACAGATATTCCTCCGAGACATTGAGCAAGTGCCTCAGGTAAGAAAATGTTCGGAGTTTTTCTAATCATAATACTACTTTTATTTTTTATGAATACCTGTATGAATGTCTTTTTTAGCCTGTGTGTGGGGGGGAGTGTTCCATGAATGATAGATAAAAACCCTGGTAACTTAGGAGGATAAATTGTGTTAGGAGCTATTCTGTTTTCAATAATGACACTATTTTTTAAAAAATACATAACTCATTCTTTAAGCCAGGCCCTCAAGGATTTCTAAAAAATTATATAATAAAAAAGTACAACAGCACACTCTCTTTCTGAAATAGCTGGTAACCTTTTGAGACATGCATGGCTGCAGGCTCCGTCCACGTGGATTTCCTAGAGCGCCATGGTTTATCAAAACAGCTCTGAGACAGGAAGTAACCAAAGAGACGGGGTCAGGCTTGGACCGGGGTACAGCACTGAGATAGCCTTGGTTGTACTTGCTGATGACCTTTGGAGGACTTGAGAGGAGGGTGGACCATTCATCCCAGATGAGTCTGGCCTTCCCTGCATCTCTTAGTGGCTTTCAGTACCAAGGACCATGACAACTTTCTGAGCCAGCTTTAGGGATTGAGACTTATGTACTATGTTTTATCTTACTCCAGTCTCAAGGTTGCTAGTATATGGATATTTGTTGTCTGACTGCCTTTGTCCAAGAGATCCATAGTTGTGTACAACCAGGGTGGAAAGGCAGAAGGCATTGGGCCTCAAATGATAACAATGCTCTGTCAGCCACCACTTAACCTTGAGTTGGATTGTTTAGATGAAATGCAAGAACAGTTGGAATACCAGCTTCTGCTTAGATGAATCACTTGCTAAAAGAAGGATTTGTTACTGTCATAGCTAGACTGAATCTCTACAGTCCGTTACTGATTGCAGACATTAGTTGAGCATCCCTGCTGGTTCATCTGAATCTGATCAAAGGTGTGGAGTGAAGTTATTTGTGACTTGTGCGTAGTTAACCCTTCAGGTTCTAGAGTTTATTAGATGAGCCACTTGTATAAAAAGACCTAACCTCTCATAGTCTTGTCTGCTAGAGTAAAACCGCAAATAACCTTTCGTTCATTTTGTGTCATGAACTCACGTACAAAGTTCCTCATCAAGCTATATATAAAAGAAAGAGGGAAAGAGAGGAAGAGGTAGTAGACACATGAAGATGCATAAGGACGAAATTTCATTTTGACAGCTCAAATTTACATTAGGGTAGCATACCCGGGAACCTCCAGTTGTTTCTGAATTATATTATCTCATTGCTACAGGTATCATAGCCAATGGTAATGGATGCAGGGAGTTGCCATTTGGCAACACCTGGAAAGTCACAGTTTTCTCATCTCTGGATTACATGAATCCTCCTGTTGCCATTAAAATTTTACTTGGACAGGTAGTCGTTGATGTATGGCCACAATTGGGACCAGAATTTAGATTGCTAAGAAGGCGGTTGTTAAGTGAATAACACTGATTTTATGACCTTTTTTGCCACTGTTAATTGAGTCACTGCAACTGTTAAGCGAATCATGCTGTGGTTACGCAAATCCAATTTCCTCCATTGATTTTGCTTGTCAGAAGCAAACTGGGGTTGCAAATGGTGATCACATGTAAAAACATGCCAGCTGCCAAGCACCCGAGTTTTGATCACGTGACTGTAAGGACATTGCAACTGCCATAATTGCGAGGACCGGTTATGAGTCACTTTTTACAGTGCCATTGTAACTTTGAACTATCACTAAACAAATGGTTGTAAGTTGAGGACTACCTGCATAGATTAAAAAAAAAGAAGAAAAGAAACAGGTTCATATGAATAGCCTTTGTTGTTAAAGCAGCCCTCACGTGTATCAAAATCACATCTGTGTAGTAAAATGATACAGAATTAATACGTCATTGCCCAATTTATTTATTTATTTATTTATGAGACTTATATACCGCTTTAAGTGCAAGCACTCTCTAAGCGGTGTACACCAGTAAGCAATGTATATATATATTTACATTGCCCCCAACAATCTGGGTCCTCATTTTACCTACCTCGGAAGGATGGAAGGCTGAGTCATCCTTGAGCCGGTGAGATTTGAACCGCTGACCTGCTGAACACAGTCAGCTAAAGTGGCCTGCAGTACTGCACTCTAATTGCTGCGCCACCTCGTAGATCTATTTCATATTTTAGACACAACCTCGAAAACTCAAAAATGCCGCTCTCTTTTTATCATAAGACCTTTTAAAGCCGTAGTTGGTTATAAGATTGTATAAAATGATTATATAAAATGATATACATTTTATGAATATCAGAATAAGCATTCTATAGAACAGTGATGGCGAACCTTTTAGAGACCGAGTGCCCAAAAACTGGCCCTGCCCCCACTCCACCCTCCTGGTCTGCCCCCCTATCCCCTGCCTCACCTGCCCACAGGACCACTCACTGCCTCCAGGGCCTGCCGCAGATCGCCCAGGCAGCCCAGCAGTACTATGGCGGCCACACCCTCTGCCCGCATTCTGTAGCATCAACTGCATGATGGGCTGTGAGGGCAGAGTCTTGTCTACGCTGCCTGGCTGCCATGTCCTTGGCTGCGCTGCTCCATGTGGGCCACGCTCTGGGGCGAGTCTCCTTCAGCAGGGCTGCTGGAGATGAGCAGGTCACGGGGGGAGGCAAGGCTGGGGCAACGGCACGTGTGCCCACAGAGAGGCCTCTGAGTGCCACCTCTGGCACCGGTGCCATAGGTTCGCCACCACTGCTATAGAAGTAAGATTTGCTGCAGTTTCTATGACTGAGTGAATTAACTCAAAAAACAAGACGCTGTTTGTAGTCATCTCTCGGTATCAACAGCTTCAGATGTACGGACTGTAGGCTAGAGACTGCATAGTTTATGCCACACACACACACACAAAAAAAAAACACGAGCAATTTGGAGGCCTCGATTAATTCCCTGTTCTCTTCTTTGCAGCAACCCTCATACGTACAGGCTCTTTTTGATTTCGACCCTCAGGAAGAGGGAGAGCTGGGCTTTCGCCGGGGAGACTTTATCCAGGTCCTTGACAATTCTGACCCCAACTGGTGGAAAGGAGCCTGCCACGGACAAACAGGCATGTTTCCACGCAACTACGTTACTCCCGTGAACCGGAGCATCTAGAGCAGATGGCTAAAGATTATTTAAGGAAAGAGGAAAAACAGTACAGTCCGCATTCAGAATCTAACAACAGCCAGAGATCTCCAGTCATCAGGCCATAAAACCGAGTCCCCTCAGGTTTGCATGAGGGGGAACACTTTTTTCACTCAGAATGGAACTTTGTGGGGAGGGGACAGGAGAAGGGTCCAATTTATGCACCAAAACTTTTCTTTAAATTAAAATGGATTTCTTTGGTTCTTTCTGGGGTGGCCCTTTTTGTTCATTGGTCCCTTTTCTCCTCAACACCAGTGCATCAATGTATGAAGTGTTATTGCTAAATGAAGTCCATGCTATGCCATGAAAGGAAGAGAGGAAGCTCTGCTGGTATCTGCTGTTCATGCAAACAGTCTTCGGGAAGAGACTGAGAGAAGAATGCCAAATACATTAGCCAGTTTAAACACACACACACACACACACACACACACACACGCCAGTTATCCTTCTACCTTCAGTGTTTTGCCTAAGATAAGGTCTTAATTTTTTTCCTCACTGCTTTTCAGTCTGAAAGTTGTACGGCTGTGGAGCAGAGGGGAAGATGGTAAATAGGTTGTAGGATTTTTCTGAGAAAACCTGCATTACAACCAGATCGTGTTTTCATTAACCACGACGGCTTTTAATTTTCTTTTTAATCATGTGACTGAGTATGGTCTTCTGTTTTTTTAATTAGTGCCTTTCCCTCGTTACCTATTTTTTTAAAAAAAAAATAGCTCACAATTTTCAGTTTGTTCCTGTTTTTTATGTAAATATTTAAGGAATTGAATGAGAGGAATGTAACTTTATTACTTAAAAAAGATCTCCATTTACCAGATGAAGTTTTAAGATACGTATAAGCATTTGATATTTTTCATACTAGTTGGGAAAAAGGCATAAAATGTTCCAAAATTCACAGCCTAGGGTTCTTGAATAAGAGAGGGAAAATTGCCCCAGTTTGGGGGAGAAAAATGGCATATTTTACAAAGCCTAGGGTGAAATTCCAAATTATTTTCCCTAAAGACTGTCAGGCCTCAAGAAATTGGCCTTAATTCTAGCGAATGGTTGACCCCAATGCTTGAGGAGGAGCAGTCCAGTCTTCTCCCGAGTTGGCTTGACCCCCAGTTGCAATCAGTGACTACCTTCCAGCAGTACCCCATTTTTCTACACCAGTATTACTGTAGCTGGAAGAATCATCTTTCTTACTCTCAAATCCCAGAAGAGAGATTGTATTCAACTTTTTATCCTGATAAAACTCATAGGTGCCATGCATAATATTATGAATGACTTAGACTTTAAGACCAGGGAGAGCCACCTGCAGAGCTCCTGTGCCAACCGGTTACCTTATTTCCTTCTGTTGAGCCGCATACCTGGAACTTCTCTACCTTAGTAACAGACCCCCAAAACTACCACAGAGACCTTCCCTTACAGAAAAGCGCTGTTCTGCCCAGATCGGGGTGGGGGGAACCCTGTGTTGGTGGGTGCCTTTTTATACTAAGTGTTACAGGTGTTTTTCCTGAGATGGACTCTGCCTTATATTTCCATTTCTCTCAGCAGGTGAAAAAAAAAGAAAGTGAGCTACTCTGTAGCCTATTAATTTCTCATGTTTTTCTTGCTACCTGTCTTTCTCTCCATCCCCCCGTCCCCACTTTCTTTTTTAAAATTATTGGAAAAGGAATTATGGTATTCTACATTTGGACCATTTGATTGTTTTTCTTATTTTGGAATTGGTGTATATCATGCAGCCTTGCAGACATAATGTCTTGTGTGTATATATATATATTAAATCAGTGTTTAAATAAAACAGGCCTATGTACGTAATCCGTTAACGCAGCAGCATTTGGTAGATAGTAATTAACTGTGAATAATAAATATACAACAAATTCTTCACTTGAATATCAGTGTCTTCTTTATTAACACAAATAACGCATTTTAAAGAATCAGTGGGGGTTTGATATTATAGTAACATGCTGAGATTATATCTCAGAAGTGGGAAGGATCAGATCAAAACTTAACATTGATTTAAATTAAAATTATTACTCTAGCTTCCCTTTGGAGCACATAAAGTAGGAAAAGCATGCTGAGCTTATCTCCTTGATAAGCAAGAGTTATTAAGTGAGTTTTACTCCATTTTACCATCTTTCTTGCCACAAGTAAATCACTGTTAAGTTAGTAACACAGTTAAGTGAATTTGGCTTCCTCATTGACTTTGTCAGAAGGTCGCAAAAGGCGATGATACGACTCTACGACCAACATAAATACAAGTCAGTTGCCAAGTGTCTGGATTTTGATCATGTGACCATGGGGATACTACAACAGTCGTAAGTGTGAAAAACTGATGAAAATGTCTTTTTTTATAGTGCCTTTGTAACTTGAAGCGGTCACTAAAAGAACAGTTGTAAGTCAAGGACTACTATGTTTCTGGTACCTCTGCGCTTTGTCACCAGGGATAATTGGGGCCTGAGTGTATATGTGTGTTTGTTTATCTGATCAGGGTACAAAATTAGCCTCACTATGTGCTAGTTCCACAGCTTTGTAGTTTTTTCATGCTTTCATCCAGAATGATTCCTTGCTGCACACAGCTATCTATCCCTTGGTTTCTCATAGGTTTTGAAAATGGCTTTGCTAGAAAGAAGAAGAGGCACTTTAGCAGTTTTACTTGAATGCAGAGAACTTACTATTCTGAGAGAAATTTATTATATCTAAGGACCAGTTTTGGAGGACAGGCATCATCTATTATGGGTTTTTATGAAAATACATACTGTGTCATTCAATTTGGAGAATGCTTTTTCTCAGTTAATCTTGTATTGAAGGCTTTAACCTCACTGCTACAATTTTAACAGAATGGCTTAGAAATTAAAGGCATACCTTTCTGAAGAATTTCTCTACTTTTATCCAATTAAGATTATTTATTCCTTAAATAACCAAGTATTACGCAGCATGTGGTATGTTCTTACACTATGTTTAATTCAACCAGTTTCCTGAATTTGCATAATACACCTAATCATACAATAGGTGTATTTGTATGATTGGTCTGTGGGTTGGCCTATTTGTGATTTTACCAGCTTTTTAATTAAACTTTTCCCAGATTCAAAACAGAGACAATTTTGAATTCAAGAAATCAGATTATAACCTTGGGTACGCGTTTCTGTAATTCTGAGGTAAAGGCTACAATATTTTAGTTTGGATGACCAAATGGCTACGTTCACAGGACATGCTGAATTGTAAATTAGCCAATCACATTTTATCTAGTGTGTTTTGCACACTCAGCCCGTGTACTTTGTGGATCGGTCACAATGATGTTAATTGAGCAAATCACACTCTGAAATTCAGATGGGCCCATCAGACAAACAAGTTAGAGAGGCTTGTTGTCTGCTTGATTTCGAATTAAAAAAAGAAACTCTTGATTGGGCATTGTTGCAGAATGGAATTGATACTTTTTTATACTTTACCACCACCACCCCCAGTTCTAGAAATGTTGCAGGAAAATTAAAAGACAAAAATAAAACTTGTTTTGAAACGGTATTTCCAGTGCACTTGATAAGCTTGCTACCAATGTGATCTTTGCTGAGTTCTGCTTGCAAATTATGTTCCATTCAGCATGCAAAATGTATTTTAGGCAAATATCACTGTCTAGATGACATATCCATCCAAGCTTATATTTAAAAAGGAAAAACATGCACTTACCTGTTCCTTAAATTGTTAGCTGTGCAGTAGAAGGCATATGGCTGACATTTAAATCTTGGCTACCAGTGAGCCTGTACTTCCAATACTCTAAATAGACTTTAAGTAACCACAGCAACAACAAACTTGCAATATAGGCATTCAGGCAAAGTCAGCCTTCTCCAAATCCCATCACTTAAATTTGTCATCCTATGGGACTATGGAAGCATGCCTTCTCTGTTGCAGTCTCAGCCCTCTGGAGTGGTATTCCCAGAGATACTAGGGGTCCCTTTCTCTTTGCTTTCCAGAAGTCTGTTAGACTGGCTGTGGAGCAGGGTTAAGGGAATGTCATTTTGGTCCAGCAGTCCTGAGGTTTTTAGTTATGTTTTGAATATATGTATTGGACTGGTTGTATACTCCCAGAATTGGATGGCCTTACCAAATCCAATTTTTTAAAAAATAATCCTCATTCAACATTTAAAAAAAATGTGAAGCACTTTGATTAGATACGTGTATGGGGACAATGACTGCAAGGCCCCAATCCTTGGGGATTCGGCCATGGGTGTCTACGCAGGTAAAGAGCAAGAGACCAGAGTGGGAGTCCAGAAGTTCAAGTTATTTTTTAATGGCCCCTGGATTAGGATTGGGTCTTCTCCTGTGGCCTTTCCTGGTCTTAGTTGAGCAAATTTCTTAATCTCTCTCATTGTCACATTGTCAGATTTTCTATAGTTTGGCTAGGTCCTAGGACTTTCATTTTTTGCAGAGTGACCATGTATGGTTCCTGAAAATGTGCCTCCCAAGTCTCTGTGGGGATATGGCAATCGACCATGGATGGACCATTGCTTTGGGAGTTTGATGTCATGTGCTGGAATTGAGTCTTTGGGTTTGACTGCCTGAATGAGATGTTCCCAGTTGTTTCTCATGGCTTTCTTTTTCTTGCATGCCAGTTGTTGTTGATAGAGTCTCTTCTGTTGCAGGAGATCCTGTGCAGCTGATGCTGCGTTGGATATACAAGCCTGGTAAGTGGTAGTTGGGGAGAGGGAGATTTGCCACTAACACAGTCCTGGTCAAATCATGATTTGGAGTGGCATTATCGTTGCCTTGAGGATGCATCATTACCATAGGTTGGATGTTGGTGGAGCTCTTAGCTATGGGTGTTATAGTTTTCCAAAAGTGTCCGTGATCTGAGGCCAATAGCTTGGTTATCATTTGGTTTAAATATGGGGTCCACTTAGCTCAATGGTAAATTCTTCCTGCTGGCATTCATAAGGATTGGTAGCAGTATGTGTTCCCTGAGTGAAAACGTTTAAATAAAGCACAGTTGAGAGATGATCACTATCAATCTTGGGAATAACTTCTAGGGCCTTGACATAAGGGAGAAGGTCCCTAGAAACAATTATGTAACAAATTGCACTAATTCTGGAGCCAGATAGATAGGTCAGTTTCACTGGAGGGGTCAAAGGCCCCATTTAGAATGTGGTGGTTAACCTAAAGCAGCGGTTCTCAACCTATGGGTCGCGACCCCATTTGGGGTCGATCGACCATTTCTTGGGGGTCGCCAAACAAGACGATCCGCCATTTTTCCCCCTCAGGGGGCACCGCCGCGCATGCGCGGCACGTTTGTGTGACGGGGGTCGCCTTCACACAAACGTTGAGAACCACTGACCTAAAGGCTGTTTAAGCCAGTCAGAGATCTGCAATGTTTGATTTTTTTATTGCTTGACCTATGTGTGAGAAGAAACCTATTATCTTCAGGATTGGAAGAGTGTCATGTGCTTTGTGTAGCAGGTGTGATCATTAGAGCCCAATCATTGAAATTTTGTCCTAGGACAGACATGTCAAACTTGTGATGTCACATGACGTCGCACAACGTATCAGGACGGTTTTGCCATTGCCGGCAATGGGGTGGGCGCAGCTTCCTGATGATGTGTCCGGCCTGTAGGCCGGCAGTTTGACACCCCTGTCCTAGGACTACAAATGCATTTGGATTCATTATTAGATTACTAGCATATATTTTCAGTTCAGTCCACAAGGTTTTGATCTGGGGTGTCTGTCTCATGGGAAGCATATAAGCATTTATCATCGACAGGGCATTAATACTGCCAAGACATACATTGAATGGAAGGAAGGGCCTTGATATGGCATGTAGTGTAGTAGACACTAGGATCCCCAGGCCTCAGAGTCTGCTGGAAGTCTGAAGGGGAGGTTTAACAGAAGTAATCTACCATGAGTGCCCTTCTCCTCTGATGCAACATCCAGGAGGTCTCCAATCACAGAGATGCCAATGCAGGTAGTCCTCAACTTATGACTTCACTTAGTGACCATTTGAAGTTACAATAGCACTGAAAAAATGACTTATGACTGTTTTCCACACTTATGACTATTGCAGCATCCTCATGGTCACATGATCAACATTCAGATGCTTGGCAACTGACTCATATTTATGGCACTTGCGCTGTTTTGGGGGTCATGTGATTCCCTTTTGCGACTTTCTGACAAAGTCAATGGGGAAGCCAGATTCACCTAAGTACTGTGTTGCTAGCTTGACTACTGAAGTGATTCACTTAACAACTGTGGCAAGAAAGGTCATAAAACGAGGCAAAATTCACTTAACCACCATCTTGCCTAGCGACAGAAATTTTGAGTTCAGTTGTGGTCATACGTTGAGGACTATCTGTACTTTAATTCAAGCAATGCGCGCGTCTTGCCTTCAGGCCTTAAGCTGAGGTCACGGAGATCCCCGGAATTGTACTTACATTATTCTCTACCCTGGTTGGCTCATCATGTATTCAGCTGAACTCTTGGACTGAACTGGTACTATTGAGAAGGGATTTCTCAATCCAGTCTGGAAAGATGAAGTCTTCTTTCATAAACAAATTCAAGGTTTGTGAATGACATTAAATCTAGGCTTGTGGTTCAATGTTCAAGTTCAGTGTGGTAAGCCATAAGGTGGTTTTTGTTTTTTTGCCTTAGCGTAGGCTATTATATAAAGCTAGCCACATTGTTCTGTATCTCATGGTTTATGAAGGCTTCAGGGATTTATGGGTAGCGAGATGACTGTAGTGAACAGGACAGATTTTTTGTTGGCCTCTCTATATACGAGGACAGTGGACAGATTTCTTCTTACAATGCCCAGGGTCATTGGGGTCAGCAGCGTACAACTACTACACACACACATAAACATACACCTCAGACTCTCTTTCCATCTCAGGGATTGTCTAGCCATACATGATTCTGCCCATCCAGTCTGAATTCCAAGGAAAGAGCTACTAAGAATCTTGCTGGAAAAACGTTGTCAGCTAGATTTTTTCCAGGGGAAGCTCTAACATTATGGAACTTGCTCCCCCAGGTGAGATGCCAGGCTCCAGCTCTCCTTGCAACCAGGAAGGCTCTTAAAAACATTTTGTTAAAGTGAGCCTTTGGTTTATGATGTCATTAAGGACAAGCATCTGAGCACGCTATGGTTTCTTTTTTAAAGTGATGGTTTATTATTAATATTTTCAGATTGTGTTGTTTTTTACTCTGTTGTGCATTGTCCACAGTCTTTTCTGATTGATATGGTTTACTTTTGAAAAGAAATTTTACCTCTTCTCACAAATCTGTTTGCTATTTTATTTAAATGGCATGATGTAATGATACTTTGGGACTGCCCCCTCTCCTCAATATGGCAGAGGTTTTTAGGCAAGTCACAGCTTCCCCCTTCTTCAAAGCAATGAATCCTACTTTACAATTGTGCAATATCTTCAAAGCAATACAATTTCTATACTATGTTCAAAGATGCCAAGATAGTTCACTGATTCCAGATCATCTATGAAGCGTGAAGCTGTCACACCAGCATTACCGTGATTTATTTAATAATGGTTTGATGAGTGAGACACAAAAATCTGGATTTCTAATTATGCTAGTTTGTTTAACCATACCTTATTGAATAATGTATTAATATAACACATTACTCCGCAAACTGATAATTTTGTACTAGCTTAGTTTGATATATGAATTTAGCCATGTGGCAATTTTGATTTGCACTAGTTTTCCCCAAACTTGGCATCTTCAGATGCTTTGGATTTCAACTCTTTCTTATAAAATCAGATCTTATTAAAATCAAACACAGTTGAAGAGTACCAAGTTCAATAACACAAATTACGCACAGCTAAATACTTTTTTTGGGGGGGGGGTACCCAGCCTGGAGTTAGGAATAAAAACTCAAACTCTGATAGGGCTGCTTGTTGAGGTAGCTTCACCAGGTAATACATACGGTGGAAATGACAGGGATACTCGTTTCGTTCGTTCTCTGAACAGATGTATCCTTTGATAGATATGGAACTTAAACTGTATGTCCAAATTACATATACACGGCAATGTGGAACGGGAGCAGGGAAAAAGCTTCTTCAAAAGTTGTGCATGGCTGTCACGCCTTAATAAAAAGCGCACAAGAAACAGGGAATTTAACATCTTTACATCTTCTTTCCCATCCCTGCAACTAGAAAATCAGAAAGGCTTGTTGTGCCGTCCCATGTACAGATATTTCCAGAGAAATACCAGACTTCTTTATTGAAGATCGACGAGAATAAATTACCGGGGAGTGGCGTCCAGCAGTCCGGAAGGATCTATATTTTATTTTTTTCCCGGGTTGTGCGGTTTCTTTGGCTATTTCTTAAGAAATAAATTCCGAACCACTTAAAATTCATCCGCATACACACATTCATCGGAGCCCTTTTTTAAAAAAAGAAAACCTTTGCTCCCCCGTTTTCTCCCGCCTCGATCCTGAGGCATAAGCACGCATCACGGCATTGCAGACTACATTTCCCAGAGAGCCCGGCGGCTGTCATCTCAAGCGAGAGCGGCGTGAGGTCGTCCTTCAGACCTGCCGCCGGGTCCCCGGGTGGAGCGAGGTTGAATCTTTGCCAGCGCCCCGATTGGTCGCCGCATTTCGTTGCCGTGGGCAGCCGCGGTCTGGGTGAGCCTCGCTGGAGCCGAAAGAGGGCCCCGGGGGAGGGTCGCGATTCCCGGGCGGGGGCGGGGGAAACAAGGCGGAAACCTGGGCTGGGTGCTGCAGCGTCTGCTTGAAGGCAGCCACAAATTAGCCGCTGGGCAGGTTAATTGAGGACACGTGTTCGGTCACGGTCACGACCACGCGAAGTCGGCGCGCTGCTCTTCGGGGGGAATGCAACTTTAAACATGCTCAGATGCTCTGTTTTCTCTTTGTAAAGACCCCCGAGTTGTTTGACACCCCACCCCAAAGCTCTTCGGCGTCCGCTCTCAGTCCGACCCCTCCTTTTTTCTTTGCCTTCAGTATTGGTGCCCCGAGGGCGTGGATGGAGAGCAAGGTCCGTAGGCCTTGTAGGGAGGGATGGTTGGCTATGATCCGAATTCCGAGTGTAGCTCCCTTTCGACTGTGAAAGTAGCAGCGGCGGGATCCGCTTCCGGATTGGTCACTCGGGCAATGATCGGCCCTTTTGATGTGCTCAAGATTCGCTTTCAGGTATTATCTTTATGACATTGGACATCCCCCCTCCCGTTCTTCCACTACTAGGAAGGAGCTGGTTTGGTCATTAGCTTTGCCTTTCCAGAGGTTATTTAATTGGGGTCCAATTACAGAGCCCGCTATTTTTTCCTCTGCTGTCTGCATAAGGTTTGGCATCCAGGCAGAAACACAGCTGTATGTTCCTTCCTTCATTGGCCCTCGTTTAAAGGAACAGAAGCTGGTTCTTGAAGGCACTGATACAGCTATCCAAGAGCTACTAGTTACGATAGTTATATGGAATCGGAGGCAGGTGGCTTGTAGGAGAAAGTTAGTGGAAGGCAATCTTCCCGACATATCTGGCTTGTGAGACTGGACTTCCACAAGCATCTGAGGAGCCCTGTGGGAAGAGTGTACTAGACTAGAAAGCCTTTCTGCCTGATCTATGGTAGCATAGTTGCTCCTGTGCTTGTATTGTGCAATTCAGTGTAGCGGCTTTTCTTTGGGTGTTGCACTGTCAGTTTTGGCAAGGAAGCCCAATGATGATTACTTAGGGCTGTTGAAGGTTTGTTTTTACTCCAGGGTTTTTAAAATTATGTAAAAGATGATTCTTTTCCTTCTGCATATTCTAAGTTTTGGGGAATGTGTTGTAGTCTAATATTTTCCCTTTCTAACTGGCACACCTTTGGGGTGAGCCTTCTGAAATTAGAGGCCAGTGTTGTGTGTGCGACCTTCCAGGTGATAGAAGTTGCTGGAAGGCTATGTGGGGCCTATGTCTGTTCTAAAGTAGCACAGTAATAACAGGTAGTCTTCGACTTACGACCACAATTGAGCCCAGAATTTATGTTGCTGACTAGAAATTTGTTAAGTGAGCTTTGCCCCATTTTATGAATTTTCTTGCCATGCTTGTTAAGTGAATCACTGCAGTTGTTAAATTAGTAAGACGGTTGTGAAGTGAATATGGCTTCTCCATAGACTTTGCTTGTCAAAAAGTCACAAAAAATGGTCACCGTCATCAATACGAACCAGTTGTCAGGCATCCAAATGCAAATCACGTGACCATGGGGATGTTGCAGCAGTTATAAGTGTGAACAATGAACATAAGTCACTTTTTTCAGTGCCGTTGTAATTTTAAACAGTCACTAAATGAACCGTAAGTCAAGGACTACCTGTATTTATATATTTCCTGCCAGGGCAAATAGTGATTATTCCCAGGTAAGCAAGTATATATCAGGCAGTAGCCTAAGACACTCTTTCTGATGATAAATATCATGGCCCTAAGACATTTTGGAGTCTTAAATTTTCCACATAAGTATTATATAGTATACTCATGCTATCATTTTTCAGCTTCAGATAGAGCAGCTTTCCTCCAAAAATCCACATGCGAAGTATCACAGTATCTGGCAGGCCACTGGTAAGATTTTTCAGGAGGAAGGGGTCACTGCATTTTGGAAAGGTCACGTCCCTGCTCAACTTCTTTCCATTAATTATGGGGCTGTCCAGGTGAGAACCAAACAATATTTTATCTATTCAGCCTGAAAATTGCTACTTTTCTTAACTTCCAGAGTAATCTGTTTAGCTGTCCTCTATGTTCCTTTTCAAAAACTGATTTAATTTTTTTTAGAATTAATATGACACAATTGAGTTGTTATCATGGAATATTATGATTCTGGGACTAAAGATTCATTCTTAGCAATACTTGGGATTTCGTATTAACTTTTCTTCATGTACTTTCTGTTCAGGTAATGAGTTAATTTAAGTAATTTTAAATATGAATTCAGAATCCCCATGCTTGCACAAGACTAATTACCCTATTTTGTTTTGTCCAGTTTTTATATTCTATCAATCCTTCTCTTAGAGTCCAAAAACTCTTTGCTCTATTTTCTCTGATTTCACTTACCTACTACAACTTTTCATCTCAGATCCTGAAATTCAAAATCACTCTTCTGATGATTTTTGCAAAATGATGAGAAGCACATCAGCTGCCTCTTCTTGTTTTGAATATTTAATCTATCTTGAATACTAGTTTGTAAATTGATATAACTCTGAGTGGTCTAAAAATTATGCTTTCTCAGATGTTGGGTATATTCATGTAGAATGTTAACTCAGTACTAATTGAGGCAGGGTTTACCCAGTTATTAGGGTTCAGCTATTGTAACATATTAAACCATTAAGTATATTAACTGGATCCATGCCCACTGAGCCATAAATTAGCCAATTGTTCAGCTCTACTGATACTTACAGACTTCCAGAGACATCCACCTCCTAAATACTGTAAATGAAATAAGTGAAAAGATAAATCAGTGTCCTAACTAATTACTTCAGGGATGCAAAACCTGAATTTCTGGACCACATGTATTAACAGAAATTGTTTTTTAAAAAATATCCTTGTGTGATCGGTGGTTCTCCTAAATCAAATGTGTAAATCTCTGATTGTTTTGGTTTTCTTTTACAAGTTTGTCAGCTTCGAATTTCTGACGAAGCTGGTGCACCATGGCACATCTTATGATGCTCGTGGCTTCACTGTGCACTTTATCTGTGGCGGTCTGTCTGCTTGTGCTGCTACTGTGACTGTTCAGCCTCTTGACACGCTGCGGACTCGCTTGGCTGCCCAAGGAGAGCCGAAGGTAAAAGATGAATGAAAGTAGCCCCAGTGCTTCCATATTAATTCTGCTCTTGCCAGCTGGATAATATTTTGGTTCCTTACTCTACCCCCACAGTATTTATTTAATGAAATGACACCATTCTGATTGGTTTCCAGCTTACTTAGAGTCTTAGGGGATCTTAGAGATCAATGCACTTAGAGATCAGTGCATTTTTTATCGCATAAGCTTTCATAGAAGGGGTTGTCCTCTGTATGTGTCACAAGATTCTTGGTTGATCTGTCAGGGAACTGACAGGCAAGGTTAGGAGGAATGCTTGGAGTTGCCGAGATAGTCCCAAAGGGACGTGATAGGTACAGTCAGGAAAATACTTTGATAAACAGCTGCATTTTGAGAAAAGCTATAAACCTGATAGAGAAGCAGCCTGACAAATAGGCAACCAATATATATCATGGTTTACAGAATGTGAAATCAATATCACTTGTTTACCAAAGCAGAGTTATTTTCATTTAATACGTTTGAATCCAACCATTTTAGTTTGCAGAATTTGGGGGCAAAGTGACAGAAGAGCTTGAGATCCCAGGTGGTCACTTTGTCTTTATCTGTCAGCAGCTCTGTAAAGAAGCTGCTCCTTTTCCTAGTCTGTCACTGTGCACCCAGGAAAATCCCGTATTTTAACTTAAGAAGTTAAGAAGTTAAATACATGTTAACATTTCCCCTATAGGAATAATCTTTGCTTCTCTTATGCAAATTTGAAATTCCATGCTCAGAAATCCTTTCTTTTGCGCAGAAAGATTATTATGCATTCAGAATAAGCTGTGTAAATCTAGATGTTACTATGCAGATAGGAATCACGGATACGTGTACTTTGCATAATAGATCGTTTTGCTTTTCATTACTCTGTAGAGAAGGCAACTATGTGGGAGGAGCAAAGGGTAGCATGGGGATTGTCAGGTCGTGACAAAAAGGCACAGGGCCTCTACTGCCAAAGATTTATGCCTGGCACATGGCAGAGGGGCTTCTCTTTAGGAAATCTGTAGAGATGCTTCCCTCTCTCTCTCTCTCCCTCCCTCCCTCCCTCCCTCCCTCCCTCCCTCCCTCTCTCTCTCTCTCTCTCTCTCTCTCACTCTCTCACACACACACACATCAAGCTTTTAACTGGTTAATTGTTCTAAATAATGATTTTATTGTGATGTGTTTTTAAAGTTTTACATTCTTTTTAAAAAATTCTTAGCCATCTTGAGTGCTCATTAGAGTAGAAAAGTGAATAATAATATCCAGACTGCTGGCATCTGCTAATACATTAAGATATCCTTTGTTCTTGGGAAGAACTGGATGGGTATGAAGGCCAATACCATCTAATAAACTGGTAGCTGTGATTTCACATGTGTATATACTACTACTACTACTACTACTATTACTACTACTACACTACTACCACTACTACTAATAATAATAATAATAACAACAACAACAACAACAATACTTCTAAGACTATCAAAGAACAACACCTGCCTATCCCAGGTCCTTGGGAAGGATTCAATAGGTGGAGAAATCTAAACATCTGATTGGCTATACAACTATCTATAATACAGTGATGACCAAAAGTATTAAGAGAGAGAGAGATAGCCAGTTCGGATAACTAGCAGGAGCCACACCTCTTAACAGTTGAAGCTTTTTGACAGCATAGCTGAAATCTAACTTCCATATTGAGAGAAAAATTTGGATCATGGTCAAGGAAAGATGCTCCTTCTTAAATTGTTTTAGATTTACAGGAACCTCCGCCACGCTGTGGTCAGCATGTACCAGAAGGAAGGGCTGCTGACTTTCTATAGGGGGCTGAGCCCAACCATCATTGCCATTGTTCCTTATGCCGGCTTCCAGTTTTCCTTCTACAGTCTCCTGAAGAGGTTGTACAACTGGATTGTTCCAAGCGAAGAGATGAAGAAAGGTTGGTGCCAACGGTGGGGCTGGGCAGGGCAAAGGGGGCAGGTGAGCTCCCGGTATACCACGAGGGCTGTCTGTCCCTAAGCTGGGCTTAGAGAGGTCTGCTGCCTCAAGGTTGGAAATCAATTGTCAGCAAAATTGTAAGAGTAAAATCGGTAAGTTAGAGGAACCCATTGAGAGCCTTTCATAAAGGTAATCCTGGCCTCTCTTAGGTTGACCAGTCCAGAGCTTTGAAGGGCGGGATCAGAGTTAGCTATGGAGTGCTTCCCTTCCCTTCTAACCTCTTGGTTTTTCAGGTAATATTAGAAACTTAGTGTGTGGAAGCTGTGCTGGTGTCCTCAGCAAAACCCTGACATATCCCTTTGACCTATTCAAGAAGCGACTGCAAGTGGGTGGCTTTGAGCAAGCCCGGGCGGCTTTTGGGCAGGTGAGAGGGGATTTGGCTTGTGGAAATCTTTCTTGTTCCCCTTCCTCTCTTTCTCTTTTTCTGTGGCAAATATATCAGGCAGTATGAAGGCGGTGGAATGTATCAGCTGAAACGACCAGACTTTCTCCCTTTTTATGCAATATCTAAATGAGGGGTTCTACCTCACCTGCTCTCCCCCCCCTTATTTTAGTGTTTTTTCAACCATGCCAATTCCCAGGTGTGTGGACTTCAACTCACAGAATTCTCCTCAATGGCCATGTATGGCTGTGGGATTCTGGGAGTTGAAGTCCACACACCTGGAAATTGCCATGGCTGTGAAACACTGCCTTTGATGAAGATATTACTAGAAGTATGTTCTGGCCACCACTGAGAACTGTAGCTTTGATGCTTGTAGCCTCCAAATATATGCTGGATGTATTGCTTGTAATGGAGCCATTGCTTCTCCCCTCCCAGCTATTTCTAAACAGGAATCTGGAGCTGATGCTTTCTCTCCTCCCCTTTTTTCCTGTTTCATGCAGAAGGATGACAATGAATCACATTGTGTTTTTGCTCAGCTCCCATGTTTTGACAGATTGCTTTGTTATACACAGTGCCTAGTAGCTTTAAAATGTGCAAAATCGAAAGAGGAAGTAGGAGCGCCTGAACTCAAGGCTTCCCACATCTTGTTCATGTAATAAGGCACAACTTAGATTTACTTCTAATTAGTGACCCGTTATTCACCCTTCTTCTTTCAAGATATTGAGCATATACCCTTTCACAATAAAAAATGTTTGTCCTGAGTTTCTTTTTTGTTCAACTAGCCCGTTTGTGGTGGCTGTTTTCTAAATCTCAGTCCATAGCTCTTAAGCATATTATTCCTGATTTATTTTTTCTCATTTTCTGTCTGGAGACCAATATGCATAATCTGACTGCACAGTGCTTCAGATTAGGTTTCCATGAGAGAGCACTAACATAGCACTTCTTGCCATGACTTTTCCCCCACGGTTACTGAGACTGAATCCAACGCCCTGTTATATCGAGAAGACTTGGTACCCAGCCTGAATCTTTGCTCTTGTTCACTCACTTCTTGTGCCTGACAGGTTCGAACATACACTAGCATCATGGACTGTACCCGACAGATAATCTTGGATGAGGGACCCAGAGGATTCTTCAAGGGCCTTTCCCCAAGCTTATTGAAGGCTGCTTTCTCCACCGGCTTCACCTTTTTCTGGTATGAGCTCTTTTGCGGTCTGCTAACAATGCAAGACTCCAATGGTTCCAAGAAGCAAGAAGGTTAATGTAAGCAAGAGCTGCTGTCTGACTCCAGTGGATGTTCTTGGAATATAATTCTGGCAGCTGACGTCATCATCGTTGGGGATTGAGGGGTGAGGCAGGGCATATGGGATTGGAGAGTTGAGATAAGTGACTTTTTGCCCAAGCCCAGGATGCACATCGCTCATTGCTTGGGTTCAAAACAGGAGCAGTGGCTCACCTCAACACCTGCTCCAGTTGCCTCTTTAGTCTGCAGCTGCAGCATTTGGGAGTCTTGATGAAGTTCATCATCAAGGCTTCTGAAGATCTTTGTTGCAAAGGTGTGTCTACTTTTCCTATTGTTTCATAACAGAGGATTTGAATCAGACCCCAGTTCACACACCAAAATCCCCTTTTGTGACCCTGGAAACTAGGTACTCTGAAACTGAACCATATGTTGACCGGTGGATGGCCAGACTCCTGCAGTATGGCCATTTTGAAGTGCCTGTGATAAGCTGGAGGTCCTGGCATTCAGTAGTGCTGATGAGACATTCACTTAATAGACAATTATCTGCCTTGACCATTCAGCCCAGGCAGTAAAAATGCTACCGCTGGGATTTTACTGGTGCCAAGTCATCCCACATTTCGGTTCGTGCCTCTTGGCTGAGGTTCTTGCAGGCTTTGTGACTTTTGCAGTGTTTCATTAGTGAGTCTGTGAAAATTGTCTGTTGCCCTAAAATCCTAAACAAAGCAGAGGAAGCTTTTCATAGCTTTCCATTCTGTGTTAGCAGGGCCATTAGTGTTCATGTGCCTCTTGCCCTACCTATACATAAATATATTTTTGCCCCTTCTCCAAATTATAAAATAGTCAAGCCTTTAAATTTTGTTTTGCACTATCAACTTCTCCCTTCTTACTAAAACACATGCTAAACACACATGCTCTATCTAAATTCTTAAAGAAGTTTTTCATTTTAAATGTTTCCATTTTCCAACTTTTCCATTTTGAATCAAAGTGAAAAAATAGCGTTGACCATGCAATTATTCAAGTTTCATTTTGTGAGAAGATACATCTTTTAAATTATTTTAAATGATTTTTCTTAAATAATGTTATCCTCTAATAGCTTTTTTTTCCCAAGAAAAAGCTCTGGAATAACAATGGATACTTTTTTACAGCAAACTCTTTAACGTAGTATAGTGGGGGGGAAATAGTTGAAGAGGACCATTTGCCTGGCTGAATTTGGCCCATTTTATATATGACGAAAGCTATAAAGAAAATTAAATGATTGGTGCAAACTTGTCGATTTTTACTCAGAAATAAATCCCACTATGTACATTTAGAATTGCAGCCTTAAAATAGTCTTACTTTTCAAGCCATTTATAGATTTCTCAAATTCCTGGTACCTGCTCTGTATTTACATTAAAAAGTTCACAGAAGTTGGCTGATAAGTTTGCTTTAAGGGCTTTGTCCTCACAAGCTGAATATTCTTGTACTATTTCATTTTTGCCTGAGGTAAAATATATGAGTTGTCATAGTTCCAGTTTCAAACACAGAGGAGAAGTTGGTTCTCTGTTCTCTGCCCATTTTCTATGCACTTCTCTGTAAAATGTAATGTAAAAACATACAAATAATATATATTTATTTCTTTAGATATTTTTGTACTCTATAATCTTTGCATAGTATCTGGGAAAAGCAGTGACTGGAACCTGACAGGATAAAGAAGAACTGGGAAATCGCCAAACTGACTTACAACAATCCAGTGACTTCCTTTCAGCATAGGGCAAATCCACATTCAGATACACTGCTGAGTTAAAGGTACTGTGGTAATACACAAGTACACTCCAGTTTGCTATATACCTGATAGACATAAGCAAAGCTTCTGAAAAAGGAAAGGTTTTAAAAAAATAAAGAGATTTGTTTCCAGCAGTATCTGCAAATTCTTTTTATAGCACTTCCAGTACTGGCAGGATGGAATTTTAATTCTTTTGGTATCAACTCACGCTGGATCGGTAGAATTGGAGCCGTGGTGTTTGGAAATACAGAGACCGCAAATTGGAAAGTTTTGAGTTACTTTCTTTTGCTTACCTACTGGGTCAGGTTGTTCGTTGTACACTTATCTGTATTTATTTTCGTAGGAGCTGTGAAAGTCACATTCCAGCTACACTACATACCATTGGAAGAGCCCTGGTTTGTGTAATCTTTGCCTTATGTACCTTAAGAACAAAGGTTGCTTGTGTTTCTCTGAAATATTTGTTCTGGACAGGTGGGTTCTTTTCCCAAAGTGTTCATAGGCCTGCCTTTCTTTTGTTGTCTAAGATGGGAATTGCTGATTCAGAGTCTTTCTGAAATGCACTGAGGGTAGGCTCCTTTGTCAAAAGGCAAACAGCAGGTTCATCAGAAATGCAGCGACAACTGTTCTTGACTCACAATGTTTTTTATTATTTTATTTATCAAATTTTGAGGCTATTGACTCCTTAATGACTCTGGATAGATTACAGACAAAAAAAACAATAAATATGAATAAGACCATTGTTTCTCAACCTTGACAACTTTAAAATGGGTAGACTTCAACTCCCATAATCCCCCAGCCAGCATATTGCCAGAATTGCACCCCTCTCCCAGCATGCTGGCTGAGGAATTATGGGAGTTGAAGTCCGCCCATCTTAAATTTGTCAAGGTTGAGAACTGGACTAGAAGAACAGAACACCAATTAAGAACCAACCATAACTAAAGGGGGTTCCATAATCACCCTGCCCTCGAGGGCTCTTGTGTCTTTTCCCACCTATACAAAAGAGGCATCAGCTCATGAAACTTGCTTTTCTATTCAAATTACACTCTTTTTAAGCATACAAACTAGCAAGCTTAAAATGCAAGCATGAAGTCACATCAGAGAAGGAACACTTGACATTTGTAGTCTCCAAATATAAGCTAGGTCACTTATCTTTCAGTTTTCTTCTAGCCTTTAGCACCTCCTCTGTTTCCTCAAATATGTTAATTTTAAGATATTGTGCCTTATGACAGTGCCAAAATCAGTGTATACTTTAATATTTCAGTGTTTACAAGATGGCATAACACCAGGTCAGCAATCTCTCCCCACACCTCCAAAATCGTTGATGGTTATTAGCTGGGCATCTATGCCAATGAGAACTCCGATACATTTGTACTCCTAGTACTGTAATCTAAATGATCTTTGTTGACATCTAGGTTGTGCAAGGTTTCAGATTCCATTACTGAGATTTTTGTTCACTCCCTGTGTTTAACATGAATGCTTAATCTATAACACTGTATCTGTATTTTTCATATAAAGATTTATTTTTTGTAGTTGAGACAGTTTGGACCACCGTTTTCTAGTCCATAGAACATGTGTCTATCGTGAAAGAAAAATAAATATATAAATATATTTATCATAAATTTGTGGATTATTTTTTTCTTTTTGCAATCGCCAGTCTTTTCTTCTGAGAATCCAATGGAGGAACAGCATGTAAACATCCCTTTTCATTTCACTGCACCCATGCAGTACCTAGGAAGGACTTGGGGAAGGCAGTTGGAAGGCTTTGTTAGTGCTTTTTATAAACAGTACCCTCAATGTCTGGTTATTGTATTTGGGAGTCTGTCACAAATAAAAAGGTCTGTAGGTGGTGTAAACCTGGAGGGAGGAGAAGCCAAGTTCAAGGTTCATAAGACTGTGTGGCTATGTGTTATTGTGTCTCTTCTCCAGAGACAGGGATATCTTTAGTCCTGAACTGGGTTGCACTTGCTTGTTCAGGACTTGTGCACAGCTGGGGGGGGGGGTTTCTTCGTGAATGCACAGCTTCTGCTCAAGAAACAGGTCCCGCTGAAAAATCTTCACACAAATCCAATCTATGTTCCAATAGTACCGCTCTTTTTTAGACTCCACTCATGCTTTAGTCACCTTATGCCTGGGCTACTGCAATGTGATATACATGGAGCTGCCATTCAACTGTAATGGAAAAACCACGATACTTACATCAGAAGACAAGACCACGAAGGGTTGGAGAAAACAGGTTTTATTTGCGCAAAGGTGCAAAGAATATTCATATGACAAATTCTGAACCCTGGGTTATTTCCAGGGTATCATTTTTATACAGCTTGCCGCCCACGCTTAACCTAATGGATGACTTCTTATCTACCTTTAACACACTAAAAGAGAGAAGTTCATGTCCTGAGACCACACACATAGGAAAAAGGGAAGTTTATACAATGTGCAGAAAACCACATTCCCCTACACGCGTAATATCTTACACCATTTGTGACTTTTGGTTGGCACCTCTTGTAAAAATGTTTCTTCATAGAATTGCACACAGGTTATCACATTCAGCCAGTTTATAATATTAGTTAATGCTTGCTAAACATCACTCTTGTTAATTAAAATATAATTCAAAAGTATTTTATCATTTCTCTTAATGGCAATTTTTCATCTACCTCACAACTACAGCTGGATATGGATGCAGTGACACAGGCAATTAGGGGCATGCCACATGTTGCTCATGTAGTACCTTTGCCCTATGAGCTGCACTGATTATTGGCAGGTTTTCAGAGGCAATTCAAGGTGTTGGTTATTACTTATAAAGCCTTCGTGACCTGGTTATCTAAAAGACTTTCTCTCTTCCATAGTTTCAGCTCAACCAGTACAATTGCGCAGAGCAGGCATATTCCACCTGCTTGTGGAAACCCTGTCTGTCCCATTTCTGATTTCCCCTTTTGCAGAACATTCCTTAAATGGGACATCATCTCCATAGAAAAGGAATTCTGATGTCCAATGACAGGTATAATGTAGCGTTACTTCTAAATTCAGTAATGTAATGTAGTCCCTGACCTCTGCGTATGCAGCAGTAGCATTAGTGGAGATGTGGTGACACATGAGATTTTAAAAAAGACTTTGAAAGTATGGTGTATATAATGAATATGCCCAGGATAATATTTCTGTCTCTCTCTGTGTGTGTGTGTGTGTGTGTGTGTGTGTGTGTGTGTAGAGAGAGAGAGAGAGAGAGAGAGAGAGAGAGAGAGAGAAAGAGATACAAACCATAAAGGAATTTGATGGATGCAATATTTATGTCATATTAAGCATATGGTTTTATATATTATGAGAGATTAGTAATCAACCCACTTATACTTAATTTTAATTATGGTGATCTCTGATTCCTGGATTTTGTCAGAATTTCTCCATGTTTTACAACTCTCATTAATTCTCAGAACTATCTATGTTCGTTTGAATTTATGGGAGTTGAATAAAGTCTACATATTGTTAATCTGTGCCAGTAATTATTTCAGTTAATGTATATCATTCATGAGACATTAGTAATTGGCTGCTGGACCAATTACTTATTTTGTCTCTGACTGTGTGTTTAACTGGTGTTTCTTATTTCCGATTCAGGCTTTAGCTGTTGGATCTCAGATTCTAGTATGGAAAGGCAACCAAACAGGTTAATTCTTGCAGGATGAAATCTGGATCGGTCACCGGGACCAGATAGTTAGGCTTCCGAGCCTTCGGACTCATGCTGGAGCTCATCCTGGAGCCCTCTGGTCCCAGTGACCGACCCAGATTGGATCCTGCAACATTATCCTCCTGGGACTTATTTTGCCTTCATTCGAGAAGTTAACTCTTGCAAGCCTCTTCAGAATCTTGGTTTAAAGGAGGGTACCTTCATTTGCCAGCAGGAGGCGCTGTTGCAGGTACACTGTCACTCTCACTCTCTCTCCCTCCTTCCACGCACCTTGGCAAGGAAATGACCTAGGAGGAAACCTCTGGCTGTGTAAACAAAGGGGGGAGGAAAGTGCACCCCCCCCCTCAGCAACTGAGTTTCAGGAGTTGCCGTCGGAGCCCAAAGTGAGTGAAGGGCGAGAGCGGCCTCTGCCTTGCCGGAGGGGCGCGCGCGTGCGCGAGACGGCTGCTCGAGGCCAGCTGGGCGCTTCTGCCGGTGGCGGGGCCGCCGGGGCCAATAGCCAAAGGATGCCCATCCTGCACTTGCACTCCATGCTTGAGCTGCTGCCTTTCTTGCTGCTGATGCTGCTCTTTTTGGTGGTGGGCTTTTTTCTGATATATCTCCAGCGACCCGAGCCAGACCCCAAAAAGTATTAGGGGCCCCGGGGGCGCGTTTTCCCAGCGTCAAGATGCCAGCGCGGCCCTGCTGACCCCGGAGGTGTAGAAGGCGAGAGAGCAGGTGGGTGTCCGTCCAACTTCTCCTTCTCGCTTTCTCGGGCCTGCCTAAGAAACTCGGGGTGCGGGTCTTTTTGAGGTGATGGGTCTTTCCTCCCCCTTGATAAGTTGGCTTCCCTGTTGAAAAGCTGATTTTTAAAGTACAGGTAGTCCTTGACTTACGACCACAATTGAGCCCAACATTTATGTTGCTAAGTGACATTTGTGGTGAGTTTAGCCCCATTTTACCACCTTTCTTGCCCCACTTATTAAACGAATCACTGCAGTTAAGTTAGTAACACGGTTGTTAAGTGAATCTGGCTTCCCCATTGACTTTGCTTGTCAGAAGAACTCAAAAGCGGATCATGTGACCCTGGGCTACTGCAACAATCATAAATATGAATCAGTGGCCAAGCAATTTAATTTTTGATCATGTGACCATGGAGATGCTGCAAAGAAATGGTCATAAGTCTTTTTTTCAGTGCTGTTGTAACTTTGAATAGGTCACTAAATGAACTGTTATAAGTTAGGAGTAGCTGTAGAGCCATCCGCCCACACTCAAAAGTCTTTGTGGTTAATTTGTTGGATTGTATCAGTCAGTGTTTTTATAGGTAGGTTTAAAAGAGGAATGAAGAGTCTCTCTGGTTTTGCTCCACTCCCAGGGACTTGTTGAACACATCAGCATCACATCGTAGGCAACAGTATTGAAGTGGTTGCCTTTTGGTGTCTTTCCCCCCAAAAAAAGTTGTTTTCAGGAGTTGGAATAGAACCAACATTGTTGTGTATTTAATCTGTGTAGACACTTATTTCAAATACATGATGCTAGGTGACTTACAATATTAAATGAGTAAAAATATATACATAAAACACACAGTGGGAAAAATCCTGAAAAGATATCTATTAACACATCTAGGACGCAGGCACAAAATAAGACAACAACAACAACAGTAATAATAATAATAATAATAATAATAAAGTTGGAAGGGACCTTGGAGGTCATCAAGTCCAACCCCTGCTCAGGCAGGTAACCCTATACCATTTTGGACAAATGGCTGTCCAGTCTCTTCTTAAAAACTTCCAGTGTTGGAGCATTCATCTTCAAGCCTTTAGGAAAGGCCAGCGGGGTTGGGGCTAGTCTGATCTTTGGAGGGTTGGTGTTCCAGAAGTTGGGCATCAAGCAACTGTAGTTCTGTGTGGCATTGCGTTCCCCCCAAAAGAGCTCATTCATAATATGAGAGCCCCGAATTCATAGCTGCTGTGGAACAGCTAGTGAGAACTGTGGCCCTGAGAGCTTTTGGCCATTCCTGAAATAGGTTACAGCCTCTAGATCAGCAGCCCCCAATCTTTTGGGCACCTGGGACCGATTCTCTAAAGAGAGGTTTTTCTGGGGACTGGAGGGGGTATGGTTTTGTGTGCTGCCTGCATCCCGTGGATGGGGCTTCGCTTGTTTGCATGGTCCGGTTTCTGGCATGCCACGGACTGGTGCTGATCCACGGACTGGGGGTTGGGGACCCCTACTTTAGACTGCTTATCCCAGAAAGAATCTGCTGGCCTATGGCATGTTGGCAGGGTGTGCTGGTTGAGAACTTCTTTACTCATGAGGTACAACTAGAGAAGATTTGGTGGAAAACTTTCTCCATCCCTGTGGTACAACTTACCTTCAGAACTATGATCTATGTCCTGATGTATGATGTTTGGAAAGTTAGTCAAGACCTGTCTTTTTCAAAGAGTAATTTGGGACCCAACCATTGTACCTGGGATGAGTGATGAGTATTGGTTTTGGATGACTGTCTCTCTTTCTTTTAAACAGGTTATCTTTTGTGGATGATGCGCTTATATGTGTTTGCTTTTGTAAGACACTTGGGATCAGCCAGATGAAGTAATTGTAGTTATAAACAAGGTCAGATAACCATTTTAGGCAGCTATAAATTGTGGGAACACATATTTGGGCGGTGATCCAGCTCATTTGTTTATGCATTTGGTCACTTGAAAAGAATGAAGAACTTGTAGGAATTGGGTACACACACACACAAGTATGTCCAGCTTAGGAATTTGGCTAAGTATATTCTAAGTGATTGGCTGCTTGTCAGTGGAATCTCCTGCAGAAATTCTGAAAAAGTTCTTAAGTATTCTTCTATGGTCTCATGTTATCTCAGGGCCACAATCATAAGCCCAGAAAGCAACTTTCTGGTTAGCTGTCATCTTGACCTAGGCTAGCTGTCATTAGGACCTTTGCTGAAATTCTGTATAACCACATTAAAGTGCCTTATACTAAGATTAGTCAGGATCCCATCTAACCCAGTGTAGTTTCTGCTGGCAATGCCTCTCTAACATGAGAACCACTTTTGCTCATTGTAGGTCAAAATCCTTTTAAGCTATAGATGCTAGGGGCTGTTCTTGCATGTGAAATCAATGCTGTGCCCCTAGCATGACCAGATCAGCCCCCTATACAATTTGGATTGAAGTTAGCAGGCTTCCAGATTCTAACCAGAAGGCGGGGAAAACAGTTTCTATACATGTCAGAGTAATCACAGGGTGACCTTTGACCATAGTGACTGCTGACTATGCAGAAAAGTAATTGATCTTAAAACCTAGCTAGAGATCACATGCCCTGCACAGGAGAAAGATTGCTATGACTGCTCTGGTATGTGTTGAAACTGACTTATCAGTTGGGAATTCTCCATGCAATAACAATGCTGGCTGTGCTCTCCCATTAATAACATTGCTGTTTAATGACAGCAGTTGTCGTAAAAAGGGAGTTGTCATACCTTTAGTAAGTTCATGGCAATGCATGTTGTGTGACTATACATGAAGGCTGTTCTACCTCTGGCTAGTTTCCTCATTTTGCATGGGTAAGCTTTTTATTTTATCTTTTATTTGATTGATAGCCTGACTTTTTAGTCAAGCAAAACTCCCAACAGCTAGATGTCATACTAGATTCTACACATCTAAACTCTGTTTTTCAATAAAGAGACCACAGTAGAGCAGCAGACTCTTGTGAAAGACTGATTGCCTTCCACAAAGTAAAAAAAAAAGTGGCATTATTTCTATAGTTCATGACACCAAAAATCAGCTGCATGATTTACTCACTGTAAATTTACAATCTTTATTACATTGTGAAGCTTACTGTGTGACAGTATGCACGCCAACCCTCCAGATCTTTCTGCTCTAAAAGCAAAAAATAGATCCCTCTGTCACGTAGCCAACATTACAATGCATGTTTCATTTGGTGCTGCAATGATGTCCGTTGAAGCAGAGTGAACATCTTTCAACATTGTTCACGTGCACCAGCTGCCGTGTCACTTCAACAAGAGAGTCTTGATTCAGGGATTGTTTTATACTCTGGGTTAAATTTATAATGTATTCAAGTCACCTTTGAATATAGGTTAGAACACTAGAACCTCTAGTGCCTTCACAATACAATGGCTAAGTTGCTAATTCAGACCATTTTGAAGATGCATTAAGACTATGGCAGTGTATGGTATCTTGAAGATATTTTTATGACGGCATATTTTGGTGCTTTACAGTCCAATGCATGTTGGTGTTTCATTAAAATTCCATGGTCTGAAGGTCTGCCAGTCTCCACATGTTTATATATTGACAAGTGGCCTTTCTTGGACTCTCAAAAATAGAGATCTCCATAAGAATGCCTCAGTTACAGAAAGTTTTCTGAGGCAGAAAGGCTTGGTGTCTCTTTTATTATATCTTGTTGCTTAAAGAAGATTTTATTTTCTCAAGGATTTTTGGATTTTTTTTAACTCTTATCTGTTTTATCTTTGCTAAGGAATTCTTACTCTGCTTTTCATCTCCTGTTTCAAATGATGATTTTTAAAATTGTGGACTTTTTATTTTCTTTTGGAAGCCATTTGGAAAATGGTTTATTTATCAGTAATTCAGTATCATTTATGATTGATAAGAGCTGCTATGAAGTATAAAAACTAGAGAATATTAACAACGGTGATTTTTAAAATAATTGTTGTGCTATATCCAAAAGCAGGCCTTTGAATGCTGCCTCCAACTGTTCCTTTTTGGAATTGAGTTCACACAACATGCTATTAGATTATCATTTATTTAATTCATACTTTGATGAATAAGTTCCATTCACCTAAGTTCATGCAACATACTAAGCCAGAACTCAACCACACACATTATGACTTAGTGTGGTGTGTGTCCTCCTGTGCTAAAGCATCTCCTTATTTTTGTGAGCAAACCTCTTGCAAGATTTTCTTAGTGCATTACTGCAAATCAAGAATGATCAAGCAAAGCATCTCAGACTATGAGCTGTGAACCTCTGGGAGAATCTGTGGGAGATTGCCTTGTCTTTTTTACACTTTCACAAGAAAATGCTTCTCCAGACAGAACAGAGGTGTGATCTGAAAGGCTTCCAGCTTTGCACATATCACCCTACCTCCAGCAGATGGCCTGGGTTAACTTTCTCCCAGTGCTTTGTTCCCTTGAAGAATACTTGGGGGGTTGGTGGGCAAAGGGTGATCAGAGTTATAAGTATGAAGAGGAGGAAATACAGTACTGGGGCTCATCTTTCTTCTCTCATTTTCCTCTCTTCCCTTAGGCCAATTGGAAAAAGTCATGAGGCAGGGCAGGGCAAGGCAGGGCATCCTCCAGTTCCACTTTTGCCTTTAGTAGAAAGAGAGGTAGATATTCAATTAATGCGATAATGGTGGAAATAAGTATATTTTTGGAAATGGAAATTTCCCTTTGAAATATGGTCTAGTTCAGGGGTAGGTAACCTTGGCTCTTTTATGACTCGTGGACTTCAACTCCCAGAATTCCTGAGCCAGCCATGCTGAGGGGAAAGGGAGAGGTTTCCAAGCTGAGCCATGCTGGCTCAAGAATTCTGGGAGTTGAAGTCCACGAGTCATAAAAGAGCCAAGGTTGCCTACCCCTGGTCTAGCTGTAGTAGATTCCCTGTCAGCTTTTTGAGGGTGCTGAGCCCAGCGTTCCTCCCTCTTAGTCAGACAGGCTGGAACTGCTGATAATTGCAATTTTGCAACTTCTGAAGGATTACACAGATTCATTTATTGTTTTAGGGAATCATGATCCCAGAATGATCGGGAAATCGTGATGTCATAGCCTAACTCGAAAAAGGTTAAATGGGAAAGGCAGCGGTTAGGTAGCAGAAGAGATACAAGCAAGGGTTTCATTAAGTTAAGGGAGAAGAATTCAAGACAAGGGAACGTACTGATGGATGGGAAAAAAGGGAACCATTTCAGGAAATGGTACTTTACAAAGAATGGTTAACATTTGGGGAGGAAATGTGAGCGAATGAACAGATGAAATTGAACAAAGAATGTGAAACAGAGATACTATAATCGGGCTTAGAGGTGTAGGGACCAGGAAGAACACTCAAGATGCCCCAACGCCAGATGTTAATTGGGAAGTTAATAGAATATTAACACAGCTGCTCTTCTTTGAACATACCTTCCAACCTCTACTCTTTGAGTAGATTCCAGATCTTCAAAATGTTTTCCGTGGATTCCTGTCTTGCCTTGTCAACTCACATTTGCCTGACTGACTGAAAACTGAGGAATTTTGATGAGTGAGCAGTGTGCTCGGCCCTGGATTCAGAAATTCTGCGTTTGGCTTACTGGAGTAGGGGAGCCAATGTTGTTCGATTGTTTTGCACGGTAAAGCACCTTACTTTCAAATAGCAGAAAAAGGAGAGATAGCTTTGCAGGAACAGCAGCCATTCAATTGGGATACTATCTGCCGGTGTTGGAAGAGAATCTCCCCAGGTTTGTTTTATTTTCATTTGTTATCCAAGGGTTTTATTGCCTTTTATCAACTTCAGTAGTATTGTTTTTCTCTTTGCACGGGCCCTAGAGCAGTGGTTCTCAACCTTTTTAATGCCGCAACCCCCAACTGGTCGTAAGTCGAGGACTACTCAACCGGTCATAAGCCGAGGACTACTCAACTGGTGCAGCACCATTTGCAGAATGGGATTTTTGGCGGGCTCAGCAGGGCAGAGACAGCCTGGACAATTCCTATTGGCTTTTGAAAGCCAATAGAATTAGACTCTATTCAAGAGAATCTATTCTATTGGCTTTCAAAAGCCAATAGAAATAAAAGGGAGTAGCACAGCTAAGGAAAAGGGGGGAAAAATGGCGGGCTGCGTTGTTTGGCGACCCCCGTGAAATGGTCGTTCGACCCCAAATGGGGTCCCGACCCACAGGTTGAGAACCACTGCCCTAGAGCCTCACCTAGGCAACAACCAATGCACCATCTATCCCTGGTTCAAAGGAGCTGTTTGTGATCTCTCCTCTCACCACAGGTCCTGTGAATTCAGCAGCTTCCCTGACCTAATAGCACTTGAAAGAGGGAAAGGAATGGAGGAGACCAGCAAGGAGGACTATAAAATATATTCATTTGATTCAGAGGTTCAGCAGCTACTGAAAACAGCACTCAAAGGTTAGAAGCTCTTTCTTCCCCCCGCCCCCTTTGCCTTTCCATTTCTTCCTTGGCCCTCAAACACACAATCTTTAAAATTTATAGACAAATGAAGAAATTGCCTGCTGCCATGGAAACCTTCTGATTCCTTAAACTCTGCTCTAGAGGCTCTTTCTTCAGGAGCACATGCATACATAAGACTTTTTCTGCAGTTGCATCCCAGTTGTTGAATAATCTAATCCAAAATACACTTGGTATTTATTTTATTGAGCCATTGGCCACTGTGTGGTTCAGCACACTTGTAGGGCATGCAAGTAAGAAAAACTGGTGTATCCCAGTTGCTACTTTTGCCGGCAAAATTTTTTGGTACATGTCCCCAAGTTTGCTTGGAATGGGGCTTGATGTGGAACCACCTATGTGATGTCTGTCAAATGGATTTACATTTCTTTCAGTCTAGAATTGAATGTTGCCTCTTGTTCTATAGATCCCAGCAGCGTTCATCTGGAGAAAGTGGCCAATATAATTGTGGACCAGTCCTTAAAAGATTGTGTGTTCAGTAAAGAGGCCGGGCGCATCTGTTATGCCATCACTCAGGTGAGGACGACTGAATAGCCCTTCTTCTGAGAATTAGTAAAAAGTTGAACACCATTTCAACTACGGTATACCTTGGATTCTCTTTGTTGATACTCAGCATTGTTTCATGCCTGTGAATGGTGTGGGATGATGTCCCCATTTCTAATTTGAGGTAGACTTGTATAATGTAACATAAGATAGTAATAACAAGACAATAAAGCTATACTCCCCTCATACTGCATATAATATGCTGTATGCATAATATACTATAATAATATAACACCACATAGTGTAATTAGTTGATTACATATAAAGGAGCCTGTAGGTTGCATTAAAGCAGGGTTCTGGGCATGCCTATCTTTCAGCAGCCACGCTTCCTTTCCACAGATGGAGCTTGGCTTGGCCTGAGCTGCAGAACATGTTTGGCATCCAGCCCAGAGGAGAGGATAGAAGCTGAATCTATCCCTTCAACTACAGCCCCTGACTTGGTGAGCAAAACTCACTAAATAACCCATTTAAGTTTTGCCTCCCTCTACATTTTGTGCCCCTAGAGGCTCCTGCTTCTTTATGTATGTTTTGTCTTCCTATGGGTGGGGTTTGAACAATGTGGGCATGAGAGAGAAATGGATATAGAGCACAGATCTCCTTTCCAAGCCTAGTTGCACCAAAATAGCAAATGTTGGACAGATTTCTAGTGTATTCAAGTATATGGGACAGGGTTGTATTACAATACCACAACATGTGTTTTGTCACTTGCTTCTCTTCACTACTGTGCAGATGCCTCTGAGGTAAAATCCTGTGAGGGGGAAGGTTCGTTCTCCAAGCTTGTGGGTTGGTTTCTGAATGTTTCGTTACCAGGCTAGGTAAACCTGTGCTACCACCAAGACAGGAAGCAGATGTGCAAGACATGGTATCTATTGGCTGGAAGGCAGTTTATGGGAAATTTTGCTGGAGTAACTTTAATCCAGTTCTTCCTTTCCGGTCTTCTAATTTCATGAGTGACAGGCAAAGGAAAAATACTGGATTCTTCCTATAGGCCTGGGCCTGCTGAGCTGGAAGATTGTCTGTGCAAATCAAAGAGAAAAACTTCAGAAGCCCCAATTGTACACATCGGGTGTTTTCAAATGTATAATAATAATAATAAAGTTGGAAGGGAACTTGGAGGTCATCTAGTCCAACCCCCTGCTTAGGCAGGAAACCCTATACCATTTCAGACAAATGGCTGTCTAGTCTCTTCTTAAAAACTTCCAGGATTGGAGCATTCACCACTTCTGGAGGTAGGTTGTTCCACTGGTTAATTTTCTAACTGTCAGGAAGTTTCTCCTTAGTTCTAGGTTGCTTCTCTCCTTGATTAGTTTCCATCTGTTGCTTCTTGTCCTGCCTTCAGGCGCCTTGGAGAATAGCTTGACTCCATCTTCTTTGTGGCAACCCCTGAGATATTGGAACATTGCTATCATGTCCCCCCTCGTCCTTCTCTTCATTAAACTAAACATACCCAATTGAGCTGCCTTTCCTTATATGCTTTAGCCTCCAATCCCCTAATCATCTTTGTTGCTCTTCTCTGTAGCTCCAACAGGAATGGATATATGTCTGATGCATGTCATTCTCTTTTGACAGCTGGGAATCACTAGTTCCCTTCAGCATCCCTTTCCTGACTTACCCTTTCCCTGGTCTCTGCTTGTGTTCACTTACTGTCTGGGTCAGAGTGCTGTGCAACAGCTGCTGCGAAACTGTACACGTGAGCAATATAAGGGGAACATGGACTGCAATATATTTTGATTGCATACAGCTTATATAGGCACTTGATGTTTATCACAGGTGGAAAGCAAACAAACAGGCCAAAGTATCTTCCGGCGGTGCCTTCTCAACCGACTGCAGCAAGAATATAAGGACCGTGATGAATTGCGAGCCCATTCCCTCCAAGCCTGGATCTGCTATGTCACTTTTATCTGTAACATCTTTGACTACCTGAGGGTAAGGGGACCCTATTGAGAACATCCAAATGCCTCAGATCAACCTTCAGAGTTGGCCTGGTCTTGGCTCATGTTTCTCTTTTTCCCAAAACATATTTTAAGTAACTTCAGTTTACAGTAGTACACAACTTATGACCATAGCTGAGCTCAGAATTTTAGTCATAAGTCATTGCAATCAGAGGTCAAGGCATCCTGTGACCAGACCATATATATATATTTTTTACACTGTTTGTTCTGGTCATTAAACAAACACCACAGTTGTTAAGCAAATCCATTTTCCCCAATGGGTGATTTTTTTTTTCCTGGAAATTGGAAATGAACACTGGAAACTGGCAAAAAAAAAATAAATCACAAATTGTGGTCACATGACTGCAGGACACTGCAGTCATAAAGATAAGCTGGTTGCCAAGCCCCCAAAAGGTGATCATATAACTGGGTGTGCGGTCATCGTAACTTCAAAAATGGGTTGTAAGTAGCTCTGGGAGGTCTATTGTAACTTTGAATGGTTGTTGAATAACCAGTCATAAATCAAAGACTATCTGTATTCCCAGGTGGTTTAACAGAAAGAGTAATCCTATGTAAGATACGTAGCAATCCTGATCTTATTTCCAAAAAATTATTGTCTAACAAGAATTCCCAACCCATTGTGCTTTTGACATTGGTAGTTTGTCTCTGATGCTTTTGCAGAATGGCTGCATTTTGACTAATGGACCTTGAGGTATTCAAGGGATACAGCTTGGAATAAAAATACAAGCAATAAGGAAAAAAGAAGTGATAAATTAGACTAGTCATGAAGACTAAAATTGCATCCATAAACCTTGAAAAATTCAACAAGCAATCTTTGCATTGCATTGTTAATATGGTAGATGAGAGGCACAAAATGAATCTCTGAATGGCAAGCATTCTTCAAATGGACTGCTGTGCTTAAGAAGCCCACTCACCCCACTTGAGACAGCCAGGAGATCACAGGACTCCACTAAAAATTTGAGTGCAATGTTCCTCAACCTGATCCCACATATGTGTTGACTACAAAGCACATAAACCAAGCAGTTGTACTTGCTCGAATGTAAGTGTGAAGTGTAACTTCACACATTGGAAGGCAATAAATTCTGGAGGTCACTCTGAGGTGTAACATCTAAATAAGTGAAAAATACCATGAGCTTTTAGTTACTTAACTTAATACAGTGGCTTAATTTTTTAAACTCTCCCAGTGCTGATAAGAAGTTGAAAGTTGGAGATGGGGATTAAACATTCCAAAATGCTTATGAATATGACAAGTCCACAATCTCTTAACAGGTCAACAATATGCCCATGATGGCATTGGTGAATCCTGTTTATGACTGCCTCTTCCGATTGGCACAGCCTGATAGTCTGCAGAAAGAGGAAGAAGTGAGTTCTCTTGGAACAAAGTGTGGATAACATGGATTTGGTTAAATCACAGTTCTGGTGAATAATTAAAAGAATGGGGAAAGGTGGAATAGATTTGAATGAAGACAGTCTTGTCTTATGGAGTGGCGTTGGGGAATACATGCAAGGAAGTGAAGGGGTAAAGTTACAGTGTATGTTAGAAAGTATGAATTGGTATCATCTACATTGTTGTGGGCACCTATGAAAGTAGAGATCAATTGGTTAGTGTAAGATGCATGTTACATTCCAATGAATTGTACTAATGAAAGAACCAGACAAAATTGTAAAGTATGTTGAATATATATGCAACACGGTGGAAGGGATAAATGAATGAATGGGTGGGAACAAACAAGAGAGTACTGAAAAAGTTATTGAACCATTCAGAATCCCAAGAAGGAATGAGAATGGGTATTGTTTAATGAGAATATGACTAGAAGTGCAGACTTTTAAGTATAAAGCTATTGCTGTGTGCACCTGGAAAAGGAACAGTTGCCATAATCCCTGGCCAGAATGGCCATATCTGGATGGCCTTATAGCTTGAGGACAGCTGATATAGGCCTTGAATTGTGGGTTGTTGTTGTTTTGGTGGGTGGTAACATTGGAAGAGAATCCTCAGGGACATGTGTGGTAATGCTCTCAATTCGTCAAGATATTTGTTGCTTTCTTGCCTTAAGGTGGACTGCCTGGTCCTGCAGCTGCACCGCATTGGTGAACAGCTTGAAAAGATGAACAGTCAGAAGATGGATGAGCTCTTTTCTCTTCTGCGTGATGGATTCCTTCTGCAGGAGGGTCTCAGCTCCCTGTCCCAATTGCTACTCCTGGAGATCATTGAGTTCCGGGCCACTGATTGGAAAATGACAGAAGCAGCCCAGAAGTATTATTACAGTGAGGTCACTGACTGAATACTCGAACCACCAGCAAAGCCTGCATTTGCACCAGCAAACTTTACACCAAAGCTGCAACTTGTTGAACATTTTTTTGTTCCTAACCCTTTTGTTATAGAACATATCCCCTGCTCCTTTGTGCCAGGGAACTGCTGCCTAAAACCGAGGAGCTGAGAGATACATGGCCACTGCTGCTCCTGTTGTATTGCACTAAATACTGACTTGTGTTATGTCCTTTTTGCAGGCTAGACTGGCATTTTACACGGGGAGGTTTTCTCTCCCTTACATTCAATTTAGCAACATCAATGGCAGGTTTCAAAAAACTAGCATAGGAATGATTTTACATACACTGCAAAGAAATATCAACTCTTTCTGGCCTGTACTGGTAAGGTTTTGTTTCGCTTAATATTTGATAACTGGCCTCAGTTTACCCTTTTTTGAAAAAGGAAAATAATTTTGTGATCAAAGCTCAAGCGTCATTTGCTTCTTTGTAGCCAAGCTTTCTCCAATAAAACTATTAATCATTCTGGAATCCAAGTGGTGCCTAGAATAGACTAGTCTGAAATTACAATGTTTCTTTTCTCCTTAACTATAGGAAACTAGCCTGACAGGGAGATTTTGCATAATAAGGGAGATTTTGGTGGACAATCTTATCACTGCCAAGCAGCATATAAAATGGCGTAATCCAAGAAGGGCTACATTGATAGTTAATTCTTACCTACCTAGATGCTAAATCCATCACAATAAAAACGATTATCTTATATTAAAAAAAGGATAAGAAAGGAGACAGTTTTTCTCTCCCTTTTCTACCTCTCCCTTAAGCAAAACAGCCCTGGTAATTAAACATGTAATTTAGATTCCTTACAGGCTACAGAGTTCTTTCCTTGAATAAAGGGTCAAATTTTTTTATTAATGTGGTGGTTTTCTTCAACACAATGCCTTCCAGATGTGGACTTTAGCCTTATGGAAGTTCAAATCCAAAGTATATGGTGGGCACCAACAGCACTTTTTTTTTTTTTTAAAGGAGGCTATTATTGAGTACTTTGATCTTTCAAGTATAGGAAAATGCTATGCAAATATTTTCCACTTGCAGCTTTCAGTTTTCTTCCAAGCTAGATTAGTTTTTAGCTAAAGGTAGCATCTTCTGCTTCCAGAACATGCAAAGAGACAGACTTTTCCAAAGCCACAGTAGAATTAGCCTTTTGGGGGAGTAGGTAACAATTCATTTTACAACATTTCTCTCCAACAATACTTTAAACCAATGTACTGTAAATTTTTCCTAAGAGACTTGGTTCTGTTTGGAACTTTTATAAACTATTTTACACTTCTGGCTCCATTGTTTTTTTTTCTCTTCATTCTAGATCAAATTAAATCAGGGAATAATCATTCAACCAGATGCATGACGTGACCTTTCATCAGAGAGAATGGTACCCTATATGGAATCAACAAAAAATGTTGCCACCGGAAATGCTTATTATTTAAGATTCTAGCCTCTCCATTTATTCATTTTGTCTTTCTACATCATCCTGAAGGTTTCTCCAAGAATATTAGTTAAAAACAATTGAATTGACTACTCATATATAGTGGTACGTCAACCTTATGTACTACTCTTTGGAAAGTAATCAATAGTTTTGCCATAGAAACACTTGATATAAGAGTATCAGTATGTAGAACAGAACATTTATCAATTCACTAGTTTTATAATCATCATTCTTAAAACATCATACAGCAACTTATCCTCATCCCGTTCTGTATATGGAAAAATTAAGGGATCAGCAAGTATCCAATTAACATATGATGTGTTGCAGTATAGGTGCAATTGCATCATGTTAATATGTTAATCATGTCAGAGGACAATCAAACTATATTCCAAAGATAAATGGGTATCTTCCATCCCTAAATGAAAGACATCTGCATTTTTGCACATCACATTAATAGGACTTTAGCATAGTCACTTCACAAATTTATCTACCTCTTTACCACTATTAAGAACAAAGGCTGACTGTAAAATTGTGAAGGTATTTATTCTTTGAAGAGAGTATAGGGTTGTGTTTACATGAAATTGTGACAGAAGTATAGGAAGAAAGTAACCAGAAAAGAATAAAAGTTCTGAAGTTATGCCAGCATATCTGAATACCAACATAATGTCCAGGAGATTGAAAGTGGTCAATTTACATTCCAATAGCAAATAAAAGGCATTTAACAGTGTGCAATTGTTATACAATGTCCTTTAATTTCATATACTAGAGAAATACCACTTAGGAACATCCAAAATAGATTAGAGCTCTGCATAGAAAAATAGATGCCAGATGTTCAAGCTAGCTTTAGAAAAGGCCAAGGAACACAGGACATTATTCTTCATGCACTCTGCATAATTGAGAAAGGAAAGCATACTGAAAAGTAATTGGTATGTATTTCCACTGATTAAAGAAAGGCCATTGATTCTGTTGATATTGCCAAGCTATGGAATGTGGTTAGAAAAATAGGAAACCCAGAACATTTCATTGTCCTGAGAAACCTGTACACAGATCAATAAGCCATAAAACGGTCAAAACATGGTGAAACAGGTTGGCTCTAAGTTGGCAAAAGAATGAGGTAAGTCTGTACATTATCCCCTTATTTATTCCACCTACATGCTGAATATTTATTCAGGGAAGCCGGATTGGAAAACATGTTTTTAACACTGGAGGGAGAGACAAATAACCACCATTATGCTAATAACACTACTCTGATTATCAAACATGCAAAAGATCTACAAGTTCAAAGAACACAGTAAGAATCTGGAACTAAAATACAAAGAATACCAAGCTAATGACAACAGATAGAGCAATCAACCAGAGAATTGACTGAGTTAATGAAGATATTATTTGCTTTTTAGGATCAGCCATCAAAAATAAAAAAAAGCAGTAAAGAAATGAAAACGATGAAAAAGATATTCAGATGCTGGGATGTATCAATACCTACAGAATAGTGCAGCAATGCTATTCCCTGTGACTCTAGGGAAGATAAAGCGGATCCTTGAAGGATAGAAAAAACATTGCCACTTTCAAAGTTTGATATTGGAGATGTCTGAGAATGCCATAGATAGCCTAAAAACCAATGGATCACTGAATAAATCAACCCAGTGTTCTCATTTGAATCACAATCAAATAATTCTAGTTTGGACAAATTATGCAAAAACCTAGCCCTGGATAAGGTTCCGATGCTCAGAAATATAGGACAGAGAAAAAGACAACCAGCAGTAAGGTCCACTTAGTTACAGTGACAGTGAATGCACTGCTGGAAAACCTGAAGAACTAGGTTAGGAACAAAGCAATATGGGAAAAATTTATGTGGTCACCAAGAATTGAAACTAACTGAATGGCGCATATTTAATCAGTCACACATAAAATGTTAGCCTGCAGGAAAAGATTAAGGAGGGCAGCCTATTTACATGCTAGTTGTTTTGTAAGAACCCGCTATGACAGTGCTAGAAGGGACTCTGAAGTACATAAGATATCAGCACATATTTGGAGATCAGAAGGTATTTTAACAAAAGTTGTCATCATACTTTTTCCACAATGAATACTTACAGTGTAACTCCTCAGATGAGTTCTAGTAGTTCTAGTAGCTACCGTAGTAGAGATGGGAAGATTCTATACTTAAAAAAAACAAAAAACAAACAAACAAACTTAACATCCTCCAATTTCTGAGGACTAAATATGACAATTGCAAAATAACCCATGATGGAACATTTCTGTTTGCCATTTTTTGTTCAAGGAAAACAATATGCTTTATGGTAAAAGCTAAATTCTTTTCTTTTACGGGAATGAGAATATACCACTTCAGAAGGCAGGTTGACTGTGGAATACAGTTATGTCCAACCCTGAGAGAGATTTCTGGGGTTTTGAATGTATAAGAAACTTATTTCTGGGACCCGGTGACTGACAATTTTTACCAGAGGTAAATTATTTTTCCCCAAATACTACTTTTAGTTCCATCTTTCCAATTCTATTGCTAATATCAATACTTTAAATTCAATTTAATAATTTATCTCTAGGTATCGCTAATGCTACTAAAATCATTCAGATGCAACTGAAACAATGCAATCACTCCTAAATGTAGCCAAGTAGATTAATATTACCTAAAAAGAGTTATAATCTAATATTTTACTTTCTTCTTTTAAAGAAATTCATTATTGCTGTAATTCCTAAACCAGGTTCAAGTCTTATGCATTGCACATATTTCATTAATAAATGGAAATATTAAAATGTTTGGCATTCTTGCTTGCTACTTCCAGAATATACCAGCAAGCTTGAAACATCACAATCAAATAGAATTCACATGTTGTAGATAGAGCTTATAATTTAAAATGAGTACTTTATTTAAATAGCAGTGAGGTAGAATTAGCTGTAGTAATCATTTCATTGGATGCTTACAGGGAAGACTTTTGGCAAAAAGCCCACCCCTGCTCACTGGTATTTTAAGGATAAAAATTATGTGTCATTAATTTTTGCCCATGAGATGGCATATATGTAAATAGAGACAAATATTCATTCTGCTGATCTCTCATTCATATTATTTTCAGCAAAGAACCTATAACACTGAAGTTTTTCTTCGCCAGATATACAAGGAACAAATCAGAAGGTAGTTCCCATTTTTACTATTTTTTAGCTCTGATTACCTTCAATCACCTTCTCAATGAATGGAAATGAATGAACACAAGTTGGAAATAAACAATGCTTTTTATTGATAATATCATTTGGGATGTGGCATGCTCAAAACCACTCATGTGAGCTTGAAAAGGAGGATCTTGTATTTTAGCTGCAATTTTCTTCAGTTCATATTCTTTGATGAGTTGGATGAGAAGCATGGAATTTCCTGCTCAGATTAGTGATATGCAAAGAAAAGCACATGGAATTAAAACAACAAAAAGTCTTTTCTGGCAGCAAAAGTCTTAAGTAGTCATACACTGGATCCAATAGCACACAGCATTCTTTACGCCCATCGATAATGAGCAAAGGCCCGGTTAGCTTCTGCCATTTTGTGCAACTCATGCTTTTTTTTAATAACATTGCCACTATTGTTGAAGGCTTCCAGCAGCTCATTTGAGAGCTTTTCAGGCATAAATGTTCGTCTGTGCTTGTTCTCTCTGCATTCTGTGATCATCCAATCCATGGCTAAGAATCTCCGCCGACTGATCTTTAAAGGAGTCGGTACCTGCAAAAAGCAACAGGCCGGGCTCAATATACTTTAATATCATAGTCTGCTAATTAAATTTACGACAAAGTTAAATATATGTCTTCAAAAAATGTTGAAAGCAAGTTTTCTGTTACAAAAACTATTTAATGTGTGTGGATATTTTGCATGTGCTATTGTTTGCTTTTGGTGTGTTACCCAGCGTCATATTGCTTTTGAAGTATGCCACCCAGATAATTTCATGTTTAAGTTACAAAAAATGCAAATCAACATCAGAGTGCCCCTATAAATCAGTGAAACAATTCTGGGATCTCAACTTAGAACTAAAGTGGATGAAGGCTGTTTTCCGCAATGTAATGAAGTTTTCAAAATGCAAGAGGAAATTCTCAGAAATGTTTTTGCCTTATATATAAATATGCAAAAATGTATACAAGAATCCAGTTCCGCTGAAGATGATACCATGCAATTTTAAAGCAATTCAAAAGAAAAAAAAAATGCAAGCAAATTTTTGTCTCAATAAAATGTATGTAGCACAAGTTTAAAAACTCAGTGTGTTGTGTTAACTCGGCATTCTCTATTTATCTCTTACCTGATACCTTTTACCTCCTCTAATGATACCCGCAAGCCCAATTACAGGTTGACAGTTTTCAATTGCTTGATGGAAGATTTTGTAAGGGTTGCACTCAATTTTTTCTTTCATTTCCTCATCTGCTTCATGATATTTCGCAAGTTGCTTCCTTTTAATGGCCTCTAAAGTCTTAATTCCAAACAAAAGTAAAGGAAGGATGGTGAAGGGCTCACTCAGCAATATGATTTACTCAACATAGAACTAATTTCCATATGCAGATGGACACTAATCAGTGTTACAATGCTACATCTAATTTACATAGGATATGTAATTTACAAATCCATGACATTTGAGAAAGATTCAGAGATCAGACCCCCCCTAAACCAGGGGTGTCAATCTTGCTGCATCACATGACATGTCGCAATGTATCGCAACTTTTTTCCCCTTGCCGGAGCTGAGGTGGGTGCAGATTTCGTGTGACACATCCGGCTCATGGGCTGGCAGTTTGACACCCCTGTCCTAATCTCTCCTTGGCTACTAGATGTAACAAAGATTTTCTCAGTTCTCAAAGCTATGGTTGACTTTTTGAAATTATACTATCAGCAGAGCCTTAAAAAGCATGATAGTAATAAATTAGAATGAATATACAGTGACACGAACACACACTTGTATGTTTGGTTTAAATAATTATATATACTGCACAATTGCAATTGTTATAAAGATACATTACATTCTATTTTTTCTGTTGTATTTTTTCACTTACTTTTTAAGTACTTGTTATGGCTTTTTTTTGATAATGTAGTGTATCTTTGTATGTTACTTTACGTTACTTTTGTCTTTTTCTTTTCCAGTTATTTTAAAAGCAATATAAAAATATAAAAAGAAAATTTAAAAGGTCTTAGAAAAATTCTGACCTTTCTTCCAATATAATTCTGAAAGACAGGTTTAAAAATATGGTCCATAAACACAGATTTACATAAAATTTATTATTCTTTTGGCATTTGGTAAGAAGCAAACCAAAGAAATAACTGAATATGCAATAGATTGTTAATAGAAGGTAAGCACTTTTTGTATAACCATAATATAAGGATATTATTTCCTTCCCATATGGGCAATAATCAAGCAAAAGCGTGTGAAACATTAATTGTACCTGATTCATGATGGAGCGTGCCAAGATTTTATTACCCCCTTTCATCATCATGTTAATGAATCTGCTGTAATGACAAAATACAAATGTGATGGTCTTACAGGTGGTCTTCAACTGAAACCATCCATTTAATGATGTTTAAAGTTACAATGACCCTGAAAAAAGTGTTTTATGACCAGATCTCAGACTGATGACTGTTGCACCATCCCCACAGTCACATAATCAAAATTCGGGTACTTAGAAACACTATGTATTTATGACAGTTAGTGTTCCGTAGTCACCATTTGCAATGTTGCCATCTGGCTTCCAACAATCAAAGTGGGAATCTGGATTCACTTAATGACAATGTGATGCACTTAAGAGCTGCAATGGTTTGCTTAATCACCATGGCAAAAAGGTCATAAATCAGGTACGACTCACTGAACAACTTTCTTCCTTTGCAAAGGAAATTCTGGTCCCAATTTTGTTCATAAGGACTACCTGTGGCACTTAGTAGTCTAATATCATTCCACAATATTAAATTCTTATCATTATGTAACTAACACTCTCCAACTTATATTATTTGAAACCATAAATAAAAAGCTTGATGGATCAACAGAGGCTGTACAACCTCAAGATAATATCCAAAAGTAGGAAATAACAGTTGGATTGATTTGCAACTTGATGAACTGGAATATGATTTGGAACCTGATCTGCTGCCATCAGATGTGAAGAAGAAAGCATGTGGTTTGAAAAATATATACATCTGCTAGAAAATATTAAAGGGAATGTGAATACTAGAAATTCTGAAACAATGGAATTGACGAAGGATGGACTGGACTTTCTTGGCAAGAGGAAGGCTGTTTTAATGGAGAATTTTTCAACAATGGATGCTGCGGAGACATTTACAACAGAGACTAATGAACTTTAGAAATGCAATTGCTGGGAAAGTTCCCAATTAAAAACCTAAGGAAAGCTTTCATTATTAAGAACCAAATGAGGGTATTTGATTCTGGACAGAGATAATGACTGGAGTAATTTGTGGTAAACAAAACACTTGTAGACTTTCTATAAGTAATTTATAATAATAGACTATTAACAGGCCTTGGATCATCTTAGTTCAGTGGTTCTCAACCTGTGGGTCGGGACCCCATTTGGGGTCGAATGACCATTTCACGGGGGTCGCCAAACAACGCAGTCTGCCATTTTTTTTCTCCTTTTCCTTAGCTGTGCTACTCCCTTTTATTCTATTGGCTTTTGAAAGCCAATAGAATAGACTCTCTTGAATAGAGTCTAATTCTATTGGCTTTCAAAAGCCAATAATAAATGGGATGGACAAAACTGGCAATTAAAATCACGGGAAGAATTAGCACAAGAAAATTTTACTTATTCTTGGTTCCAATATAGGCAACTACTAGATAGATGGAAGATGGATTGTAAGGTGGGTTTTCTTAGAGAAGATGAAAATCTTATTAAGCAACTGAAGGATCAAAGACAAACCCACATTAAGAGAATTTATGGGGTTTTAGTTGAATTGGACTCAGAAACGGAACTAATTAAAGATTGTATGATTAGATGGGCGCAGAACTTTGGTGAGCCAGTTTCATTGGACACCTGGGAAACTATTTGGGTGAGAAATGTCAAATTTACTCAAGCACAGAATCTAAGGGAGAATTTTTATAAAATGTTTTATAGATGGCACCTTGATCCACAAAAAATGTCTTACATGTACCCTGACGTGCAACCTAAATGTTGGAGATGTGGTTATAAGGAGGCTTCCTATTATCATATTTGGTGGTCATGTAGAGAGATAAAAGCATTTTGGATCAAAATATGGTGGAATATCCAGAGAATTTTTAGAAGGAGGGTAAAATTTACTCCGCAATTATTTTTGTTAGGTATTGTTACAGATTGTGATACAAAGGAGGTTGTATTGATGTTAAACTTGATCACAGCCGCGAGGCTGTTATTGGACAATATTGGAAGAAGGAATCTTTGCCTACATTGCAGGAATGGTTTTTTAAAGTAGCTTATCTGGCGGAAATGGCAAAGATTTCGGCTTTCTTAAAGAAACAAACGCAAGAGAAGTTTTTTGCTATCTGGGACAAATGGATAAAATTTATACAATTTAGATTGGGTATACAAAAATATCATATAGCTTTTTCATAAGTTTTATTTTTATATATATTATAGATATCTTTTTTATATATATAAATATAAAGTTTTTAATTTAATTTTTATTTTTTTTTTATTTTATTATTTCTTAAGCCTATATTCTGCTCTGGGAAGCTCAGGGGGGGGGAAGGGAGGGTTTTTGGGAGGGGTGTGGGGTGGGGGGTTTTTTTTATATGTATTGTTTAATTTTTTTTTTCTTTTGTATATGTTGTTTTTTGTTCTGTATTGTTCTTGGTTTTTTTTGTAAAATTTATAAAACTTTTAATAAAAAAAAAAAAAAAAAAAAAAAAAAAAAAAAAAGCCAATAGGAATTGTCCAGACTGTCTCTGCCCTGCTGAGCCCTCCAAAAGTCCCAGTCTGCAAACGGTGCTGCACCAGTTGAGTAGTCCTCGACTTACGACCAGTTGGGGGTCACGGCATTTAAAAGGTTGAGAACCATTGTCTTAGTTGCTCTTCTCTGAACTTTTCCCCAAGGCCTCAACATCTTTTTTGTAGTATGGTGACCAAAATTAGTTGCAGTACCACAGGTGTGGTCTCACTAGGGTTTTATAAAGCAGTACTAATATTTTGTGTGATCTTGATCTCTTCTTGTATGTTTGATTTGTCCTGCCTAAATGTAACTTTGCTTTTCTCCACATTAAAACTCATTTTGTTGGATAGTGCCCATTGTTTCAGTTTGTCAAGATCTTTTTGAATCCTGAGCTTGTCTTCTGGGGCGTTGGCTATTTCTGCCAGTTTATTTATTAAACTGTCAGTTTAATTATTAAACTATAAATTATTTGTAATTCCTTTTCTATTTTTTAATATTTTTTCCTGCACCATCTATTTTTTGTTAGTTTGTACTAGTTCTTTATCATTTTAAACGTAAATTTTAATAAAATTAATATTAAATTAAATAATAAAAACAAACAAACCTGATCGTGGGATCATAAAACACAGAACTGGTGATGTTGGATTTGGTGGCTTTTACTGGCTGGGTTTTTTTCAATTGCTGTTTAATTTTTTCTTCCTCTGGCATTTCCTCTAGAGATTTACGATAAGTTTCCTTATTCACTTCTGGTTCAATAAATGCAGGACTGTATCGGCTCCACCTGACTTGAGTCAGCCTACAAAAGGTTTGATGAGCAGAAAACCGTGGTCACACTAATATTTTCAACCTTCAGAACACAAAACTTTAGAATGCTGCCATTCTTCACATGCAATCTCAGTGGTCCAGTCTCTCGGATGCAACGCAATCACTTCGTTCAGCCCCAGAATAAAGCGAGCAGAAATAAACCCAGTTGGTCCCAATAACTTTAGACCTTGCATGCAACTTGGCTGACCTTGAAAGGCTTAAAAAGGAAAGAAGCAATGCAAACCGCTTGCAGAACATCGCATGACTGCGGCCATGCAATCCTCAGGGGAACGAGCGTTAGGACCGGGATGTTTAATTTCACAGAAGGCATTGGAGGATTTCCTCACACAGTCTCCACACTCGCTCCCGCCTGGCATGCATGTTGCCTCGAGGAACCATAATGCCAAGTGCCATTCTAGTTAGGGAACCAAATAAATCCAATCCTCCCTCTCTCCATTACATGGCCTCGCCTCGAGCCTTTTCAACTTTCTTTGCTCCTCCCTGCCTTACCCGGGTAGCCAGAGCTTCCGAGAGCCACAGAGCTGCTGGACAAGGCGCCCGACTTTCTCCACCACGGGGGACGCCATCTTGCCTTTCAGGGCCTGGTCGAGGGCTTCCCAAAGGACCGCCTGGGAGGGCGAGGGCGGGAGGAGCGCTGTTGCTCTGGAAACGGCCTTCCGCGGGGAGGGGCTTTTTCCATTCCACGCGCCTTTGTGACGTAGCCATCAGCTGGGAAGTTCTGCAAAAAATCGGAGGAGGAGATTCCTTCTTCGCTTTCTAACGTGCTTTAAGCGAGATGGTCATCTCTGCAGAGAAAGCTTGGATATGCTAACCTTCTCTTCTTGGTGTATCTGTAGAAAGTGCAAAAACAAGTTTTTACTCGCTGAGTAATCATCTCGAAGTCTTGCTGAGTTAGTGAATGACATAAGGGGGGGGGGTTACTTCCTCCTTCCAATCCTGGGCAAGTATTCCTCGGTTTTTCAAGCGGGTAGAAACAATGCGCTAGTTTGGCCCAGGGAGCCAAGCTTGAGACATAAAAAATTGGGGCTAATAGAGGCTGCGTCCAAAAATGCTCATCGCGTAAAAAAGCGGTTCTAGGGAAAATGCAACTGAACCGGTCGGCCGTGTTGGAACTTGGAACTACAGCTCCCAAAATCCCAAGCGGCGGGAGTTGTAATCCCTCATCTATTTAGATTAGATACCGTACTGTGGGAGGCTGGGCCACGCTAGGAATAAAGACTCGTCGTTGCTAGTTTGCCATAGTTTGTCACATGGTTACGGGAGATCATAAAGCATCTGTATATGAGCAAAGAAACCTCTGGGTTACAGCTTATTCTATTTTATTTTCCTAGTAATCTCTCTATATAGGGGGACAGAGTTCTGTAAACTGTGTTGCGATCTTGAAGGAAAAGCGTAGCCTTTTAGGATCATTACATTGTATAGATGGAGAAAATTGTGCTTTAAGATAATCTGCTGAATTGGTCCTACAGTAAATGGGACATATAATCTTGATTTTTATTGTCAGCTTTGGGGTCTACTTTGCCAAGGATGGAAGCAGGGATTTAGGGGAAAGCTTTCTGCTTTTTCTTAAGTAGAATCATTTTTTTTCAACCACACCCGACGTATTTGAAAAGGCCACCGCACAAGCGAACTGGAGAGGCGGGAATGACAATCCTCGCAAGAATAAGGACCACCTGATCACAGAAAAAGCGATAGTGAATGACGCCCGCCGCCAGAGGGCGCTGCGAGAGGAGGAGACGCGGATCTTCTCCCACCCCATCCCTCCCCAGGGTTAGGCGGCGCCTGGTCGGCTCGGCGCAGCCGTGGCGTAACCTGATCGGGGGGCGGAGTCTCCGAGCCAGCCGGCAACATGGCGGAGGCGGAAGGGGAAAGCTTGGAGTCCTGGCTGAGTGAGTAACCCTTGCCCTCTTTCCTGCCGCCGGGCAAGGAGGCGGCGGCCGATGCGGCAGCAGTCTCGCCTGGCCTTGGAAGGAAGGCGCGTTAGGAACGGGCGGGTGGGCGATAGAAGCAGAGGGGAAGTGTTTGCACCGCTGGAGAGGAAGGCGAATGGGATCGTGACAGCCTTGGGGGGGGAAGTCCGAGGGGGTGGTTGTGGTGGTGGAGGAGGAGGAGGGCGACAGAGCGGGGTGGCTTTGACCCTGATCGGCTGAACTTCGGGGATTGGAGCTGGAAACGGCAGCGGGACCGGGTTGAAAAGCCGTGGCGGGGCTGCTCTGTGCCTTCAGGGGTTCATCAGGTGGACAAGCCAGTTCTTGGGACTAAACTAAAGGAAGCCCACGGAGAGCTTCGGGGTCGCTGCTTGTTGTCGTTTACCTCCGCCCACCCTTGCTTTTCAAGCTTTGGACCAGTCGCCTCTTGCAATCCGGCCTTTTGGTTCCTTCTGATCCAGAGCTCGTGTGTCCTCCCTTCTAGCTTATAGGAGTGCACTTACTAAATGGAACACTTCCTCTTCTCTGGGACAAGGTGTTATTTACTTCTCTGGCAGCATGCAAGTTATTATAATGTTCTGTGGCTACAAATTAGGTCAACTGTGTAAATTTGGGGCAGTGGAGCTTATGCTTTAGGAAACGTGCAGTCCTCAAATTAGGACCGCAATTGGGACCAAAATCGCTGTTACTAGGTGATGTGGTCATAAAGCAATGTGGTCATCATGTGACTGCATCACTTAGAGACACAATCCAGGCAGTCCTGGTTGTTGCTATAACTCCAGTAATATAGGTCATTAAGTGGGAAGTGGAGGGAGTCTGCCTGTGCAGAAGTGCGGCAGGAGGGTGGGAGAGGCCTGAGTGATTTTGATCTTTCCTGCCAGTTTCCCCATTGACTTTGCTTCTAGATTAGAAAATGCAGCAGGAAAGGTCGCAAACGGCAATCATGACCACAGGACACTACAACCAGTCATAAGTGCAAGCTGGTTGCCAAGCCCTTCAATTTTGTTCATGTGACTGTGGGGTGCTGCAAAGTTTGGAACTTGAGAACCAGTCATAACTTTGAACAGTCCCTGAATGAATGGTTGTAACTCAAGAACTACCTGTATTTTTACAGTACTGTTTTTACTTTGTTTGCTTCAGAATATTCCCAAATTACTTTTTCCCCCTTCACTTTTATTTGTTAGAAAAAGATTCCATTTCCTGAAATATACACTTTATTTCTACTATCCTCTTCCTCTTTCCATTCACTTATTTGTAAGTTATTCATTAATACTGATTTCGGCCTTTTCACAATTTTCCAGTGTTGTAACTTCCTACCTAGCTCTGTCGTACAGTTTTTAAATGCTACAGAAAAAAAATCCTTTTTCCCCCTTTCTGCACTGAACTGCCAGTGAGATGTTTTGCCTGTTGCAATAAAGTAAGGACGACTGTGCACTTCAATACACAATATACACACTCAGTTAAACAGAAAACCTGAGTTGCATTGGCAGTACTTGAAGATTCCGGTGGATTGGCTCCATTAAACAGTGATTAATTTCTAACAGGAGGAAAGAAGATTATTCTTTGTGCATTTCCTTCTGTTAAATAATTATAATATTTCAGACGCTATGGGTTTGCATTTTTTAGTTCTGTTTTATTGTTCAGCATAGAAGGGGGCATGATGGTTCAGCGATTAAAGACGCTGAGCTTATCAGCTGCAAAGCTGACAGCCTGGGTTCAAAACCTAAGTGCCTCATAACAGGGTAAGCTCCTGTTCCTGCCTGAGCTCCTGCCCATCTAGCAGTTCAAAAGCATGCAGATGCAAGTAGATTAATAAGTACCACCTCGGTGGGAAGGTAACGGCGTTCTGTGAGCCTTTAGTGCAGTGGTTCTCAACTTTTTTAATGCCGCGACCCCCAACCGGTCGTAAGTCGAGGACTACTCAACCGGTTGTAAGTCGAGGACTACTCAACCGGTCGTAAGTCGAGGACTAATCAACTAGTGCAGCACCGTTTGCAGAATGGGACTTTTGGTGGGCTCAGCAGGGCAGAGACAGCCTGGACAATTCCTATTGGCTTTTGAAAGCCAATAGAATTAGACTTTATTCAAGAGAGTCTATTCTGTTGGCTTTCAAAAGCCAATAGAATAAAAGGGAGTAGCACAGCTAAGGAAAAGGGGGAAAAAATGGTGGACTGCGTTGTTTGGCGACCCCCGTGAAATGGTCATTTGACCCCAAATGAGGTCCCGACCCATAGGTTGAGAACCACTGCTTTAGTGTATAGCCATGCTGGCCAGATGAGCACGGATAATGTCTTCAGACAATGCTGGCTCCCTCAGCCAAGAAACAGATGAGCACCGCACTGTAGGGTCAGCTATGACTAGACAGGAAAACCTTTACATGTTCAACATATATTCAAATTACATCATTTTTCCAGACATATTTTAAATTGCAGAAATGGCATAAGGATGGGGAACAAATGGATGAAAGTTTTAAGAATCCAAGAAGAGCTTTAGGTAGTCTGATCAAAAGTCTGTCTGGTTCAGCATCCTATTTGTCAACAGTGGCGATGGATACTTCTGCAAAGCCAACAAGTAATACCACACAACAGTGGCCTTTTCAATTGTTACTCCCAACGACTGATAGCCTTGCTGTTATTAATCTTGGAGATAGTGCCCCTTGGTAGACTTTGAAGAACATACCTGCATGTGGTATGTTCTTAGTTTGCTCCAAATGCTTCACGTACATTATGTCAAAGTGAAAAAAAGATTAATGTTGTTATTCTCATATTGCAGACAGAAGTCTGATGCTGAGAGATAATTGTTTGCTGGTTAGTACGTGAATGGGAGATCAGATCACCAGAGAATTATAAAGCTGTACGTTAGACAATTCTGGGAAAAAAGCAATTGCAAACCAATTTTGTACTGTTGCCAAGAAGAAAACCCTGCATAGTTTTGTCTAGGTATTCACCAACTTGGCATTCTTAACTTAAAAATTGCTTTTTCATTTTTAAGGCTGCATAGCAAATGTACTGTAAAAATGTGATTGGAAGGCATGAATTTTACAGTACATTGTTCAGCCTTAGCCAATAATCTTTATCACTCCTTTTATGCATTGTGTCATGGATAATCAGTAGAGTGAATAAAATGAAGTTCCTTTATTGAGTAGGTCTCAGGAGGCAGATACTAGAAAACCAGTATCATTTATTCGACCAGCTCTGACTTGCTTTTGAGTTGGCATAGAAAATTTGCTTCCATTAATTTTGATAGGAAGAAAGAATAAATTTGTGAAAACGCCACTTGATTTTTTTAAAAAAGCTTTCTAGCTCCCACAAAATTCCTCTCTTTTCTCTTATAATTCTTTTTTTAATCCCACTTTTATCCTCGACTTACTATCACAATTGAGCCCAAACTTTTTGTTGCTAAGTGAGACATTTGTTAAGTGCATTTTGCCCCATTTTATGACCTTTCATGCCACAGTTGTTAAGTGAATCACTGCAGTTGCTATCACGGTTGTTAAGTGAATCTGGCTTCCCTGTTGACTTAACTTCTCAGAAGGTCACAAAAGCTGTTCACATGATCCCGGGACACTGCAACCCTCATGAAGCAGTTGCTGAGCATCTGAATTTTGATCACGTGATCAGGATGCTACTGCAATGAAAATGGTCATAAGTCACTTTTTTCAGTGACATTGTAACTCTGTAAGTTGAGGACTACCTGTGTTTTTATAAATAACTCAAGGCAGCAAACATGCCTAATACTTCTTCCTATTTATCCCACAACAACAATGCTGTCAGGTGAGTTGGGTTGAGAGAATGTAACTGGTCCAGTTACCCAGCTGGCTTCCATGCCTAAGGTGGGACTTAAAATAGCAGGTTACAAGTCTTTGTTAGTTCAGGTTAAGCATGGAAATAGGCGTTAATGCCTACTTTGCATATTCTAGATCAGGGCTTTTCAACGTTTTCACCCATTGTACCACTTTTAGGATATGGCAACATCCGAGTACCACCAGTCGCCTAGCAAGGTGTCAAAAACTTGATGACCCCCCCCCAAAAAAGGAAAAAGTGATAAAGTACAGGTAGTCCTCGACTTACAACAGTTCGCTTAGTCACTGTTCGAAGTTACAACAGCACTGAAAAAAGTGCTCCCCAAGCCACAGCCGAGCAAGACACCTGCCTGCCCGCCCAACGGCGCTCTTCCTCCTGTCTGAGGTTTTCATTGTTGTGAGCATTTCTGTTGAGGATTGGCAGCGAGGGTGGGGTGGGGGGTGTTTGGTTTTTATTCCCCCATCTGCTGGGTGGTTGTAGCAGGTTTTGGTGACTTCACATGACCCTGGGACACTGACCGTCATAAATATGAATCAGTTGCCAAGCATCTGAATATAAATCACAAGACCCTGGAGATGCTGCAACATTCCAGCTGATCGGCGCTTCTTCTGGGCTCAGCAGGATCAGTGCTGCTTTCCAGCTGATTGGTGTTTCTTCAGGGCTCAGCAGAAGCACCAGGATCAGCGCCGAGCTCCAGCTGGAGCCTGGCGCTGATCCTGGCACTTCCGCTGAGCCCTTACAGCCCCGAAAAAGCACCAATCAGCTGAACAGCGGCACTGATCCTGGCGCTTCTGCTGAGCCCTGACAGCCCTGCAGCTCCAGTCATCTCTCGCTCAGGCTTGTGCGGTGCTGCCACCGGTTCAGCCCATTCCCCTCCCCCCTACCACTTTTCTAAGATGGTCGCGTACCACCTGCTAGGTGCCAATGTACCACAGGTGGTACCTGTACCAGTGGTTGAAAAGCCCTGTCCTCAACAGAAATGCTCACAACAATGAAAACCTTGGACAGGAGGAAGAGCGCCGCTGGGCGGGCAAGCAGGTGTCTTGCTCGGCTGTGGCTTGGAGGGCACGTTTTTCAGTGCCATTGTAACTTCGAACAGTCACTAAGCGAACTGTTGCAAGTCGGGGACTACCTGTACTTTATCATTTTTTCCTTTTTTTTTTTTTGGTCAAGTTTTTGACACCTTGCTAGGTGAGTGGTAGTACTCGGATGTTGCCATATCCTAAAAGTGGTACAATGGGTGAAAAGGTTGAAAAGCCCTGTTACAATGTATATGTGTAGATCAGTTATCACAAATCAAAGATCACAAGTAGATTGTTCATATTTTCTTAAGAAAATGCGAGTCTGTTCATCTGTATTGGGCTCTGACATCAAATATTAATTGTTCTTTTACTGCAGCTGTTCTGTGTTGCTTACCTTAAATATTTCATTTTTTAAAAAAAATGTTCTTTATTTGGATTTCTAATTACTGGCAAATAATTTTGGATGGTAATTGGAATAGGAATTACCTAAATTAAAAAGCGAGTGTGTGTTTTTCACATACTCATAAATTCATTTTTAATAACTAAATTATATTAACTAAAAACTATTACATAATTTGCTTTGACCTTTCAATTTATTCCTAGCATCTATGTTTTAAACTATTAACTAGAAAATAATTACCGACTTCAAAGTACTGCAGGCCACTTTAGCTGACTGTGTTCAGCAGGTCAGCGGTTCAAATCTCACCGGCTCAAGGTTGACTCAGCCTTCCATCCTTCCGGGGTAGGTAAAATGAGGACCCAGATTGTTTGGGGCAATGTAAATATATATATACATTGCTTACTGGTGTACACCGCTTAGAGAGTGCTTGCACTTAAAGCGGTATATAAGTCTCATAAATAAATAAATAAATAAATAAATAAATTAAAGAGAAAGGGGGAAAAAAGATGTATAAAGATGCCCAGTTTCTTTGCCTTATTAAATCAGAGTTGCCAATTCCTTTTAAACCAGTCTGGAGTTCTGGTTCACATTTTTTCTGTGTCAGAAGCTACACTCAAAAAAAAGCTATGGCTGTGATAAAAACAGAATATCTGATTAAAATTAATTGCTTATAAAATAATTTACCTCTGTTACAAAATTAATAAAATCTTCTAACATCAAATATTCTGCCTCTTACCCACAAGCCGCTTTGACCTATAAAACACATGCCCACATTTTCCTCCCCTCTTCCTGCAGAAGCAGCCAAGAAGAAGAAGAAATCAGAATGGAAATGGGGTGAACAGTTGCTGCGCTGGAAGGCAAGAGAAAGACAGGAGGAAGGGAAACTAAACTGGACAGAGATGGGGAAGGAGAAAGATGTAACCAGATAGGGAAGGAAATACGAAGAGAGAAGCCATGCTTTAGTGTTATGAAAGAGTTATATTCACCAAACACAGTCTTTCTCAAGTCACTTTCAAAGTTGGCCAGAGTTTTCAGCGGAACTGTTTCCTGTGTACGGGAGCTTCTCTTGATATAACTGAACATAGTTATTTTGTCCTGACTTCCAGTTCAGAAAACATGGTAGATGTTATTGTTACACATTCAAAAAAAACTGTTGCTGTAACCACTAAAGCTGTGTGGAGGTACTGTGCAGAAACACTATGGTATTTTTAAAACAAAAATGCTTTTGGATTCATTGCATCCATGTTCTGATATTGAAATATTAAAATAAATAAGCAAATGAAGACATAAAAAAAATTGTGATCCTTTAAATTATTTTTCTTGCATAGACATGATAACTGCTTGTTTTTTTTGTGCATCCAGTTAATACTAATTTCATTCACAATTGTTCTCTTAAAGCATTATATATCCTTGTGGCTGTATTTTTCTTATTATCATTTTAGTCTTCATGCTTGAAATTTAATCCCATTAATCTCCAAAGGACATTTGCTGCCATCACCAAATTGTTTCATGGTGTTTAAATTATTTTGTTTTTCTCCTGTATTTCATTATATATATATGAGGGAATATAAATAGGTGGATGGGGGAGGGGAGATATAGAACAACATAATAACTTTGTTAACATTTAAACAAAGACTTGAACTAAATGTAACTATTTAAATCACTTAAAATGATTTATAATGAGATTCTTTTAATATCACTAAACTGTGGGCTATGAAATCCTTGCTTTACCTGCATTAAATATATACTTATAAATCTGTCACTTTGACAGATGGAGGTTTTCTAGGAGTAGGATTTCAAATTTTCCTCAGAAACTGTCCTTCTGTCCACACTTCCCAAAATCCTCTCCTCTGTTTTCACCTCCCTCTGGAATAAAATCCTGGATAAAAGCCCTGCCTTTTCATGAATTGACTGAATTTCTCCTACCCAATGATCACATCCTGCAGACTTGATACAGTACGTCTCTGTTCTGCACTCATGGTTTTATTTTCAGTACCAGTTCTCTTTCAAAACCAGTTATTTAGAATTGGTTTCTTTTTTGTTGGGGGTTTTCTGCATTTGAACATGAAATGACAATTATATTTTGAGTTTAGGACTGACTACTGCTCAGTCATCTTTTTGTAATTTAGGAGGGCATTTAATCACAAATATCTGCATTATCATTTGCTTGCTCATAATATTAAATATTTCTTGTTTAGATTCTTAGTTACCCACAGTAGCATAGGGTTTGTGATGATAACATTATGGCTTTTCCTTTTTTTTGGTATATAATGGACTTTTATGTCCTATGAGTACTCAAGGTTTATAGGGCAAGTTGATATTGTCTGGTGGATAGCATTCAGGATAGAAAAAAAGGCAAATACTAGTAGTAGATAAGGTTTCTACAGGCCAAGGCTACACTCTTATGATACAAGGACCAAGACATCCCTCCTGACTGGAATCTGTTTAAAGACAACATGGAGATTTTCTGGATTTTAGCAAATCTCACCAGAGATTGATTACACTTGCTGCCAAAATCATTGGATATGTTTTGTCCCCGATGGGCCCTGAAGCTACATAGCTTCAGATGTTTTCCAAGCCTCTTTTTAAATCCACATGTCACAGAGATTTCTTGAGCATGTGTCCCGGATTGGATGATGATAAAAAAGATGTTAAGCAATAAGCATATGATTCTGCAGTGACATGTCTAACTTGTGCCTGTTCAGTCAGCCCGGCTTCCATTTAAGCAGACAGCTGATTACCTTAATCCAGGACTTTTTCATTTGTATATTTTTTACAAAATGCCCCAATTGATTGACTCAATGCCAGTATGATATTAGCATAACATGACTTAAAAAATGGTCATCCAGTCACCATTAACTTTGTTTGTTTATTATTTTCAGGTAGAATATCCTGTCTGTATTGGTGTTGTCCCTCATCCCACTTTTTATTATGCTACACACTAGGAGCCCCTAATTTTTGAGGTCAATGGTCACTTATACAAGTCTGAAGGTGTGTTGTATGCGTTCTCTCAAAATTGATCCTACCGTGGCAGTTCCATCAAAATCCTGGGCTATAGACACCCACACTTTATTTGGTAAAAGTGCTTCTGGAGGTTTGATTGGAGTCATTGAAAATTAAGGATATGCTTAAGGCTAGTGCTTTGCTTTACAACAGATTGTCATTCATTTTTTAAAAATTAAAATTACTGAGGGAAAAAAATGAGGTGGGGCAGAGAGGCTGGTTGTCTCCAGAAAACATTTTAATAGGCATATTGGTACACCTCCAAATGCCAGCCATGACAATAAAAATCCTCCTGGAAGCACCTGGTGTTATTTTTTTTTTCTTCCTGTATACGGATATAGCTCTCCTTTTAAAAAAAATATCTCAGACATCTTCTAGCTAGCTTTCTGTATCTCAGAGAAAGATGTTTTTGAAAAATGATTTCTTGCTAATATTTTTTGTAGGGGTGTGTGTGTGTTGTGGCAAATACTGTTGAATATTGGCGTGTAAAGCATTGAAAGAAAAGCACTTCAAAATACATGGAAGTAAATGTGAAGCACTTCATTTTCAAATGTTTGAAGCAGTGGTATCGTCTGGAGGCCTTGCATCACTGCTTTGGATGCTGCTCTGGCAGCCTCCTCGTGCATGTTGACGCCCAACCGGTTTGCTTTGGTGGGAAGAAAATGAAGCAATCAGTTGCACATTCACAGGTGTTTGGAAAATGGGGAACAGCTTCTAAATCAGCCACGTGAGCTGATTCAGGCAGCTGATTCACTATTTCCCTTTATTTGTTATATTTATATCCTGCCTTTCCTCTAGAACACGCTGCGTCATGTGTCGTGACGTGACGTATCACAACTTTTTTTGTGTTGCCGGAGCTGGGGTGGTATGACCTCCGTATGATGCAACTGGCCCATGGGCCGGCAGTTTGACACCCCTGCTCTAGAATCTGAAGTGGCCGTGCATAGCATCTTTTTCTAGTTTTTCTCTGTAACAGCCTTCTGTGATTGATAGTTTGGACTAAAAGACACCCGTAAGTTTCAGGGTCACCCATAAGTTTTCATGAGCTAATATCCCTGGCTCTTAATCATGACTACACTATATGAAGTGTTTTTGTTTTTCCCAAGGCCTTTCTGAAAGAGAGATAAGTATACTAGCATATTACTCACCAACTGTTTCACATCAGAAGGAAGTTTGAGATTATTTTTTTAAAAAAACATTAACACCTTTGCTTTTCCTTTTTACCAGACAAAGCCACCAACCCCTTGAATAGACAGGAAGACTGGGAGTATATTATTGGCTTCTGTGATCAGATCAACAAAGAACTTGAAGGGTTTGTATCCAAAACTATCCACATTGCATCATGAGGTTTTATTGAAGAAGGGATTTTTTTTTTTTTAGAAAGCTTCAGGAGTTGATCCTTAGTTTAATACAGTTCATGTGATGGATCAAGCCCCATCACATAAACTGTATTCAGTTAATGTTACATGTAATATTTGATTTTGATGAGATACTAGTACAGGTAGTCAGTGACTTACAACCATTAGTTTAGCAACCATTCAAAGTTCCAACGGTACTGAAAAAAGTGACGTATGACCAGTCCTTGTACTTAAAACTGTCGCAGCACCCCATGGTGACGTGATCAGAATTTGGACACTTGGCAACTGGCATGCATTTATGATGGTTGCAGCGTCCTGTGATGATCATTTGTGACTTTCCCACTGGGCTTCTGACAAGCAAAGTCAGTAGGGTAAGCTGGATTCGCTTAACGATACTTGATTAAAAAAAAAAACTGCAGTGATTTGCTTAACAACCGTGGCAAAAGACGTGAAATCGGGCATGACTCCTTTAACAACCACTTTGCCTAGCAATGGAAATCCCAGTCCCAAGTGTGGTTGTAAGTTGAGGACCCACCTGTACTCTCAAACATGAAAACTGTGCAGGAAGTATGTCAAAGCACTCCATGTATCCATATGGCTAGGGGTTGGTTTAGAATCCAGGGATAACATTTTATTTCATTTCATTTCTGATACTGATACCTTTTGCAATATGAGGGATGTTAGTTGCTCTTTTTGAGTGTTTCATCCTCAAAATACTGCAGTGATTCTAAATGTTAGTAGGCATGTGGGATTTTAAATGTTTCTTCTTCTTGTGCCATATCCGTTATCGGACGTTGGCGATCCTCTTTTTATCAGCAGCCGCACGAAAAAGTCCCTTAGATTTTGAAGCCACGATGTTCTTCTTCTGCCTGGACCTCGTTTGCCTTCGATCTTTCCCTGGAGGATTAAATGGAATATGCCGTATTTTTCTGGGTGTCGCATCACATGTCCGAAATATTCTAATTTTCATTTTTTAATTGTTTTGATGATTTCCCTTGGCTTTCCCAGGTGGCTTATCACCTCCTCATTTCTGATCTTGTCAACCCAGCTTATACTTAACAGCCGCCTGTAGATATTTTTCTAGGGGAAAAATATCTCAAAGATGCTTTTTCACGAGGCTGAAGGAGATTCTTGGATGAGAAGGGAAACGTCTTCAGAGAAAAACAAGAAAGTCCAGTTGCCTCACGAAAAAGCACCTTTGGGATAACCATGACCTGGATGACTGACAATCTCCATAGACATTTAGGGGAAACGAGGATAATGAATTGTAGCATTTGGAGTTATTGAAAAATGGTATCCTTCCGTTATGAGAAAATGAAGGGCATTAAAACTGCTTTCTCCAATCCTTAATAGTATAGCAAAATTGATAAAAGTGAAGGGGGTTTGAATACTTCCTGAATGCACTTTATAACAATTGTATTTGAAAACGAGATTGCTGCATATTGCAGGGGCAGCTATGAAAATGAAATATTTTTTATTGTTCGTATTTCCCAAACCTTAGTGTGAATAATCACAGATTGTTTCTCCTGTTTAGTCTTAGCACTCTCTCTCTCTCCTGTCTTAATTTTTTTTTTTTTAGGGACAAAGAACAATGATCTCCTATCTTTTTGTGTAGGTGGTCAGGTATGTTTGGGGAATGCTATTTAAATAAGTAACCTATTTATTTTAGTCCACAGATTGCTGTCAGATTGCTGGCTCATAAAATCCAGTCACCACAGGAATGGGAGGCAGTCCAGGCCTTGACAGTAGGTCTTCTTTACCTCTCTTGTGAAATTCTGGATTTGCACACAGATTAATATCTTTATAAAGTAGAATTATCAATGGTGCTACAAAGAGTTATTTAGATTAAGGAACAATGTCTCGTGTGATCATTAGCCTCTTCTGTGGCAAACTGTGGATTATTTTTCTTATTTTATTTCCCCCTAGCTCTTTAACTATGGAACAGAGACCTGAATACTGGCTTCACATATGGGAAAATGTATAGACTATGTTTGCCTTAACATCTGGCTTACAAAATTTTTTGTACTCTTTATGATTTTGAAGCAAAATATAAGAATATAACAATTGTGATTATGTCTAAAGTAACTGGCGTAGTTGGCATTAGCTAGGAAAGGACATTAATGCCTCAACAAATTTCTGTTAGGTCTTGGGGCTGATACAAATGCAGTACTCTTTCTTAAATGCATAACTTGGAAGGTCAGAAGTCAGTTCTTTCAGATATAAAATGCATGTTTTCCTGAGGTATAATGCACTAAAACGGTTTAATAATGTCTAACTGGTATCTTCATTTCATTTTGCTGAATTATGTGACTTATGGGCTTAACATAATGTTAACATAATGTTAAGGCCAGTGAAGATATATCATTGTGCCATAGTAATATCAAAAAGTCGTCTTCTGATCCAGTAAATTAACTCTGAACAGGTTAATTTATCTCCAATGAAAGGATACTTTGTATTCTTTAGAATTAGATTATCCATCTAGATTTTTTTTATATTACTCGATCCATGTTGTTATTAACTCTTTTAGTGTCCACAATGAAGACAAAATCATAGAGGATTCCCTGTAAAAAGGGGGTTTCTCTGGGAACTTTCATCTTTGATTCTTGTAGATCCATACACAGTTCTTATGACCGTACTGAGTCAGAGGGAAATGGAAAAGGAAAAGAGAAAGGTGGGCATGAATATGGTCTAATTTCAAAATGTCCGTTCACACAGCCTTCCCTGCAAGCTGCTGCTTGAAGGAAAGAAGTCAGTGTGAGACAGTGGTGGGAAAAGCTATTGATTTATTTAAAGCTATTAGCAAGGGGAATATATTTCCATGCACACTGTCTTTGGTCCTCTCCACAAAGAAATCCCCAACAGATTATTTCTGAAGGAATGGGGCTCTCAAAATAAAACATTATCCATTTTTGTCTTACATGAAATTCTGGTGGTATAAATACCATTTGGTGATTTCACAGGCAATCTTTGACTTATTTGAGACAAGTTGGAGGACTTCTTTCAGATAGACCCATCCTAATTTTTGATACTTATCTCAAGTTTGTTTGCTTAACTTGTAGGTGCTGGAAGCTTGTATGAAGAATTGTGGGCACAGATTTCATAATGAAGTAGGGAAGTTTCGTTTTTTAAATGAGCTAATAAAAGTTGTATCTCCCAAGGTTAGTATTAGTTCTATTTTCTTTGTTTGTATCTGTATGTGGATTGTTCATACCCCCAAACGTCGTTTTTTCAGGCACATCCTTCAAAGATAAATCAGGCTGTGAATATTTGAATTGCAGCTACACTTAAAAAGTGCTTCACCCTATTTGCACAGTTTTTAGTATATAGTGCACAACTTGCTAGGCCGAGGAATAATGCAGAGACAGGAGTAATTCAAGGAGGATATATGCAATTCATATAATTAAAGAATTTTACATTGCAGTTCTATGTGTTTTAACCTGGGATTGAGTTCCATTTAATTTAGTGATGCTTATTTCTGAATGGACATGCCCAGGATTGCCTTGATGAGGTTCAGATACTGATGACACGTTGAATCTTTTGATGGTGCATTAAAATGTGTGCACGGGGACGGACACACACACACACACACACACACACACACTGTTCTCACGTCATAGAAGAAATTTGGAAATTTGTTTTGGCCAAATAGTTGTCAAAGCAAATATATGGTTTCTTGATGTACAAGTCAGTTTCTTAATCTACTGCATCTGAAATCATCAAAAAATCATTTGTAATATAGTTGACCTTAGAAATATCTTATGGTTCAAAAATTATTATTTTATTTGAGGGCAGAAAAACTGAAACATTTTACCTTCTTGGGCATTCTTACAGTACCTGGGAGACAGAGTGTCAGAAAAGGTCAAAACCAAAATAATTGAGCTGCTGTACAGCTGGACAGTTGCTTTGCCAGATGAGTCCAAAATCAAAGATGCCTACCACATGTTGAAAAGACAAGGTAGAGAATTGTTTCCTGTACTGCCTTTTTTTTCTCCTTTGTAGCTTGATAGAATTTTGTAATAATGCAATAATGGGATTATACAATTATACGTTATATAGTTTAGGGATTTTATTCATAAAATCTTCCCTCCACAAAATGCTATGGAGTTCTCAATGCTGTCATGATGGAGTTCTGGATACTGTTCACAGCCAATCCACACACTGAATACTAATTACATATTTGCCATTTAGATGTAAAGCTTCTTTGGAGTTTTAAATCAGATGATATATAAAATGACCAGGTTAGATGAAGCGTGCTTAATCTAATTCAGCCTTCTCCAGATTACTACTCTTCAGATATGTAGATTTACAGCTCTTATGATCCTCTAATAACATTACCTTGAGCATTATGGACAAAAGTTCTAGTCGTATTAATCAGAGGCCATGAGGTTAAAGAAGGTTGGCCTGTATCAAATTCAAATGCAGTAGTCCCCCTGAAAGTGATCTGGCAACTGTTATTCAAAAGCAGGAGGTTAGCAGAAGGTGGAAAGAGAGAAGCAGACTCAAGCCTTTCAGATATTTGGGTATGACATTCGTTTTCTGTTTGCTTTCAGGCATTGTCTTGTCTGATCCTGTTATTCCTGTGGAGAAAACCCTTATTCCCTCTCCACCACCTCGTCCCAAGAACCCTGTGTTTGATGATGAAGAGAAATCCAAGGTAAAGTTGAAGCCTCAGCTATAATAATGTGCAACAGGCAAGTTCCATTGAGCTGATTTTCATAGGATGGAACAGTGTTTCTCAACCTTGGCCATTTGATGGCTGGCTGGGGAAGCCCACACATCTTCAAGCAGCCACGGGTGAGAAACACTGGGATAGAGAATGCAAAACTGGGATTTAGTAACTTTCCTGCTCCCTCTCCATCTGCAGTTTTAGAAATGTTCAAGAGTGGATGTTTCTTATTTCCCATGAATGTTGTAGCACAACAACTCTGATTTTTGGAAGCAGTTGCAGATACTTTTGGGTGCACTACAAAATGTCATGCTTCTTGATCTTACTTGTTCTGAGCATAGGAACATTAAGGATTGCATTTTTAAGTGCAAAGAAAACCTACTCAGGTAAAGTGTTCACAAATTCTGACCTGTAATGTGATAATGAATCTTACGTTTGTTCTGAACAAGGTAGTACTGTTTTCCCTATTTGTGGATAATTTCCCTATTTCTTTGTGGGTGAAGAAAATGTTTCACTTTGGTCATCCTATGAATTTAGGGCTGAATTGAATGGCTTAGGTTGTTTGGCATTATAGTAATGCACATCTTACAGTTAATGTATTATGAATATGATTTGTTTTTCTTCTGAGGAAGGAAAATGTGGAAGTGGCTAAGACGAGTCATTAAAAGATCACCCACTCATCTTACTCTAGTCTATTTAATACATTAGCAATAGCACTTAGACTCATATACCGCTTCACAGTGCTTTACAACCCCCTCTAAGCGGTTTACAGAGTCAGCATATTGCCCCCAACAAACTGGATCCTCATTTTACTGATCTCATTTTACCGAAGGATGGAAGGCTAAGTCAACTTTGAGCCAGTCAGAATAGAACTCCTGGAGTGACTACTGAGTTAGCCTGCAGTTCTGGATTCTAACCACTGCACCACCACAACTCTTGTTTTTTGATTGTTTTTTATTAATGATACTTTCAAAGTTGACTACAACCAGGCAGCCCAATAAAATATGTGGAATTCAAAACTTAGAATCATTGAAAGCTACAAGCATCTTCCTCCTGTTAGCAAAATCTTGCCTTCATTTACTTGTTATAGTTTCAGGCCTCTAGACCTAACATCCTCTGGAAATTACAGCAACCCAGAAGAGACTTTGCCAGCTGCAGGGCTGACTCTGAAGATTTGGTTGTTCTTTTTGTAAATGAGGCTTAGATACATTCCAACAAGATCAATGGGTTTTGCGGTTGTGTTTATAAGCTGCATCTCACCCCAAACGGCATTCCAGAGGGTTGAGATCAGAATGCCAAAAGTTAGAATTTGATGCTTCAAATATGCATCAGGAATAAGATTTTTAGGATTCCTTCAATGAATTTTTGAAAGAGCAGGAAAAAAAAAATGAGTCCGTGATTTTATTTATTTATTTTTTCCTTTTTGCAGCTTTTAGCTAAACTGTTGAAAAGCAAAAACCCAGATGATTTACAAGAAGCAAACAAGCTTATTAAATCTATGGTGAAAGAGGTGAGACTGAGCATTTAATAATACTATAGAGGTGATGATTGCTTGGAATTTGTTTTATAAATTCAAATATTTTAGAATCTTTTTAACCTAGGCCATTAGTTATCAGAAAATTAAATGTGCTGACCCTCTAGTAATAAGATTTTAGTTTTACTTGTGACCAAATTCTTATCTCTGAATGAAATTATATCAGGAGGTTGTGTAACAAATCAGACAAGATAGTCAAGAATTTGTAGCGCCACTCAGCCTCCCAACTCTTAAATTAGAGAGTTAATAAATTCCATTATCTTCAGTTCACTGGCTCATTTGTTTACTAATGTCTGCATCATATGACAGAGAGCCAGTTTGACGTAGTGATTAAGGTGTAGGCTAGGAGATGCGAGTTCTTGTTCTGCACAAACCAGCTGGCTGGCCACAAGCCAGTCACTCTCAGCTCCAGGAAGGAATCAAACTACTTCTGAAAATCTTGCTAAAGAAACTGATATTTAATCTAGGCAATCACCAGGAGTTATCAGTGGCAACCCCTCCCTCACCACCATGTGATAGGATAGCTGTGCTTCCATCGGTTGAATCAGTGATTTATGCCATTATTCCATAACTTGATACCCTGCAGATATGTTGGACTACAACACTCATTCCCAGTTAGCATGGAATTTTCCTTGCCAAAATATCCCCCCCCTTCCTTTTTGCTATGACACACTCTCTTTATTAATTCCATGTAATTTCTTGCTTTTATCCTTAATTTTTCTTCCCCTGCATATTGTGTAGTATAGTATTTATCCTTTCCTTCTCAAATTCCTTAGCTCTATGACAAAATTCTTACCTTAAATAACTAAAAATGATCTAGACAGATCAGTCAAAACTAAAATTTTCTGCCATTTTATATACTGGTATGAACAGAGTGATTCTTATTTTTGTGTTAAGCTTTGTTTGTCTACATAAAATATTGCTAAAAGCTTTTTTTTAGAACCATGTCAGATAGCGGGACTTTGTAGCTAGAATTCTAAAAACAATCATGGGAATATGTGGTTTCTTGAGCTCTTCAATCAGCCTGCCCAGAATTATAAGGTGAAATGAAAAGAATAGACTTAATTTTAGCTCTTTTGTTTCAAAACTGAAGGATGAGGCACGGATACAGAAAGTAACAAAGCGCGTGCATACTTTGGAGGAGGTGAACAACAATGTGAAATTGTTGAATGAGATGTTGGTCCACTACAGCAAAGAAGATTCTTCCGAGGCGGATAAAGAGCTCATGAAGGTTGGTGTGAATCTTTTCCTTACACAATAGTTAGTTCCTGTCATGTAAGAGAGCTGCCAGTGTCACTCAGATGACCACGCTTTAATCACTCCATGGGTAGATGTGAATATATTTTTTTTTTTTGCTTAATTACCTCTTTTCTCTTGTCTTTTCTGCACACAGGAGCTCTATGACAGATGTGAAACCAAGAGGCGGACATTATTCAAGCTTGCCAGTGAAACAGAAGATAATGACAGCAGTTTGGGTAACTAGGACTGTTTCTTTGCAGGGAAAGACTGTGTTTTCCCCCATTACTTTTTCACATTTTTTTTGGTTTTTTTATCTTTTTTTTAATTAAAAGTTTTAAAAATTTATTACAATATAAACCCCCCCACCCTTCTCCCCTTTCCCCCCTCCCCCACTTCCTAGAGCTGATTACAGGGTAACAAATAAACAAACATAATCTAACTAACATAAACCAACTATACTATCAATCAAAACCATAACACACTTTAACTCCTCAAAACAAATATTAACAAATTAAAACAAAAATAATAATATAATTAAAACTATTAATAATTATATAAAATCTACTCAAAAGCAAGGTAATACTTTTCAGTTTCATATTTCTTTTGAATATAATCAATCCATCTTCTCCAAACCATAATGTATCTTTCTTGTGAATGGTCCTTCAAGTAGGCGGAGATTTTTGCCATTTCTGCTAAATTAGGCACCTTAAGTATCCATTCTTCCAAAGTAGGCAGTGAGTTTTTCTTCCAATATTGCCCCACCAATAATCTTGCAGCTGTTATAAGATTCAACATCAAATTGATTTCTTTAACATCAAAATCTACAATAATACCCAACAAAAATAATTGCAGAGTAAACTTTATCTTTCTCTTAAAAATCTTTTGAATATTCCACCAAATCTTAATCCAAAAAGCTTTAATATCTCTACAGGTCCACCAGATATGAAAATAAGTTGCATCTAAATTTCTACATCTCCAACATTTGGGCTGTAAATTCGGATACATGCGAGACAACTTTTGGGGATCCCCCATTACTGACCAGAGCAGCTCCATGGTCATTGGAAAACTCCTCCTTCATTTTAAACATCTCTGGAACTTTACAAGAGATTAACATTTTGGAAGGGTCCTTACATTAAAAAACAGGAAACTTGCAACTGCGCTGTCTTTGCACTTTCACACTTCCTTTAATGTAGTGAAATTGCAATGGGTAGAAGGAATGATCTTAATAATTTTAAGGAAGAGCCACAACTGAAACAGTGGTTAAAAAAAATCTGAGTTGGGTCAAAGATGTAATTTAAGGAAGCATCTCAGAAGGACCCTCCCTAGTTCTCAATAAGGACCAAGTGGGGAGGAGCATTCAGACTTGCAAGATCTGTTATTATAAGTTTATAAAAACCAAAAGTTAACCTTCATAACTTTGGTTTCCTCATCTGGTCAATATTGAAGGGATGACAGAATTATAGAATGAAAAGCTGTAAAATGATGGATACTCTTCTGTTACTAAGTTATGCAGGTTCTTTTACGAAAACGTTAGCCAGGACTACGAATTGAGTGAACAAAGCTTACAATTGATAAGGAAAAATGCCTTCACTTGTTATTCACTGGTCACTGGACTCATGCATTTTATAGTCCATTTTAACCAATTTAGATTGCCTTCTATCAACCTCATTTTCCACTTGGTGAGGTGGAAACGAAAAGAGGGAGCAATATATGTTGGAAGCATTGAACAAAATGATAGTATGCCAGATGATTAGGACAAAAAAAATTATTGATATAAATTTCATTTTGTGGATAGAAAATTTATTTCAGCATCCACTAACTATATGAAATGTACACATATATAAAAAAGCAAATGGTAGGTGCATATGTGTATATATGACTTCCCCATTTTTTTAAAAAATGAAGTTTATTCTAAAATAGTTTAAATGTCATGCTTAAATTATGAGTTTGCATATTGCTTGATTAAAATGGTATTTTTTTTATACACCATAGATGAATATTAGAAGATGGAACTAATGCTATAGGCACTAGTTATATTCAATCATACTTAGTTTCAGAAAGCTGCTGCCTTAAGTGCCTAAACCACAAGAATTAAAAAGAAAAATAATATTTAAATGAAACTCAGTTGGCAGTGTTGTTTTTAATACACTGGTTCTTCATAACACATTTCTGAATATTCAAAGCCTAAATTATGAAGCTAGGCAGCAGGGCATACTGTTAGAATGGCATGAATCAGATGAGCTGATTATTTATTTGTTTATGGATACATAAACCACTTCAGGCAAGTAAAGAAACAACAGTCATAGCAGTAATGTAATATAATAATATACATACATGCAGTATTAAATTATGGGAAGAATTATGACACCAGGCACTCTATGAGCGGTGATGGCGCAGTGGTTAGAATGCAGTACTGCAGGCTACTTCTGCTGACTGCCTGCAGTTTGGCAGTTCGATTCTCACCAGCTCAAGGTTGACTCAGCCTTCCATCTTTCCAAGGTTGGTAAAATGAGGACCCAGATAGTTGGGGTCAGTATGCTGACTCTGTGAATCTCTTAGGGCTGTAGAGCACTGTGAAGCGGTATATAAGTCTAAATGCTATTGCTGTTGCTCTGACACTTATCCCAAAGATAGGTTGATAAATGTTTCTAGACAGAGGAAGCATTCTTGAAAACTCAGTAGGCTATATCTACGCTTTTTCTCTTAACAGGAGATATTCTTCAGGCTAGTGACAACTTATCGCGAGTAATAAATTCCTACAAAAAAATTATTGAAGGTCAAGTCATCAATGGTGAAGTAGATCTTTCAGCACTGCCTACAACAGAAGGTGAGTTGTATTTCTCAGAAGATACTTAACTTTGTTTCTTTAATGATTCTGCTTCTTTCATGTAATTTTAAAATAGTATGGCATTTGGAAGGAGATTCTCTTTTAATATCCTTAGTATAAATACACATCAGAATCAGTAATACTGAAATACTGGCAAGAGAATATTTCAGGCTCCTAAAACATTATTACTTCCCATGTAATGGCTGGTCTTAAACATGAGAACTTCAAAGGGACATTCCAGCCTAAACACCCTGAACTACAAGCTTAGGAAGTAAAGTACTTCTATCGGTAATGACCTCAATTACAGTAATAGATTATTCCCATAATAGGTTACTATTAAGGCCAATTGATGAATAATCATTATAATTATTTTAGATAATTTAACCTTCAGGGTTGTCAGCTTGTGGTTCCCTGTTTTTTTTTTCTCTGCTAAGCTTATTGCTTACTGACAGTCTCTCTACAACTTCCTGCAGATTTAGAATAAACTGTTGTATTGATAAAGTTGTGAGATAAGCAGATTGCAAGCTTTGGAATTTCTTTTGTGTTTTTTTTTTTGGAACCCAAAGGTCCCTGCAAAGTAGTAATGGGTAAGGGGAACCAGATACAAAACTGTGTAATTTCTGAGCTATGACTATGCCGTTGTACATAAAAATGTAGTGAAAATTATTACCATTGGATTTTGATCTGTTTTCCTCGTGCCATTATTTTGACCTATGGAAGCTTCAACCATAATAATCCATTAACCTTCAAGGTGCCCTAAGATGTTTTGTTATATTTGTCATATTTTGCTGGCTGTTCCGAACTTGAATATCCCTAGCCATATTGATAATCATAGGGCACATTTCTCAGTAATGCTGAACGACAAAGAATAGATGGGAGGTAGCAGAGAAAGAGCTCATTCCCAGATCAGTCCAAAACATGGCAGAAGATAATGCAACCTACTGTACTCTTGGCAAGGAAGTTTGAGTTTCTTTTTGGAATTAGGGAACAAGGAAGCTCTTGTCTGTTGAAGAAATGGACACGGCTGGAAATCTGCCTTGCGAGTTGACTCTTGATTTCTTTGACCACATCCACATATTAAAGCAATACCCTTGTTGCTTAAAAATAATTATCCAGTGTTGCGTTGCTTCCTTTGGCATCTTTTTCAATTCTCTCCTTTCCCTGTAGGAAGCAATTCTGCCAATAACGTTAATACCCTCATTGACTTGGAGGGATTGGAGGTTTCGAATGTGCCGTCACAAGCACCACCACCGCCACCACCACCACAACTCCTTCCTTCAGCCTTGAACACAACACCAACCCTAACTCCAGCTCCGGCCTTATCAGAAATCCCCATCCTCCCGCCCCCGCCTCAGGCGATTGGTCACTCCCGGACTCATTCCATTGGCCATGCTGAATCCACCCCTATTCAGTCAAGTGGTACAGCCAATTCCCTCTCTTTGCTTGATGAGGAGCTCCTGTGTCTAGGTAAGTTGGATGTGGTTTAATGGTGTTTAATGTGGAAGAGAGTGCTGGGGAGCCGCTGCTATGGATGCTTTTTCTACAATCTAGAAAATGGAAGGACTTCATTATAATCCCTTACCTATTTTCTGGAGTACATTATCTCTGAAGGCTAAGGAAGACAGCACAAGCAACATAGTAATCTGTTTTGAATACTGTCTCCCTGCTGAGATAAGAAAGACTGAGAGAGATGGACTGTCATAAGCTAAATGCAAATATTACGATTCCTCTTTTCCCCTCTGCTCTATCTAATTGTGTAGCGTCCATGGATAGTGTTATGTATGTGTGTATTTATTTAATGCATAGGGTACCCATCTCATATACACCACTCTGTGCAGCTCCTAATTAAAACAATAGAAAACAATTAAAACAGCCAGAATGAAAAACAACAAAGATATCATAAAAATAGCAGCCAAGAACACTTAGAGACACTCAGACTAGCCATGAAACAAAGCTCATTTTATCCAAGCCCTGGGCTTGAAAGCAAAGCTGGGTTAAGTTAGGATTGAGGGAGGTCTAATATCTGGGGGGTGGGATGATGTTCCTGAGGACAGGCACAAGGCAGAAAAGGCTTTCCTGTTGGGTCCAGATCAGTGGTTCTCAACCTGTTGGTCGGGATCCCATTTGGGGTCGAACGACCATTTCACGGGGGTCGCCAAACAACACAGTCTGCCATTTTTTCCCCCTTTTCCTTAGCTGTGCTACTCCCTTTTATTCTATTGGCTTTTGAAAGCCAATAGAATAGACTCTCTTGAATAGAGTCTAATTCTATTGGCTTTCAAAAGCCAATATGAATTGTTCAGGCTGTCTCTGCCCTGCTGAGCCGCCAAAAGTCCCATTCTGCAAACGGTGCTGCACCAGTTGAGTAGTCCTCGACTTACGACCGGTTGGGGTCGCGGCATTAAAAAGGTTGAGAACCACTGGTCCAGATGATGCTCTCTCACAGACAGGATCTGGAATATACTTCCCCTGCCAGATCTATCAGCATGAGTAGATTCCACTGGGATGTCTATGGAGATTCTCAGTCATCCAGGTCATAGTTGTCCCAAAGGTGCTGTTTTAAGAGGCAACTTGAGTTTCTTTTTTTTGAAGATGTTTCGCTTCTCATCTGAGAAGCTTCTTCAGTTCTGAGACTAGATAGTGGGGAATGGAAGGATTTATATTCCTTATGGTTAGCTGGTCATTTGCATTCTTTTAGAGAGTTGTTGAAGCCATTTGGAGGTTTACTTGTGTCCTCAGGGTCACTTGGGTAGTGCACAGGACTTCTTGGCTGCAGGATGTTTTCTGTTCTGTGTCCCTTCACTGTTGAAGACAGGCACAGGCTATTGGGGATGAGTCTGTGTTGTCTGCTTCAACGACTACTCTAAAAGAATGCAAATGACCAGCTGTCTGCAAGGAATATATATCCTGCCATTCCCCACCATCTAGTCAGAACTAAAGAAGCTTCTTGGATGAGAAGCGAAACGTCTTCAAAGAAAAACAAGAAAGTCCAGTTGCCTCTTGAAAAAGCAGCTTTGGGATTCCACTGGGATCTTTTGAGAAAGCATGTGATAATATTTATTTGTTTAAATGAGCTGGGAACAATAAAGTTACTGTTACTCTCCCAATTTACTCTGTAAATTGCCCTGCTTGCTTCTGCTCCTGGTTGTTGAGTAACAAATGCAGTGTAAACAGTAATAGTTGTGCAGTTAAAGAGCAGTAAAAAAAAATATTAAGAAATGGCTGTATGAATTGGCCCAATGTCTATTTTTTAACAGGTTTCCAAAGAGTTGCTGAGCCAAATGTAAGAATGACATCTGTCAGGGAGAGGGTGATAATGCAATTAACCCCCTACCCCATCCCCACCTCTGTCTCACAACACAGTACTCTTGGATACAGCCTTAGAGAGTGGGGGCTTGTTCAAGATACCCCACAGGATAAACTGTAGCTAAACTTGTATTTATAGTTGGGTTTCCATAACCTTAATGCAAATTATTGCATGCTGCTTCTCACGCAAACCTCATCAGCTTACTTAGGAGTTTTTCCCTACTAAAATGCGATTTGCATTTATTGCTTTCAATTCCTAATGCTGTTTTTCCCCCACTCAGGACTCAATGACCCTGCTCCAAGTGTAGTAAAAGAATCAAATGAAAGCAATCAATGGAACCTGCTCCAGGTATTTTGTTTTCTGTACTGTAGTAGATTTTAGGGCTGTGCAGCCGTTTAGATTTGGTTCTGAAGTGGGCAGGCAGGTAAATATAGAGCTGTTGGATACGGGATGGGCGGCAAATAAATTTCATAATAAATAAATAAAATATAACACCTATCTGCAGTTCTTTAAAGCAACCACACCTTTTCCTGAGGTTGTGTGACTATAAAGAGTTACAGATGGATGGCATCTTTGTTTCTTCTGGTGCCCAGAGGTACATTTTGGAATTAAATCCGAAATGGTGCATAATTTTCTCTGTTTATACTTATACTTTTAGGAAAGTATGAAGAATAAATCTGTCCTGAATTGAATTGCTCTTTATTTGTCTGGCTTATTCCATTGTTAGGGATGCAGTAGTAAAGAGCATCCTATTTTCTGTAGGATACACAGACCAGATCTGTTTTCCATACTGATTTCCATAATGAGCCAAGCCATTTGAAATGAAGAAGTGCCTTTTTAAAACCTGTTAGTGCCCTTGACCCCTTCATCTCATCCTTTATAGAGGAATATGCCCTGCCTGACGAAGGCCATTCTAGAGTGTGATAACAGAAGAGAGGTAAAACATTGCAGTGGTACATCTCTTTCCTGTGTTGCAGAATGAGCCAGTAGATCTGGACTTCTTGAATCCAAAGCCAGTTTCTGTTCCTTACAACTCACCAGTGAACCCGCTTCTTTCATCTGTGTCACAGCCAGGATGTGGAGCATCAGTACCTCTTCCTTCTACCTTCACAGCCCCTCAGCCTGTTTCCAGTGTTTCTGCTCCTACCTCAACCTCTTTCATCTTCTCTACTGGACCACCACTTGGCCCTTTAAGTACAATGCCTGTAGCTTCAGGCTACTTTGGCTCAGCCGTGGGAACAAGTGGATTGCACAAGATAGATCCATTAAATCATCTTCTAGAGGAAAGCAAAGGGTAAGGGATATTTTGGTCTGTTCTCTCTGCTCGATAATGGCTCTTCCTCTCTTTTAAATTAAAAATGGGGGAATGAAGGCATTTCCTTTAAATAATGTCATTTTCAGCATTTGGGACTAAGTGGGTCCTCAAAATAAGCCTCGGGGCTTGTCCCATAATTACAGGTGCGGATAGTCCTTACAACCACGGTTGGAACCAGAATTTTCATTGTTGAGTTGGTGCAGTCAAAAGTGAGTTATCACATGCCTGGATTCAATTTTGCAACCATTTTTACCATGGTTATTAAGCAGATCACATAATGGTTAAGTGATTTTTTTTTTGTTGTTGGAAGCCAGCTGGGAAGGTTGCAAATTGTGAACATGTGACCACAGCAGGTTTGACCGGTTATAAATGTGAGCTGATTGCCAAGCTCCCAAACTGCAGAAGTTGAGGTCTGCCTGTGTTACTTGCTTAACATCCACTCAAATCAGTGATTGTTTGAAGTTACAAGGGTGCTGAATGAGAGGGACTCATAATATGTCTTCATAGTTGCAGCTGATCATGCAAGTGTGGTTGAAGCGCTTAGAAACTGGCTTCTAGTTACAACATTATAATGGTCATGTGATCACTATCTGCGACCTTTACTGCCAACTTCTGACAAAGAAAGTCATTGGGGAAGCCAGCAGGAAGTTGCAAATGGTGACTGCAGCTGCAGGGTGCTGAGATCATGCAGCAACTGGGATTATCAGAACTGCTGTTGTATGTCAGTGCGGTCCCATGACATTGTACCTTATGACCGTTTCGTTTAGCACTGGAGTTCCTGGTCCCAAATACCATCGGTAAGCAAGCATTATTTGTAATTATGAAACCTACAGATGTTTATCTACAATGGATCTCTGGGTGACTTATATGCAAACTCAAAAAAACATAACTATGTTTTTACTGCAAAAATAGAGGCATAGAACCTGGCAAACAAATCATATAATGAGCACACAACATGTCTAGACAAAATCAACCCTTTTGCTATTTCACAGCACGTACTTGGGTAAAATGATAATTATTTAACAATATATCAAACCAGCCCAGGTAAATTAATATTGAAACCAAATTTCAGAATAAGACAAAATCTTGATTCTGTAAGTGGGATCCAACATACAATATAGTTGTCTGCCTTTATTCTAGTGGTGTGATTTTCTTTTTTTTACTCTTCCTGTTGCTGTGGTTCACCACCTGTACTATTGGAAAGATTGTGGGTGTCAATTGTCCATCCATCTTCTCCACCAACTTAGAATATATTTCACTGAGCACCACTGATTGACATATATTACAGCAGTTATGAGCACCATTTTATCTTCAAAGGGCCATTTTCTGTTACAGGAATTGGTAGTAACCATAGGCATTTCCAATGATTTGTCCCCCATTAAACAATATATGGACCCAGGGTGACAATAGATGTTTTGTTTTAAATTTAAACTCAAGCTGCCTTGAGTCCAGTTTGGTGGCCTTATACTTGAAATAAATCAGTGTTAACTGTTAGCCTGTGGGTTAATTTGGTTATCTGGAATCCTTCTGTACTCTCTTTCAGGTCTTCAGCTCCAGCAGCCGTAATGGCCTCTACAATCCCTGCTGCTACTTCTGCACCTCTGACATCTGCTACAGGATTGTCGCTTGCTGGTCCAGGAGGCCCTCCGGTTCCATATCCAGGAAGTCCCATCTTCCACTCAGCCCTGTTCCAGCAACAAGGAAGTCCCTTGAAAGGACCTGAGATCTCCTTGGCCAATGTCCATGTTCCATTGGAATCAATTAAGCCTAGTATGGGTCATTGCTGGCCAGTATCTGTTTAATGGTGAAGTAAAGGATGCATATTTTTATTCTCAGAAAAAATAACATAGTTGTTCCCACACACCCTTTCTGTCTGGGTAAATGTATCTTTCATTCCATGTAGGGAATGCTTGGATTTTTTTTTTAACCTGAATTATCTTTTAGTTTCCAAAAACATAAGCCTCTTATCATGGGAGCAAATGCTGTAAATAATCCTGTACTTACTCTCATGCCTCTTTATTGCAGTTTGATACTAAATGTCCATTTTACAGGGTTTTTAAAAAACATTTTGTTGGAATAAATGGAAGCAAAAGAAATGTATAATGAAGTGATGCTATTTTTGAGGTAGTTCTATCTGTTTAGAGAAATATTTAGGGAAATTTAGAAAAAGAAATGTTGTCCAGCTAACGTTTTTGCAACTGTTATCCTTAAACTTGTAATCAGTGACAGCTATTGTTTATTGAGGATGGGGTGGAGACATGGGAAAAGTGACTGGCCAGTGACAAATTAGTTGCTGAATTTGGTTTTGTGGCAGCCTCTTTTCTCCTGTAGTGACACTAAGGACTCTTTAGCACAGAGGTTCTCAACCTTTTTAATGCTGCGACCCCCAACTGGTCGTAAGTCGAGGACTACTCAACCGGTTGTAAGTCAAGGACTACTCAACTGGTGCAGCACCATTTGCAGAATGGGACTTTTGGCAGGCTCAGCAGGGCAGAAACAGCCTGGACAATTCCTATTGGCTTTTGAAAGCCAATAGAATTAGACTCTATTCAAGAGAGTCTATTCTATTGGCTTTCAAAAGCCAGTAGAATAAAAGGGAGTAGCACAGCCAAGGAAAAGAGGAAAAAAAATGGCGGACTGCGTTGTTTGGCGACCCCTGTGAAATGGTTGTTCGACCCCAAATGGGGTCCCGACCCACAGGTTGAGAACCACTGCTTTAGCATGACATTCTGAGTCCTTGAATCTTAACACTCAACTGAAGAATTATCACTTGCCTTTATACAAAAGGCTTAATGCTTTCTCTGTTAGGCAGACTATGCTACCTTTCCATCACTTGTGTCATCCTATAAGTAGACCTTATTTTCAGGGTTTAAAGATAGTGGCACTAGGGACACAGGTTCAAATCATGTGCCGCTACATGACATGTCCCACCCCACCCACAACACTGAACTGCATGCCTCTAGAGTCATATTTTGAGCTGTTGATGCCTATTCTTGGTTTAGGCCCCTAGCATTCAGCTGATGGCTGCTGCTGTGTTGGACTCTCGGATAAAATAGGAATAGCACTTAGACTTATATACTGCTTCATAGTGCTTTAAAGCACTCTCTAAGTGGTTTACAGAGTCAGCATATTGCCCCCAACAATCTGAGTTACCAATCTGGGAAGGATGGAAGGGTGAGTCAACCTTGAACCAGTGAGGATTGAACTGCTGGCAGTTGGCAGAATTAGCCAGCAGAATTAGCCTGCAATACTGCATTCTAACCATTGTGCCGCCACAGCTCAAGGCTATGTGAGATTCATATACTGCTGGACTGATTTCACGCCATTTCTGTTTACTTAGGAATGGAGAATGACCCCCAAGCCTTAACAGTAGTGGGAGGTTGTCTGGCCAAGGAGGGAGGATGGTATTGCATATAGTCCTCATCTTACAACCACAATTGAGCCCAAAATTTCTGTTGCTAAGCAACACAGTTGTTAAGTGAGTTTTGCTCCATTTTACGATCTTTCTTACCCCTGTTGTTAAGTTAGTTAAGTCAGCCAGGCATCCCCATTGACTTTGCTTGTCAGTCGCAAAAGGGATCCCATGACCCTGGGACACTGTAACTGTCATAGATACATACTAGTTACCAAACGTCTGAATTGTGCCATGGGGATGCTGCAACAGCTGTAAGTGTTTTTAAAAAAAAGGTCATAAGTCACTTTTTTCAGTGCTATTGTAACTTCGAACCATCACTAAAATGGTTAGAAATGGTGAATTACCTGTATAGACTTTGTGGAACGATATGGTGACTAGCATGGCTCTTCTTCAGGAATGGTATGCAACCGTATGGGCCAGGGGTAGGCAACCTTGGCTCTTTTATGACTTGTGGACTTCAATTCCCAGAATTCCTGAGCCAGCAATGCCTACCCCTGGTATGGGTGTTCCTCAAGGATGAGCGATAGCGTTGACATCTAGTGGGCGGAGAGGGGAATCAGATCCCCCATGGAGGTGCCATCTTTTTTTTGTGTGTGTGTGTGTGTGCCCAACTCATTAGAACGGGCTACGGGCTGCGAGTTTGAAAGCTAGATTGCAATTTCCATTATGACACCGTCGCCATGTCAAAGCCCATACTGCTTATTCTATTGACGGCATGTTGCTCTTCTATCCTGAAAATAAATACTTCCTTCGCCTTGCAGGCAGCGTTCTTCCCGTGACTGCTTACGACAAGAATGGTCTGCGTATTCTGCTGCACTTTGCAAAGGAGTGCCCTCCTGGGCGGCCTGACGTGTTGGTGGTGGTGGTATCGATGTTGAACACAGCACCTCTTCCCATCAAGAATATTGTGCTACAAGCTGCAGTGCCAAAGGTAAGGGATAGAGAGGATAACAATGGCCAAGAACCAACCAGAGAAGAATGTAGAATTCTTTTATTGGTGTAGGCAACCTTGGCTCTTTTATGACTCGTGGACTTCGACTCCCAGAATTCCTGAGCCAGCCATGCTGGCTCAGGAATTCTGGGAGTTGAAGTCCACGAGTCATAAAAGAGCCAAGGTTGCCTACCCCTGGTGTAGGCAGAAGCTTCAGACTTTTCCTCAAGGAATGCCTATGGGGCACAGGGCTAAATCGAAGATGGCTACTCTCAAGGAGAAGCAGGAGTCTTTGTGTTACTGTTTTGCAGGATTCTTGTTCCCGGTTACTGCCTTGGACCGTCTTTGGATAATGTTGAATGCCACTGAATCTCTGGGGATTTCCTCAGCCGATTCTAAATTAATTTTACGAAGGCAGTTACAACTAGACAGCTATGTGAGCGCTTTGACCTTCTCTTGGAAAATATTCCCATTTTTCTATATATGCTTATAATCAAATGTGCGATCTAGCACCATTTCTACAGAAGCAGGCATTGCCTTAACTTTTGTTTTTGGGTTTTTTTTTCCTTACAGTCCATGAAGGTAAAACTGCAGCCACCTTCAGGGACAGAGTTAGTTCCGTTCAGTCCCATCAAGCCACCCGCTGCTATTACCCAGGTTATGCTGCTTGCAAATCCTAGAAAGGTGGGAAGTCTTGTGTTCTAGACCCTCCTCCTCCTCTTCTTAAAGATATAGTCATTTTCCTTATACTGGGTCATTTTTTTTTTTTTTGTATGTCTCATCACTGCTTTCTTGGACTGATGTTATGTGTAGCAAAAAGACTTCGATACTTTTCAAGGTTGGGATAAAAATAAAAAATAGAGCATGTAGTATTATTAAATTCTGCTAGGGCTTTTTTCTTTCCCCTATGCTTCACTAAGACAACTTTGAGTAAATCTGAAATTAGGGGGGTCTTAACTCAACCTCTCCATTTTCTGTAGCATCACTGGAACTGGTAATGTCACAGTAACTATGTTAGGCTGAAAGAGGGGGATTGGCTTTTTCATTTCTTTAGGGGTGGGACTATAAACAGAAGGCCCCTAGAAAGTAATAGTCCTTTACATTTCCTCCAGAGAAGAGGTCAAAATTATTCTACCTGTTTTTGCTGCCCAAATATAGAATTTTCATCAGCACAACTATGGACTTTTGTGTGTGGGGGGGGAGAGATTTAAAAGGAAATTATCCCACCAAAAATCAGTCCTTTTGTCTGAGAATCAAACACAATTGAGTGGAAGAAAAAAAAAATCCCAGGGTATTAGGGCAGGGGTCGCCAACCTTTCTGGGTTGGCGGCTCGGGGGTGTGTGGAGGTGCCTTTACGCATGCAAGCACACATGAACGGGGCCATGCATGCATGAACACGACCGTGATTGCACATGTGATGCAAACGGTGATGCTAGTGCCCACGCAATGTCGCGATGCTAGTGCAGTGGGGATGTTGCACTTGCAGCAACGATAGTGCCTGTGTGACACCGTGACGCTAGCGCGAGTGGGGGGGGTGCGAGTGCACACATGCTTGTGCACTGGCCAGCCACTCACACGGCCCAGTGGCAAACAGCCTATGGCCTGGTAGTGGGCTGCAGACCATAGGTTGGTGACCCCTGTTCTAGGGTACTCTCATTTAAGTGCATCTGCTCTTTTACTCTGTATTGTGACTGGCTACTACATTTGGTTTTCCTTTTTCGTTGCAGGAGAAAGTGAGGCTGAGGTATCGACTGACTTTCACATTGGGAGACACGCCCAGCACTGAAGTGGGGGAAGTAGATCAGTTTCCTCCAGTTGATAATTGGGGAAAGCTATGACCCAGAGCTATTTCACGGAGACTGGAATGAATGCAATATGACAAAGGCAGCGGTGGTATCAGTTAGTGATATTTAGCTTTGTTTACATGTCCCGTCCACTCCACTTGTAGCCATAGTCCAGAATATTTTCTGCACTCTGGGACAATAGTCTGACGCGTTAAATGCCAAGTGTAAACTTACGTGAACAGTCAGGAACAGAGACTGGCTGGTTTCTTTACCTTGGCCAATCCAATTCTATCTTCCACTTCATTAAAACTTGAAATATAAATGTTCTGGAGAGTTTGATGAGCAAAAATTGAATATACCGGAACACTCTTTCAGTTAGGCTAGAGATCTACCAAGGGCTATGATGCCTTTGTAAGTTCTTTTGGGGTAGAGTCCTAATGACCTTCCTGCACCTGATTCTTTTTACCTCTTTGAGATCAGAATTAGGATAACCCATAGGCTTGCTGAGCAATAAGATACACTTCAAGAAATGGAGGTTTTTTGCCATGATCAAGCACTCCATTTACAGAATATCTGTTCCAAGAGCCAGCAGAGCCCATACAGATATTTTACACTTGCCACTTGAGAACATCAACAGCTCTCAAGTTGCTGCCTTCTAATTTTATACTTGCAGCTGACTTGCTTGTATGCTTTCCCAGTAGCTGCTGAGTTTTGTATACACAGCTCTATGTCCTCTGCGTACATAGTTGTCTCAATACAAGATCCACATACATGACTCAAGTGGGAAGCATGGAGCGAGGGAAATACAAATAATATTGAGAAGGAGCGTCCATTCAGGTGCAGTTGTTCATTGGGCTCAAAGGAGGAAGTGATGCAGCGAAGGATCTGAGGCTTCTTCTGAAGGCATTATCATTAATTAAAAGTATGCTATGTATATTAAGCTATAGGAATGTACCAGATCTGCAGACCAGGGAAAAGAAGAGCCATGGCTATGCATGTGCAGGGATGATACACTCCAGTTTTATTCTTTTTAGATAATAGGTGGGTAAGTGCAATTGTCCATAGGAAGAGAGATCTTTTTATGTTGAGACAGGCAGGCTTTTCTAAACAGTGACAGACACGTTACGGTTCAAAAGCCATAGAGAGAGGATCACTGCTTTTGAGTAATTACTTTCCCATGTGTTAACACAGTTTTGGTTTAACTGTATGCTCATCTGGAACAAATCATTTTGTTCCTTAGTGAACAGAAGGCCTTGAAAATCTACTCCATGCTACACTGTATAACTGAGGACTGTTTTGCGTGGGAGTTTAAAATTTTGCAACTTTTTGGTATTAAAGAGACTGTGGGACGATCAGACCTCCGTTACAGTGGCTGTGATTTCTTTGCATTTGTATCTTCTGTGGACAAGGTACAGTCAACAGTCACAACAGAAAGAACCTCATTGGCTTTTGAAGGGATCCAATTTCAACTTTGATTAGCCAAACTAGTGGTATCAGGGCTGCATTAATTATGTAAAGCTGATGGGAACCCAGCAGTATTTTTTTGATCTCTTGATCTCGTCCTCTCTAATATTATAGTCTCCCTCTTATCAGCATTTTACTTAAGCTTCTAAGTCTGCCCCAGTGCCATACTTATTTGTACAGAGCAGATTTCACTGTTAAGAGATGATCTGCAAATCACTCCGATTGAGGAAACCACACAAAAAAAGCACAAGGGCTTTCTGCCAAATTGCTTTCACGCTATCAGCAGTGCCACTCTGTCCATGCTGTATAATCCAACAGAAAGATCTCATAGTCTCACTGTGTGGAAATGTGCTACTACAAGCTTTAGAAATTATTTATGAATGTTATCTGTTCACAGGCTGAAGTTGCAGCTTTCTATCAAACACTCAAGACTGTAAATATATCTCAGAAGCATTTGTTAGTCTGCACGCTCAATAAAAATACTTTCTCTACTCTGCTTTAGCTACCTTGCAGCTATTTCATACTAAAATGTATTTTTGTCTGAAAATTATTCGAACTAACAATCTGTCCTACATGTTTCTTTGCAGTAGCTGTGATGTAAACAGAAAGCTCTGTGGCTAAATGTCAATTAGTCAACAAGTATCTTTTGATTTCTTTTTAAACTCTAAGTAAGGAGAATTGAAGATTTATTGCAAGGAGATCAGATTGCCCCCGGGTTTAAAACAAGCAAATGAAATGTTTTCTTTCAACTTGCACGAATAAAACAATTTGGGGTTATTTTAATGACAAGATGGATTTTCTATCTTATAAAATTGTAAAAATCTCAAGTTTGCAAAAACTGAGTTTCTTTCTTGAAATTTACTAGAAAAAGAATTATAAAAGAAATGCAAAATATGAAATTTATTTTTATCAAAATAATAACAAACCTGGTATGTACACTAAGTTAACAAAGTAAAGTTTAAGAACTGTTTTAATTTGCTGCTCTCATGATTCTTCCAGTGTGCCCTCTTTAATGATAGCTCTTGCTAAGTTTCGTGCCAGAGCAAGTCTTAGCATTTCCACCTTCATTATCTCTGCATCATCATCCTAGAAACAAGCAAAAAAAAAAAAAAAAGGGCAGGAATTGAATAACATAACCTGAAATCACTTTTAGAAATATAAGAATATTCTATAAATCAGAGCATACCTACACAGTAACCGTCACATTACTTCTCATATTTAGTATGTAAACCAGTGGATGGCCCAAAGACTGAATTTTTCAGAGTTCTTCCTCCAGAACTGAGCAAACAGTTCCCTCTTAAGTATTAATTTACGATAATATAATACATATCCAGGATGGAATTAAAAAGTATTAATTTAGAATGAAGCTGCTTGCTCAGTTTCGGAGGAAGAACCCAAAAGTTATTCATTCAGAACATATCCAAAATATCGCAAGCCACTTTCAGAAATGCATTAACCTTATCTAAATGGTCCTTGTCAGTCCACTCAACCGTGGAATATTCTACACATCTAGTAGACATCAGAAAATTTTCTGCCATTCTCAGAGAGCATTTGCAGCTATTTTTATTCCTTGGTCAGAACAATGAAAAGCACACACTCCTTCCCACTAGCATCCTGAGATGTAGACAAGCAGTGCTGGGAGGGGCTGTTGGTAACACTTTCATACCATTAGAAACAATATTTTATCCTAAGCTCCTTTCCACAGGTTTCAGAGCCAGTGGATGAAAAACAACCACAGAGGGAAGGAAAAGCGGGCATTAGAAGCAATACAACTCTGAAATGCATAGGATTGTCCCCTTGATTCAAAGGACAAATTTTCTGACCGACACACCACTAATTCTTGTGGGTAATCTGTTCTTTAAACACAGAACATAACACCTTTTCCAGTTTCAGCTTTCACTAAAAAGCACATTTGTAACAAAGCAATTTAGTCAATTTGACAAGATCAAAGAAGTTTCAATTAAGTGTGTCCTTACCGAGTATACACAAACCTATATAAGGAAAATATTACAAAGAGAATATAACATATAATTGAGTTAATGTTGCAGGATCCAATCCGGGTCAGCCACCAGGGACCAGGGCTTTTGTCTTCCAAGCTTCCGGATTCCTGACGGAGCCCCCATCCTCAGGGAACCTCTCTGTGTGCTCTGGGCTGTTCTGTGTGGTATTTGTTGTTTAAAAATATACATTATCGCAGCCTTTTACTTGTTTTCTTCTTGTGACAACACAGGACCACAAACATCTGACAGTGGTTTATCAAAGGAACTCTGGTTTAATGTACAACATGAAACAACATTCAGGGAGCACACAGAATACAAGGCAGTCAGTTATATACAAATGGTTCAAGTGAGTTAAAGATTCCAACTGCCATTCCCCTCAGACAGTCTCTTAAAGGGATACTAACCCCAAAATACTTGGCTGACTTATTCTCTGTATATCATCTCTGCCAGTCAACTGCTAAATTATAATTACCTTGACAGTATTTATGTGCTGGCTGTTGTGTGTAGCTTTTTAGATATAGATTGGGGTTTTTATGGCTGGCTATTAAGTCATTGGCTGTAGTTTCCTTGTGCTGTCAAGCTGCCCCCCCCCCCCTAAGTACTTGATAAACTGGGGGTAAATCAGCATTCCTGTTGATGGATGTGTACCACATAGACACCACACAAAGAACAGCCCAGAGCACACAGAGAGCTTCCCTGAGAGGATGGAGGTTCCAGCATGAGTCCAAAAGCTCGGAAGAGAAAACCTCATGGTCCCCGTGACCGACCCAGATTGGATCCTGCAACATCATCCTGAGACACATGGGTTAATGTTCTCCCCAGGGCACTGATCACAACAAAAACAATAACCTTTCCAAAACACAGTAGGGCTAGATCATCCTCAATCCTCACATCCTGAAATTATAATATGCCAGGCCCTTAAATTGGCGTCCTTGGACAAGATTACCTGGAGCTTCTCTTTTTTTGGCTCTGTTGCCATCACATCTTCTAAGCATTTCATCAATTCATATGTCTGATCAGCAGAAAATATGACCTGCAGAAAATTGATTGTAAACTTCATTTAATGGCAATTTCTCTCCCCATCCCATTTATTATTGGAAGTGGGATTTTAAATTTTGATGCTCTGGCAGGTTTGAACCCTAAGCATGAATGGTTATCCCATTAATAGCTAGAGAATCCTCAAACTGAGCAATCTTTTTATCTTTTTTGGTCTAGGTTTAGTTTTAATAAAAATTCAATGTATGTATGAACTCAAGGATTGTTTACTTCTGTGGCAATTGTATATATTACAAGACAGGACCAGATGGTCACTACTTACCTTATTCATCTACTTTGAAAAAGATTCTATTAACCAATGTTGCTGGAAAACACTTAACCGAGAAACTGGCACATACAAATTAAACTTGAATGAAATCATGAACTTCATTTTAGAGCAGGCATCAAACTTAGCGGAGCCTATCTGCAGCAAGGCTAAATAAACTCTTCTACTTACAAGCCCTTCCTCCCTCCCTCCCTCCCTCCCTCCCTCCCTCTCTCTCTCTCTCTCTCTCTCTCTCTCTCTCTCTCTCTCTCTCTCTCTCGATTACTAAGACTTGCAATCATCACTTCAATTCTGGTAACAATATATAGCACTGAAGCTCTTAGGATCACACAATTTCTGGCTCAATATTGTCTTTCTTAGCTTGGATTAATACCACTGCCTGGCTGGTATCAATCAATCCATGTTGTATATTGTATTTCAACACCAACTCCCACAAAAATAAACATAACATAATCTACAGAAATACTACACTTGCCTCTTTATGTTCTAGGAGAGGAAGTGCATCGGTCAACAAAGTCATCCAGAAGGAGCAAGGAGCAATACGAGCTGTCATCAACATTAATAGCAGTTTGGCTGCTGCAAAAAACTTCTTCTCCCCATACATGCGATGAAATTCCCGGTACTTTCCTGTAAAGATGTCATATTCAGAACACCCATCAATTCTCAATCTTTTATCCTACACAACTGCAATAAAACTGTCCTGTATTATTTATTTATTTATTTGTGTAGCAATTTTATGCTACAAAATTGTTCTGGGTGGCAGCAAAAGGCAGAAAAGGCATTTGTAATTAAGGTCCCTTTAAATCAATAGCTCAAATCCCATTCACATTGAAGAAACAAATATAAATCATTACTGGACTGTTTCTAAAAGTATCTGCAATGATGTGTGCAACCTAGGACAGCTTTGAAATAAAAATCTAGTTTTTATTTAGAAAATAAAATATATCGTATTAACACAATAGCCTTTGAAAAGGCAAGAAAAAGACATGTATGTAAGCAAAAGTAAGATTTTTAGATCAAAGACTGTTTCTCAATCATGTGGGCAATGTCCTGTCCTCACCCAGCATAATATCTGTGGCTTCCAAATCTTCCCTTTCAGTTCAGGAGAACGGGAGGGTTCCGTTTTGGAAGTTTTAAGTGGGAAATGGGAACCTTCCATCCAAAGTTTGAGCAAATGCTTCAAAAATAAAGGATTTAAAAAATTCTACCCAAGTCAAACAAAATGGGACCCTACTGTCCAGAGATAGAATCACTCACCAAGAAATGTCAGTCGATCGCTAAGCAGCATGGAGGGACCCAAGTTGTCGATGAGATCCAAGTCTGAGAAAGTACCTCTTTCACAATATTCTCTCAAAAATCTAGATAACAGTAAAGGTAAAAGGACAGATTAGCACATATAGCCATCAGTATGTATATATTATTAATTCTTTATAAAAGCTACTTACTTATAAGCAAGGATTATAAGCAAGATGTAAAGCATTTCCCAACTTCTAATCAAGTAGTATGCTTTTATCTGCATGAAATTACAAAGCCTTTCTCCCAAATTTTATATAATTATAATCAATGAGTAGCAACACATTTGAAAAAACAAAACAAAGTACACTCAAGTTTCTAATCATATTTTAGGAGAGGAGAAAAATACAAAGGATTTCTGTAGGCAATCTCTCCTGTGCCTGACCTATTTTTTCACAGAACAGAGAGAAAGGGATTACACAAGAATAAGCAGGCAAACAATAGTAACTATACCAGACTGTTTGCATAGCCAAAATGCTTTCCATGTGTTGTTCCCCAGTGGACACCTCTTTACCCTCTTGTAATATTTTCCTCTCTAATATATGTAAATACAAACATTAATTCCCTTCTTGTTCCTGGGCCAGAGTAGGAGTATTCCTAAAGACAGGAATGTGGAAAAGCCAGGACAGTCATGGTAATGTTATTTCTCCCTTAATGTCTGCTTCACTTAGCAATGTGTTTGCCAGTTTCAACTGTGGTAACTAAATGAGGATTATCTGCAATACGTTTTAATAAGAACAGCAGTAATAATTTCCTGAAATGTAAAATGACCTCTTATATATTACATACTACAGATAACTGATGGAAATTGACATATTAACTTGGTATCAATTTTTTATGTATTGATTCATCGTTCTGTTTAGAGTGTACTTATGAGCACAAATAATCCAACACTAACAATGTCATCATTTACTAGGATTGTCAAATTCAAAGGAAGCATTGTCTCTAGCAATTATATCATCTTAAACCTTTAGATATCTCTAGTAACTGCTGTTTCTGCAACTTCATAAGAATTCTGCTTCCCCAAAGCCTACCTGTCTGATATGAGGGTAGCAAAAGCAGCATCTTTGGCTCGGATGCTCCAGGATAGTGCTGAGCCAAGGCGATTGTTCCGGACAGCCTTCATGGACATGATTTTACAGATGCTACGAACTGGGATGGGAAATGATGGAAGCATACTTGGTAACTAATTCTTTAGCAATGACTACATGTAAAAAAAAGTTTTAGGGAGAATCACCTTGTTCAGTCATCATTCTCTGTTCACAAATCCTCAGTACTTTTAGGGCTTTATGCTCTGTATCCAAGGAAATCCGTTCAATATGATGCTCCAAGTATGCTTTACCATATTCTGGACAATAGTCAAAATATTCAACTGCAAGTTGCCATAAGCTGCAAAGGTGGAACCATAAATATTGAATTGCCTCTTCTGCATAGAGTAACTGCTTCAACCGCTAGCCTATACAACAAACACTAAAATGGTAAATCTCCTACTAGTTTTGTACATTCACTTTAGAGCTCCCTTTACCTAACTGCTTTTAGGGAAGCCTAAGAGCAGTAAGAAGTTTGTTGGAAAAGCTTTTTAAAATTGAGAAATTAAGTCACTACAAGTAGTCCTCGACTTACAACAGTTCATTTAGTGAGTGAAGTTACAACGGCCCTGAAAAAAGTGACTAATGACCATTTTTCATACTTATGACTGTTGCAGTATCCTCATGGTCACGTGATCAAAATTCAGACGCTTAGCAACTGACTCATATTCATGACAGTTGCAGTGTCCCAGAGTCATGCCATCACCTTTTGTGACCTTCTAACAACAACTGAATGGGAAAACCAGATTCACTTAGCAACTGTATTACTAACTGAACAACTATAGTTATTCACTTAACAACTAGGGCAAGAAAGGTTGTAAAATAGAGCAAAACGTATTAACAAATGTTTCGCTTAACAACAAAAGGTTTGGGCTCAGTTGAGGTCATAAGTCGAGGACTACCTGTATAATGCTTGAACATTTTGTCTAAAGGATATTTTTTCACATTTTAGCTCAACAGATTAAATAAAAAGTGAGTGTTCCAAGATTTCAAATATATCCTATGTTGCTGCAGGATATTTTCCTGGGGACCACAGATCTCAATGCCTTGGCTAAATAAAATTATGTCCCATTGAACAAACAAGATTAGACTTAACTTACTGAATTAGACCCATTACGTTTACTTACGCCAGATACTTAATGAGATTGTTTTATCATTCTAGCTAATAGAGAGTTAGAATTAGATATGTTTCTCTATTCTTTAATATCAGGAGATTCTAGTTACCACTCAAGGTAATGATCTGTTTTGTTCTTTTGGATGATTATGAGGATGATATCAACCAGCCCTTAAAGCTTGAAACATCACGAATTCAAATAAAGCTGAAAACCTTCAATCCAGAGAAACAACTAGTAAATAAAAAGCATTTGCACTTAAAACACTTTGATGTTTAAGCAATATGAAATATTATTATTTCAATTTTACTCAGCAGGGAATCCTTGGTAAATTAAAATATAGATTAAAATGTCCTTTATTCTTATCTTGAAGCCATTTGGGAAAACTATCCAAGTAGTGCCTAGTCTTCATTACAGATTTATCATATGCATCATTTAAACAAGCAGATTCTGTTCTGATAGATTAGATGGTTCTTCATTGTCCTCTTCCATTCCATTTCCAAAGAGGTTTCCATCCCTTTTAAATCAATGGGAGGGGATGTATCACTGTCTGCTCTAAGGCTTACAAGGTTCTATGCCAGTTTGGAAGTGCAGTGGAGCCAGTAGACCTAGGATATCCATGGCCCCGCTTTATGGCAATTTTCAGGGGAGAGAGGTACATTATGCATTATGAAGTTTACGTATCAGTTTTCTTTATTTGAAGTCAGAGCTCATATCAAACTTCAGAGGAGGGAATATGACACAACAAAAGATGTGATACTTTCCCAAAGACTAGAATTGTGAATCTCCTATTCTTATCAGGACCAATGACTCTTTGTGAATCATATGGTTTTCCCCCTGCCTTTTCATTACTGACTACACAGTACTGTCTGTAGATGTGTGAGTGTGTATAAATGTAAATGAAAACTCTTACCTGTGATGGGCAAAGAGCCCAGAAGCATATTCCAGCAGGAGGTATTCACGCATGTTGGAACCAAAGCTAAGGAATAACACAATGGATTCAATTTCTAACTAATATAATATCTCTTCCAGAATTTCTCTCAATATCAAATACTTTAAGCCCAAATAAGAACAGAAACTAGTAGAATAATATCATCAGAAATAGAATTATTTTCAGTTTAGTCACAAAGGCATTAAACGAGATTCACTCAACCTCAGCCTTGCTTCTGTAAAATGGCAATAATAATGTCATTTATCTTTCAGGAATTACCACAACAATGTATATGGAACCCTATGGACAGTTTGAAGGATTATATAAATTATTCTAAAAAAGGAATTTTAAAACTAAGGCAGTTTTAAAACTGAGCCCGACAATGAGAAGGGAAACTTACTAAAGATTGTGGGACTGGAGTAGATTGCAATGGTCCAAGAGATCTGTCAGATGAGCTACAAACCACCAGTTGCTCAAGGCAATGCTGCAAGTACAAAATCAGAAGGAATCTAGGATTACAGTATAACGTATGAGATAAAATATATTTACATTCTCAGGAAAAAACGACAATCCATACTTTATTACAACTGCAGAATCCTACCGTATTTTCCGGTGTATAAGACAACTTTCTAAAGCATGCAAATAGTCTCCGAAGTCAGGGATCGTCTTATACGCCGGAAAATACGGTAGTTTCCGGCGTATAAGATGATTTTCTAAGCATGCAAATCGTCTCCGAAGTCGGGGGTCGTCTTATACGCCGAGTCGTCTTATACGCTGGAAAATACGGTATTTGTTCACTACATACTTTTGCCACTTTTTATTTTAAAAAAGTTTTCCTGCTTTTTGGCTTGTATATTGCTCTGTTTCAAATCATGAAGTCAATTATGTATAAATCAAGAATTCAAAAAACAAAGACGACAAAATCACCTGCATTCTTTAATCACTTGGTGGATATCAAATTCAAAAGCTGCCAATAAGATGCTGTCTAATGGTTCCGGGCTGCTTTCTCCTCCCAGAAACATGTCCAGGCTGGACTGTGGAATACATAAAGATGTAAAACACTTGAGTTTGTGTCTAGCTATACCAGATATGTTCTCGCTCAGTAAAGGACCACCAAGATTTCTCAAAAATATGAAAGAGATTACTTAAAATGCATATTCAACTGCTTTTTTAAATTGGAATTGGCTAATTTCAATCACCGGAAAAGTCAGAGCAGTATTTGCATTTTCCAAATCAAAACTAGTGCATTGATACAACATTCTGATAGTCCATTTCAAGAAGACTGTGAACTTAGTCCAATGCAATGGGTGTCCCATTCTGGAGGTTTTCCAGGATTTGCTACTTTGTAAATGTCACGCAAAACTATCAACCTTCTGTTTGCTACATAAAAAGGCACTACTTAGATAGGCCCTGAAAGTGGCATCATCTTTTTCCTGTAGACCTACAATCTCTTGCCTTCCTATTGGACAGAGGCAACCCTGCTCTAATGGTGGAATATGTTACCTGTGCATAAAGATGGAGTTCCACGTGTTTTACGGTAGGATGACAATATAATAGCCGGGTCACAAGAAAATGGTACCAGGTTGTCAACAGCTCTTTCTTTTCCAGAATAGCATTCTCATCTCCAAGTAGGATCTAAAACAAATGAACAAGAGTCCTTAAGGATTCAGTTTTGACAAAAAAAAAAAAAAAAAAAAAAACCTCCATCAGCTCAGGGTTTTAATATATAGAATGCCAATTGTGGCCTTATCTGGCTGAAAATGATCATCCATGCCTCTCTTACCCAACAGCTGAATAAAGGTAATTCATGTGCTTACCGGGTGTTTGTAGCACAAGTACTCATTTAACAAGCATTCAAGCATTTAATGACCATTCAAGGTTATTGCAGTGAACAAATGATAGCTACAACTGGTCCTTGAAGTTCCAGTCTGTAGCTTCCCACAGAATAATAGGATCAAAATTTGGGTGCCTGGTAACCGCTTGGCTCACAGCTAAACTGCACACATAGAGATATTATATTCCAAATCCTATCACTGGCTGACCAGATAGCCTTAAACACACACACACACACACACACACCTTACAGAGGACTTCCATGTGAGAATTGGAAGCAAACGTTCCATCTTTCAGAAACCTCTCACATTCCTCATGCCAGTGCTGCCATTTCAACTCCATCTCTGTCAAAGTCTGGTTACTGCTAGGCTGCAAAGGGATACATAATGAAAAGGTTTTTGAAATTCTTATTGCAGTGTTTCTTTTACTAATTTTCCGTAAAAACAGAACAGCTTTGGTGTTTGTTTTATTCAATGAAAGGCAGAATATCAATAGTTTCAAGAGTTTTGAGCAGAATAAAAGATAAAGTTTATCCAAGGAATGGGATATTTAAACTGGAATTTAAAAGAATACATGGTGTGATAGATATTTCTACAGTATAGCAGGATAACCTGCTATCTTTAACTTATAGGAAATTAATTTCCACTACTTAAAAGGAAATTCTTTCCAAATATGTTGGTTCAGGAGTACAGCCAATCTATAGAAAAAGCATTCTTCTTAGTGTATTATCAATGATTTTATAACATTATTTGGCTGACACAACGTCATAGTAGTGTGAAAATAATGAACTAATTCATATGGGAAGATCTCTCCTGGAGCTCTTCAACCACTCAAAGCCGCATACTGAAAATGGAGTAATACAAACCAATGATCAGACTCAGAATTAAGCAAACTTTATATGTTTTTCAAAATATAGTTTTTACTACATCATTATAGATCATCCAGGTAATATTACAGAGAAAACTGCAGACATACACTGAGAACAGGCATCTTCTTCATCAGCTCATCTAAAACTTTGCACATGTGCACTGAAGTGGGATTGGTACTAGCTTCTTTAGAAAGTAATTGCCGAGCCTCATCCATTCTACCCTGGAGCACATAACCGGTTATCTGAAAAATATAAAAATGATTTTACATATTAATACTAACATCCAAACCACGCATGCATGGTTACAGTGATACATACCACCTCATAAAAGAGATATAAAACTGCAACTTAAGTAAAACAGGTTTAGTGTTCTGATAGAAATAAATATGATGGTTGAAAGGCCATTTTTCCTATTTGCCACAAATCTACACTAAGCACTAATACATTAAGCTTCATTCTAGGTCTGCATAAACTATAAATACAAAGTTACATGAGGCAGCCTTACAGTCAGACTTTTAAGCTGATTTTGATGGCAGAGTTTCTTGCAAACCACAGCTACTTCATATTTATAGGTGGTTCAAATATTATAAGCTTTCTGTCATCGTTGATTCAGTGAAATAAGTTGAAAAAAAATCTTACACTTTACACTTGATTCAATAAAACAGTTTTCTGAGCAAAAATGAAGCCCAGCAACCCGACACTAATGCTTCCTGGATAAAAACGTTCCTTACCACGTTCCAGAAATATTCATGTTTTGCTGGATTCTCACTTCTCAGAACTTCACAAACCATGTTGTCTATTTCACATACATGAAGACGGACCCAATCAAGCAGGTGACATAACACCAAACCCGCTGGGGAAAACAAAAGATACAATGCTATTTTTCGAAATTATAATCCCATTTTTATATGCTTTGCACTGGTCCACTGCAGGCAACATCAAAAATGTTATTTCCAATACTGAGGGTATCATATCATAGAGAAGATGTAGTTATGATTATACAGTGGGACAATATTGTACTAATTTATCCGACAATTACAATCTAGGCACCTAGGAACTACTGTGTTTCCCAAAAATAAGACCGGGTCTTATTATTTTTGTCTCCAAAAGAGGCACCAGGGGATATCTTTTATACTCACCTCTGGCATCAACAGCCCTACCCAGTCGGTACACTTCTTCTGGCTGAAGGAGCAGCTTCATTCTGGCCTGCATTTTGCAGTCAGGCCTTTCCGGAAGGCCTCTGCAGCTGAGTAGCAAGCTATGGATTCAATCCATAGTTTGGTTCTCAGCTGCAGAGGCCTTCTGGAAAGGCCTGTGACTGAGAAATGCAGGCCTGGCTGCAGAAGATGCTGCGGAAGAAGTGGGCCAGTGAGGAGAGGCCTGGCTGCAAGGTGAGTGGATACAGGATGAGTAGGGCGGGTCTAGCTTGATTTTTAGGTGTATGCCTCTCCCCAAAACTAGGGCTTATTTTTGGAGTAGGGCTTATATTAGGCCCACTCCCAAAATCAAGCTTGGGCTTATTTTCAGGGTAGGCCTTACTTTGGGGGAAACACAGTAGCAGCTAAATCAGAGCATGACAAGAAGTAGTTCAAGACAAAAGTCCCCTGGGACGACGCAATGCTGCTCCCGCTTCCTTGCTCTCTTCCATGCTCATGGGGGAGGGCTCCTCAGTTTGTACTGGAAAGGACCAGACCAAAGAAACCAGGCCTGTGAGCAGCAGCAACCTGGGCTCAGCCAAATAACAGCTCGATGCCTCACGCATCCTTTTTGTGATACACTTCCAGTTCTCACAATACAAATCAAATTATTTTTTTTACATTATGTCAGCAGCCAAAATGAAAAGCAGGCATCAGAAATTAATCATGCCTCCACCCCAGTAACAGTATGGTGTATCAGCAGCAACAGTCTTTTCCTCACAACTGTTGCCCGCAGTTTTGTCCATTGTATTCAATATGAGAAATGTGAAGGCAGGGAGGTATTTCTTCCTCAGCTCAGAAAGATATTATGGAAGTACCTAATTAGAAAAGCAGCACATGAATTCTAAGACAAAGTGTGAAAAACATAAAAGTAATCTTGATTTCATTATCATTCAACATTACCTGGAGCAGCTTCAATAAACATGATTTCACACAGATTCCAGATCAACTCCATTGCAGACAAAACCGAGACCTAAGAAAGATAAACATCAGTTTATTAGAAATTTCCATTATAAAGCTTTAATTTTGAACTCTTCCTAACATGAATAACAGTCAATAAAGTGAGCACTGCTTAAATTGAATTTGCTGCAAATAGACAGGATATTATTAAAATAAGTCTTTTAGATTCTATTATTTATTAGCTGAAGAGACATTTTGCTATAATGGTTAAGTCATTGGGCTAGAAACCAGAAGACTGTACATTCTAGTCCACCTTAGGCACAAAACCTCAGGTGATTCACTCTCAGCCCTAGAAAAGAGGCAATGGCAAACCACTTCTATAATATCGCCCAAAAAACTGCAGTGAGTAGTCAACAATGATTCAAAGGCACACCCCTCCAAAAACAGTAAATAGGACTCAGAATGTTCAAGCTCAGTGTTCAAATTCTTCATTCTGATGAGTATGAACTTCCATGTGAGGGCGAAGGTTGATTATCTGAGCTTGTGGGTTGGTTTCCCCAACTTCTATGTATTTATATTTTTCCACAACCTGGAGCAGAAAAGAGGGGTTATCTTCTTTGGAAGTGGTTCAGAAATTCAGCATTAAGCAAAAATTCTCACCTCTCTCAAGTGAGAAATGTAATCAACTGGGAACATACAAATCTATGCATTTTTTGAAAATGGTACCTATCATGCCGTAATAGTAATACCAAAATAATAGAATGTGACATCAATTTTTCCTGTAGTATATTCTCCAAAACTTTTAACGAAGCTTTTAAGACCACAAAAATGTTTTAAATAAAACAGAAATAGAATTGAGATAGCATTCTAGACAAAATGTGCTTCAATCTGCCCCATGGAACACAACTCACAATTTAGAATCATATTTATGACTAGCTGAAAGCAACTGGTTTTTTTGTTAGTTGTAAGAACAATAATACCAGTCCTTCTGACAAAACGTTTTTAGGGTGCAGTTAGCTTAGAGTTAAAAATCAATGGAGAAAATGTGTCCATAAGAAAAATAGCTGCTTTTCCAAATGAAAGTCACTTTGAGGAATAAGAATTGGAGCAGTAATGAAAGGATTGCGTAGCCTTTTACTTCACTCCCCTCACTCTAATAATCACCTGCAAGAAGCATATTCATTCCCACAGGACAGTAGAAACATTTTGAAAAGGGTAAACACAGACTGGCAAATGCATGCATATACAAACCCACAAGTGGGCAAATAACCTCGAGACAGAATTCAGAAAAATAATAAATAAGCCTTTACCATGTTTTACTACTTCTCCATTACCTTTGGAATTGTAACACAATTGACTAGCTATCCAAAGTTACATTAGCATTTATAGTTAGACCCTGGACATTCCATTTTCAGAATTGCTTGATGATATTATAAAAGACACATCAGTGGAATCAATAAATATGCAGAACTATTATTGGAATTTTACAAAAATCAAGGACTAAATATTGTTGGAGAAAAGAACTCCAATAAATTTAGAACTACAATTAAGAAATAAAGAAGACACATTCTTGAACAAGCACAATTTAATTCTAAGTTGACTGTGGCATTGTACCTGCTATGTAGATAGCAAATATTCTATGAACTTCAAAATAAATTCAGTGGGCTGCCTCAAAACTAAAATAATGGAAAATACTAGTAGTAATTTATTTTCCAATAGTGTATCAAAATATACGTTACCTGAGTACTGTAGTGCATGTGCATTGCAGGATCCCGTGCAGATACTAAATGAAAGAAAAATACAGAAATCAATATTTATACATTGTTATTATTCAGCTTCACCAAACCAAAACTATTGTTTATTCCAGATCTACTATACATTGGAGAAATATTTGTATATTGCTCATTTAGCATTTTTACTAGTTATATTCAAAACACTATAATTTTTCATCAGATTAAGCAATTATCATAGCAAATACATAAGTCTTGGTGAGTTGGTTGACTGTTCATTTTTGAACCAAACCTACAGCTAAATTTCACAAGCAGTTTTGCAAGTACCAGTTCAGACTATGAATCATTCCAATTTGTTTTAAGACACTCAGTTCCAGAAGCTCCCATTTAATAAAAAGTAGAAAAACTTAAGAATGCCTTCTTAAATGAACAGTGCAAAGAAATAGAAGAAAACAACAGAATAGGGAGGACCAGAGATCTCTTCAAGAAAATTGGAGATATGAAGGGAACGTTTCATGCAAAGATGGGCATGATAAAGGACCAAAATGGCAGGGACCTAACAGAGGCAGAAGAGATTAAGAAGAGATGGCAAAACTACACAGAAGAAATATACAAGAATGAGCTTAACATCCCAGATAACCACAATGAGATGGTCACTGACCTCGAACCAGACATCCTAGAATGTGAAGTGAAATGGGCCTTAGAAAATCTGAGCAACAACAAAGCTAGTGGAGGTGACAGTATTCCAGCTGAGCTATTCAAAATCTTAAAAGACGATGCAGTAAAAGTGCTACACTCAATTTGCCAGCAAATTTGGAAAACTCAACAGTGGCCACAGGATTGGAAAAGGTCAGTTTACATTCCAATTCCAAAGAAAGGCAATGCCAAAGAATGTTCAAACTATCGCACCATTGCACTCATTTCACATGCTAGTAAAGTTATGCTTAAAATCCTACAAGCTAGACTCCAGCAGTATGTGGATCGAGAACTACCAGAAGTACAGGCAGGATTTCGAAGAGGCAGAGGAACTAGAGATCAAATTGCCAACATACGCTGGATCATGGAGAAAGCTAGGGAGTTCCAGAAAAACATCTACTTCTGCTTCATTAACTATGCAAAAGCCTTTGATTGTGTGGATCACAACAAATTGTGGCATGTTCTTAAAGAGATGGGAATACCAGACCATCTTATTTGTCTCTTGAGAAACCTATATGCGGGTCAAGAAGCAACAGTGAGAACTGGACACGGAACCACTGATTGGTTCAAAATTGGAAAAGGAGTCCGGCAAGGCTGTATACTGTCGCCCTGCCTATTTAACTTATATGCAGAGCACATCATGAGAAAGGCAGGGCTAGATGAAACAAAAGTTGGAATTAAGATTGCCGGGAGAAATATCAACAACCTAAGATATGCAGATGATACCACTCTAATGGCAGAAAGTGAAGAGGAACTAAAGAGCCTCTTGATGCGGGTGAAGAAGGAGAGTGCAAAAGTTGGCTTGAAACTCAACATTAAGAAAACCAAAATCATGGCATCAGGCCCTCTCAATTCCTGGCAAATAGATGGGGAAGAAATGGAGGTAGTGACAGATTTTATTTTTCTGGGCTCCAAGATCACCTCAGATGGGGACTGCAGCCAAGAAATTAAAAGACGCTTGCTCCTGGGGAGGAAAGCTATGGCAAATCTAGACAGCATACTAAAAAGCAGAGACATCACCCTGCCAACAAAAGTGCGTATAGTCCAGGCCATGGTTTTCCCAGTTGCAATGTATGGCTGTGAAAGTTGGACCATAAGAAAGGCTGAGCGCAAAAGAATTGAGGCCTTTGAACTATGGTGCTGGAGAAGACTCCTGCGAGTCCCTTGGACTGCAAGGCGTTCAAACCGGTCAGTCCTAGAAGAGATCAACCCCGACTGCTCTTTAGAAGGCCAGATCCTGAAGTTGAAACTCAAATACTTTGGCCACCTAATGAGAAGGAAGGACTCACTGGAGAAGGGCCTAATGCTGGGAAAGATTGAGGGCAATAGAAGAAGGGGACGACAGAGAATGAGATGGCTAGATGGAGTCACTGAAGCAGTAGGTGTGAACTTAAATGGACTCCAGAAGATGGTAGAGGACAGGAAGACCTGGAGGAACGTTGTTCATGGGGTCGCGATGGGTCGGACACGACTTAGCAATTAACAACAACAACAAAGAAAAACTTACAAGCCATCTGATGTGAATCTTCCATGCAGGCTCTTATAACAGATCGATAGCTTTTGCTTACTCCAACCAATCTATCCAAAAAAGAATAGTTTGATTTTGTTTTAAGCATCATCTCAATTCCTTGACAAATGCCAGGTTCTTTAGTACAAATAAGCGATAATATAAGATCCCAACAGCCTCTAGAGTAGACATTGGGACAGGACACCTCTGGCATCTCTCAAATGGTTTGGCTGGGTGTCAGTTGCTACAACTGTACGGGTGGTCCTCAATATATGGCCATTCTATTGCAATGATGCTGAACAAATGGTGGTTGCAAACTGTCCTCAGAGTTCCAGCCACTCCAGCATCAACATAGTCACATGATAGCAATCTGAATGCTTTGCAATCTGATTGTGCTTAGGACTGGTTGTAGTACTCCACAATTATGTGATCACCATTTACAAACTTCTCTGCCAGCTTCCCAGAAGCTCAACGGGGAAAGGATGCAAGTTGCTGGAGTAAATCTCCCTCACTCACACATCCTCTTCAGACCCTTAGAACTCACGCTGCACCAGCCATACTCACACCCTCTCCAATGCTTACTCTGCCTTCCTTGCACATTCCTGTGGACCCTCCCTATCCTTCCTTGCAGTCTTGAGCACTCTTGCTGAATTTTGCTTCTCGCATTCCTTTTGCACCCTCACTGACCCATGCCACGCCTCCCTTATACACTCATGCACCATTCCCAACTATTGCTGTACCTCTTGCACACCCTTCCCAGGCCTTGCCTCCTCCTTCATACTCTGGTGTCCCCTTTTGCATGTTCACATCCTCTCCAACCCTCACCATGCCTCCCTCGTGTCCCAGCCTTTGCTTTACCTCCCTCAGAGTCCTACTCATCCTTCCCAAGCCTCACCTTCCTCATACACCCTCCCTAATTGGTGCTGCACCTGCCTTACACCTTCACGCACACCTTGCACCCTCATATACCTGGCAATGGCTGCCGGCCTCTTGCAAACTACCTGGACCTGCAACTTTCTGCTGACTTCCTCAGTGATTTGGTTGTGGAAAGTTGGCTTACCTAATGACAGTAGGATTCAGTTAGTGACAGTAACTGGGATTGCAGGGATTGCTGTCACTAAGTGATACAATTACACTTTATCACATTGCTTAGCGGTGTAAACTCCAGTCCTAATTGCCAGCATAAGTCAAAGGCTACCTATATTCTGAAACATTGTATGAACGTTTCTCTTTTATGCTAGTAAATAATTACATACAGTAGGGCTTAAAAGTTTTGTGAACTCTTTTGAATTTTCAATATTTCTGCAAAAATGTGACCTAAAATGTGATCTGAGTTAAATTTCTCCAAGTCAATATGCAGGAATGAGGTACACTTATTGGAAACATATTGCTGCCTAAGAGGGGCATACCAATTCCTGGAAGCAAAGCTTCACATATTTTTGCTGCACAAAAATATGTAGCTTTGGATCATTTTCCTCAATAAATCGAACGTATAATGTTTTTGACTCATTTGTTTAATTGGGTTCTCTTTATCTACTTTTAGGATTTGTGTGGAGAACAGATCTAGTTTTAGGTCATACTGATACAGAAATATTGAAAATTCAGAAGTATTCCAAAACTTTTGAGCGCCTCTGTGCACCAAAATACAGAAAGCACTGCAGAAGACTTTTTAAAACTCAATAATACTTTAGATAATTACTGTGCAGTTCTTGACTTTCCAGCCTTTTCCTTCTCATTCTTCTGGAGTCCAACAAAGATCCCATGTGATTCATTGAAAAGCTTCCGCAAAGTCTGAGAATAGACATCTTGATCTTTGCGTACCACATAGACAAAAGGACAACCTGGAGTTTTCTCTGTAGCCTCTGAAACAAACGATGTAGAAGTTTCTATTTTAATTGTGCAGTAAATACTATTGTTTAAAATTGGGATTCTAAATGTGTCGCAAATCGATTTTATATGTCAAAGCAAAATTTGAGTAAAATAATATAGAGAGATTAGGTTGGTATCCTCATTGTTGGCCATTAAAGAGACAGTAGTTCTATATGGCTTTTAGGATAGAAATAGTCATAGTTACATTCACAGTTTCATATCTATGTTGATATTTATATTTTAGTGTTTTATACTGTACTGTAAATCACCAAAATCATTTTTGTTAAATGTGGTAGCATATATTCAAAATATTTATATATCCAAACAGAATAAACATGTAGCTTTAGTTATTAAAAATATTCTAAACCCATATTACAACAAGTCTACAATATATTCCATAGGTAAATAAAACAGAAACAAATAATCAAAGGTTTTAAAGCCCTACTACTAAACCATGCAGGCCTTTATAATAAAATCTGAGCATTGCATAAAGAGACATAAGTATTGAGGCAAAACTTAACTAATACATCCTGCATTTTAGTACTGAATCTAAAATGAATATACATTAATGTGTCACTTATCAAGACCTCAAGAAGCTAGTTGGCAACTTCTTCTGAGGCAACATGAATGCAAAGTATTTACATAACTAGAGAAAAATGAGTAAGATCTAACATAAACAATGATCTTTACAATCAGTTAATAACATAATAGTAAATCTGGAGATTACTGATAATGGAAGACCATCTATTTCTATGTCTTTCTTTTCTAATTTTACTTTAAAAAACCTCTCTTCCATGCCTCTGAATGCTTCTATATCTTCCAATCAGAAATAGTAAAAAATTAGAGAGAGCACTACTGGCAGCAAAGTCTATGGATCAGAATAGTCCAACACTGACCCTTTAACTGTCTATGGTAATATGGAGGCATGCTTGATGAGGAAGCAGCCCTGCACTTCCATCAGGAACTGCTTTGGCTTTTTGTGTCTTTTCAACTGTGGGAGTAATAGAGGGATTTCCTGGAGAAGAGAGAGAGAACTCTTGCTTGTGCATGCAACCATGGATAGCTTTTGAAGCAGTCAAATGAATCTTGCAAAGGATATCATTGTTTTAGCATATCGAAGAGAGGTATTAAAGTGCCTTGCAAAGCACTACGTTCAAAAATTTTATACAGTTCTAGAAATGTGGTTAAGAAAGAACTGCGAAATTGTTATAAATTGCATCTCTAGTAATCAAACTTAAGTAGATAATTTCATTACTTCGTACAACCCTACACACGATTAACCAAAAGTCAAGCTCCCATAGTCTCAGGAAGTTTAATATCTAAATAATAGCTTTAAAATGCGACCTTCATTATTACATCCTCCAGGATACACCAGACCACACTATTATTGATTAATATTATTATTACTAATTTATATGCAATCCAACTCCCAGAGACTGTTTGGTTTACAAATTGTTAAAGACATTTAAAATTAAGTAGTGATACAAGAAACATAAAAAAAGAACAAAGACACCAGAAACAATAAATCTGGATTGAAAAAAGAAAAGGTGCATCATTAAGATCATATAAGCACTAAAATAATTTAAATGTATTTTTTTGTAAACTTTTTGCTTCATATGTTTTAACAATCACTTGATAAGGTGCTCATTTTATTTTCTAATATTTATTTCCTTTTAAAGACAGGAGGACAAGGGTTAGAGAAAATGTTAAAAAAAAGGAATGTAGTTAAGAGGTTACCATTTGCTCAAAGCGGAGAAAACTGGAGCTTCAGTTCAAATTAGTTCTAACAGCTCATCTATCCAATATTTTCCTTTAGTTTATTCATATCATGAGCATATTAAAAAGCAAAACAACTACATTTAATAAAAAAATTGCCAACCTGTCGGTCTAAATAAGGTTTCACACACCAACATCTCTGTGGGTCCCCATGTAAAACATAACTGTTTCTGGTCAGAGTTCACTCCTGGAATAAGCTGTTTAGTTAAAAAAGAGAGAGAAAGAATTGGACAATCATGTTGATATTGATGCAATCAAAAGCTATTTAAGTCATCAATAATAAACATTATACAAACAGTAACTACAGCTGAAATTATATACATTGCTATTACCAAAAGGAACAGGTACCTATGGTTTGTCATCCACGTGATTTCCAAGAAAGACAAGCTACACCTATACATCAGGGGTGTCAAACTGCTGGCCCGCGGGCCGGATGCATTATAGCAAAACCATGCCCACCCCATTGCCGGCAATGGCAAAAAAGTCATGAGATGTCGTGACACATCACGTGACATTGCGAGTTTGACACCCCTACTATACATGGTAAGCATACAGGATTCTGTTAGGATATGATCCATGAGATTGCTCAGCAATTGCAATGTGGAGCCCTCAGATCAGAGTCACTGAGCAAAGTGATCACATGGCATCTCATTTATCAACCATTTCACTCAGGGATGGAGACATTGGTCCCACTAAGTGAGCAGTACCTGTAACCCATTTCAGCAGAACATTCCATAACTTGAGAAAAGCTGTGTCAAGCATTTTCATCCAGCTAAATTATCTTGACATGCACAAACTGCAAACTATACCACAAATATTTCCTGTCTGTACCTATACCTAAGAAATCTGATGATGATGCAAAACATATAAACAGTACATTTAAAGTTTTTATTATCAATTCCACACAGCACGAGCCACCTTTACATTTATCCACAGTTGCTACTTAGGTATTAGTGAGCTTTCTGTGTAAAATTAAAACCTTGGTTAGGCACAGCCTGTCACTCAAAAGTTAAGGCCACTTCATTTTTATTCCACCCCTCCTCTTTTATTCTCTTGAAGTTTAACAGTGATGCCATGACATACACGTTGCAACAGAACAAGCATATATCAGCATCCATACAGCATACCACTGAAATAATTCACATAATTAAAAACTGCTTACACCTAATATCCCATAGGTGAAATGCCGAATAATCTTTATACATGCCTGCACAGCTTACAATGCAGACAATCGCAACTCTCTAAAAAGAAGAAGAAGATAGAAGAACAACAGTTACAGACGTCCTCCTCCAGATTCTCTATGCTCATCAGCTTTGCTTTTCCAAAAAGTTTTCTTTAACACGCGCGGTCCTGCCTGGCATCAACCTGGCATCTCCTAGGACTGTCCAGCCAGGACTGCGTCAAAGGCAGCCATACCAATAACAAGGCCTTCGATTCCTTCAGCCAGGGCTGGCAGAGGCCAGGTAGTGGCTTTCAGTCCCTAACGGGGACTGAAGGGCCTCCAAGCGCAGCCTTTTCCCTTCCGACGGTGGAGGGCGCCTTCCTATCGCCTATAATTCTCCCCTAGTGCTTCTCCCTTAAGCGATTCCCTCAGCGCCACGTGGCAGCCCCCCCCCGGCACGGAAGGGGCCCCTGAAACTCACCGTGACCGACGGCTCGACATCCAACTCCTCCATGTCGTCCAGCGAGAAGAGTCCGCGCTCCGCTCGGCCCGCCCGCCCGCCGGCGACTCCTTCTCGTCCTCAGCGCCTCGGCGGCGGCGGCGGCCTCTCAGCCAATCGCCAGGCAATGCAAGTCCCGCGCGCGCCCGAGCCGAAGGATCCCATTCCCCCCCCCCTTCTCCGACGCTAGAGATAGGAAAAGTAGAAGTGTCCGCCCGCCTCATTTAAAAAACTCCAGTTGCCGATCGCTCGTGTTCTTCCCCGCATACCGATTTTGCGGGCAAGTGGAGATATTTCTAACAGATGGGTCAAGGTTTCTTGCTGCCCAATTCTTTTACAATAGTCCCAGCAAGAAAATGAAGCTGCCGAATGGAGAAAAAAGAAAACAATCGGCTTCATGAGAAAAATGATGGATTTAGTATAGAAGCAACGTTCCCAATGATCTCTTCAGATGCATTCTGCTGTCTTTAATTTTAATGAATATCCTTTTTTCAAAATGTTCATGGCTTGGATAGAACTTACAAAATCAGGGAATAAATGATATATGAAGCCTTAAGTTAGCCATATCTACTATACATCTTTTGCACTCGTCTCTCTGCTCCACAAGACAAGTCGAACATATTTTGCAAAACAATGAAGTGAGAGTAGCACAGTTCAATTGTGTTGCGTCATTCCCGAGAAACAGAAACTATAGCTTCTCCCATCTTTCTCACTCAGATGCATGTATGCTTGTGAAAATTGAAGCTGAGAGCCAAAGGACACTATTAACACGAACCACATTTCTAACGCAGAGGATTCGTTTTCCATTCTATGCCCTTTAACAAAATCTCCTTCTTCTACCTGCAGCGAATAATAGTTCATCTAAAATTGTCTTCTCACAACCCAAAACTAGTACTTGTTTGCAAGAAGATATTTGAGATTTCTCTTTCTCTTTTTTTCATACTGTGGAAGTATACCGCAAGAGTTTCTTTGCTTTCAAGTCAAGTAGTTGAACACTCTGCCACATCCCAGCAATGGCTGGATTTCTGGGATCGTTTTCTGTAAGACTAACACTTTCATCTGCGGTCATAGAAGGACCCAAACTTCAATTGAAACACATTATTATGTATACATGACTCCATCATTCACGTTTTTTTCTCCGCCTTTGTGGCTCTCTAACAGAGTGCCTGGCAGGTTATGAAGTAGTAGTAATAATAACAACAACAACAACAACAATAATAATAATAATAATAAAGACAGCAACAGACAGTAAGTACCACCTATGCAAAGAAGCTGAAGAAACAGTGGACCACCTGGTAAGCTGTTGCAAGAAGATTGCACAGACTGAGTACAATGACAAAGTAGCAACAATGGTGCATTGGAAGATCTGCAAAAAATATCATTTGCCTGTAAGCAAAAACTGGTGGGATCATAAAATAGAGAAAGTCATAGAAAATGATAAAATTGAACTGCTCTGGGACTTCAGAATTCAAACAGACAAGCACCTGCAACATAACACCCCAGACTTAACAATTGTCGATAAGAAAGACAAAAAAGTCTGGATAGTGGACGTGGCAGTGCCTGGAGACAGCAGAATAGACGAGAAAGAACTGGAGAAGATAATAAAATACAAAGACCTACAAATAGAAATAGAAAGACTGTGGCAAAAGCAAGCAAGGGTAGTACCAATAGTAATAGGCTCCTTGGGTGCAATCCCAAAACAACTGGAGCACCACTTGAACACCATTGGCATTGACAAATTCGCTATTAGTCAATTGCAAAAGGCGGCCTTACTAGGAACTGCTTCCATCCTGCGACGATATCTGTAATGCCATCAAACATCCACATCTGCCTATCCCAGGTCCTGGGTAAGGACTTGATAGGTAGACAAAATGCCAAATCCAGTCTGAACATCTGGCTGACTGTGCGATGATCAATAATAATAATAATAATAATAATAATAATAATAATAATAATATAAAGTTGGAAGGGACCTTGGAGGTTATCTAGTCCAACCCCCTGCTCAGGCAGGAAACCCTATACCATTTCAGACAAATGGTTGTCCAGTCTCTTCAGTGTTGGAGCATTCACCGTTCCACTGATTAATTGTTCTAACTGTCAGGAAGTTTCTCCTTAGTTCTAGGTTGCTTCTCTCTTTGGTTAGTTTCCATCCATTGCTTCTTGTCCTGCCTTCGGGCGCTTTGGAGAATAGCTTGACTCCCTCTTCTTTGTGGCAGCCCCTGAGATGTTGGAAGACTGCTATCGTGTCCCCCTTGTCCTTCTCTTCATTAAACTAGACATACCCAATTTCAGCAACCGTTTCTTATATGCTTTAGCCTCCAGACCTCTAATCATCTTTGTGCTCTTATCTGTACTCTTTCTAGAGCAGTGGTTCTCAACCTTTTTAATGCCGCGACCCCAACCGGTCGTAAGTCGAGGACTACTCAACCGGTTGTAAGTCGAGGACTACTCAACTGGTGCAGCACCGTTTGCAGAATGGGACTTTTGGCGGGCTCAGCAGGGCAGAGACAGCCTGGACAATTCCTATTGGCTTTTGAAAGCCAATAGAATTAGACTGTATTCAAGAGAGTCTAATTTCAAAAGCCAATAGAATAAAAGGGAGTAGCACAGCTAAGGAAAAGGGGGAAAAAATGGCGGACTGGGTTGTTTGGCGACTCCCGTGAAATGGTCATTCGACCCCAAATGGGGTCCCGACCCACAGGTTGAGAACCACTGTTCTAGAGTCTCAACATCTTTTTTACATCGTGGTGACCAAAACTGGATGCAGTATTCCAAGTGTGGCTTTACCAAGTTGCTAGGACACTCAATGTCAAACTTCTTGCGGTGATCCTCGGTGTCTCTTTCATAAAAATTTGTGCTTAATAGGATGCAGAATTGAATCAAGGCGCAGAACCGCACATGGGAAACTGGCACTCCATTGCACATTGAGGGCAAAGACTTTTATTCCCAAAGCTGAACTGACTGAGTGGCAAACTATGGGGGGGTTGATGCTGCACCATTGCAAGTGGGTTTTCTCAAGTACTTTGCCTATGAATTGAAAAGAGACCTTTTTCATCACGATGGCTGATAATTTTCCTGTAAGCAAGAACAGGAGCCTCGCTACCCAGGGGGGGGGGGGGAAAGCAAATTGAAAGAATTCCTGACCGCAAAACCTTCCTGATTGGTTTTGACTTTAGACAGCCTTTAAAGCTTATTAGGAATTAATTGTTAATTAATTTATTCTTGCCATTTTTCCAATTTTTTGAGTGACAATTTTCTGAATTTCAATTGCATGCAGAGTTTTTGCGTTGCGCTGGTTCCGTTTACAGGAGAAATGAATGTGCTTTTTAATAATATAACGTATGATAAAAATTGGCAAGATTTCCTGGTAGGTTTCCTGGAGAACATCTTTGAATTGTGTTTCCTTCTGGTATTTGAATGAAGAGTAGGGAATAGTCTCAGCTGGCTCAGGAACGAAGATATCAAATTGCAAAATTATGTTAATAGAGTTTATTTGATAGACCTGTAAGTGCCCTGTGCTAAGCTGTTTTGAGAACCTGGTGATTTAGCCCCCATCTCAAGGTGGCTTATTGTTGGAATGTTTGTACTTTAATCACTTTAATCACTTAATCACTTTTAATCACAGCTTTTGTTCAAATAGTGATTCTCTGTGAAAGTACATGATTGGGAAAGCTCAGGCAAATTGAAAGAGAAATCAGAAAAATGAGTGGATATAAATCTAATTTTTGTTAAAGATTTCACGGCATATCCTGGTTCATTATGAGCAACTTGGTTCATAATATTGTAATATTCATTTCTGACCAAACCTGAAATTGTACTTAAGTGTCATTTTCTTCAAAAATTTAAGATACGGTTTACTACAGACTTAATTAGGAGCAAACTTCATTATATTATCTAACACCTCTGACTAGACATGCACAGGTTCATTTTGGATAGGCAGCATTTTGCTCATTTTTGTCATTTTGTGAATCATTTTATTTCAGAGAGAAATGTTCCTACACACATGATGGGATTCAGCTGGTTTGCACTGGTTCAGTAGAACTGGTAGCTAATTTTTTTGTTGACTTGGGTGAATCAGCTGATGCCCTAGCTCTTTTTCGCAAGGCCCAGAACGGACTGCCGGAAGTGCATGGACGCCACTTCCAGAAGTCCGTTCTGAGCCAGGGAGGCCTCCCAGGCCCAGAACGGCCCACTGGAAGTGGCATCCACACAGAGAACTAGTTGTTCAGGTATTTGTATCCCACCACTGCCTACACAGTATCAATAATTCATGTCTAAAAATTAGCTCTGTTGAATGCAGTGAGACTCAGGTATACAGTAATAGAGGTTGAGCTGTAGCAATTAACTTTAGTTTGCTGTAACTTTAACTTGTAACAGTTATAAATTTCACATTCTAGATCAGGCATGTCAAACTGCCGGCCTGCAGACCGGATGCATCATGCCGAAACCGCACCTACCCCATTGCTGGCAATGGGGAAAAAGTCCCGATACATCGCTCAATGTCACGTGACGTCGCAACTTTGATATGCTTGTTCTAGACACAATATTTTTCAAATAGTGACATTTAGTCGAAATATATGTCTGACAATGGGAAAATTATGATACATGTCTTTACCTTATGTGCATCTAGGGGTGAAAAGTAGTAAATATGTATACCACAATTGTAAATATGTATACCACAATCAATATGTGAAAATTGGGGGGTAATCCTTTGTTCAACATCATTGCTTCATGAAGATAACAGTGTCCAGGTATTGTAAGGATCTGGCTCAACTAGGTTTCCCAACAAAACAGAATTCTTGAAACGCATTGTTTCAAAAGGAACTTTTATTGAGTTAGTGATAGCAATAGGGTCTGAATAATTTGCACACGAAAAGTTACATCATAATGCCCATTCAGGACTCCTCCCCCCAGTGTCCAACTGTCCAGCCAATCCATAGATGCTAGGCAAGGGGTAGACAACCTTGTCTCTTTTATGACTCATGGACTTCAACTCCCAGAATTCCTGAGCCAGCCATGCTGGCTCAGGAATTCTGGGAGTTGAAGTCCACGAGTCAAAAGAGCCAAGGTTGCCTACCCCTGTGCTAAGCTGTTTTGAGAATCTGGTGATTTAGCCGCCATCTCAAGGTCTCTCACTTTCGTTTCCCAGGCTCCCAGGCTCTGTTGTCTAGAGATAAGGCAGATGTTTTCAGGCCACATTCCTTTCTCATGAAGGGAGGATGTTTCAAATACATTCCCCAGTCAAGCAGCCCCAGAAAGGTAGACCCCGAAACAAACTACACAGGCAAAGAAATAATATGCAGGCAAATACATTAGAAGGGTCTGATAGGCATCTAGGAAGTCCAGATAAGTTTGGGGAGAAACATGAAATATTATATCAGCCAAGTGAATGGGTTGCCATTTCCTCTGAGGAGGAATTAAGAGTTGTGGAAACATTTTAGGGGCTCTATAATAATCCTGCAGATGAGCCTTAGCATGTCTTATTTCTTCTGAAAAGAGGTTATGTGATCACAAAACATTGTGGGAAGGGATACACACGTTCAGTGGATGGATCAGTGCACAATAGTTATGCAAAGGCCAGATATGGGATAAACCAGAAGTGTGCATTATGATTTAAATAAATTTAAAAGTGTTCTAGTTTGAATCTTTATTTTATAGAAGAGTGAAAAAATAGCAGTAGAACTCTTATAAGCCTTCTGAGTAGATTTATCCAGCTACTTCTTAAAAAGTTTTTGTTTTTATGTCTAAAGACTTGAGTAGGTTTATGGAAGGAAAGGATCAAAGTGCTTTGAAGATGTCTCCAGTTTGCTATTGGAAAAATCCTTAGAATCTTGTCTGTGGCTCCAAAGTTTATGCAAATTTAGAAGTTTCAAATAATAAGTATGAGAAAATAAGAGCCAGTATAGTGTACTAGTGGTATTTCATTTCCTTAAAAAGAATTCTTATTACAAACTGGGACATAGACTAGATAAGCTTTAAGGTCTCCTCCAAGAAAAGGGTCTGTTAAGTGGTCAAACCAGTTGGGCAACTCTATCCTCTACATTTATTTGTTAGGCAAATTGATGGTTAGAAAGTTGCTATGGGAACTAATGTTGCTGATTGAATTCAATTGACTTCCCAATGGGTCCCAAACATCTGAAGGGGGAGGTGCCTCCCTTATTTCCCAGCTGGGGATAATGTAATTAAGCTGTTGACCTTTGGAAAAAAATATATTTGGAATCAGAGATCATTCAAAGTCATGCTATGACATGGTTTGCTGAATTTGGTTGGCTAGGTTCATACATTATGTTAATTCAAAGAAAACCACATCATACTGTTTAAAGTACAAATTAGACCTACCCCTTGAGACAGAGCTCCTTTATGGTCAGCAGCAGGGAAGGCCTTCTTAGCACTTGTAAGGGAAACCACTAATTTCCAAGGAAGTAGATTAAATTGCAAAGAGTTTTTTAAAAAAATCAGAGAAGACCACCTCTGTTTTGGCAAGAAAACTGCATAAAAGCATCCATATAGTCACCATGAATTGGACTCCATTAAAAAAGAGAAATACTTGAATCTGTACTGGAATGTTTTAAGCTGTGCATTTATTTATATACAGCCTATGTATATGAATTAAATATTATAACATTCCTGGTAACTTCAAAAGTGGTTGATTACATCCACTTGATGAAAATGGAATGTGCACATAAAATACCTGTACATACAAATAAAATAATATCTGTATATCACAAAATAAAATACCTGTACAGGTAGTCCTTGACTTACAGCCACAACTGAGCCCAACATTTCTGTTGATAAGCAAGACATTTGTTAAATGAATTATTGCATTTTACAACCTTCCTAGCCAGAGTTAAGTGAATTACTGCAGTTGTTAAGATAGTAACATGGTCGTTAAGTGAATTTGGCTTCCCCATTGACTTTGCTTGTCAGAAGATTGCAAAAAGTGATCACGTGACCTTGGCACACGGCAACCATCACAGATATGAACCAGTTGCCAAGTGTCCAAATTTTCATCATGTGACCATGGGGATGCTTCAACAGTCGTAAGTGTGAAAAACAATCAGAAGTCACTTTTTTCAGTGTGTTGTAGCCTCGAATTGTCACTAAATGAACTGTTGTAAGTCGAGGACTACCTGTATACTACAAAGTTAGTTCATACAACATATAATTCATGGCTTGCTTTTCCACTGTAAGTAAACTTAATTGGTTGGATTCATGTGATGACATACAAAAGTTAAAGCATGTTTTACAATACAGACTAGAACGGCTAGTTTTATATAATACTGCATGTTAAGTCAAAATGAGACTAACAAGTTACTTCAACAGTGTAGCAGCAGGACTGGCTTCTTGATAAACAGATTCAATCTCCAAAACACAAAAGATACCCAGTGGCTTATGTGCTCTTATTTTTCCCTTTTGCCATTTTTATTTTGGCTAACATGTTTCTTATGATCATTCTTTAGAAGTGCAGTGAAAATGGGCATGGAAGATTAAAACAGAAGCTGTTGGATGACAGCACAGTCTGCATTGTTAAGATGGGTGACATTAAAGCACACTGAGTCAAAAAAACATTTCTGGAAGCAGTTGTACATTCAGTACTGTACCATTCAGGATGTTCAAGAGCGTTCAAGTATCAAAACTTAAATTGTTATTTTTTCCTTTATGTATTTTTTTCTACATTTTGTGTTATTCTGCACTGAAATATATAAATGTATATTTATATCTAATGTTTATATATTGTAACCTTCACAATCTTCCCAGTAAAACGTGGCATTCATTTCTAATTCTTATTAATGGAGTTCCAGTAAAATTCCTTACAAAACAATAACAGATTGTTATTGACATCAATAACTGATATCAATACACACTGCACAACTGGGAGATGTAAAGTAACTCATGTTAATTTTTTAGCTTCCGGTGTAGCTTAATTATGTAGGATTCACATAGTGGTTTGATTAGTTCTGCAAACCCAGGAAATGGAGTAAACCACGGTTAAGTTAATTATAGGTAAATGTGCAAAAAAAATCATTATAAGGAAAAATTTTTAAAGGAAATGCTGGATTTCTCCATAATATTATGCTGTACTGTAAAAATTGTAATTACTATACTGTAAAAATATATATAAATTATAATTACGATACTATAAAAATTGGATCACCAGCATCTTTTTCATCACAAAGATAAGGTAAAAAAATCTAGCAGGTGTTTGTTTTTTGCTTTTTGCTTGTTGGGGATTTGATGTGCTACTTTTAAGGGGTCAAAAGTGTAATATAAGACACCTAATTCACTTTTTAAAATTGAAAACAATATATGAAATGGGTTGTTCCTTACTGAGTTTCAGAGAGCAGCACTTAACATACCACATAAAGCCTACGTGGCCTTCTAGCTGACATCATGTGCATATTATAAGCTGCATATACATTGTAAATATTATTTGGAAATGACGTGGTATATTGAAGGAGTTGCAAAGCAACTGAAGATAACTTCATCCTGCACTGTATTGATTTGGGCTGCTGCTGATATATGTAATGTATAACTAAGTCCTTAATATAAAACCGCAAATAGGTGCTTAAATATTTTAATAATTAAATGTCTGATAAATGAGATTACAGTAGCCCTTCTTGATGATTATGAGAATTTGTAGAGTTCTATTAACTAGAAACTAAATCAAATACTGCATTTTTATCTTTATTTGTCCTTATTTTCATTTGCTTGGTTAATTTTTAGCAAGTATAATTGTTACCATATAAAACATCCTTGCTAAACCACACACTAGCAAATCTAAAGTTTGTAAATCAGATGATGCAATTCAAGTTCAGAGTATTGATTTTAGAAAATTGTGCTAAGAGGGTGAAATTAACCATGACTAAACACTGCTCAGGTGCAAGTTGGTTAAAGCCTCCTGAGAGGTGTCATGTGGTTGAGTCCAAGTGGTGGTTAATGCCTTTTTGCTGATTGGGGTAATACCACCTGCTCTGATTGATGTATGTGCTGCTTTTCTGCTTTGAAGAAGAGACAATGGTACACCCCCTTGTCAAGACTCCATCTTTGGACCCAAACACTGTAGATAACTCATCCAGTCTCCAATCTTCCCTTCCGGGGAAAGGTTGTTGAGAGGGTGGTTGGCATGCAGTTTCAGAGGGCCCTGAATAAAGCAGATTGTCAGGACCCTTCTTGGTCAGGGTTCAGGCTGGGTTATAGCACCAAAATGGCATTGGTCATGCTTGCTGACGACCTTTGGAGGATCTGGAATGGGGGTGGTACAACTGTTCTGAATTTTTCAGCAGCTTTTGATACCATCAACCATGGTATTCTAGACTGGACTGCAAGGCAGAGTTTTCTGGTGGTTCTCCTTTCTCCGTGGCTAATTCCAGATGGTGTTGGTGGGTGATCGCATCCTAGGTCCCCACAGCTTGGGATGCTTCAGGATGAGGTCTCTCTCCTCTCCATTGAAACCAATTGGTGGGTCATCCGATTGCACTGGGTACAGAATCATCAGTATGCTGATGATACCCAGTTATACATCTCTACCCTGGGGCAGGCAAATGATGCTGTTGTGGGGCTGACCAGCTGCTTGGAAGCTGTCAGGGTGTGGCTGGGGATGAACTAACTACTCCACTGTGGAAAAATGGAGTAGCTTTGGGTTTTGGAGTCCTCCTGGGTCAAGTGACTTCTCATCTCTGACTCTGAGCAGGGTTGCATTTCCCTTGGCGAAACTGGTATGCAATTTGGAGGTCCTTTTGGACTCATGGCTCAGCTTGATGAGAGGTAGCAGCCAGAGCCAAGGATCCTTTGCCCAGCTTCATCTTGTGAGTCAGTTGTGCCCTTCGCAGTCACTCAGACCTTAGTCACTCCCTGGTTGAATTACTGCAACGTGTTTTATATGAGGCTGCCCTTGAAGACCACTCAAAGTGTACAACTGGTCCAGAAAGCAATAGTGGACACAGTATTGGGTGCCCATGTTACACCTTTGTTGTGCGAGCTGCACTGGCTCCCAGTTTTCTTCTGGGTACAGTTCAAGTTGCTGGTTATTATCTTTAAAGAATACTTAGCATGGAACCTGATAATTACGGGATTGTATTTCCCTAGAATATCCGCATGTCCTTCTACATCAGATAGGGTGGGCATGCTCCAGGTCCTCTCCCTTGCTGTCTAGTCGTGATACCTGGAAGTGTCTCTTTGCTGTGGCTGTCCCTGCCTTCTATCTTGTGGAAAGATGGAGGCCTGTTCAAGATTCCACAGGCCCCTATCCTTTTAGCCTTTTGGAAGTCTCTGAAGATCTGACTTTTTACTGAGGCTGTGGGAATGTATGAGTAGAAAATATGGAAGGAGGGTAGCTGTGCCTGCTGTGGGGCATTCCAAGGGGCATGATTTTTGTTTTATTGTTTTGATTGTTTTCATGATTGATTGTTTTATTTATTAGTTTTCTGGTTGTTGTGAGCTGCTCAAAGTGGCTTAAGAGAGGTAGCCATATACAATTTTAAATAAATAAATGATCACAAGCAATTAGACTTCAAGAGTTTTGCTAAAGTATACTGTGTAGCTACATTAAGAACTTGATAATCTAACATCCTTATCATGGCCATTAAAACTGAACAAAGTGCAGGTTCTGGTTTATGCTTTACTTGGCTACTATTATTTTTCCACATTTCTCAAGGATTCACTCAAACTCATATTTTTTGCAAACACTCAAAACCTCATTTTTTCTCCAAATTAATACTGCTGTTATTGTCCACTTTGTTGAGCAGTATTAGTGAAAAGTTACAATTACATATAATTAGTGTTAGGTTATGGTTTTAAAATACATTGTTGCTGCTGACAACGATTTTAAATAATTTCCTACTCAGCAAATGTTCCTATTGTTCTACATATAATTTTCTCAGATTACAGGTATTATGTTCTAATTCTAATCTAATTTAACCAAGTGCTATCAACATTTAATTGTTCAGTTTTTACATGTGATTATGAAGCAATGAGATGCTGCCTGTTTGTTCAACGTATGTATACAGGTAGTCCTTTACTACTCTACAATCATTCATTTAGTGACCTTTCAAAGTTATAACAGCACTAAAAAAAAATGACTTAAAACTGGTCCTCACACAACTGATGCAGCATCTCCACAGTCATGTGATCAAAATTTGGGTGCTTGGCAACCAGCATGTATTTACAATGGTTGCAGCTCCTGGGATCATGTGACTGACATTTGCAACCTTCCCAGATGGCTTTTGACAAACAAAGTCAGTGGAGAAAGCAGGTTTACTTAACAACTACATGATTCATTTACCGGTAACTACCATAAAAAAATGTAAACTTGGACCTGACCCACTTAACAACCATTTTGCTTAATAAGAGAAATTCTGGTCTCAGTTGTGGTTCTAAATCAAGAACTACCTTAGTAAGCTTGTGGTTTATACAATTTCCTGAATTTGCATGACATCTGCAAATTTTCCATATATGCTGAGTTTACACAGCAATCCAAGTTTACATATAGATGGCTAATGTGAAGTTTAGCATGTTGGGGGAATATAACCACAACATAAGGTAAGAAGATTAAACAATGGCCTCCCACAAGGCTCTGTTATGGCACCTACACTATTCAACTTATATGTAACAAATAAGCTGGTGACAAGGGGATACAAATTTGGATTCGCTGAAGATTTGGCCATAGCAGTACATGGAGGTGGCTCACAGCCTCCTGTCCAAAGCTCTTAAAATCTGGGAAGATTCTTCACTGGCTGAAAGCTCACTCCTAGCACCAGCAAAATGGTACCTACATGATGCTACCTTAACAACAAACTAGCATATGAAGCCCTGGAGGTCTACTTAAACAACTTACTCCTCTATAACTCCCATCCAAAGTATCTAGAAGTAACATTGGACTGACTCTCTCCTGTAAGATATATCTAGAGCAGTGATTCTCAACCTTTCTAATGCCGCGACCCCATAATACAGTTCCCCATGTTGTGGTGACCCCCAACCACTTATATATCACCGGGTGCCAGGGGCATGGCCAAAGAAAAGGGGGAAAAAATGGCGGACAGCCTTGTTTGGCGACCCCCATGAAATGGTCGTTCGACCCCAAATGGAGTCCCGACCCACAGGTTGAGAACCACTGATCTAGAGAATATGGCGGTAAAAATCAATACTAGGAACAATATACTACAGAAATTATGTGGAACTAAATGGGGAGCTTCAGCTGCCAGCCTCAGATCATCAGCACTAGGGTTGGTCTACTCTGCAGTAGAATACTGTGCTTCTGTATGCAGTGGTGGGATTCAAATATGTGAACAACCCGCTCTCTCTGTGGATGCCGCTTCCGGAAGTCCATTCTGGGCCTGGGCAACCAAAAATTAGCTACCGGTTCTGCCGAACTGGTGTGAACTGGCTGAATCCCACCACTGCCTGTATGGCTTAATGACTGCCACATTAGTAAGTTAGAAGCCAGACTCAACAACACCATGAAGACAAGTGGATATATTAAAGCCACGCTTGACTTGCTGGCTTCCAACCTTCCTCATTTTTCAGCCGGAAGACTCAAATCCAGGAACTTGCACAACATCTGCCAACAACTTTAACATAGATTCCCAATGGAAAGCCAAATGGATTACTAAACACCCAGATACAGGAAGATATATAAGCGATTCTACAAAAAAAGTACCAGGCTTTGAACTACCAAGTCAGCCATGGACAATCCGGAATAAGATTCATACCTCACACAACGTTTGCCAGGACTCACTGTATAAATGGGGCTTAGTATCCTACCTTCAATGTGATTGTAGAATCCCACATCAAACTGTAGATCACATTGTGACTGGTTGTAAACTGAGGACATATACCAGTCCACCATCTTATTTTTTTCAAACAAATGATGTTGCACTTCAATGGTTAGACGGCCTAGTTATTTGAACATAGATCTTTTAAACATATTTTATTGTGTTTCACTAATCTAGATGAAATGTTTATATTGCTAGTCCATGTATGATATGCCATATGGTAAATAATATTATGTATCTTTGTAGCATAAGTTAAATAGTATGACCTGACAAGTTTACCATTCACATAATGCGTTATAATGGCATAAATCAGTGCAACAAAATCACCTAGTCAGAAACCATGCCTTATGTTACTTAATCAGTAGTTAACTTTTGTGATTTCAAATAGGGGACATAAAACGGAGACAGTGAGAATAAGTAAACTTAGTCCATTAGCCGATTAACGCCAATTAAAAGACAAACACATTGTCTGTAATCTGTAATTTACAAGCAACACAAAGTTATTTAGAAGACCATAAAAGGTGACTTCTCCAACCTCACAGGCCCGGCGGCCATTTTGAAAAGACAATGCCCTCTTCGCGAGCAAGAGCAAAGCTCCCTGCGCCCAGCAGGGTGCGCGCACGTTGAACAGGGGCGCGGACGATGCCCCTGGGTGCGCGCACGCACTCATGCTTTATCCTCGTTCCGCCATTCTCTTCTGAGTTATGTAACGGAGCTGCGCGTTCTCGTAAGCCGAAGCCCAATGGGGAAGCGGCTTAAGGGGGAGGGGAAAGCAGAGCGTGCGCGCTCTCGCAAGCCAAGGCGCGGCCCCGCGGTATTGCGTGCGCGTTCATTCGCCCCCTCCCCCAGTCTTTCTGTCTCGGCCGTTGCGGTCGCTTTTTCATCTTTCCGTCTCCCCACTTGCTCTGAGGTGCTTGGAGCGGAGCGGACCCCGCCGACTAGCTATGGCTGACGAGAAGCCCAAGGTGAGCGACCGAGGGAGAGAGAGAAGGGCTGCGGGCCGGCACGGGGGAGGGGGGAGCAGGAGGAAGAGGAGGAGGAGGAGGAGAAGAGCGCAGCGCAGGCTCTGCCGCGCCGGGTCTTGCGCGCCATTTTCCTCCCCTCCCCCCTCTCGGTCTGTGCTCTTTCCGGAGGGCGGGGGAGGAATAAGGGTGCTCTTTCGAGAAAATAAGAGTTCTCCTTCCCCCTTGTGGGAATCGGGAGCGTTCTTGACTTTGCGAAGCAGTGAGGCTGCTTCGACTTTCCTCGGATAAGCTCTCTCCCCTCCCACGCCTTCCTTTAGAAAAAAAAGATAGGCGCTAGTCCCTCTTGTGCCGGCTGCCGTCCAGCAGCTTATTGACTGGGAACGGTAGGCCTCTTTGTGTTGGCTGCTTTCGCAGCCGCTCTACGCGCTTCGTGAGTCGTCCAGTAGCAGGTAATCCCTCCCCCCTCCTTTTATGCCAGCGATAACCGATGATCAGCCTCTCCTCCTCCTCCTCCTCGTTTTAAATACGACTTTGGAGGCGCCAAAATGTTGATGGTTTCAGAGACCTCTCTGGGACTCTCGCGGAAGGTCTCGGAGAAAGCGGCTTTGTCGCCGAAGGAGGTGGACTCGAAAAGTCTTTTCGAAAGGAAACAGGATTTATGAGGTTTGCTTTGTTGCATCGCAGTGTGTGGTGCGTAGGGAGGAGAGCTCGGTGCGGCGGAGTGGTGCGGCGGAGAGCATGTTTTTCTTAGGAGATGGAGAAGTGCACCGCCGTGGGAGCGAGTGTGTTTCTGAAGAGAAGTAGTGGCATGCTTGTCTGGGGGGGAAAATTTAGGTATATTGGAGGAAAGCGATCGGATTTCATGATGTAGCGTTCTGCCTGCTGTGAGTAAGACATAAACAGGGTCACAGCCGTCAATCTACAGAGGCACCGGATGCTTCTTGAAGTTCTCTGCACATTCTTGTCTTAAAGAAGGATTATATTTAACGTTAAACGGTATCTTTTAAACTGAAATGACACTGTATCTTTCCCTTGCGGGGTAGCATTGCAGTTTGCTAGAAAAGTTTTGTTTTTGTTTTTTAGAAAGGAGTGTAAAGGCATCTTTGTTTAAAGATTATTTGCAAATTTCTTTATCCTAGTCCGATTATTTGGTATTGTTTTCTTACTTTTCATGGTGCATTGTCTAGTGAAGCTTCAGCGTTTTAAAAACCATGTAGAAAGGTGTTCATGCCTTATTTGATCTTATTGGAATGTTAACTTATTCTCAGTCTTAAGTCTTACCAGAATAATAAATGAGGCTTATTTTAAGAGGTAGTAATATAAAGCATTTGGTTAAAAACAAAGATTGAGTTAGTTTTATGTGCTTCCCTTGTTAGAGGGCATAAAATTCATGGACTGTGTTTGAGAATTGTGTACATTAAATATATTAGAATAACAATATTTGACTTAATAAAAAAATTGGTATTGACAACCAGTGGGCTAAAGTTAAAATCCAATGAATAGTTATAGCTTTCCAAGAAATACTACATTGATCATTTAATTCTGTAAAGCTCTATGTTGCTATCTTTAAAAATTCCCTTTCAAAACATCCCAAAGGTGTTTTTTCCAATAATCAATTGCACTTTCTTGTTTTTTTCTTTGAAAATGTTTCACTTCTCATCCAAAAAATTTCTTCAGTTCTAACTCAGAAAAAAAAAACAAGAAAGTCCAGTTGCCTTTTGGAAAAAGCACCTTTGGGACAACCATGACCTGGATGATTGAGAATCACCATATAACTCATTGTACTACATTAGCAATGTCACTCTGCTTTCCAAAATAGCCTTATGCATGTCCACCATTATTGATTTGTTTTATGACTTCAGTGGAATTTATTCCCATATAAGTTTGTGTGACTGTAATGAATCTTATTAATTTAGCACTGCTGTGTATCCACAGTAGTATGTTAATTAACTCATATTGTTTAAAACAAAGCATGGGATTTATTGCAATTATCTAACAACATAGGCTTTTGTTGTTCAGGTAATACTTTACTGAATCTTGTTTACAAGTTGATAACTAGCTAATTTTTTTCTGAAGTTGAGATTTATAATGGCTAGTCCTTCAATAATCCTACAACTACAGGATGTAATATGAATATTGATGATATTTACTAGGTGGAGTAAATTTCTTTTAATATTTTGTCTCTTCCCCCCCTTTACAGGAAGGAGTGAAGACTGAAAATAACGATCATATTAATCTGAAGGTTGCAGGGCAAGATGGATCTGTGGTGCAATTTAAGATTAAAAGGCATACACCACTTAGCAAACTAATGAAAGCTTATTGTGAACGACAGGTGAGAAGCCATATGAAACATATTTGAACCATTTTAAAATTTATTTGTAGGATATTAAATCGCTGTAATTACAATGAATATTGAGTTTAGCATTGTATTAAAGCACATCTGATTATCTTGTTATTTAAGATAAAATGGCAAAACAAAATCTTGTTATTTTGGTTCAGTGTAGAGGAATAATTTAATAAAGATACCTTATATGCGTTGACTATCTGGATGACCACTAGATAGTAATAAAATTTCTTCCAAGACTTTTGCTTTCCCATAAACAATAGTATGTAACTAACTAACGGTGGAAAAGAACTTACAGTGCAGATTTTCTCAGTGGTGTGATTCTCTTACATAATTATTGGATAAAAGAAAATATGATTATGGATCCACTGTAATTGGTACCTTAAACATAATCCGGAAAAACATAACGTCTCTTCCATGTTTCCAGGAGTTACCAGGATTTGAGTTTCACTTGAGAAAAACATTACCTTTTTAATCATATTATAAAGAAATGTTATAGAATCATGAGGTATCAAGAAACATGGGACCATTTACTATAACTGTTTTGAAGACTTTCTTTATTTGAGCATTCCTAAACATAATTATATTCAGTGGGGTTCACATATAGCTTTCTGGTAGAACAGTACTTGAGGATCCTTGATGTTGCTAAACTGCAATTCCAACATATTTACCTTGATGAATAGGATTGCTTGTTATTTAATCAGCAGATCCCTGGCTCCTGTGTTAGGGAAAAATATTTATTAGGAATATAGTCTATTGGGACCAAGTACTCGCATAAAGCAGCTTAGTATAAAGAAAGTCTCTACTGAACAATTGGTTTGTTAGCATGGTAAAAGATTCCCCCCTCCCCCAATTCTGAATTTGGGAGGATGACACAAACCTATATTTTGCTAGGCTTTGTGCTGTAAGAATTAATTTCATATCAGGATGGTTCTTGCCTGATAATAAATTTACAACAAAATTAGGTGTGAGGGCAGAAATAGCCAACTTGTATATTGTTGGATCTGGTCCTACCTTGTACAAATTCTGACTATACAGTACAATGGATTCAGGAAGAATTTTTAGCTGACTTTCAGTTCAGATATTTTAAAGTACATTTATTTCAAGTCTCAAGTTGCTTTAACTCAGCATTTGGTAAAACCTTTTCCAATTAAAAGGTTATTAAAAGGTATAATATGTGCTGCAGCTCACTTCATCAGATGCATAGTGTGACTAGACTGATGCAGGATGGAAACTGATGTAACCTAGCCACTCTGTGCAAGAAATGAGCTGCAGTTCAGAAAAGTTTATACCTTTTAGTAACCTTTTTTAGTTGGAAAAGGAGCTGCCACAGAGTTTTTGCCACTGTAGACTAACCTGGTTGTCCTACATGATAGTCACTGAATATAAGTGCACTTTGGCTGAGCTGCTGTGCAATGCTTGCATGAAATTTACCTTTGTATTTTTCAGTTACCAGATATATAAAATCAGATTATCCAAAGATTATGGAATACTAAATAATATTGCAAAAACTAATGGATCTCAATTTAGTAGACATTGTAATTAATGGACAAAATCTACTGGAAGGAATTTATTGTGCTAGGATATTGGTAACAATTCTGGAGGAAGCTGGAAAAATGTGATGAGGGGCAATAGGTTATGCTGCACACACCAGCCTTGCTTACGAGTCTTGCTTTATTCACTGTTAGGGTTAGAACAAGCTCATAATGGGCATACAATTTCATTGGTCTTCCCCCTTCCTAGATTAAATATGAAATTTATTATAATTGGATTTATACATTATACATTCCACTAAGCTTTCATTTCTTTCATTCATGGGTTATTACACCTTATACATACAGTACTATTAAAGTGTAGTGCTGCACCTGTGCAGCAGTTTTCTTAATTTAGGACAGGTTTTTGCTGATTATAAACTCTTAATAACTGGTTGCCATCACTTCTGAAAGTTGATCCTGAACTGCTTTAATCTTGGGTCTCAATTGATTCTAAGGTCAACATTAAACACTAATGCTGAATAAATTGTACATCTAATAATTTTAATAATTTATATAGGAAGCAGTATGCACTTAGAAGAATTCTGGTTGTTTGCTATTTCAACTGCATATTTTTCTTATTTTTGAATTTATGTAGGGTTTGTCAATGAGGCAAATCAGATTCCGGTTTGATGGGCAGCCAATCAATGAAACAGATACACCTGCACAGGTAAAAAGGATCATTAAAATACTTGTTGATATGAAAAAGTAAAATTTGGTTAGAAGTATAAATCCCAAGAAATCTTTTAAAAGTAATCCTTACATATTTCTTTGTACCTAAACATTGCTTATGTCTGAAAGATATTGAAGTACAAATGCATGTAAAATATTTGTACCACTAAAGACTTGCTGCAGCAGTTAAAAAACAGCAATAGTGCAGTGTCTTTAAAAACAGTTTGAATACTCAGGTTTCCTCTTGCAATATGGCTTTCTGGTTGGGAATGGGATATTATTTCTTCCTGTTAATAGCTGAAGATCCCAATTAGTTTAAGCGTAAAAAGTAATATTAATTTTTGTAATATCTACCAAGTGAAGTACTAAAATTGACTCTGAATAATAATAAAAAAATCTATTGATTTGTATCTAAAAACGCTTTTATTTAAAGAAAGAAGCCTGGTTTAAATTCTGTCAGTTCCTCTGCCCTGCTTATAGTAGAGGTATTATTGCTGGCTATTCCAAGGAGGCTTTTAACTGAAAGAAACAGCTTTGGAGGTTTATAAGGGCTTCAGTTAAGAGTAAGATTGAAGAAAGCCCCACTGACTGAATAGAGATTTTACACTTGTGCTTTCTTGAATTCAGGCTACTAAGGGACAAGCTGAACAAAATCTTACTTCATAATAAAATGCCTCTTTCCAAATAGAGTTGAATGGGTGTGTGTGTGAAAATGAGCAGAAGAAAATGGAGTATTAGATTTGCATTACTTAGCAATCCAATAACAAGCTGATCTCTAGTTATCCTTTTTTTTGTTTCTATACTCTTGGGAGTGTATGAAAAACTAAAGAAAACTTGTCACACTTATGTCACTTACTTGACTTGTCATGTGATGACATGATTATATCACTTGTCATACTTTGAACTGACATTTAATTTTTTTCAATACAGTTGGAAATGGAGGATGAAGATACAATTGATGTGTTCCAGCAGCAAACAGGAGGCATGTACTAAAAGAAAGAACCAAACTTCCTTTCCCACAGGCAACATATTCACAGTTAGAAAAAAAGAGATCTGATTCAGCCACATCTTGACTACTGCAGTATAGCTTTCTCTCTTCTTTGATTTCTTTTCTTATTCCTTCTATTGTACATAAAGTAACTGGTGTATGTGCACAGACATGCATATTTTTTTTAACTAAATAGCCAATTGTATGTTTTGATCAACATCATATGGAATGGAGAAAGGGTGATAAAAACAAACTGGTCTGTGAAAACATCCCATTTCTCCACTAGTGGCATGCTCCTCTAACTTTTATCTTTATATTCCAGTAAGTTATTTTTGCTCTCATTGTTGGAAAAAACAAAAATCCTTACATACTTTGTTTGATTGGACAATTTCATTGTTTTTCTTTTATCGTTGTACAACCAAGGACAATTTTATAACTTTTTTGTACGTAGCTGTTACATGTAGAGCAATCTGTCTAAGTAGGGGTAAATTACTCTAAAACAAAGTTTGATCTTGGATAGTTTTCCCTTCCGTCTTGTTGTTTAAATAAACTTCTTGTTTAAAATAAAACAGCTTATTTTTCTGTGATGCAATCATGCTCAGCCTAGAACCAATCACCTAGTAAAAAGAGATAGAAACTTTCTTGCTGTTTCATCAGATTTTAATTTTAGTTTTTATATTTTTGCTGACAGTCCAGACAAGTTTTAAATTGTAGCAGGGAGGCTGATTGGATGTGAAGGGCATAGTAAATATCACTTCTTGCAGTAAAAAATCTTGGCAAGAAATGAGGGTTCTAATGTAAGTTGCTAGATTGAAATGCTATGATTCCTTTTTAGTGGAAATGTTTGGGATTGAAAGCAACATATTCTTCCCTGGTAAATGTAAAATTGGGCAGTTATTTGGGAAGACAAGATGAAACTATGCCCAATGCAGATTCTCCTGCTTATGTATAGATAAGTTATGTGATTAGCTGATACATACGACTTTTAAAGACCGAAGAAGGGGAGTTCAAATGGAAACCCTATTCCTGCTTGTTTTAATATTTGGAGATGAGAGAGGCATAAGGTACTGAGGTTATAGATGGAGCTAATAATCTTAAGGGACTAAAGGGAAAGAGTCTGAGAGAAATATTTGATGTAACTCTTCTAGAGTTTTCAAACTAGCAATGTAGAACTCTAAAATCAATATTTCTATATCTTACCTAGTTTGGCACATCAAATATCTCTTTCAGATATCATAATATAAAGTAATGTGGAAAACAAATACTATTTGTTACAGTAGAGGAACTTGCTTAACTACTGGTGAAGAAAAGTGCTATATTAACAGTAGGATAAAAGGATACATTTGAAAATTCTCAGTTCTTGGCTGTCTTATGTATTATATTTTTAATTAAGTGTATAGCATTACTTCACATCTATTGGGATGTGTCTTTTTAATACCTAATTGGAGTATTGTTTTTGTCAAGCTTAGAATTAGTAATGTAGGTCCAGTACTGGTCTAAAATGCTAGCGGTAATGTGAAAGGCCCATTCATTTTATGTTAATATTTGAGAATTCGATAGTTGCCAGAAGTTCCTTATGGTACAGCTCTGCTGCACTTTATGGTTAAATTGCTTTGTTCCTTTTGGTTTGGAGGTACTTCCATAAATTCATTGCCAGGGTCACTGAGATGAGACATGCCATTTAGCCAGTAGTTTAGAGCAATCTTCTGTCATATGTTGATAGTTAGACATCAGGTGATACGTGTCTTGCTTCTATTATAATTTTAAACAGAAGAATCTGTCTTTTACAACCCTTCCCCATAATGTATGGATTATTAATGCCCTCTAACATACATCAATTGTTAACTTCTGTAACACAATTTCAGAATTTGAGGGGATAGTTTAATCTTACCAATTTTCTAAATTTTCCTGGTGGGACCTAGAAATTCATTCAATATATTTTAAAAATACCTCAGTCTTAAGGAATTTACTGAATTGCTTCAAATAAGAGGCGATGGCTACATTATGAAATTATGTACTTTCCTTGTTGCAATATAATAATAAAATAATATTTTTGTTCCAAAAATGGTGCTGCATATCCTACTCTGCGTGTGTGCAGTCCAGGTTTTCAGAACTTGGAAGCAAATACATACTGCTTAGAATCTTAAGTATCTGTTCTACAAAGTTTCAGAAATATATTAGTTTGTGCAACATAACTTCAAAGTAAAGTACTTGCTGGATAATGGATCAACTGACTTATATTATGTTTATAATTTGCAACCGTGCACCTGCACTGCTGAGTTTTGAGTTCTCTTGAGCACAGAAGGAAAATAATAAATTATAATAAGAGGTTTGTATGTTGCAAAAATAGAAAGCTACAATAAATCATGTTTCAAGGCCAAGAATGCCAAGTATAATGTACTTTAAGATATGGTACTTGAAAAAAAATGAACATTCAAAGAATGTAGAATATAATAAGCAATTTCAGATATTTGTCCTTTATGGAAACAGCCATGATTCAAGATGACTATCACTGAATTCATATTTTGCCATAGTGTGGTTTGATTTCATCTTTCTGTGGATTTGGCTATTATAATTTGTAAAGATTACTGTTTAATATGAAAATCGTGACTTAGCATAATATTCATCTTGCCTTTCTCATCTACCAACGCTTTTTCTCCTTTATCATTCATGTAAATAGAAATGTATCCAAAAGGGCAACACAGAAAATTTGGTAAAGATAGTCCATGAATGTGGAGATTTTTTGTCTTACCTAATTTCTCTGCCTTTTTTTTTGCAATCAATTTCATGGAACATTTTTTATTAGAGATAGTAAGCTTGAGACCATCATGTAACAGCTTACTAATTGTTCAGTTTCACTGAGTGTGGTGGTAGAACATTGAGTAACAGGACTTTGAAGCAGTATAATGCACTTGTTTTCAGTTTTTGCTAATATATTGTTTTATTATACATAGGCACATAAGCATATAGAATAAAATTTATGTGATGATGCTCTTCTGTTTAAACACTCATCAATTCTTGGGTATAGAGCATAACATGTTTGTATATGTAAATTCTCAAGTAAAAGTTGTAGAAAAATTAATCTCTGCTTCTGCAAAGTAGAAATATTTGAATAGCTTTGCTTTAACAGCCTCATATTTTTAAAAAAGGGACTTTTATAAAACAGCTTCATATGTAGAATGAGAATTGTTTTCTCTGGTTGAAAGTGCCATTTCTAATATCTATATGAAAAATTGCTTTTGTTTCATGAGTCTCTTGCCATTTACTTAAGGGTTTTTTCTTCCATAACACATCCAGCTTGATCCACATAGTACAAGATGTGTATTTTCACAAGATGTGTATTTTGTCGTTCATGGTGTACAGTATTAAATACCATAGTTAATGGGCTGAGGGCAACATTCTCTAGGAAATAACGATTTGAGGTGCCCTGCTAAAGCAGCGATTTTTTAGAGATGTTACGTGGTATATTTTTAAATCCATTGCGATACGTTTCGTATTTTATTACACTGGCGTTAATTTTCATTTGATCCCACACGGATCCCATGAAGGATTGGAGATCACTCGCCGGTTAGGCTCAATGAGCTCTGCCACTCCCTTTAACCGGATCTCCTCAAACTGCTACTCCATAAAGAAAGACTGAGGAAGTTGTTGCTGTCTCATGTGCAGTCTAGCCAATGCTAACCTATTTTATTTAAATGACGGCCTCGTTGTTAAATCATATGCCAAGAGGCGGGACAGATAGTATCGACCAATGAACGCGAAGTAACAGTAACTCGACGAATCCATTTTAAACGACTGGCGAGTGAATGTTGCTGGGCTCGGAGGAGGGGCAGTGTCTGGAGTGGCACGAGACTCACTTAATCACGTCAGGACAGGGAGTTTGAACTATCCAATGAGGCGATCGAAAGAACGAACCCTATAAAAGAAGCTGCCAGCGCCGAGTGGCTACTGCAGTTGTAGCAGGCAGGAGCTGAGTGCGGAAATATCACCTTCCGCTGGCTTCGCACCCGGGCGGTTTCCTTCAAGTTCTTCCCCACCATGACCACCACGACAACTTACACGGGGATGGACCCCAGTGGCCGAAGTAGCTCCAGGTTCGTGGGTGGGAAAGTGTCTATCCGCAAGAAGTTGTTGTTCGTTCACTCTCCTGCCTCCCCTAGACTCGGGGCTGTTTTCGCCCAATTCCCTGTTTCCACGGCGCCCTGGATTTCGGGGAGGTGCGGTGTTGGGTTGGCTCAGATTTCCTCCCGGCTTGGCGCTGGGAGAGATGCGAAGAAACCCCTCAACCCCCACCCCGCAAAGCCTGGGAGGGATTTCTTCTGCAGGGAAAGGCTCCCTTTCTTGGGATTGTGGCCGGCGGAAACACTTCTCCCCCCCTCCGCCGGCCCTGCTTCCTCCCCACCGCCGAGGGCTTAAGAGGCGAGGAGGGGAGCGCGAAGGGCTGCTGCCGCGAGACAGACAGAGAGGAAAGGCCGGGGCTATTGTCACACCGGAGCTCCCGCCTGCTGGCACACGCCCGGCGCCTCCATCTGTTGAGTCGGCGAGGCGACAGCAGCCTCCTTCCTGGTATCCGTCGGGAAGCCAGGCAAGCAGGCAGGCAGGCAGGCGAGGCGAAGTGTAGGCTGCACTCGGCTTCCCCCTAAGGCCTTGGGACTCAGCCGAACCTGTGGCTTTCCGCGCGCCTCCCTTTTTCGCCCCTTTGTAGGTTTCGTTAGTTGGGAGCGAGCCGCGGGGCCTGGCGGGGAGAGAGAACCGGTGGCGGACTTGGCCTTTTTGGCCGTCTGCTCTGGGGGCTCGGGAGGGTTGTGCCAGCCGTCGTAGCTTTCCTGGTTTCCTCCTGCTTAGTGACACAGCTGCGGGATGCTGGGGCGTGCTACAAGTCTCGGCGATGTTCCTTAGCACGGAGCGCCTTCGCCTCTCCTTGGAACAAAGGAGGCGCCACTCCTGGTAGTTGAATTAGAGGCTTTCAGCCCTTCTCTCTCAGGCCGGCCCGGTTATCGGCTTATGTTTTTCTCTTGCTGTTAATAATGTCTTAGTCTGGCTAGGATTCCTCTAAGTGGTGTTCTCGCTGGGTGGGGCTAGCCACACTTCTTTTGTCTTGCATCTATCGCTGCCTCTACCTGTTAACTCAAGCCTTTGGGGGCTGGGATTAGGTCAGCAACTTCAAGCATTCTTTGAAAAGCGGCTTCCTCCTTGGGTCCAACTTCTGCCAATCAGTTCAGTGGCACTTCGAACAAGACTTGTTAGAAAGGAGTAAAGGCGTACTAAAGGCTTATAGTGTGTTACTTTAAAGGGATTGACGTCGAAATACAATCTTTTATCTGTAGTCAGTCTCTTATGCAGAATAGACTGCTATAGTGTGGATGTTGCAGTGCTTGTCCTTGGGATTGTGGGAGAGTTGGTGAGTGAATGTTTCAATTTGGGCTTGGTTTTTTTTTTTTTTTTAGTTAGCCAATTAATGACTTGTTCTGGAACAAAGAAAGGTTGAAATATTTTTGAGTTCCTGTGTTACAGTAGTGTGCAACAAATCATGGATGTAATAGTAACCATAATCATACCAAATGGCTTAGTCTGAAGAAAGGTCACATCAGGTTTTCATAAAGAATTGTCTTGAAATTAGCTTCCCCTGTTATTATACTGTCAAGAGGCCATAATATATTGCAAAGGTGAAGAATCTTTGACCAGGTGATGGTGTGCAGCAGTAACAATTATAATTGGCATGGAAGGTAGTCAGGAATGGTGAGAATTGAAGTCTAGAGACAACTGGATACCAGAGATTTCCCTATACTGATTCCTGAGTAGGGAGGAATGTTTGTACAAATTTCCATATGTATTGGTGGGGATGCCCATGTGCAATGGCAAGAACTTTGAACAGACAGAAATCTGAAGCATCTGTTTATAAGTTTTTTGAATAGTGAATCAAACCATTACTTGGTGTCAAGCATACCTCACTATGGTTGGTGTTAAGAAATGAATTGAAATGAATCTAGAAAATTGTAAGAAATGTTCTCATAAATGGGCTCTTGTAAATTGTGAGCAAATGTTCAAATTTTTGTGGTCCAACTTGGTTTTTGAAGAATGCTAGGCTTTATATCTATACTGCTGCTGTCATATTGGAGCTAACTGAAGCAATAATGGGGTGAAAAGCAATTGGGTGATAAGATGAAAACAACTCTAGGCAACAAAGTCCGAAAATATTTTGTTTCTACCATGCATCCTAAATTTTCACCATATGACATGATGTGAGCAAATAGGCACACATATCAATTGTAGACATGATAAAATCCAATTTTACCAACTGGATAGAGTGAGAATTGCCCATCCTTTGCTCTCTGATTAAGATCTCTTTCTGCCGATAGAACCATCATTACATTCCACTCATATAATCAATGCCTGTGGATCCCATGCTATAATCTTAAAGTTAAGTAACAAAACTTTGTAATTATACAAACAGCCTCATCTGCAAGAAGGAAATGGAGATTAATGTCATCTGAATGGCTGGATTTGCTGCTAAAAGTGAATATAAAATTCTGATGCATCCATCTAGAATGTTGAAAGCATGTGGGGGTGAATTCACAAAATGTGAATGTCCACTTACAAATGTCCACATTTCAGAAGTTGCAAGTTCCCTGTCTCCCAAGATGATCTCCATCACCCACTAAGGCCATGGGAGGTGGGGCTAAAGGCACTCCTGGACAAAACTTTGGTACTAGAGGCGAAGCTTTGCTTTACATCATGCCAACTTCATTTAAAGAAAAAATATTAAGATGTCAAGATGAGATTGACAGTCTACTAAACACTAAGGAAATGTCTGGGGTTCATTGTTTATCTTTTGTAAGTTGCCTGTCTAATAGGCTGCACAATAAAAATAATTCTGGAACGTATTTGTTTTTAACCAAGCCTTATTTATGGGATGACTTATCATATAACCTAAAAATAATTATCAGTATGGGCAATGTCTGCTTAGCTCTGCGTTTGCTGGAATTACCCACTATGTGCACATGTAGCTCTGTTTCAGAATGTAGGAAGCGCTACACCTGGTCTATTTGTCCATTTACAGTAGTTCACCCTGCTGAATCTGGGATCTGCAGCAATCTGTGTAAATGTTTCCCCTTTTCATTTGTTCTTTCTCCTTACTCTTCTTAATGATACATTTTTATGTGGGAAAGTCTATTAACTGATTTTTGTTTTTTCAGATTTCTCTGAAAAAAATTAGGGTCATAGGCCCTTATCTCTGTCCTTCACATGTGATTGTACATCAATATTTCAATTATTTGGTTGGAGCAAAATGGAATTTATGGTTCCTGGCCATATCTTTCTAATAAGTTGAGAAGCAATCTGGTTTAAAATGAGTGAGAAATGAATACACCATATTTTGTAACTTATATGTAAGTTCTCCCTGGTACAATTGTCTCTTAATACAACTAAAATGCTTTATTTTTTTTCTAGGGTCCTTCGTCCCCCAGGTGGTGGTTCTAATTTCAATTTAGGATTTGATTTGCCAAAAGACCAGCAAGGAGGAAAAAGGAATAGGATGGCATCTTCCATCTTTGGGACTCCAGAAGAAAATCCACCATCTTGGGCTAAGTCAACAGGTAAAACGTTCCTTTCTTCTTTATAAATAATTTTTATTAGTTTTCCATTTTACACCAACAGAAGCTTAAGAGCCAGTGTGGAGATATGGTGGTCGGTTACAAAAGAAACAATAATATTATAAATATACAATTCACACAATATTTCTTAAAATCTCCCTCTATGTAGAATATCATAATCAAATAGATTCAAATCATTCATTAATATATCGAAATATAAGTTTCCTTGATCAATAAAAGGTTTCAACCACTCAATATCCATATAATAATCAAATTAGTACAATCCTATAACCAATTCATTAATATATCGCTATATATAAATTAAATGCTTAAATCAAAACTAACACTATCTGTTTAAATTATTGTAATCTCATTAATACATTTCTAACATTTTCATTAAATATATCGCTGAATATAAATTTCATTAATCAATAAACATTTGCAAAAGCTCCTTATCTATCCCCAAAATCCTGTTTTAAACTTCATTAATTTTTCAAATATTTGAATTTAAACTAACCTATTTATTTTACTGTTCAGGGCCCCCAAATTCCTCTTATTTAAACACATTAGCTCCAAAGCTAAGTTCTTACATTTCTCAGCTATATTTCTATTCTTTTTCAATAATTCTCCAATTATTAATTCCATCTCATTCCAAAAAGAAAACACAAAAAAGAAGAAACACACACACACAAAAAGGAATACATATTCTTACTATACTTCAATATTAAGTTCTAAATCATTTCATAGTAGCCTCCCATTTACCAAAAACCAAATCCCAAACAGTCCAATTCGCTATAAAACTTTTACCATCCATGATTATCATCTCAAGTTTAATATTTATATCTTATTCTGAGTTTCTTTCTATTCCAAATAGGTTTCCATAGTCGAGCCTCTAGTTCTCCAAATAGCTCTCCCATTGTCTCCTACCCCACTGTACACAGCAACAGAAGGTCTCCCATTATCTATTTTATTGGGGTAATATAAAAGTTATAGTCATTCTGAAAAGCTCATGCCAAAACGTCATTTCCCATCTTTTTTAAGGTTGCATAAACTTTAGTTGAAATCATTTTTTTAGTATAGTCCTCTTTAATCAAATTTTGCTCTTCTTCCAATAGTTTTTCCTCTATCAGAGAGTCAAATGGTATCTGCAAATCAGTTTGTCCTTCTGAAATAAACTCCTCCATTTCCTTATTATAGATCATCTGTCCATTTATATCAAGGCTTTTTCCTAGTATCAATTGATAATCCAACTGTACATTTGCTTCTTCCATCTCAGTGGACTGAGAGCAAGTCTCTTGAATATAAACTACAGTTTCACTTAAAGCTTGTGCTTGACTTTGTCGATGTAAAAAAAAAAATCTCCTTTTTGCAGGCAATTATCATCTCTGTGTTTTCTAAAATTTTATCCAAAATATATTTATAAATCAAATCTGGACGGGTTTCCTCCATTTTTATCATATTTGAAGACATTTACTTTTTTGAGGGAGACTATATTTGAAGGCAATCAATTGATATCCATCTCCTCCCAAATTTCTTAGTCTTTTTCCTTTGTATAAATTCCAAGAGAAAGAAAATAGCAAGAACAATACCTAGTTTCGACAGAAAATGTCTCCCGACGAATAATCAAAGTTAATCCAATAATCAGTCTTTTCAGATGCCATAAAAAATAAAAGAAAACAATACTTTCCAAATACATAGGGTCTTAAATCTCTCTAAAGAATTTTCTTGGGGCTCCCAAGTATCCAAAGACAAAATCAGCCATTAAAACAAAAATGGATTTCATTTTTCTTAAGCTTCTCTTCCCCCATTTAAAACGCCACTTCAACAAAAAGGGAAATAATTCCAAAAAGAAAAAAAAACTTTTCACAGGAAAAAGAAGAAAATAGAGGTAAAAAAAAAAATCTCACCGAATCTTCCACAGTGGGTCTGCTTGCTTAGATGATCTTACGGCTTACGGTTGGCGCAGCTAAATGATCGGCCATTTTACTGGCTGATCTTTACCCTGTCGGCCCAAAGGAGATACTCGGTGTACAGAGGAAGCCGCCGCTCCTCTGCAACTGTCCGAGAAGCCTCCTCAACGGTAGATGATCCTCCAGATCGTCTTTTCAATCCTCTAAGGGGTCTACCAGTAGGGGAAACTGGATCTGCAAAGGGACAACTCCCTTCACTTGACTGCACCGCCACGAACCGGAAGCTCCAAAGGTTCCTTTCTTAAGGCAATTTTGGAGAACTAAATATCTAAATTTGGATTTAGCTCTGTTATTAAAAATAGACATAATAGATGAGATGGGCTTAAACAACTTGAACTGGTTCAGAGGATTTATATTCATTTATTCCTTTTACTCCTTACAACAATTCAATCAATTGTTGTAGAATTTGGTCTCTTTTCAATTTTGCTTTCTCCCATCCCAAAAGCTTCCAATAAAGTCATTAATTGGTTCTTCTCTTGGTTTATGATTTGTGTTTCTACATTAATTTTCAAAACTTTAACCAACTTTTTTTCCTATATTTAGTAGAAAGTCCTTATCTGTGTCATTCTCTTGGCTGTCATTTGTGTTTCCACTTTAGCAGCCTTCTTTGTGCAAAAAAAAAAAAAAAAAACACATTTTGTTTTTATTATTGTGTTTCTGGTCGTAATATTTCTACATCAGACAAAATTTGTTTCACATTTATTACTGCTTTGTTAAATTTTTTGACCATAGTCTGTCCATAGTAGCATCACTATTCCCAATATTGTAGTTGCTTATTTTGTTTTTATTATTGTGTTTCTGGTTGTAATATTCTACATCAGACAAAATTTGTTTCACATTTATTACTGCTTCATTAAATTTTTTGACCATAGTCTGTCCATAGTAGCATCACTATTCCCAATATTGTAGTTGCTTCAATTTCCGGGGGCATTTCAGATGTTATAAGCTAATTTTTCCCTTATTAGAATGCCCTTGTTAAAATGTGTTCACGTACACTATTTTAAGTGATAAATAGCTGAATGCTCTTTATTATGCTTTGCTGTACTTGACGTATCTTATCCAATGATAACTCTTGCAGCCAAGTCCACTGAAGTCGATAATTCTGAAGCAGTTGGCTCTGAAAGGAGAGGTTCTTCTGATGCAACCTCTGGTGACTGTGTAACTCCAAAAGTAAGCATTGCTTTCCTTTCCTTATCATGAATATATTGCAGTGACTAATTACTGTGCCTGGTAGCACATCCCTTGTTCCATCTTGAATTAGTGTACATTTTTTTTACTATGACTGAGTTTTAATACTTTTATCAACAAGATGAGGGATGGAGAATCTTTGGTCAGTAGATGTTGCTGAACTACAACTGTAAGCAAGGCTTTGCTGCTGAGAATTGTAGTTCTGTAAAATCTGGAAACCACAAGTTGGTCCACCCTTTTTTAAATGTCTCTTTAGGTGGGGGAGTAAAACAAGAAATCTGTGTTCTGCATATACTATGCAGCATAACTAAAATGATACACGCTTTTCAATTTGTGAGGAATTGTTTTTATCTAGAATGCGTTGTATTAATAGCGGTGGCCATTTATACAATAATATCCCCATCTATGAAGTCATTTATTACTCCTTGCACTTTTTAATGCTTGCTACGTTTTGCTCTAAAAAAACAGATAGCTCACATTAACATTAGCAAGTGTTTTGGGACTTATTAGGATCTGACTTTGGGGAACAAATAGTAGAAGTAATATATTGGTCAGTTAAACATTACTTTGCATCCTTCTAAAACTATTGTTTGATAATGCCATTGCACAACATGCCTGTTGAGTATACATTTAGCAATCTGAATTGATAGTCATTACAATTAGCAACATGTTTAATGTTCCTCAAATTAGAGCATGTAATTGAGAATTTGAGTTACATTGCTATCTGAACATGGGCCTGTTATCCGATGATACTATAGCTTTTCTGAAATCAGTGTTCCCTTTGGTTATCACAATTTCCAATTGCTATAATTTATACATTTTAGTATTTCTGTGAACTCTTCAATTCTTTAATGAATCATCTAACATAAAAGTAAAAAAAAAATAGCCATCATTCCTTCCACTATTCCTATGCACTCATCCAGAAACTGTGAAGGGTGGTTGCTGGAGAGTATTGAATATTATCTAAACTGAGTCTCTATATAATACATTCTCATTTATACATTTAGACTTTATCTCCTCTCCTGTTCAGTTTTAAAATGTTGATTAAATCAAGTTTGTTTATCTTTTATTTAAAGCTAGATTGCTTTCATTATGTAATTCCTTTTTCTAAATCTTATGAAAATGGTTTTATGTGCTAATTCAAACTGTTTCAGCAACACATTATGAAAATGTAATTTATAGCTTGATTTCTCTCTATTCTTAAGTTATAAATATTAAATTATTGCCATTAAATGAGACATTTGCAATTCCAGCTTCAGGGCAGCACACTAAGATTCCTTGAGTATAGTGACTTAAATGGCCTGGCCTAGAATTTTGCTATTCAGTTGGATCCCATAAGTAGCAAAAGTCTAGTATTTTGTCTCATGTACTTCCCAGACAATACACTTTATTAAATTTATAAGTACAGAGGAATTCCCTTCAGAAAATCCTTTCCGGCTAGTGGTGATGGTGGTTGCATAGCTATGAGGAGCATATCTTTGAATGTAGGACAAGTAGCCCTCATTTAGTGACTGTTTCATTTAGCAACCATTTGCAATTGTGATGATGCAAAAATAACTTTACAAGTAATCCTCTCATTTATGACCTTCACAGATCTGCAAAGCAAAGGAAGACTGAAGTAAGATCATAAGCACAATTGCAGTTTCACTGAGTGAAACAACCAAATTACCAGTCACTAAATAATTGTCATTAAATGAGGAAGACATGTAATGTACTGAGGGAGTGATTGAACGATCCACTGATTCCTAATAGCTTTGGTTGCTCTCAAACAATTGACTGTTAAGAAGATAAGACCAATGCATAAATTATACCGAGGCCCAAAAGTCAACAAATTATCTAAGCGTCAGTATTCAAAAATACTATTTATTCTGTAAATATAAGCAGTTTTCCTGTCTGGCTCAAGTTTTAGAATTAGTAATCTAAAATTGAAAAATATATGTCCATTTTATGTTGTATGTATAGACCAGGGGTAGGCAACCTTGGCTCTTTTATGACTCGTGGACTTCAACTCCCAGAATTCCTGAGCCAGCCATGCTGAGGGGAAAAGGAGAGGTTTCCAAGTTGAGCCATGTTGGCTCAGGAATTCTGGGAGTTGAAGTCCACGAGTCATAAAAGAACCCTCTAACTGCATCTTTGGTGCTGTGTTAAAAGTTAAGACATTCAACTGTAAACAATCTTTGTGACTTATAATTAATGGTTACAAAACTTAAGAAATAATTTGTTTTGTTTGCAGAGTGTGGAAAGTGAGGCTCCTGGTAAGTATCTTTTTTTCCCCTTGCTTTAAGCTTTTTAAAAGTTCTTCCCAGCTTGAAGAAGCATCACTGACTGAATGCAAGAATTGTATGTGATGCTCAAAGAATAACTTATATTAAGACAGTCTGGAAAGAACTCTAAAGATAGGTGCTGCCTGTCAACTCTGTGGCCTCTTGGTCTTTTATTAGGTAGAAATCAAAGGTTTGGAGAAATGCAATAGGTTGTTTGCATATTTTAAAATACAGTCAGTATTGGAATCCTTCTTACAAGAAGGAACCATTAGGGAGTTTAATAAGCGATGTTTAAATTCTGCAATGCTTTCAGCGGTAAAATAGAAGAATATATAGTCTGATCACAGTGGAAAAGGATTGTAGGCTGTACTAAATCCAAATCAGCACAGCCATATTTATGACAAAGTAGAGCGAATTGAATTAGCCCAGTTTTCTATCAAGCAGAACATCTATTTATGAAGTGTAATGACTTAGGCACTTGGGAGCTTCGTGAAATAGTACACCTTTCCTCTGGCAGGCAGTTACCATTACTCACTTAGTCCCCCCTACAGGCCTAATCTTAGTTGGTTTTTGTATGTATGAATGAATTCCTTTCCAAAATGACTGGTTTTCAAAATTCCAGCAGAGAGATTTGGCCAGTTTCACTTGTCTCATTCAAACCGAACACGCTTGACTTTGTTTTGTTTCGAAAGTCAAAATATTTCTTACAGAGCTGTATATAATCTGGCATACCAGCCAGAAATTTACAATTGAATGTAGTTTTTTAAATCAAGGTTAGAAGGGTAACCTCACTTGGTTATAAATTTGTAGGATCAAATTCATCTTAAGTATGAAATACCTCATCTCAGTATTAATTTCATAGACATAGTTGCAATTCAAGAATGTGATTTTAAATGCTATAGGAAGGGCAGGTCTATATCATTTGACCATTAGGTATTACATAAAGGCTGATGACAGAAAGGAGAACATTTGGAGAACATTTATTCAGTCAATATATGGTCAGGGAAGAGCTAGGAAGATGGACTGCCAACCTGAAAGGAGTAGTAATGTATTGTGTTCTAGATTCCAGAAGAGATTACTGCTTGAAAAATCTTCCTTCCTTAAAGATGACATTAGCACTGTCTGATGTGCTGAAGAGTTTTAAATATTTAACATGTTTTGGGAAGATTCCTCCAAATGAAACTTAATAAATATCTTAACTTTTGACAAAATTCTTGGCTATGAAGAATTATACACACTGCTTACCCTATTCCACTGTGAAAAGGTAAAATTGTTTTTAAATTGAAAGGCAAAAGAGGATGATGATGATGATGATGATGCAAACAATTGAATTTGTTTTTATATGAATGTAATGGTAAATGTAGCTTACCATTATTGTAGCTCAAAAATAGTATGTTCTGAGTATCTGGAACTTGCAATTCACACCACCTCCATCCAACGGAAGACTATTTGTTAACGTTCATCCACTTACTATGGTAATTTCTGTTTCACTAAGCTATTAAATATCCATAAATATCAAAGTTTGCTATTCATGTCTTCTAGTCTCTTTGATTTCCTTGAGCCTCCTAGCAAACTCGGGGCTGGAAAAAGGCATAATTTTTCTTCACATGTTCATGAAGCTTCTTTAGACAAGAAAAACTGCTTCTTCAAAGCATAGTATGAGAGAGACTTGATCATAAGTTGGGTCATTGGTGTCTGATTAGGCTGCTTAACAAAAAAGTGGAATTATCATCTTAACTAATTACAGAATTCTTTAATGTGGAATATTAATACTTCATTTTGTAGTTTGCTTAGCAGTCTGTAGTTGTAGCCCTTGAATGGTAGAATTACGTGCCATCAAGTTGATGTCAATTCTTAATGACTACATAGGCAGGTTTTCTCCATGATGATCTGTCCCTAACCTGGTCCTTCAAGTCTTCCAACAGGGAACTTGCCACCATTGTAACTGAGTCCATCCTGTTTGCTGCTGGTTGTCAGCTTCTTTCTTCTCTTTCCCCAGTGTTAAAACCTTTCCCAAGAGCTAGGTTTTCACATGTTGTATCCAAAACAGAACAGTTTATGCCTTGTGTGAGATCTCTAGATTGATATGTTCACCGATCCATTTGTTTGTTTTCTTGGCTATTTCATAGGAGTCTTTTCCAACACCAAAGTTCTTCAGAGTCTAATTTTAGCTTCCATAGAGTGTTGCAGGGAATATTGTTGCTTGGACTATTCTGATCTTTGTAGATATAGACATATCATCGGAATTACTTTTCCACCCATTTTTAAAGAATACTTTTTTATTGAAGAGTTTAACAATGCTAAAAATAATACAACTGAAATCAGAAATAAAATAGAAAAGAAATATAACGTGCAAAAAGGAAAGGAAAGGAAAAAGGAAAAGAAAAATATTTAAGTGACCTTCAATGTTGCTTGCAACAGGTGCAGGCAAATTTATTATTTCACCATCCCTATAAACTTACATACATTTTATTTATTTTTTACTTATATAAATAACTCAAGGAGTTGAACATAGCTAATATACCTTCCTCCTATTTTCCCCACAACAAGAACCCTGTGAGGCAAGTTGGGGTGAGAGAGAGTTACTGTCCCAAAATCATCTAGCCAGCTTTCATGACTAAGGTGGGTCTAGATCTCGTCATCTCCTAGTTTCTAGCCTGATGCCTTGACCACTAGACCGAACTCTATCCAAAAGTGTTTAGAAAGTGAGGTCAGTGTCCATCAATGCTCCACCATAATTGAGAACTTGATGGCTTCTCTCATCTGCAAGTACTCAGACATGCTGCTATCCTGTGGTCTCCTTGCGAGGAACAAGCATCTGGAAAAGTGAAAGAGGTTCCATTGAAACAGAAGATCTATTGGTAGTCTTCTTCCAGAGATGTCTAACTTCACTTGGAAGTCCTGCATCTGAATACCTTTTCCAAGATGTTTATGGCTACTCTACCACGTGATACATATTTCTTCACTGTTTGCCCCTTTACTGTTCTTGGTTGATTCAAAAGGCAGAAGCTATCAACCACCTCAGTGTCTTCATTGTTAACTCTAAAGCTGATAGTGATACCTGTTGTCATTAGCTTGGTATTTATATTTAATTTTAGTCCCATTTTTTTTTTTCATTGTGCTCTTTCACATTTATTTGCAGAACAAAAAAAACCAATTCAACAAGCTAACCACATTGTCCCATTTTAACAGTTGTGGAGCAAAGCAGCATCTATCCATACTCAGTTTATTTGTAGAGAACTAAGACATGATTTAGGCTTTCCCATGACTTAAAATTATTTTAAGAATTGTTAATAATTTGGTCATTATCATCATCATTTTAGCCATTGTCTATCCACTACAGGATGAAGCCTCTTCTGCATGTTTCTAACCAATACGGTCCTGAGCTTTTTTTTTTTTTTTTGCCAGTTGGACCCGCAATACTTGCTGATGTTGTCAATCCATCTTTTTTTAGGTTTCTTTCATAAGCGCTTTTTATCAAGTGGGATCCATTGTATGACTGCCTTTGTCCACCTGCCATCAATTCTTCTTGCTATGTGACCAGCACATTTCCATTTCAATTCTTTTGCTCTCTTGATGATATTGTATACTTTCTTTTTATATCCCCCACACTATTTTGTATGAACAAGCAAAAATGATTTTCTGTAGATCTATCTTCACTTAGAGCAATTGCAACTAGAATTGCATTGGTGCCACAATTTAGTAGAGATTTTTAATATGAAGTGAGCCATTCACCCCACTTTAACAAGTAAAAATCTGTCCAAAATTGCCTGCGGTCAAGTACAGCTTCAAAAGTTTGTTATGATGAAAAACATACAGCTATAATGTGTTTTTTAAGCATCAGCTTGAATGAGTAGATGTTGTCATTTGTTGCCACAATTTTCTTCCTCCTTCATTCCTTAAGCTGTTGCTGTCGATGTTAAACCTGCTGGTTGCATTCAGTTTCATAACACCGTGCTAAGCTCTGCTACATGCTGTTCAATGGTGTATCTTTAACAAAGAGCTCCCTGAATCAAGTAAATGCTAGAAAGAAGGTTTATCGTATTAATACCACACACTCGCATATGCTCGCTTGGTTAATATTAGGTAGCTGCAAAATAAAAATCTGCACTGAAGTGGCTCTTCTACAAAAAGTGCCATGACAAGGTGAATCTATTCACAAATGGAGGATCACAAGAAGCCGAAGTTCAGCATCGCTTTTTTTCAGACAGTGTCTGCACAAATTAATCTCGCAGAAGATAGCAATAGCAGCAAATAATAGCATTTAGACTTATATACAACTTCATAGTGTTTATATAGTAGCAGTCTCTAAGCGGTTTACAGAGTCAGCATATTGCTGCCAACAATCAGGCTTCTCATTTTACCAACCTTGGAGGAATAAAAGGCTGAGTCAATTTCAGCCAGTCAGGATTGAATTCCTGGCAGTGGACGGAGTTAGCTTGCAATGCTGCATTCCAACCACTTTGCCATCACAGCTCCTATTGCAGTTAAGCTAGTGCAGGGGTAGGCAACCCAAAACACTTAAAGAGCCACTTGGACCCGTTTCCCACCAAAAACAAAACACTGGGAGCCGCAAAACCCTTTTGATATCTAAAATTAAGATAACACTGCATATATCCTTTTTTACCTTTATTATAGGTGTGTGTGTGTGTGTGTGTGTGTGTATGTGTATGTGTATATGTGTATATATATACACACACACGCGCACACACAGACACACACACACACACATATACACATTAAAAATAAAAGTAAAAATATGACTCTTGGGAATATCCATACTATTAAAACAATGATCACCAAGAGAATGCTTTAAGAGAATAAATTTACATACACACACAGGTAAAAAAAGGATATATGCAGTGTTATCTTCATTTTAGATGTCAAAAGGGTCTCTCTCTCCCTCCTTCTCTATCTGCCCTTGATCTGCCACTCCTCTTCCCCCACTCTCTCTCTCTCCCTCTCTCTCTCTTTCTCCCCCCCCCTCCTATCTGCTGCTCACCTGGCAAGCTTCAAGCTGTTGTCCAACAACCTCCAGGGTAGGCAACCTGTCTCTTTTATGACTCATGGACTTCAACTCCCAGAATTCCTGAGTCAGCCTAGCTGGGCTAGCTAGCTCTCTCCTGCCCTTCCTGCTTCCTGCAGAGACGCAGCAAAGGGAGGAGCTCCGCCCAGTAAGCTTTTCAGCTCCTCGGAGAACACTGTGAGTGTGCTCTCTTTTACGCACACACACACACAAAACACACACAGAGAGAGAGAGAGAGAGAAGCAGGGAAGTACAATTGCCTCTCTCTGTCTCTGTCTCTCTCTGCAAAGGCAGAGGAGGCTGGGAGCCACAGGGGAAGGCTCAAAGAGCCGCATGCGGCTCCGGAGCCGCAGGTTGCCGACCTGTGAGCTAGTGTATATCTTCAGGATAGAGATTTCGATTAATAATCCTATTCCTGTAAGAATTATTATTTAAGAGAATAATAATTTGAGTTCTGAAAAAGGGAAGAAGCATGCATATAGCATATGTAGGATTCAGTAAACCTGTGATTCCAACTTGCTTTAGGAGTTCTGAGGGCTTCCAGATGTCTTGCCAAAAGTGAAATGTGCTCAGATTAGAGAATGAATGTTTCTATTTCTATACAGCCATTGTCTTGTGTTTTTTTTTTTCTCAGAAAACACAGAAGAAACTGCTTCAGGCTTAAGTGAAGAAAAGCCCCTACCAGCTGCGCCTGTTCCAAGCCCAGTAGCTCCAGCACCTGCACCATCCAGGAGAAATCCACCAGGGGGGAAGTCTAGTCTAGTGCTCGGTTAAGCTCCATTTTTCTTCACTCCTTAACACTTGGAACTCGTATCTGTCATCTGTTTTTCTTCCATGCTTGTGAACTGCACAACTTGAGCTTGACTGTACTTCTAAAACTACCATTAAAGGAGCACTTTATGTACTTCATATTTTTTTGTTTTTTGTTTTTTTCAGCCAATCTTTCCCCAAACTTCTTGTCTTGTCTCTCTTGAGTCTAACGGAAGTGACATGTGTAATTTTTTTTTCGTAATGGTAGACAGTGGTATTTGCTACACAGCCTATGGCTGACAAAAGATTTCTGAGGTGTATAGTAGTGTCTGAAACTAAGCTGGATTAAATTCTGAGTGTGCTAAGTGGCATTTTTGTCCTAAAATGTGTAGAACAGTCTTAATTGACTTAGAAGGGTTGGAAACTGGGATTGTACAGGTAGTGGATGAGTGACAAATGTATTCTCTTTCTGTATACAACTCTGCAACATATTTTTCCAAGGCATCATTCAATAATTGGTAAATGATTGAAGCCCTGTTGTGCATTGAAGAACTATCAAGTTGTGATGCGAGATATTAACCATTCTCCCTTGCATCTTGGTTCAGTCATAACAGGATGAGGCTAAAGATAAACTTAAATGATGAGGGGATACATCTTACAAAAGTAAGTATTGGGTGAATAAAATTTTGGGGACACATTCCCTGTCCAAACAACTCCAATACTATGCATGATCATGCTGATGCTTAAACAGAAGGTGGAAAAACTCAGCCTTCTAAATGTGTATTGTACCTTGAAAGCTGGATTGTTGCTTAAAAATAAAGGATATAGAAATTTTGAATCTCTGTCAGAGCCTTATTTTCAAATTTACTTGGTTTTCTGCTTGAATAATTTCTGAAACAAAAATCCAGAAACACAAAAGAGAAAATGCATGGACATTTTAAACTGTTTTATACTACAAACTGATGGAAGTAACACTAGTGTGCAGCTAGAGCCTTTCTAACTATTGGCATAGTCAAAATAATGTGTCTCTACATTTTGTACTAACAATAGCTCTGCATACAGGGTGGAGGAAACATTTTTCTTGAAAATAGAGGGGTTTTATGGCAATTTTTCTCTTTAATGTTTAAGTTTAAACATTAAATAAACTTAACCCACATGTTGTACTATTACCATATTAAAAATCCAGAGTTTGTAAGGGTATCAAAGAAAAGAAACTAGGAAAAAGGATGAAAGTTCCGCAATTCAGAAAGTTCTTTTCCTATATCCCGGCTACACAGTTCAAGTATTGATGGGATGCAGAAAATTTTGTGGAGTGGTTATATTCTATAGGAGAAAATTATTGTGTAAGTATCCCAATGGCACGGTTTGAAGCAGAAAGATATCACCATTTCTGAATACTTTGTGTTTTGACTGATTTGGTTGGCTTTGGGTCCATCAATTAAGCAATGCCATCTAGAGCAGCGGTTTTCAACCTGTGGGTCGGGACCCCATTTGGGGTCGAACGACCATTTCACGGAGGTCGTCAAACAACGCAGTCCACCATTTTTTTCCCCCTTTTCCTTAGCTGTGTTACTCCCTTTTATTCTATTGGCTTTTGAAAGCCAATAGAATAGACTCTCTTGAATAGAGTCTAATTCTATTGGCTTTCAAAAGCCAATAGGAATTGTCCAGGCTGTCTCTGCCCTGCTGAGCCCGCCAAAAGTCCCATTCTGCAAACTGAGCCCGCCAAAAGTCCCATTCTGCAGACTACCAGTTGAGTAGTCCTCGACTTACGACCGGTTGGGGGGGTCATGACATTAAAAAGGTTGAGAACCACTGATCTAGAGAAAGCAGGGCTTCGCCGTCATAGTATCTGCTGTCTTGCCTCCAGAGATTAGTACAGCCCCATCTTGCCTGCCTTTAAAATCCCTTTTTTTTTTTTCCCATCTCTCAAGCTATGAGATAGGGGTTGATGTGGTTGGGGATTATGTTGTCCCTTGCGCACTGGTGTTTTTTAACAATGTTTCATTTAACTTGTGAAGATGGCCACAGTCTTTAGAGTTCAATAAATTCAATAAACAGTCCACTGTATTCTGGAACTCCAGACTTGAATACGTGTGCTTTTACACTGCAATATCTTTATTTCAATCTTTGATTAGCAATATAAAAAAGAGCTATGAAATTAAGAGTTATAACATTAAAACAATCTTTGTCTAAAATTTGTAAGGAAAGTGACTATAGATTTGCAAGGTTGAGATAATAGAAGTCCATAAAATCAGAATTTCTAAAGTGCTAGGGGTTAACTAAAATGTAATTAAGTTTTAATGTTGAATAAAATATAATCTGTACGATTTAAAAAGGCTAAAAAAATAAGATGTGGCAAGAAAAATATTGTACAACTGAATAACTGGAGGCTAACAACAAGCAATAATAGCTGTTTTGAGATTGACTAGCTGGCAGTCAATAGTTGCCTGCCTCAGTCTTCTCTTTGTTAAATTAAACATGCCTAATTCTTTCAGCTCTTCTCTGCACTCTTTCTAGGGCCTCAGTATCCTTTTTTGTACTGTGATCAGAAATGGATACAGTACTGTACTCCAAATGTGGCTTCACCACTGCAGTATAGAACAGTACTATCACTTCCCTTGATCTTGATACTATTCCTCTGTTAACACAGACAGTGCAAAAATTAGTTCACTGCTACAGCATCCATCATAGAGTGTGCAAACTCCAAATATCTGGATTATGCAGTGGATGTACTTTGGATATGACAAAACTGTATTATATAGACTTTTTTTTTTCAAACTTGGCAACTTTAATTAGTGTGGACTTGACTTCCAGAATTCCTTAGCCAGCAGGACGAATTCTGGGAATTGAAGTCCATATATCTTCAAATTATCAAGTTTGAAAAACAAGTACAGACCAATAATGAAGTTGTACAGTAGAGAGATTACGGTAAAATAATGCACTATTGTGTACCATATAGCAGTGTTCTCAATCCTGACAATTTGAAGTTCCTGGATCACTCCCAGAATTCCCTAGTTAGTTTTGCCGGCTGAGGAATTCTGGGAGTTGAAGTCTGCACAACTTCAAGTTGCCAAGGTTGAGACACTTTGCTGATTCTTACACATGTGATTGATTAGTTTGTGGCTCTGTGAACTTGTGACTTTTGCTTCAAATTTTGTATTAACTCAGGTAACTGGTTTCAGGTGCACCCCATCTAAAAATCATACAAAATCAGGAAAATACATGTTTGATTTTTAAAGATCAAACCCAGACCTTAGCAAAATCAAAACTGCAATATCACAGAATAAATGTTTACCATCTGATTTAAATCTAATTGTTATTTACTGGTTGATACCCGCTGATTTTTTTAGGTAAGAAAAAAATATTAAACAAAATTTTAGGATTAAAACTGGGAAATCTTTACCTTTTGATGCTGCTATTTACACAAAGTATCCTTGCGTTCGCTTGAAACGAATTAAGGTCTTTATATACGATGTATAAAGTCGTCTCGTGGAATAATCCGATCTTAAAAAGGCTCAGTAAATGAATCTCAAACGGGAACTCCTGTCCTGAAGACATGGCAAACGGAGCGAGGCCAATTCTCTTCTGTCATCGATGAAGGGGCTCGGATTTACTCCTTTCCCACGAGGTTCTCGGCCGTTTCCTGCCCGAGCAGGGAGTTGGACTAGAAAACCTCCAAAGTCCCTTCCAACTCTTGTTATTCTGCTTCTTTCAGGTCTCCCCGCCTTCATTTGCGACCCCGCACTTAAAAAGCTCCTTTGCCCTTCCGTACCGCGATTCCATTCCACCGGAAAACCCTCGATTCCTCTTCTATCTTCTTGCTGGCCTGAGTGGAGGACTTGGGGGCGGCGCCGCAGTCTCTTCGCCTCTTGAAAGACATGGCCGGTGGCGGGCGTCCCTCGCTCCGCGTGCTGGTGGACATGGATGGAGTCTTGAGCGACTTCGAGGGCGGGCTGCTCCGCGACTTTGTCGCTTCCTACCCGGAGGAACCTCACGTGGAACTGGCGCAACGAAAGGGCTTTTTAGCGGTGGATCAATACCGGCGCCTGCGGGAAGACCTAGGGGTGAGCTTTTGGTAGCTGGATCCCCGGGTAGGAGGAATTCTGGATCTCCTTCCCTCCGCTTTTGTTATTCCTGAAGCTAAAGGAGAACGGGCAGAAATGCTGCAGAGGGGCAGATCTCAGGTTTTCTCCTTGCCACTTAGTTGGCGCGTCTTGAATTTTTTCAAACCGTAGTTTCTGTTCATGCTGAGATAAACATAGTAATGTTAAAAGGCTTTTTACAAAAATGTATCTCTATCTGCTTTGAAAATGATTTGGAAGAGTTCTCACACAAGCCAAAGGCAGATCTGCTGTTCCTTAAGGTGGAGGGGAGGGGGGAAGCTAACTTTGTCAGGTTCCCACATCTTTTTTTTTTTAAGATACAGTTGTTTTAAGGAACCATTCATCAATCAAACGAGTAGCCTTTTTTTTTGAAGCCAGCAAAAGAATGCAAAAGTTTGAGCTGCTCTGTTGAGCTCCAGGTTACTGCAATATACAAGGCCCAAAGCACTTCTGCCTATAAATGAGTACTGTACAACTATTACAGTAATGTCTGCAAGTTTAAAGTTTTAAAATAAACCTTTAACTGAAGCATTTTGAATCTGCTTCATGTCATGAGTGTTTAATTGGTGGAGTGCTTAAGAGTGCAGCCATGTGTAATTTTTAAAAGCACAGTATTGGATATGTGAACTGATAAAAGCTGCTGCTTCACTGCTGGTGTTAGTCTGCTGTAAACCTTCCCTTCTAACTTCGGCAGGTGGCAGCCTCTGGCTCTCCTCTGGATTTGAAAGCTGAGCAGTGTCATCTGTTTAGGATTTAAATCAGAGGCTCCCAGGGCTGTAACTAAACTGGGAAGTCAAGACGCACCCCAAAAGGTGGAAATGTCAAGCCACTTTTCAAACTTGTCCAGGAGTTGAGGATGTCTTTGCTTTTTATTATCTTTCTTTTATGTCACCAGAGAGACATAACCATGGGTTCTTAGGTGGTCTCCCATATTTTCATTTCTGCCAGGAGCTGCACAGTTTGCCTTTATACTGAAATAGGAAGAGAAACTAGAACAGGCTTGTAGTAAACTTCCTTCCAGAAGCCGCCAACACCACAAAGTAAAGGAGTTTGAAATCATATCCTGAAGAGCAAATGGCAACTTCTCTCAAAGTCAAATGTTTTAACACAAAAACTTTTGAAAGGAGAATATACATGTTGTTTTTTTTCTTAGCTGGGCATCCCTTTGGTACCAAGAACCACAAAAATTGCTGGGAGATACCCTTCCCCTTTATAATATCTGCCCTCTCCCTCCCTTCCAGCAGTCCTGGGCTGTTTTCTTGGAGGAAGGGCAAAAGAAAGAGACAGACTGTTTCCTTTCTCACCTATAACCTTGATGCAGATCACGGATACTCTGCAATCCTGAGAAGTGGCTTAGGCAATTAGTTGAACAATTGGCGGGCAGGAACCAAATCTCTGCATTTTCAGGCATAAGTGACCTTACTTAGACAGCAAGGGAAGTGTGAAGAGTTCCCTTCCCCATCATGGTTTGGTGTGTGAATGAAGCCCATACTTGTGTTACTAAAAAGAAATGATCTCTAGCACAGTGTTTCTCAACCGTGGCGTCTTGAAGACATGTGGACTTCAGCTCCCAGAATTCTCCGGCCAGCTTTAGTTCTGGAAGTTGGTCCACATATCTTCAAGCGACCAAGTTTGAGAAACACTGTTCCGGCAGGTCATCTATGCCTTCCACTACTTATTCAGCCTAATAATTACAAAACAGTTACGGCTATTTACCTAAGCAGTATTTTGCAAGGTTTGAGAATCATTTTAGTGTCACCCCTCAATTACAACAATGTTGCTGACTTTTCTGAGTTTTTGAGTAAGGAGCAGATTCAAGAGTATAAACTTAATGTAAGAGTATAAACAAACGAGATAGAACTATAAGCATGACAGTCACGCTAGCTATTTCAAAAAATGTCTTGCACCAATGACCAATTCTTCTTGCTCTAAAAAGCAGCTTGGCCTTTAGTGCTACTTACCTGACGCCCTGGAATATGGTTTTGAAATTAATTTAAAACATAACATCTGATTTCTTTATATGATCTTTAAAGCTACCTGAATTTTAAACAATTAAATTGTCTTAACCATAATTCTAAATATGTGACTTTTTTTTTAGGAGAAAATAGCCAGTGTCTATGAGTCACCCGGCTTTTTTCTGAGTCTGCAGCCCATCCCAGGAGCTATTGAAGCGATGCACGAGATGAATGAAATGCCCAAGTAAGGACCATTCAACATTAAGAACATTTTGGCTTCAGCATATGTTTTCTTCTTGTAATGAAGTATATCATGTCTTTTCAGCACTGACGTTTTTATTTGCACAAGTCCTATACGGAAATATGAATACTGCATTTCGGAAAAGGTTGGCAAGTGTCACTCTGCCTTCTTTCACTCTTAACATGCAAACCACCTATCAATCGAGATGAGAGATTCTGTATGTTTTAAAACTCTGTTCTTTCTTTGGCTTTCGTTCCTTGCCTCCTCCCTGGTTAGTGACTAATAACAAGACAATGTCATAGCAGGTTTGGGTGGCTTTCATACCGTGCCTTGGCTTTAGTTCTTCTGAGATTACAGAAAAGTTCTGTCTTAGTCCAGGGTACTAAACTCTTAAGAAGATTACTAGCCATTAAAATCCAAATCCTCCATTGCCAGTACAAAGCCACTAAAGAGTCAAAGCTGTTAGAGAATTTTAATTTCTCTATTGGTGAAAAAATAAATCAGAAGCTCTCACAGTTGACTGCATTTAGCTGATTCAAATAACTTTATATAAAAATATTTACAATACCATTCTTCTTTACAGCAACATAGCTTAATGAAGACTTCTTACAGAGACAGACCAGAGACAAAACCTTGAGACTGGAAATCCAGCTCCTAACTCAATACTCCTTTTGCACAGACTCAGTAGCACTTTCTTCACATTGGCTGACTGAGTTACCACATGACTCTTCCTCCTCATGAATATTCCAATAAAAGCGCTTTGAAAGAAAAAAAGATATCAAGTATAATAAACAAAATATGTACTCCACTCATCAAAATATTTAAATGATACATACTAATCAGAAAGGTTGGCTCTTTCAAATCAGCACAGGCCTTGTCATCCCCAAAGGCTATTGCTATCTGATTTTAAAACTTATAAAGTGGCATTTTAGGAAGGAGTACGTTGTCCAATATTTTATACATATGTAATTATACATATGCATCTTACGAGATACGCATAGTTAAGATGCTGAAGCTTAAAAGCATATTTTATGATTTGTGTAGTAGTTCCCTAAGTTTGTTGCTGCCACCTAGATATGAAAGATATGCTTTATTCTTTTCTCTCCACAATATTTATCAATTTATTATGAAGAGTTTTATGCTACCCTCCATCAAAATTATGAGGATAACAGACTACTATTATACACTAGCTATATAGGAATAGTTATTGTCTGGAAATGTGTCTTGAAAGAGCTGTCTTTCAAAGTTTGAAAAATCTGGAAAGTCAAGGAAAGCCAGTTTATGTTGCCCTCCAATTTTCTGCTGTACTGCAGCAAATGTTTTAAGTTGCCCTCCAAGTTTTTTGCTGTACTGCATCACCTCTAGCCAGCCCAGCCCATTATAAGCGACTAGAAGAGTTGCAGGCCAGCCTCTGGAGCAGAAGGAAAATTTGAATTCAAGAATGGGCTGACCTGATTCTTGTCTCCGTAGAAAAATATCCCCCTCCCATACCCCAGAGCATCCCTATGGAAGAGGCAATTGGGTAAGAGCTTTAAAAATGGCTGATTGCTCTGCTCTAAGCCTCATCCCTTCCTAGTCGTGATGTAGAACAGAGATTTTCAGGGTTTGGGGAATCCAGAAGCCACATATTCCCTAACCTTGTTAAGAACATAGTGACATTAAAGGCTAAAACAATGGAAAAGATAATAGAAGGCATGTTGCAATTCTGATAATAAACACATATATATTCCTGAAGGACAGTGCTAGGCAGTTGCAGAGTCACAAAACACCCTCATAACAAATTTGAGAGCAAACCTGCTTCTTAGCAATGCAATTTTCTACTTTTGTGAACCATACAGTGAGAATTTTTATTCTGTAAAAAAAAAAAAAAAAAAAAAAGTAGTGCTAACCTGGTGTACTTTCACCAGTCAGGCCAATTTTTCATTTTTAAAGGAAATTTTAAGGAAAGGAAATTTTAAAGGAAATAGGATGGGCATGCTGCAGATCCCCTCAGCCAAAGAATGTTAGCTCACAGGGACTAGAAGATGAGCTTTTTCAGTCCCTGCTCTGTGGAACATCTTCCCTCTGGAGATTAGAATAGCCCCAACTGTATTAACCTTCCGTAAAACTTTTAAGATCTGGCTATGCTCCCAAGCCTGGGGTGCTACATGCGCCAAGAACCCTGCCTCCTGGCTATATTGTTTACAGGCCAGATTTCTTGCTCTGAATGTACTCAAATTAGATGTTTTAATGATTTTTAGAGTATTAATGGCTTTTACTGTTTTTTTTATTTTAAAATGCTTTACAACTTTAATTGTAATATATGTTTCTGAACTGGGAGCAGTCATTTGCTGAGATGGGTGGCTATAGAAATCAAATAAGTAAGTAAACAAACAAACAAATCACTGAAATTTGTTCTTGGAGCCACATTACCAGCCTATGCACATTTACTCAAAAATAAGATAGACTGTGTTCATGACGGTGTTCATTGAAACTTAGTCTTTGAAAGTTTGGAGAGGATCAGCAGTTTGAGGGTTCAGTCCAAGCATTCTGTCTTAAAGCTACATAGGATAAGTCTACTAATGTTTGATAGTTAAAAAAAAAAAAGCTTTCTTGAAAGCTGTAAATACCTTTCTTCTAATACTGCTTTCTTATCACTTGACAGTACAGATGGGTTGCGCAGCACTTAGGCCCTAACTTTGTGGGGCGACTAATTCTGACTAGAGATAAAACAGTTGTTTCGGCTGATCTGCTCATTGATGACAAGGACACCATTAAAGGTATGAGGAGCTATGCTAATGTGGAATAATGAACAATCACTAGAATAATGATGTGTCTGCATAATTACTGAAATAGTGCTGTGTTAGTAGTATGTGACTAACCTAATGTGCATTATACTGGGATACAATGTATGTAGCAAACTCTCCATTGTATACCCGTGAGAAACGAACCTAATGTATTACAATGTGTATTTCAATGTGTGTTCCTTTGTTCCTGAGAAAAGGGAAAGTATAAAACTGAAGTCTGAACCCGCCCTCAGGGTTCAGAATTGCTTGTTGTTACTGCTTCTGAATCTGCGCAATAAATCTCACTGCTAAAACCCTCTGGAATTCATAAGAGTCCTTTCGTTTTCCACAAGAATGCTACCACATCAACTTTTTATTGAAGTGCTGTATTATATAGTTATATTTTTAATGTCCCTTTCTAATTCTTCTCAGGGGTAGAGCCAAATCCAAGCTGGGAACACATCTTGTTCTCTTGCTGTCACAACAAACATTTAAAGCTACAGCCACCACGGAGGAGACTTGAATCTTGGACTGATGACTGGAAGGGGATACTGGAGAGTAAACGCTCCAAGTGAAGCATAAAGATAAGAACATTTATTTCAGCTCCCATCAAAGGCTTTGGAAAGTATTTGCTGATCATCAATCCCAACTGGAAACAGAAACAGGTTCTTCAAGTCAAATGATCCATATGGGAATAGGATTATATCTAATTCTAAATGTGCTTGAATGATTTGACTTATTAAACATTTTAATGGAATGTTTGTTATGCTTGCCAATTAATTAAATGAACAAAAGAGCTCTGAAAATGTAAGACAGCTCTTTGACTCATTATCTTTTCTCCCCCTGCTACTTATTGAAAAATAAACTTCAGAGGGGGAAAAGATAATGAGTCAAAGAGCTGTCTTACATTTTCAGAGCTCTTTTGTTCATATATATATATTCTCCCAGCTGTCTTTTACAAACAGTCTAGAATAGTTATCAAGGCCCTTTAGCAACTGGTTCATAGCAACTGGTTCGTATTTCTAAATAACCTGAAAATGAATTGAAAAGCACATCAGAACATGAAAGGAACCCATCTGAAAATCCACTGTATGCCTCCCAAGGAAACTCTCAGGACTATTTACAGTCATTTTTAAAGCAGAATACCTGTAGCGAGTTCTTTCTCTTTTCCTCTGGGATGTGTGACAGGAAAGAATTCTGCTCCTCATTCAGGGAGGATCTCGTTGGCTGCCTCCTGGGCTGCCTCCATCTTGGGCAGTGGAATTCCGATGGCTGTGTGCCTGGTGAGGCTCCTGGCCTCCTCCACCTGAAGGGGACTGCAATAGTCCTCAAGGAAAATAGTGGCCAGGTTTTTCAGCCTTCTGTTGGTTGAGAGGGAGAAGCGCAGCATGCACTCAATCACAGGGAGGACGGTGATCTCTTGGCGAGACTGAGGTGTGGACAAGTACATCAGAGTTGTAACTGCAGACAGGACAGTCTCTTCGTTGGCACTGGCCAGACAGTTGACAACAGCTGACACCCCACCCGCCTCTAGTATATAGTCTTTGTTGATTTTGTCCAGGCAGAGATTACACAGTCCTCCTGAAAAATGAGAGAATGAGGTGGTAAAGATAACAACAGGGTTGTTTGGTCCATTTCATTTTAATAATAATGTACATTTCAGTAGCTCTAAGACAACTTAGTCTCTTGTTTCTGTCCATAAATAGTTTGAGGATACGTCTGATATAAGAACTGAACTGCTCATTTGGTGACCATTCAAACTTACAATGACTATGAAAGAGGAGGTTTATGACTGATCCTTGGAAGTTGCAACCATCACAGAATCCTGAAGATGTGCGATCACAATTTGGGTGCTAGACAACCATCACACATTTATAATTTAAAATGTGTGATCACCAGCCAAACAAGCAAAATCAACGGGGAAGCTGGCAGAAAGTCACAAGCCATGGTCACACGATGTTGTATTTAACAACCCTGGGTAATTCACTTAATAGCTGCAGCCAGAACTGATGTTGTAAGTTGGTGTATTCATGTGATGTTTCACTTTAAAACTGTGTCGCAACTGCAGTTGGTACCTGAGGTCTACCGACTGTATATAATATAAGCAAACATGCAAGCTATTTATATAAATGCTGTCCATCAAAAATAGCTTTCAGGAGGTGCAAAACAGATCTCTGCATCTGCAGAATCCTTACACTGGAAAACTTGAGTGAGCATGCTGAGAGCTAAACTGAAACAACCATTATTGTACTCACAGGTCATAGTATGGTCATACCTACAAGTAAAACCCGTTATAAATACTGTCCTTTCAAAGGCACAGCAGAGAAGGACCAAATTTCCTCAGTTCAAATCACCAACTTATAACAAAGATACATTCAGAAACTTAAAAGTCATAAAATACTGCTTGTAGATTTTATATACAGATTATGAATCTGTGCAACTGTTAGGGAGAAAGAATAAAACAGTACACCTAATGAATTAAAACTCTAGAGTACCAGAATTATGATAAAATATTGTACAAATTTGGAAAAACCTTTATTCTATTTGCAAAATAGCCTACACATTTGGATTTTTTGGGCCAAAAAGAGGAAAGACAGGTAAATGATGCAGAGTTGACAAGCACTCTCTAAGTCAGGGGTCCCCAGCCCCCAGTCCATGGACCAGTACCGGGTTGCCGGCATGCCAGCAACTGGGCTGCACAAACAAGCAAAGCCCCATCCATGGAATGCAGGCAGCACAAAACCACACCCCCTCTGGTCGGTGGAAAAACCTCTTGCCATGTAACCAGTCCCTGGTGCCCAAAAGGTTGGAGACCTCTACTCTAAGAGCCAATATACCATAGTTCCTCTGTGCAAAAAATATTGTTGAATACATAGTCACCCCTTATAAAAATCCTACTTATTTTTCTAAAGTTGGAATCTGATAACATATAGTAGTTTTATTAAAAAAATTAATCTACATACTTAGTTTCAATTGCACTTGATTTTGTTATGAAAACCTTTAAAATAAACTAGTCAGGCTAATCTCAACATTAGAAAATCCAGTTTGCAATAGTCATTGCACAAGAGAATGTTACACTTTATATCAGGGGTATCAAACTGCCGGCCCACGGGCCGGTTGCATCATACGGAAGCCACGCCCACCCCAGCTCCGGCAATGCAAAAAAAGTCACGATACGTTGCGACACGTCACGTGACGGGTTTGACACCTGTGCTTTATATTATTGCTCTTAGCTGTACTCTGGCTTATATTTGCTGGTGCATTTTGCTAGTGTCCTCTTCCCATCATTTTCAAAATCTATTCTCTGTAATACCCTACCCAGTTCTTCAGCCTATTTGCATATCTTTGCTAGAGAGTTCTTAAGCCAAGGATGAGAAAACTAGCCCTCCCACTTCTCTGATCATTGCAGGTTAAGGCTTCTGGAAATTTAGCAGCAAATTACTTAATTACAGGTTCTTCACATTTTAAACTGAAGACAGAGTTGAATACTGCAATGGAACATGCTAACATCCTAGTTTCTCCTATGTGCTATAACTGTTGAAAAATGATTCTATTTCATGGAAAATGTTGAAGTCCAGACCTTACCAAGTGCAAATTCCACAAGATTGTCATTGTCCTCAGTCAGCATGTCCAGAAACAGATCCAAGACCCTGAGCTGCCGCAGATATTCATAATTTTGAGGGTCATAAGCAAAATTGGCCAGATTAGCCAACACTTGCTCTTTGGCATCTGCAACATAAATGAAAGAACTCTTAATATTAAAAAAGCACCTGTAAAAGCCAATGTGAAACTTAAGAACTGACCAATAAATTACATTCACCTGAGTTATCTGTCACTTGGAATTCAGTAACTAAGGCTTGCAAGTATTCAAGCCGACCCAGGCCTACCAACTCCTTCTGATTTTGGGACATAGATACTAGATAAATAAAAGACAAAACAGTATTAAGAACATCTGTTGGTGTTATGGCAGGTGTCAATGCTTATTATAAATGTATGCATTTCAATTATCCCAGTGTATGTTATTCAGTTCCATCTCCAAACATACCAGAGTGCTATATAAAAACATTGCTAGGTAACTGTGCACAGTAACACTCAGTAATAATTTTGACATAAAGATTGTAACAGTTCTCTTTTTAGCAAGTTCAATTGACTGATGGCATTTGTTTGATTTCATTTTATTTTTAGAGTAGGGGTTTCTAATTCTAATTCTTTTTGCTTATGTTTAGGATCTAAATTTAATTAATTTATTTAGATTTAGAAGATTTATTTAATAATTAAATCTTCCTTCCTCCTGGATCACAATAAAGTTGAATTTGCCAAATCTTAGCATATAGCACATTTTCCCTAAACTGAATAAGTGTTCTCTTCTGTTAAAAAAAGAAACTCATAAACTTTAAACAAAGCACAATTTATTTAATGGGGTGTTTTTTTTTCAGTATTATTCTGCCAAATGCATAACAAGCTGAGAATGGAAGTGATACCCGTTTACAATATCCATCTTATAAGGATGTGGGGTGACTTCAGGAGGATTAACTTGTTCTGGGAATAGCCACTGATTAATGTTTCCTTTAATAATATCCTATTTAAAATGCAAGCACTGTCACGTATTCTATTTATTTGTATCCTGCCTTTATTATTTTTACTTCGATCCAACATACCTTCCTCCTCCTATTTTCCCCACAACAATATCCCTGTGAAGTGGATTGGGCTGAAGAATGAGTGACCCAAAATCACCCAGCTGGTTTTCATGGCTAAGGCAGGACTTGAACTCAAGGCCTCCTGTTTTCTAGCTTGTTGTCTTAACCACTACTAGACCAAACTAGCTCTCATATTGTTAACATGGTAGGTTCTATAAATTTACTATAACATTGGTATTGGTTTCTAATAGCGTTCCTTTGGTGTCTATGGTAAATGAAATTTCATATTCAGTTCCAAGTTTTAATAACATAGCAATAGCAACAGCACTTAAGACTTATATACCGCTTCAGTGCTTTACAGCCCCCTCTAATCAAGCATTCAAAAAACAAACAAAAAAGGATTCGGTTACAACCTAACTATGTTAAGACTTAAGGATCTTATTTCTTCATACAGACAACTAGCTAATAAAAATATTTACCTTCGCTTGCATATTTTTTTAATATAAAAGGAACCACAGTGATCATCAATATTACATTCGTGAGTGTAATGCTAATACCGTACCAGGGTCTTCCTCCAAATGACGCCCCGAAAAACTCCCTAAAAGGGCGACGGAGTCACCGCTTCCCTCACCCGATGGATTACCTGAATTCTCCAACAAACCCTGGGAAATGGGAGGGGGGGGGAGAAGACAAAATCAAGTCAATAAATCAAATCAAAATCAATAAATCAAGTCAATAAAAGCAAAGACCGGCAGAGTTAAGTTTTGCGGAACAGGAAGCCGGAAGTTACGTATAGGGACAAGGGGAAAGGTCCCCTCTCAACGACATAGAGTAAGTCTCGTTCCCACATGCTGTAGTTCCGTGTTTGGTGCGGGAGCCCTCTGAAAGATTCAGTAGGCGGAGCTTCCCTGAAGTTCCCGCGGCCGCCGCCTCTGCTTTAAGGTGGCCGATCTCTCGATGACGGATACTACGGGAAGCATCGCTGATACTCGGGTAGTCGCTTTGCTGCACGGCTGGCGGGTCTCAAAGGGCCGCCCGATCCGGCGGGAGGAAGTTGGGGACCCGCAATGTTTTGAAATAAGAGTTTCATACGTATTTAGGAGTAAACCTAAATACTCCAGATCGAAGTAAAACTCAACTTTCGTTGGAAAGTTGGCCGGGCCGTATCCCTGGGAGTTTCTCATTCCGAGCACGACTAGGCAAGGGTCCGCATAAAGACGCCCATCCAATGCTGGCGTTTGAGAGCGAACCCCTGGGCGTAGCGGAAAGGGCTGAAGGCATATAGGGTGGCGCTAGGAGGAGGTCGAAAATTAGAGCTTAGCTTCTGGCGACTTCGTATGCCTATCCTTTTCTTGGCAACAGTTTAGCTGACAATGTCCTTGTGGGCTTGTATCACTGTATTAATTACGTCCCCGTCCTGCTTAGGTATTCTTCCCCACCCCCCGCAAGGTCTGCGGTCCTCCTACCCAGCTTAATTGGGGGGGGGGGAGGGAATAGAAACGTTTTCTTGCTTTATTTAAAACTATTCCTGCTCGCCACTACCGCCACTCCTCCCTCACTAGGTATATTTTGCTGCTGAGCCGTAAGGGGATAAATCTGACAGTTTTTAGCCCATGGAGTTTTCTCCTAGATCCAGAGTATCACTATTATGAGAACTACCAGGAGGTACATTGCAGGGCCATCAGTAACTGGTCGAGGAAATAACTAAATATTTGGATTACTGCTAACCTTATAATTTTTCAAAATGGTTTCTTTTTATTTTTTTTTTAGATTTTTTTAGATTTTCACATAATTATAGGAATGCTAGGGATTGCACCATTTAAAAAGTTACTTTAAAATTTTAAGTAACGTTTTATATAGTACAATTCCTAGCGTTACTATAATTATGTGAAAATCATAAAATCTAAAAAAACAAAAAAAACATAGTTGTGGGATGAGAAGTTCTTAACTCTTTATTTTTTCTTTCTCCTTTAAATTTTATTGCGGCAAATGATAGCCTGTTAACTTTTAGGCAAGTCATAAAAGCAAGGAAATGGAATAAAATGGGAATCCACATCCTGTATTGTGTTTATGGTCACTGAGGACCAATAATTTTTATTTGATTTGCTATTATGTTGTTTTATTATTTTAATCTCTTTTCTGAAGGAATGGAATACAGGCCTCTAGCATCCTTTGGTTTTGAACAGCATTTTACCGCTATATGTAAATAAACATCAATGTAAATGAAATAGACTGCTAAGGACTCAATGTATCATGTGTTCCAAATAGCATGCAAGTATATTAATTACAATTATAGGTATTTTCATCTTCCCAATGGTCAAGACTTTAAACCAGGAGTGAGAAAAAATTAAGACTGCAGGAGAAATGTCTTTGAAGATTCTTAATCATCCAGGCCATGGTTGTCCCAAAGATGCTTTTTCCAAAAGGCAACTGGACTTTCTTGGGTTTTTTTCTTTGAAAATTTCAAAGAAATTTCACATCTTTGAAAACATTCTTTTCTTTGAAAATATTTCAATGAGAAGTGAAACATTTTCAAAGAAAAAAACCAAGAAAGTCCAGTTTTCTTTTGAAAAAAAAAAAAAGCATCTTTGGGACTGCAGGAGAAATTACGAGTATAGATTTGACTAGGGAAAACATTGAAATATTCACTGTGACCATGGAAGAAATAGATATATAACTAGGAATTTTCTTCTGAACTTCCTTGTTGAAAATTGAAGCATTATAGGACTGGCTAAAATCATAAAAGTGTTATCTTCTGACGATGTTAAATTGTTGCTATAGCTTGCAAGTTGTTTACAGAATAAAAAGTACTAAATGCCTTAGAAAGGAGCAGGTAAATAATCAGAAGGTTTATTGTGTCATGTTTCTATGGAATAATTATAGGAACTTTAAGAATAACCAGCTTCTGTGCCAAAGGAACAGTCATGAGGACAGGCTTAGCCTGGCAATAGAGAGAAAAGTTGGATATTTATCAATCCTCTTCCTCTGCAGACCAGCAACTTAAGGGATCAGGAGGAGGGTGGGCTTGGCACTCCTCAGCACAGAGTGAGTCACTTATTCTATTTGAAACTAGTTCTGTCATTTAATAAGTATTTTTTCTAAAAGCAATCTAGCTGCTAGCTAGGGTTATGAAATAGCAGATCAAGGTGCACAAAAATAGCGTCTTGGAAGGGTTGTTCCTTCAGTTTTGTCAAGTTCTGTCTTGTATAATAAAACTAGTTGTGTTGTATTCTCTGGCTTCAGAATTGAATTAAAGCAGAGTGCTTCTGCCTTCCAACTTCCAAAGCTAGATGAAACCAGTTCTGCTTTCGGACTGGGTGATCAAGTAGAAAAGAAGACTTCCACAATGAGCTAGAAAGCTAAAAACAACATGGTGCTAAAGGTAGAAGGGAGCCGAGGTATGAACAAAAAAGGCTAATGATGATACTGCAAAATATAACTAGGAAATTGTAAATGAATGCAAAGCGCTGTATAATGTTTCTGGCATAGTATTCCAGCTAGTTACAGGATGGTTGTAAGAGAAAAGAAAGGCATATCTCCGAAGGGCTAAATTTGGCCTTAGGAATCCTCTCCCAACTCTCAATTTTAATTTATTGAATGATTAACCTCATTAAAAAGGCCTTGAGACCATCATCGAGGAAAATAAAGAGCCCATTCTTGACAGGGTAAAAATAGCATATGATTGACAAGTGAGGAAATACTGAAGTCTTACAAGGGTTTGGGTATTGGACCTATTCCAATAAAAACTGTATCTTACTGGCATGTGTTTTCCCAGAGACATAATTATCAACTTTTGTTTGAAATTTCAGTAGAAAATAAACAATAGACAATCACCACAGTATATATGTTATTGATCATATGCAAAACTGAAACAGTATCTTCAAAAATCTTTATGTAGAGAGGCTTTATTCAAAAAGAATAGAAAAAAGCAGACTTGGACCCTTTTCAAATGATGTATTCAGAGAAAAGAAATAACAAGATGTCTTTTAATCCTGAAACAAGCACAATAGCTTTTTGTTGCATTTTAAAAGCTTCTCTACTGATACACTTTAGTGCTCCCAAGTTTGCAATGGTAACTGAGTGCATTTGACTTACATAGATATTTGAAAGGCTTCCCATAAAATTTCCAGTAAATAATTCAGTTATCTAGTAATAAACTGACCACAATCATGAAAATAAGGCATTGCAAATTACTTTAAGACAACCATCTAACCAACCTGCCTATCAAATAGCTTACACTTTTTTAAAGAAAAGATTCCATGCAGTGGATGGGGAGTACTTAATATTGAATAAATTTTATTACATTCTTGCATTAGATCTTCAGGGTATTTAGTTTTGTATAATGTAAGAAACCTAAGAATTTAGACTAAAGTTTTCTGTTTCCACTATATTAGCCAGCTAGATAATCCCTAGACATCTTAAAAAGGGGGGCATAAAGATAGCAGCAACCCTCACTGCTACTGATTTTAAAATTTCCACTTAGTATTATAGACAGTCTACAGATAGGTCAAAGTATCCTTCATGACTTGTCACACTGTAATCTCAGTAGCCTTTTAATAACTGAAGTGTGTTTTAAGATTGAAAATACATTTTGTTTGTCCTATGCAGATAGATTTTCCTCTTTCTGTTCTGTATACACTATGTTCATAGAGATTCACATACGCAAGTTTATTTTCACTGTATCATGCTGGAAAAATAACCCATCCAGACTTTAAAAGTTTGGAGGTCTGACTTTCAGAGTAGGGTTTTTCCAAACCATGTTTGTGGACGTGACATTTGGAAGTTCAGCTTCCATCCAATTCTAGTAAATTCCTTTTCCCCTTCTTCCACCCCCATCCTCTCCCAGTTATTTGAAGCACAAAGTAATCTTGGGCTACTTTTAATCCTTCCGGACACAAATACGCTTTGGGCCAATCCTACATTCCTGTCATTTCAATTCACATAAAGTCAACTTTTAGGTTGATCAATAGGGCTGTGACTGCCTTCTTATTTCATTTCAACATCTGTTCTTTTGAATCTTAAGTGCTTGAGTTCCTAGCCAATATTTTATTTCATTAGAAACCACTATGGACTTCAGAAGACTTAAATAAGCTGAATGTTTACAGAGAGATACAGAGAATTGGAAGAGTAGAATATTAAATGAAAATCTGAACTGTCAAAAGCAAGTAAGCCAGCCTGGATTGAAACATACATGTTCCAATATAAATACTGCTGTTTTAAAAGAAACTAGGAAAAGCAAATCATGTTCAGAGTAAAACAGTTCCTTTAAGAAACAGATTTAAGAGAAATAACATCCTCTTCACTATATAGTTTTGTTGAGAATTCCAGTCCAGAGCAGAAATGGTCTTTATTTCAACCTATTGCCTGAGAGAAGCAGCATTTCTAAGACCTAATTTCCTTTAAACCAATAAGATTACCTTTTTACTCCTATACGTATCTTTATGTATGTAAAGAGTTGGCTCTGCAGAGACTATTTGAAGCCTTTTAAACCCCAGTAAAAACAAGAACAAAAATGACTTCCTGTACCATACTGACATTTTGAAAGTGATAGGATCTACTGGTCCCTCCAAAAATAAGATGACCACTTCACTGTATGGTCATGACTTAGCACTTAAACTTATATACCACTTCACTGTGTTTTACAGCCCTCTTTAAGCAGTTTACAGAGTCAGCCTATTGCCCCTAAAAATGTGGGTCCTCATTTTACTGACCTCGGAAGGATGGATGGCTGAGTCAACCTTGAGCAGGTGAGACTCGAACTGCTGGCAGTCAGCAGAATTAATCTGCAATACTGCATTCTAATCACTGCACCACCACAGCTCTAGAAAGTGTCATGCAGCGACATACATTCAAAGAGGAAGAAAAATTTAAGCCACTATTGGTTAATGCATAGGCACTTTGGAGCTGTCCACTTTTACTTCAAGTTGCAGTTTCGGGATTAAGACTTTATTCTCTCCATAAAAAGGCTTTGAAATGCAGAAAATATTCACTTTGGTTATAGCAGTGCATATAATTCCACTCAGGCTGCTTTATACGTGATACATTCCTCTAGAAAATGCCCTCAAATTATAAAACAGGGATGAACAATTCTGCTTAACATTCAAGAAACTAGCAGTAATGATCAATAAATAAGAATTCTGCACTTACGCTTGGAAAGAAGTCCACCAGTTGACTTCAATACAAGCTTAATTGCAACCAATTGACTTCTCCAAAACCAAATGTCCTGTATAAGTAATAATATGCTGGGCTTGCTTGTTTTAGAGAACGAGATAGTTAACAACCAAAAGGGTAAATGTCCTGTTTTTACTAAGAGTCTGTAAGAAAACCTGATAATTTGCTATACTTCAAGTAATATCAGATGCTGTCATAAGAATTGCATCTTATACATTTTGTTTAAAGTGCTCCTTAGTGCTTGTGTCTCTTCTTATCTGGATAATTTCTCTAGAAATCTGAACCGAACCCAGTTGAGTAGACCATTGTAGCAGGAAGGAGGTGAGCATGAAAAAGAGGCACTTCTCTGCGTGATGTCCCTTCCCCCGGCTTTTGCATTTTTGCATAATACAATATTCCTTCAGCTCCTTTGCCTTCAGATGCTTGTTATATACATTACTTCAGGAGGACTGTTCTTCACAGGCACAAATTCAGTTGGCACCTCTATGTATTTTCCTTTGGAGAGATCTTCAGAGAGTGGCTTATTAACCTCTTTCTGTTTGTTTTTGGCTTCCAACATGCAAAAGCTAAGACCCATGAACAGAGAAGCTGTTACCATGAAGAAGCTGGAAGCATAGAAGACATAACTAAAGTGTCCTGTAACATCCACAAGAAGACCTGAAACAGAAAAGATACATGATTAAGAAAAACATAAGCTATTTGGCGATCAAATGTAGAATTCAGGATATCTGAATACTCAGCCACCAATGGATCAAAAGGTTTGGGAAGTCTGTTCTAGAGCTAGCACAACCCATGAAGTCAGTAGATTTCCTACATTTGGCAGAAGAGCATCAATACAGATAAGAAACTCAATTTAACTGTTGACCCAAAATCACTGTGATTCTAATTACCTTTGCTTTTTTCTACTTTCACATTCTTTTTGCCATTCCTAACCCTTGTACTATCAGTATTAATTGATAGTATATGAAGCTGCAATTGCCACCTAGATTTATTCTGAGCTGTTCAATTATTCTATGTCCCATTTAAAGAAACAGGAAATGTCTATTTAATCAATGTGACTTATTAACTCTCTGTGGTAAATATAATTCTTCAACAACTTTCCATAGCAATCCATCTCTCGCAACCTCTTATAAGATGAAAAACTACAGCTGTTTCTTATCTGAAGCAGTTTCTAGATCCCTTCAGATGTTTATCTATCCCTTGCGGGTAATTTAATACGGTACTTGCTTCCCATCATTTCCAGTATATTTTAATAAAAGCATACAGTATTTGCTAATTATACAGACAACTGTATTTTAAGAATGAAAAATTGGTTTGCAGCATATGGATTTACAATTCTACTTTCAGATTTTCAGATATTGAAATTGCCTGGATATCAAAAAAAGTGTTTCTCAGCGTCCACTAATAGCAGTAGCAATAGCACTTAGACTTATATACTGCTTCACAGTACTTTATAGCCCTCTCTAAGCAGTTTACAGAGTCAGCATATTGCCCCCAACAATCTGGGTCCTCATTTTACCGACCTCAGAAAGATGGAAGGCTGAGTGCACTATAAAGTATCAAAATCTTTTCTAGAGCGTTTGGATAGAGTCCTGATGTGTGTTGGTGATAGTACAGGTAGGAAGAATTGATGAAAAGTGCCTGCCCCTTCTGTTAACAGACTTTCTAAAGAGAATCAAAACCCTTTGGATTCAGCTGATTATAATGGCTCGATTCATCTTTAACCACTTTGTGAAATTTTGTACAAAAGTCCTTAAATTATGTATTTATTCATTTCAGAATTGAATATGTTAGAAGATATTTAAACTAACTTAAGCTACCAAATGTGTTCAAGAGTTAATCTGTACAGGTAGAAAGGAAACTAATGTATTTTATTTGTTCTTTAATTTTTATCTCTTATTTAATTAATAAATATTTTTGTCTAAGCACTGTGATATATTTTGTAAGTATCAGCATGCTCACCAAGGAAAAAAACTCACTGAATTCCTCAGGACTCACTTGTAGGTAAAAATGCTTAAAATTTCACCAGTAGAAATTTTCAAAAACCTTTTTAGAAGATTTTTGGGTGAGCCAAAGAATACAATTGCGAGGGAGGGAGGGAGGGAGGGAGGGAGGGAGGGAGGGAGGGAAGGAAGGAAGGAAGGAAGGAAGGAAGGAAGGAAGGAAGGAAGGAAATCAGTGTTGCAACTGATTCCACAGTAATCAGAATTTTATTTTTACATTCAGAATATGCTATGTTAATTTCAAGAATTAAAGCAATATTTTTTAACTTGTACACATATGATTCCATTGTTTTTGTTGAAACACTTGATATACACCAGGGTGCTATGGCTAACTGAGACTCCCTGGAATATGTAAGGATAAATCATCTTGTTGAAATTCACACGATCCCTATAGCAAATACCCATACAGACATATGTATCAAATTTGACTTAAGATGATATATTAATTACTTATGCCTATATTTTAGCTAAAATATATCCTAATTTTTCAAGAAAGCAAGCAACTGAGACAAGAGAAGCAGCAAGAAGGCAATTTAACTTTTTTTCTATCTGCATATCCATGCTGGTCTGAAACTTGTTTTCCTCAGATCTATGCCCAAACCTGGATCACTGTGAGATTTAGATTATTTAGCAACAATTGAAAGATGAATAAGAAATTTAGCTATGATAAGGACTATGAAAAACAAGAAGATGGATATCAGAGCTAAAAGCAAAAGAAATAAAAACTAGATCTTATATCAAAGAAAGTTGTTAGCTAATTATTGGGCTGCTACTCCTACATAATCCTTTTTTATGCTGACTGCTGTAATCTTAAATCTCTAAAACCTTAATACTTGCTATTTAAAGCTGTAGTAATCATTCTGCAGAGAATTGTAACACCAATGCTAAAGGGAGCATGGAACTAAGCAATACGGTGGCCTTCATTTCACTGGATGTGTTCAAGTGGAGGCTAGATAGCCATCTGATTGATGGCTAAGTGCTACCATACAAGGAATTCTGATTACATGCAATATCTGTGCCAACAGTACCTCCTGGCCCAATTGCTGTATACTTCTTACCTGCAAGAGGAGGTCCGATAAGAATGGTGATACTTTCCAAGATGGTGAAAAGACCCAAGGCACTAGAGAACCTGTCCATTTCCACTACATCCATTAACACTTGGAAGAGAAGTGCACCGATGACACTCATGGAGACGCTATAGACCGAGCAGTAGAGGACAAGAATACTATACTCAGCTGACACAGCACAGATGAGGTTGCTCAGGCCATTGAGCATCACAGCTGAGCTAAACAGGTAGATCCTCCTGCCAGTGAAGACACTAAGACCTGAGAGAAGGCCTGCAATTGGGCGCATAAATATGTTGATGAATCCAATAATGGAAATTAGGAGGGCTGCTTTCTGTTCCTCTACTCCATTCAAGATGGCATAGGGTACCAAATAAACAAGAGGCAGAACAAAACCCATCACCATCCAGGTAACTCCAAGGGTATAGATTTGGTAGCCTTTGTTCTTGCAGAAGACATCAAAAGCTAGATACTTCTTCAGGGTCTGGGAACACACAGTAAATCTTGACTGACATGGTTCTTTATGATGCGAAGTGTTTCCATTGGGCATTCCTCCAGCTGACTGTTCAGAACAAGATTTCAGTGAAAGGGCAGACAGCTTACCTGGGACTGGCCTCATCACAGCCCCACACACGCAGCAGTTCAGCAACACTCCCCCAAAGATTAGAAATGTGTTTCTCCAGCCCATCTCATCAAGCAGGTTTTGGGAAATTAGTGGCCACAGTGTCATGCCAATGGAGATTCCAGTGGAGGCCAAGGCATTGGCTAATGCTCGCCGTTGTATAAAATAATAACCAAGTACGGTGACACCTGCTTGGAAGCTAAAAGATGATCCCAGGCCTTTAAATTAAAAAAGAAAGAAAAATGATAAGAGTCTGCAGTGATAACATTTGTTTTATTCATTTCTCTGTATGTATGTTTATAATATCACAATTCACCTACCACGTTGCTTAAAGTATATTAAATGAATTATTTTGGGGTACCACGTAGAACAAAGGCGGGATATGAACAATATTCTTAATCTACATTACTTAATATTAATTCCAATAAGAATGTATCTGATAGATCTCAGAGGTTTCTGAAAGAATCTTACCCCTCCTCCTATTAAAAGCACTACTCCTTTGAAGACATTTGAAGTAGCAATCATGGATAATGTAATCATCACACTGCAGATAACTGAGATGAGCTTTTTAAATGTTACTCAGCATCTAAATCAGCATCACAATCCACACATACAGTAGAGGATCTATCACCACTTGCAACTTGGATTCATGCTATGTAGTTCTATAAACTCTGAAAAGGAACCAAACAGGAAGTCATACAAACCATCCCATTGTACTTTTACTATACTCACCAGTGATGAATCCAGCTGTTAGGTAAAGCTCACTAAGTGAGTTAGAGAAAGCGCTGGCAACCATGCCCACTCCACTGAGCAGGCCTCCTACCATGACTGTTACCCTGCAGCCAAATCGATCCACCAAAATGCTACAAAGAGGACCTGAGACGGGAACAATAAACATCAATTTCAGATTCAAATTCAAAAGTATAGTGATCAGCAAGGTCAAACAGTTACATTTGTTAGATTTATATCCTATGGGAATCTCATTTCAGTTTATCTCTACAACAGCTACAACCTGGGAGGTGGGTTGGGCTGGGAAAATATGACTAGTCAAGTGAGTTTCCATAATGGACAAGCACAAACCTGGGTCTTCCCTATCCTCGTTCAACGCCTCCACATTATGTTCTGGGCTCCGCCCTGCAGATTTGTTGTTTCTGCTGCTGCTAACATAGTCAAAGCTATGCTACATAAAGATAGGATTTTGAAGAAAGATAAAATAATCTTGTGTTTGAAAAAAAACCCACAAGTGTCCTATATAGAGTATTGGCATGTCTATTCTCAATCCATGTTCACCGTACATGAATGCTAAGAGTATTCTGGAATCTGAACTTGAAAATGTACGGAAAGAAGTATGGTATGGATGCCAATTTCAGATGAAAGTTCAGCAGATGAATTGGATGATCCCCATGTTTTTTTTTAAAAAGCAAGATTTTATCTGAGAGCATGAAAGGGGATCTGAATATAATATCAATTTAATTATCTTGTGCCAAACAAGGAACATGTTCAGTATAACTGACATAAAACACTTGAGATGAAGCAGGAAAGTAATTTGAAGAAAGACATTTTGTTTAACAAGAATGTAAAATTAAGAGGAATGCACCCCTCAGATGGAAGAAAGAAGCTGTGAGCAGTAATTTGTTGTAGAGAAATTTTTCCTATTAATATTTACTACTGGGTTTTTTTTTTCCTTCTGTTTAATTGTGTCCAAATCTTAGAAACTACCTGGTCGAGGCCCTACAATTTTCTTGGCAAGGTTTTTCAACAGTGCTTTGCCATTGGTTCTTTCCTAGGACTGAGAGAGAATGACTAGCCCAGGAATAGGCAACCTTGGCTCTTTTATGACTCGTGGACTTCCACTCCCAGAATTCTTGAGACAGCATGGTGTCTCTCTGAAAAAGAGCTACCATTCCACCTGGAGATCATAAGGGCATGACAGCAAAGGCCACCTGACATTTTAGTAGCTGCTAGTGCGAAAGGGTGTGATAGTAGAGCTTGAGCTGTTTTCCCTAAGCAGCCTTTTTGGATTCTTTTTGTTTCTCTAGACAAGGCTGCACTTGAATTACTAGTTTGTGGAAAGGATAGAATTTTGCGCATCTAAAACTTCAGACTTGCTCTCTGCTATAAATCTGCATTTTCTCAGGCACATTCTCAGGGCAACCAATTTTACTTTAAAAATCATAACTGTGTCGGGTGTGGGGGTCAAGATGGCAGCCATAATCATGAAAGACACTCTGCTCTGCTCTGAGCTTTGAAATTTAGATGAGAGGCCCCAGACCTCAGAAAGTTCAGATCTTTTTGTTTTCCCGTTGGATCAGATTGGAGACAGCAACAAATGCCCTATACCTGGAAAGTTCTTGGAATGGACAAGCATTGTTTCCCTCCACGAATATCTGCTTCTTAAAGACATGTGAGCTCTCTTAAACAAATGTTGGCAACTTTTAATATGAGCAAGTGAAATCTCAGATCTCTTCCTCATTTACAGCATACAGGTAGACTTGCCTTGAAGAAAACTGGGTCAGATTATATTTTTCATGAGGTGGAGCTAGATGTGGTCATACAGTGTAGAGCAGTGGTTCTGAACCTGTGGGTCGGGACCCCATTTGGGGTCGAACGACCATTTCACGGGGGTCGCCAAACAAGGCTGTCCACCATTTTTTCCCCCTTTTCTTTGGCCACGCCCCTGGCACCCGGTGATGTATAAGTGGTTGGGGGTCACCACAACATGGGGAACTGTATTATGGGGTCGCGGCATTAGAAAGGTTGAGAACCACTGGTGTAGAGGTTTCTGTCGTTCCTTGTGTCCTTTCTTTCCTGTCAATCTCATATATTTGTCAACTCAGCTGTTGGCTTGTGTGTCCTTGAGAATAACATGATGGCAAATTTCCTAACTACTCATATTACTTAATCAGTAGTGTGGTTGTTTAATTCAGGCCAAAGGGACACCTTGCGCCTTTCCCCTATTTTCAGGTTGTTTACAGAGTGAACATCAATAAAGCCTAACATCAATACCTGGGAAGATACTGGAAAAAATAATCAAAAACCAGATTTGTGAGCATCTATAAACAATAAAGTTATAACTAGTAGCCAGCACGGGTTTCTTAAAAACACATCATGCCAAACCAATCTTATTTCCTTTTTTGACAAAATGACTAAATTAGTAAACCAGCCAAATGCTGTGGACATAGTATTCTTAGACTTCAGCAAAGCATTTGACAAAGTAGACCACAACCTACTGCTTGGTAAGCTAGAAAATGTGGGATTCACAGCATCACCAACAGAAGGATTTGTAACTGGCTGATAAACCGGACTTCCCGTTTAATGATCCGTTTAGGGTTTTCTATAGCTAAAATCCCACCACCTTTTCCAAAACCTTTCCAGAAAATGAACACTAAAATTTGGATGAAAATTGTGGAAAACTGAGATACTGTCCTTTCAGACGGTTCTTTTGGAAAGAGTCTTTTCTGATTCGTTTGAGACAGGCAGTACTAACCCCACTCTGAAAGAGGCAATGTTCCAAGTTCCCTTTTCATATTTAGAGACATTTAAAATGTAGAAATATTAAATGTTTCTCTAATATGATTATGACATGAGAATAACAAGGAAGTATTCCTATTCTGATGCAGATAATGACAATATTCATGTAAGTTGTTCAGCATTCGCTATGCTTGTTGTTTACCTAATCATGTTATGGTACAAAAGTTAACTAATGCTTTGTTCTGGTTAGGCTGCCAATCCTAGATTAATGTGGTCAATAAGCTTTTTAAAAGCAGTATTACATTTCAGTCAATCTTATAGGTTCATAACTGTGTTGCTGTCTAAATGCCCAGAATATAAGATTTTTTTTTCTGATACACCTTTCTATTTTTACTATTAAATGTTAAAGATCATGAAGCTATTTAGAGAAATCTAAGAATCATGTTTTTGCCTTCACAATTTAGCATTATCCAGTTGCATGATTAATCAGGGTAGAATTTAAATATCTCTTCCTCCTTCTCAATAGTTTACATAATCAAATCATTCATGTGTGCTCTGGAAGCACATGCAGAAGACAAGCTGTACTGATTGTGAGTTAAGGATCAACCAAAGTCAAGGCTGATCTGTGATTCAAACCTAGAAAGACTGGAACTTTAAGGTTGATTATTAATATTCAGATCTTATTCTTCATTATACTGCTGCTGCTTTATATTTTTTCTTCACCGCATAGTCAACCAGATATTCAGACTGTATTTGACATTTTAATCCACCTATCAACTCTTTCCCAAGAACCTGGTATAGGCAGCTGTTGATGTTTTATGGTATTAGAGGTATCGTTGCAAGATGTTCCAATTAAAACTGCCTTTTGCAACTGACTGATGGTGAATTTGTCAATGCTGACAATGTTCAATTGATACTCTAGTTTTGAGATTGCACCCAAGGCACTATTAATATTGGTTCTATCTTTGCTTTCTTCTGTCACAGTTGTTCTATTTCTATTTGTAGGGTCTTTGTATTTTATTAGCTTCTCCAGTTCCTTCTCTTCTGTTCTGTTCTGGGTACTGCCACATCCACTATCCAGACTTTTTTGTTTTTCTTATTGACAGTTGTTAAGTCTGATGTGTTATGTGGCAAGTGCCTGTCTGTTTGAATTCTGAAGTCCCAGAGAACTTTAGGTTCTTCATTTTCTATGATTTTCTCTATTTTATAGTCCCACCAGTTCTTGCTTGCAGGCAAATGGTATTTCTTCCACATCTTCCAATGCACCATTCTTACTACTTTGTCATACCGTTGTTTGTAGTAGTCTGTGTGATCATCTTACAGCAGCTAACCAGGTGGTCCACTGTTTCTTTACCTTCTTTGTAGAGGCGGCACGTGCTATCTGTTGCTGACTTCTCAATTCTGGTTTTGTATGCATTTGTTCTTAAGGCTTAGTCTTATGTAGCCAGAATTAGCTCCTTTATTTCTTTCTTCCATATTCCTGCTCTTAGCCTTTGCTAGGTCTTGTTATTATCTGCTTTACCTGTTTTATTTTACATTTTTAAAATAATATTTATTATGGCTGGCCACGCAGGTAGCCAGATATTAAGACTGGATCTGGTATTTCTGTCCACCTATTGAGTCCCTCCCAAGGACTAGGATAGGGAGATGTTGTTCAATGATGTTTAAAATACCATCACAGGATGTAAGCTGTTCCAAATAAAGCTGCCTTTTCCAATTGACTTGTAGTAGTTTTGTCAATGCTGATGGTATTTGATGGTGTTCCAGATGTTTTAAAATTGCACCCAAGATGTTATTACTATAGATACTATCTTTGCTTTCTTTTGCCAAAGTCATTTTACTTCTACTTTTAGGTCTTTATACTTTGTGATTTTTTAGTTCTTTCTCTTGTATTCTGCTCTCTCCAAGTATTGCAAAGTCCATTATACAGACATTTTTATCTTTCTTATCAACAATTGTTACTATTATTATTTAAATGTATTTGCTGCCAGATTTCCAGCAATTCTGGGTAGTTGCTACTTAGAAAAAGTCTGTCTTCCTTAACTATCTAGTAGTCCATCTTACTAAACTGCAAAAAAGAATCTGGTCAGCTATAAAGCTTCCAGAAATTCATGATAAAAGAAGGGTGAAATTTGGGATATTGGTGGACTTCAAGATAAAGCATCAAATTTTAGTTTTGGGATGACAGGCATAGGCCTACTCCCCAAAACCTTTTAACCTGTCAAAATAAACAGTGGGAACATGAAAGCCAGGAGAGAGAAAGATCTGGAGAAGAAGTCTAAGATGGAAGATCTGGGGACTGCTGCCATACCTGTGCCTATGGATAAGATGGAGTTGGAGGAGGAATCATAGGATTACATTGGCCCAAAAGAAGTTTTGTGTAGTGGAGATTTCATACAGATTTTATCATTTATAGGTAGTCCTTAACTTACGACAACAACTGAGGCCAAAATTTCTGTTGCTCAGTGAGATAGTTGTTAAGTGAGTTTTGCTCAATTTTACAACCTTTCTTGCCACAGTTGTTAAGTGAGTCACTTCAATTGTTAAGTTAGTAATACAGATATTAAGTGAATCTGTCTTCCCCACTGACTTTGCTTGTCAGAGGGTTGCAAAAGGGGATCACATGACCCTGGCACTCTGCAACCGTCATAAATATGAGTCAGTTGCCAAGTGTCTGAATTTCGATCATGTGACCATGAGGATGCTGCAACAGTCATAAGTGTGAAAAATGGTCATAAGTCACTTTTTTTCTGTGAGGTTATAACTTTGAACAATCACTAAATGAACTGTTGCTAAGTCAAGAACTACCTGTACACCCCATTCAATAAATTAAGCAGCCATAAATATTAATGTTTGATATCTGAATATTATTTGTAGATCAAGAGTATATAAGTAAAGGGGCAAATTCATCAAGAACACTGCATGGTGCCTTCTGGTAATGAGCAATGAAATATACCTGCCAATAGAAGCAGCTCATATTATACTATTAGAAGTCCCAGCTATTATTTGATGATTACATAATACATGCATTACATAAGAGCAAGCAAAGCCTATTATGAAATATAGGTTAATTGGCAAAAGAAATCATTACCAAATGAAATATTTCACTAAATTTCCCAACTCAGTAGAGAACATAATCTTTTCCTTGCCAGCACAACAATACCAGAGATTAATGATCTGACGCAATATTATTATCACAGGCCCACTTATAAAAGAGATAATAACCAGGTGTTCCTGGTACCCAAGGGAATAGGAAACTAATGAAATCTTGCAGGTGTGCAAAATACACTGTTAAAACTATTCAGGACCCAACCAGCTTTTAAGACATTTATAAGCCTAGGAATAAAGCCTTATAGGCATAACTCCTAGATAGAATATTCATAAGCACTACAAATTTTATATTTATTTTTAAATGTTTTTTTGATATTATAATAATTTCTTTGATTGCTGTGAGCCACCCACAGTCATTGAGAGTTGGATGGCATACAAGTAATAATCCTGAGATGATACCTTTAACATCATCAGACAAGAACATCTGCCTATCACAGGTCCTTGGGAAGAACTCAATAGGTAGATAAAAATGTCAAATCTAATCTAAATGTTTGGGTGACTGTGCAACCAACCCTAATAATAATTACAATAATAACAAGCTACAAGCAAGAACTACAATTGACCATCTATATTCGAGCAAGTCTACTGCTTTTCTGAGGGGAGCAAATATGCATCTCACTGGGTTCCAACCCACCAGTGGGCAGGGAATCCATTTTGATGCAGTTAAAATTCTGTTCTTGCCTTTCTCTATCCTGTCTTCTCACTAATTTTATAACACTGCTTGCCTGAGACAGTCATTTTTTCTAGTTGTACATTCTCAATGAACATTCAACCCCTCCGTCTTTTAAAAGTTAACTTTTTCTTATCCATTTTTTCTTTTATTTTTAATAATTTTTCAGTGTTGCAATACAAAGCTAGATCTGTAGAACAATGATGTCAACGGACTACTTGTAGTCTGCTCAGTGATCCTGTGGAGAGGGAGATTAATATTTTCCAACCTATGAGTTAAGTTTTACATCAAATCACTTTGAGGTAGTGTAGGGCTTTTCCATCAACTTCTCTTAATGTTTTTTCCTCAGCAATCTTGGAGAATGAATTTCATAATTTAGAAGATGGGATTTGCTTTTGTGTCTCTGGGGATGCTGTATTATCATGTATTGTATTGCTCATTCTGTTAAGGTATTTGTATCACTCATAGAACTCTGTTCTTCACTGACAAACCAGACATATCTTACTGTCAGATAAATATTACTCTTAGGATTCAACCACATGTCCTGCTTGCCACAGCAAAAGGACACCACACTAACTATTCACAGAGGATTTTCCTTGTAACTTTGCCTCCATCTCATTGCTAGCCAACTGCTGAGGGAGTCTGGATTCATTTCAGGTGTTTGGAAATGCAAGAAATGTTTTTCCTCATTATCCTGACACAAAAGCCCCCAAGAGGACAATCTAAGATGCTTAGAAAAGCCCTGGAATAATGTAAATTTGGTTCTATTCAACTGGCCCAATAGAGTACAGCATTGTTTTGAATGTACATTAAAGGCAGGATGTGGGAACCACACAGTCTAAATCAATATGATCTTCTCTCATCTCTAACATGTGAGGAGAATTCAGCAAAATGATTATGTTGATGAGCCCTCAATGTGGCCCAATTTTATGATGCGGCTGGTTGAGTGCACCAACTGATTCTTTAAGAACTGGTTTAGCGATTCGATCTCTTTTATCTGGATCTTGCCAATAGAGTTGTGCCAATGTTTTTTTCTCTTGGTTTGTTTCTTATTTTGAATTGGTCAATGACTCTAACAAAGATTTGTCTGATATAAAAAAAATGTTCAGATGATTTTATTTGGCTTAATACTTTCCCCTTTAACTCAAGGTCATGTGAAGGGTGGTGTCCATTGGCTGAAATTCTAGTACTCCTCTCACAGCGTCAGAGCACAGAGTGGCCTTGAAAAGAAAGCCAATACATATATTTTGTTTGAAACAATTTTAAGTATGTATGTGAGAAAGAAATATGACTAAGAAAAAGTGTATGTGTGTATGTAGCCACTGTTTTCTTTTTAGGGCTGGATCAAGTGAGTGACCCAAAGTCACCTAGCTGGCTTTGCATCTAAGGTGGGAACTAGAGTTCACAGTGTACTTTCTGAGGCCTTCATCTCTACATGAAACTGTTTCTCAATTATATGATAAAATATGCACATATTAACTTAGTATGGATTCTTCATTCACAGTTTTCTCGATTTACCTTACTTGAAAAAGCAGCAATTAAAAAAATAAGCAATTAAAATTAATCAGCTTTCTAGCCTAACATTACTTGAAAAAGCAGCAATTAAAATAGCAATTAAAATTAATTGTAATTAAAATTAAGCAATTAAAAAGAGCCAGTATGGGCTAGTGGTTATGGCACCAGGAATCTGCAAGGTCTAGGCCCATCCTAGACATGAAGGCTGGCTGGATGACTTTGAGCCAGTCACTTTCTCAGTCCAATCCACCTCACAGGGTAGTTGCTGGGAATATAGGAGGAGGAAAGAGCATTAGGTATGTTCACATCTTGAGATTTATAAAAATAATAAAGGCAGGGTAGACATAGATGATAGAGATAGAAACAAAGAGACGGATGGATAGATAGATGATAGACAGACAGACAGACAGATAATTGATAAACAGATAGACAGAACTCAGGAAAAACCCACAATCTATCTAGGAAATCCTTTCCATTGTTAATGCCATTATAGATGTCAGGTAGAAACAAAGTGGTTTTGGAGGAAAAAGGAAGATACTGTTGGAGAATAGGGAGAAAGATTTATTTCTGTGTCTAGAAATAGAACCACATGGCAAAGCTTGAGGAGAAAAACATTCCAATTTTGGTAGCTCTCTTTGGTACATTATTTGCTAGTTAGCAACTGATCTTCTTGTGCTCTTTTCATGAGACCACAATGGCATTTAAGAAGAAAGCTTATGAATAAAAACAAAATACTCACCACCTGCATGGAGGACAGCTGTCATGATGGAGGGAAACCATGATGTCTCACTATTGGTAGCGTGGAAATCATGCTGCAGATCCTTGAAGAAGACTCCAATGCATGAAGGAAAACCCAGTGTTAGACTTTGAACCAGCACTGTGGCAATTAAGACCATCCAAGCCCATCCTCGATCCTGGTCTTTGAAGATTCTAGGGGATGCCTCTCCTTCTTGGAGCATCTTTGTAAAGTGTCTAATTGGAAGATAGCAGACAAATGGGGAAATGAACCATAGCTGGATCAGTGCTAAGGCAACAGCAATGGAGCTACTGCCCTACAATCCATGCAGACAGTAGTTCGTTTCAGTTTTAAGAGAGAGCTTTGCAATCACAATCTCTTGGAATCACACCAACCTATTTGGCAGGCTTTTATTTTGTATGCTTTGCTTTATGTCACAAGATTGTGAATGACTGTAGGTAATGGGTTGGGCACACCTCCAGGGGCAAATGACCACTACTTAGTACTGGGTTCTCACTGCTTTTACCTTTCACCTGTTTTTGGCCTATGGAGTTTCCTCATTGTCTCAACTGAGTACCATGTATGTTTTGTGTCAGGAGAAGGCAAAGTTTGTAAATCTCAATTATTTTATTTATTTATTTATTTTATGAGACTTATTTATTTTATGAGACTTATATACCGCTTTAAGTGCAAGCACTCTCTAAGCAGTGTACACCAGTAAGCAATGTATATATATATTTACATTGCCCCCAACAATCTGGGGGCAATTATTTGTTTTTCACAACCAGACTTGCAACGCATGCTCTTGCACAAGTGCTGCTGCTCCTGGGTGTAATTTTAGATGTTTGAACAGCAGGCTTTAAATTTCACATCCCTTCTACTACGCCATTTCGTTGTCTCGATTGAGAATCATAAATGTTTTGAGTCAGGAAAAGGCAAAGTTTGTAAATCTCAATTATTTGTTTTTTAAACCAGACTTGCATTGAATGCTCTGGCACAAGTTTCTGCTGCTCCTGAGTGTAACTTCAGGTATTTGAATAGCAGGATTTAAATTTCAAATCCCTTCCATTATGCCATTATAGATTTGAAGGATTTAAGGATATATTCACATATGTATGTACCCCCCTCCATAAAAAATCTGTAATGATTGAAAAGTGTTATTGATATCTTCTATTGCCTGTCTATTAAAAAGTATAAGGGTATAATCCCCCTTCCCAATGCTTTTTGGTGTTACTTGTGAAGATATCTAAAGAGAGACTTAAGATTTCATAAAGGGCACATATAATTTGTCAGGCTACAGGAGTTCATAAGACCAAGGCACCATCTGTTTTATTTTATGTGTAATAGAGGCAAAGAAATAATCTGACTGAATAAATAAGATATATTTATTCTGTAGAGAGAAATATGTAGGGCAGTCATTTTAGCCAGCCACCAATAGCCAAGAAAAGCAAATATACATATTGTCAGGAACAGGATTGTACTGCTGCTCTTGAAAAACTCACCAGGAAATAATTCACAGGTTCAAGGACAGTGTCAGTATTCCTTCCTCCTCTTTTCTTTCTCAAGAAAGATAAATTAGCTTCTACAGCTCTTTTATACTTCAGACATGTCTTTATTTTGTTGTTTATTTAATTAAGGTATCATGGTTCCGAAAGAAGAAGCTCTTCAAAGAACCTTGAGGCATTGTTTACCTTAAAGAATCTTTAATTAGCAACATAGCTTTGGCATGTACATAGAGAAGCCAAAATCTGGAATTCTCCTCCCCCAACACACAGTATCTAAGCATAACTCACTCCTTCATTTAACAGTCATTAGTCACATTCTCCAATTAGTTTGAAGTGTGAACTTTCCCTCCCGTTCCATAACCCGCCAGCACTTATCTCCTCTTATTACAACTAGCCTTGAAGAATACTCTGCTGAAATATTGTTGTGGCTAACTAGTCCCCAAGCATATTCTTCCCCCCTCCCTTCCAGCACCATCTAGTTTTTACTCTAAAAGTAATCCACAGGTTAAATAGAAAATGCCTGCATCTTCTTATATTGTCAAGCAAGAACATCCGATGTTAGCAGCATTGACATCAGGGCTTTTTAAAATCCTACTTTTCAGGGTAGGAATCAACAGTTTTTAAAACAGTCCCTGCCCACAAACAAGGGGGGGGGGAAATGGGGAAGGAAGAGGGAGGGAGGGAGGGAGAGAGAGAGAGAGAACTAGTAAACTTGAATATTCTTTCTTAGAATTAAATAACTATTCTTGCATAATTAAGCTGTATACAGAGAATGTAAAGCCAGATGAAGGCTAGCTTGGAATTAAATATGCTCCCATTCGCAAGTCTCTTTGCTTCAAATGCCATTGCCACACCAATTGAGGTGGGAATTTACAATCTTAGCCCAATGCCTCTTCTGTTAGGCAACTAGGGCTAATGGGGGACATGCTGACAGCAGTCGGTTTTCAAACCCATGAATCCTATCAAAAGTAGTAGTAGTACATGTGTCTCTTTTGACTGATCTCCTGGCTCTGGAAGAGAATTCCATTAATTAAGACTGTGCTGATCTTTTTATCTTTCCTTTATACTTTGGTATAAAATCCCATGCCAAATTTGCTATGTTCCTTATTGCTGCATATCTTTGTTCAGATTAATGCTGAACAAAGAATATGTAACTGCAGGATCCAAGTTTCAACATGAAGACCAAAAGCAACTCTTTTGAATCTGTACATGTCCAGCAAACCACTTTCCACTCCAAATTCATTGAATAAACTGATTGGAGAACATGTGTTGTGGGCTCTGCATGAAAGATTAGTGCAACTGGCTTATTAGGTAACCTTTAGAGCCAATCTAGAATTATAGAAAGAATGGAGGAATCATAACAAATACAGGACAATCTCATTATTACAAGAATAAATCATAATGGCAATGGGGCAATCCATTTCAGTAATATAGTCATACTTAATATATTGATCCTAAATCATTATTTTTGAATCATCCTAGATTCATACAAGAATACACATGCATAATTAGTGATCTACAACTTTACAATATATTAGCAGGAAGATTAATATATGATGTTTTTGATTTAGGTAGTTTATTTGGGTTCTATTTAGAAACTGCTTTGTACTTGAGGTGGAAAAAAAATGAAACTTTGATTTTGGGTTTTGCTGATTAGATAGGTTTGTTGTTACAGAAATGGTCAATATATATCACTATGTAAAAGCAAAAAGTTGAAATTGTATATTATTACCTTATTCTACTGTGCAAAAGGAGTTAGAAATCAATTGCTTTTTTTCTTTTCTCCTTTACCCTACATTTTGTCCACTTCCGCTTTGCCTTCCTTATTTTCCAATTATTTTCATTTTTCTTTATATTTCTGTATGTGATATTTCGATAAACTAACAAAAAATATAACAGAAAATACTCTGTTTTATTAATGGGAAATAAAAACTATTCCCTTTCATCAGACTTGGATTATAATCTGGTGCTTGCTCACAGACAACCTTCAATATAAACCACTAGCAAAAGCAGTGACTAACTGGTATAAGGATCCAGACTCTATAACCAAGCAAAAGATACTGCCCTCTACTCTCCCAGTACTACTATGAACTTTACAATGTCATTCACAATCTCAGGTTAGATATCTGGACATCTTCTATATATGACAATAGGATTGTTCAATATTTAACATAAGACAAAGGATACCATCTTTAGACAATGGTTGAAACCCTCCGTCTGTAAATGCACAGTCTCCAAACATCTTTTTTTGTAGGATCCAGAATTCAGATTGGACTGGACCACCTAAAATCCCATAAAGTATTCCAAATCTTTATACAGATTTATTTTAGGAGCCAAGCAGAGGTGGCTTTGATTAGTATTTCTGTTTTCTAGTCTAGGAAGTTAAAAAAAAGGCAGAAAAAAATACAAAAGGCAAACCAATACAGAAAATTGCCTGGATGCTGTCACCAAGAATAGAGTTCATCTCCCTAACCCCTCGCCCCGATCCCAAAATGATTCTTATACACAGATGTGGGATAATTATCACATTGCCTAGCTACCTATGGCTACTCAAAATACATATAATGAAATCAGTGGTGGGATTCAAATATGTGAACAACCAGTTCTCTGTGTGGATGCTGCTTCCGGAAGTCCATTCTGGGCAACAAAAAATTAGCTACCGGTTCTGCCGAACTGGTACGAACTGGCTGAATCCCATCACTGTATGAAGTGCACCCCAGGCCACAAAAAGATTCCTTGTTTTGCTCAGCATTTTTTGGTTAAGCAGAATCAATGACTAAACAGACATTAATCTGACATCAGTAAGGGCATTATTAAGGAATCAGTTGAGGAACACTTCCTTTTCTATGCCAGGACATACTGTGACTGACCTTAAAGAGTCCATTCTTGACCAAATCTCAAAGGGGAGTTGAGCAATAAGCCACCAAATTAACTGGAAAACATTACTTGTTATTCCGGCACCTTGAAAAGGGGATAAAGGTTTCTTACCATCCTTACTTACATACACTCATTAGCTCACTACTGCCAGCAAGTTTTTACTATCAGCTGCAAGCGTTTTTATGAATGGTCCTGTAAATAACACTTCCTGCATTTTTTATCACTTCTTACTCAACCCACCTGCAGCTACACGCCTACATATTTCATGCCCAGGATAATATTTCAGGTCAATAATGTAAGGAATAAAGTAATAAAATATAAAAAAAGGAACTGTGATCATAATTTTAGAGCATCAGAATGCAGTTGTCAAGACTAAAGCAGGGGTGAGTGGCCCTTCAGTTAGGCCCAGCGAAACAGCTGCTCCAACTGTTAATCCAGTACAAATGGAACTGGGGCCCACCTGCAGCCCCCCCCCAATTATTACCTCAGCAACTGATTCATTGGGCCCAGAGGGGCGTGTCATGCTGAAGACACTATATGAAGTGTCTGTGGCATTTGCCTGCACAGACTGCTGCTATGGCCACTGTACCTTAATTAGTGCTCTGAGGACCTCCTTTACATAAGATCTCTTGGGTTATCTCAGGAAGCTGCCTTACTTTCTTCTGCAGCAACTCTTTAAAAAGGCTACTGCCTTCTGCACATTTTTTTTCTTCTTGCTTTACAGTTGGATTTTTCTTACCCTGAGTAATTTTATATAACTCAAGTGAAGTTTTCTAGTATAGTATAGTGAAGGAACCATCAGGGGCTTCTAAAGAGTTCCTGGGTTAATACAAAAAATTGCCCTTAAAGAGCTATGAGTAGAATTGTAACTGACTTTCCCTACTATTTAGAAATAGTATGCATTTTTTGAATATGCATTTCATTATATCCTAGCCATGTCCCAACCCTTATCCAACTATTTAAAGGAATATCCTTTTGATATACTGTAGGCATTAATTTATTTCTAGCCTATCACAGCCTGTGCCCTTTGCCATAGGTGCAACATTTATCACCTTATTTAAACAACAAACACATTTTTTAAAATAGTGTTAACACCCGGTCTGGCTTCTTTTATTATGTTGTCATTAGTATAAAAATCACAACTTAAATGAATTCTTTTTTTACAAGTACTGACCTTTATAATACTGATGTTTAACACTGGGCGCTATCTAACAAAATGAAATTCAATGGTGAAAAAAGTAAGGTTCTACATTTAGGCAAGAAAAACCAAATGTACAAGTATAGTATAGGGGGTACCTTGCTCAATAGTAGTAACTGTGAAAGGGATCTCGGAGTCCTAGTGGACAATCATTTAGATATGAGCCAGCAGTGTGCTGCAGCTGCCAAAAAAGCCAACACAGTCCTATCCCTCTGCATTAACAAGAGGGATAGAATCAAGATCACGTGAAGTATTAATACCACTTTACAATGCCTTGGTAAGGCCACACTTGGAATACTGCATCCAGTTTTGGTCACCACAATGTAAAAAAGATGTTGAGACTCTAGAAAGAGTACAGAGAAGAGCAACAAAGATGATTAGGGGACTGGAGGCTAAAACATATAAGGAACGGTTGCTGGAATTGGGTATGTCTAGTTTAACGAAGAGAAGGACAAGAGAGGACATGATAGCAGTGTTCCAATATCTCAGGGGCTGCCACAAAGAAGATGGAGTCAAGCTATTTTCCAAAGCGCCTGAAGGCAGGACAAGAAGCACGGGTGGAAACTGACCAAAGAGAGAAGCAACCTAGAACTAAGGAGAAACTTCCTGACAGAACAATTAACCAGTGGAACAACCTGCCTCCAGAAGCGGTGAATGCTCCAACACTGGAAGTTTTTAAGAAGAAACTGGACAGCCATTTGTCTGAAATGGTATAGGGTTTCCTGCGTGAGCAGGGGGTTGGACTAGATGACCTCCAAGGTCCCTTCCAACTTTATCATTATTATCATAAAGTATTGGTCATGTTTATTACCTCTCTTACTGTAGTTAAAACAAAATGAGAAAGGGTTTTTTCACTTTAGTAAAGTGTGTTATAGATATATACAAGTATAATTCTATAACACACTCATTCAACTGATGTTTAATTGTTCCTTTAATATTTAAGCAAATGTACTGTTTTAATACCACAAAAATTCCTGACAACCAAGATAAAAAAGTGCTGATACCTACAAAGGGAAATAGGCAGAAAACAATGACAAATTTCTCTGACATTTAAAAAGCTTCTTTTTTGGAGGCTATATTACTCTGTCCTTTAAAAACAAACTCTAGATGTTCCCATAGTAAAAAAACAAAAACAAAAGTGGCAAAAACATGCTGGAAAAACAAATGAGGATTTTCAATGAATTTCTTGATTGCATAAAATTGTGCAATAATTTGTCAATGATTTCACAAGTTTTCATTTGGAAGCACCTAGTGTCTGCGTCATAATCTTATAAGGCTGGGGTGAGGGGTTCAACTTTTTCAGGCTGTAGAATGGTTAAGGAAAAATTTTCTGTAACTAAAAGAATTCCCCTGATCCAGAAGCAAAGTTTTAGCCAAAGAATGCAGACTGCATTCAAATGAATGTTTCTCCCCCTGCTCTTGCAACTTTTCATGGAGCCCTACAACAGTGGTTCTCAACCTGTGGGTCGGGACCCCATTTGGGGTCGAACGACCATTTCACAGGGGTCGCCAAACCATGCTGTCCGCCATTTTTTCCCTTTTCTCTAGCTGTCCTACTCCCTCTTATTGGTGACCACACCCACTTGGGGGTCACCACAACATGGGGAACTGTATTATGGGGTCACGGCATTAGAAAGGTTGAGAACCACTGCCCTACAAAGTTCTCCTGGGGACCGGTACATTTGATGAGTTAATCAGTTCATGGGTGAATGGAGTATCAAGTGCACAAATCTCTCAACCACTCTCCCCATGACAGCATTTCGCAACTCAGCTGCCTCTCCAAAGAGCAGAAACAGCACTAGTTTCCTGTTGTTACAGAGATCTGTGTCGCCTTCGACTTTCCTAGAATAAAATGGCAATCATCATTCCTGTTTAGTCTGGATCTTTGTACATTGGTTTTCAGAGCCCACCACGGGGACATGATGGAAATAGGCCTCTGTTTTAGCGCCAAGGTGGGAGCCCTTCTCTCCGGAAAACACGGTTCGGGGCCTGAGGTTGATTCAGTCACAATCTAACTGTATCTTGGGAATTCCCATCTCCGTCTTAAGCGACGGTCTTGGACAGTCGGCCAACTTGCAGAGACTGATTAGGTTTCAGGCCGGGTTCCAGGAAACATAGCGGGAGAAGCTGTTTTCTCGTGTGAAAACTGAAAGCTCAAGTTCCGCTGCCTGCCCTTTGAGAAGAAAGAAAAGCCTGCTGTCCCAGACACGTGTTGTTGGATTCTCCCCACCCCACCCCTCTCCCGCTGATTACAAGCTGCCGGCTCCACTGCTGGAGAAGCGAAAAAGGAAGGAAAAGACTCGGAGTGGGATGGATCTTAGTTTTAAGATCCCGCCGCCCCCCTCAAAAAAATCTCGCCGAAGTGACTCCGGCTCGGGAACTTCGTCGATCGGCTGCCTCTTACCTGCTCAGCCCGGGCAAGGGGAGAAGCGCGGGACTGACGGCTCCCTCCCTGGCAGGGAGTCCCCGGGGCGCCTTCCTTTCGCTTCTCCAGCTCCTCTTCCCAGCGGGGCCGCCGGGTGAAAAAGCTTTTAACTCCCGCCGTCGCAACTGCCGGCGGCGGAGACAGCAACGGAGGCGGAGGAGAAGGAGGAGACTCGCGCTTGGAAAGCATAGATTATCTCTGATTGCTCGATCAATCCAGGATGACAGAGGTCAATCGAGAAGTCTCTGCGTAGTTCCCAAGGTGCCTTTTTTGTCGAAGGCGAGGGAAGAGTTGGCACTCTTTCCCGGAGACCGCGTGATCGAGGAGCAAAGGTGCTCTTCCACACCTTGATGTGGTTCATTTTGGAACATGATGTATCAGGGATCGGCTTTTTTATTTCCAAGGTCTAGGTTCCTGCTGAGGCGATTAATGTAGTGGTGTTACACGTTATTTTTCAGGCTCCAGGTGGGTCTAAATCAGTGGTTCTCAACCTTTCTAATGCCGTGACCCCATAATACAGTTCCCCATGTTGTGGTGACCCCCAAGTGGGTGTGGCCACCAATAAGAGGGAGTAGGACAGCTAGGGAAAAGGGAAAAAAATGGAGGACAGTGTGGTTTGGAGACCCCCGTGAAATGGTGTTCGACCCCAAATGGGGTCCCGACCCACAGGTTGAGAACCACTGGTCTAAATGGATATATTGGTTGTATTTTTCTTCTGAGCCTTCTGTCACTTTCGTTTAGGATGACGTGATGAACTATTACTCTCTAGTTCAGTGGTTCTCAACCTTTTTAATGCCGTGACCCCAACCGGTCGTAAGTCGAGGACTACCCAACCGGTTGTAAGTCGAGGACTACTCAACTGGCGCAGCACCGTTTGCAGAATGGGACTTTTGGCGGGCTCAGCAGGGCAGAGACAGCCTGGACAATTCCTATTGGCTTTTGAAAGCCAATAGAATTAGACTCTATTCAAGAGAGTCTATTCTATTGACTTTCAAAAGCCAATAGAATAAAAGGGAGTAGCACAGCTAAGGAAAAGAGGGAAAAAATGGCGGACTGCGTTGTTTGGCGACCCCCGTGAAATGGTCGTTTGACCCCAAATGGGGTCCCAACCTACAGGTTGAGAACCACTGCTCTAGTTTCTTCACCAATAAAAGTTAGGTAGCCCGAGAGAGAATGACTGGCTCAAAGTCATTTAGTTGACCAAGTGGCTGATGAGACTTTTAAACCCATGTCTTCCTAGATATAGTTCAGTACTAATCACTGCATTTCCCTGGATTTCCAAATCAGAAAATATAGAAGCTGTGCATATCAGGAATGAATCATCTAGCATCTTTTTAAAAAAAATATGGAAAGACTTAGAACAGGTTGTGTATTCAACATATTCACCTGTGACTGAATTGATGCAGCCCAAATATAGGTCTATTGTTTGTTGTAAAAACTGAAAAAAATCCACGTTTTTGTTTTAATGTTTTTCAGAGTTGGCAACCTGCAGTCACCTGTACTATCATTTTGTGGTAACCATAAACCAGAGATTGATTAATTGGTTGATGTGATTTTGATGCTATCTGACTCCAAGTTGACTCTGGACTTTTAACTTCCCATCTCAAATATTAAATGCAAGAACCAGCCAAAACAAGCCAAAAGCAACCCACTGTAGTTGATACTTTAAGGCCTTCTCATTAAGACACAATTCTTTCAATTATTTGTCTAGTTTTTTTTTTACAGTGTCTTCTAAAGATGGAGAACAGACCCCTGTACCCTAATTGCAAACATATTTTATTGCTACAGCCCTCTTGATGTTGAGTTGATAGCTTGGGGATTAGCTGATGCTTTGTGTGTTGCTCCCAAACTTCCAGCTGTGTATTATATTTCACAATCTGGGTGAAATTTTTCATGTTTTATTATTGTAGCTAAGAATTTGCTTGATGGGGAATGCACGGATTATTCTGCTGTGTGAACTCAAACTGGGAGGCCTGGGCCAGACGTTTGACCAGCTTTCTAGTCATGGTGTGTATGCAGAGGTACATATTGCATGAGGAGTGATCAGAGATGGCATCATAGCTTTCCCACACAATGTACATGCAGATTACACTGCAATCAGAAACAGGTTATTTCCAAATATGAACATCTGAAACATTTTCTAGAAACTGGAAGCAGAATATGCTCTGGAACAAGGGTGTCAAACTGGCGGCCCACAGGATGTGGATGTGTCACACACAGGCCATGCCCTTCCCAACTCCGCAAAGGCAAAAAACATCATAATACGTCATGATACATCACGTGACGCGATCGAGTTTGACATCCGTGTCTAGAAAAACTCCGCTTTAGCCTTAGACTTGTTTATCCTTCAATAAGAAAATGCTTTTGTTGTCAATTTTATCAATCCAGAATAATTACTACCTCCTGTTTTTGACTGACAACATGGCATAATATTCCCCTCTTTAGCAGATCCTGAAAAGATTTTACATTCACTCCTTGTTTAGCATCTTCCTTTGATTAGCAACCATTTGCAAATATGACAGTAATGGTGATTTTTAAAAAATCAACCAATGGACACATTTATGACCAAATTTCATGTGCTTGACAAGGCCCACAGGAGTGAAAGTAATGTTGGCATAGCTACAAGAGAACTTCATCTGAATGAAATGCCAGTACCTGTTGACTTTTGCAATGTCTCTCTCTTTGTCACATGTTCACTTAGCCACCATTTTACCTAACAGTCTGGTTGTTGGAATGGCATGCAGTCATTAAATGAGAAGAAGATGTAAAATGTAATCTTGTTTTAGCCACTGTGACTGTATAACAGTGTGTATGTGCACAATACGGTTAACTAATGTGCACTAAGTATCACTGAATATTTAAAAATTAACAATCATAAAGTAGAGAAAGAAATAACATCAGCAACAAAACAGTTTGGCAAGTAAGTGACAGGCAACACCTGCCACCTAGAACATATCAATTATTTGGCAGAGAAGTTAATCTTCTTTTAAAATTATCAAATATTAAATCTTGCTAAATGCAAAATGAATGTTCCTTGATAAATACTATTCAGTTTTAGAAGAGTAAACGGTATAAGTCCTTCCTTTCTAAATACCTCTACAAGAGAGGGAAATTATACATTTGGCTTCCTTTGCTGCTCAATCATAAGGTTACCTGGCACAGGGTTAAGACTGGAAATTGGATTCTTATGGGTACACTTGGATGTCCTGAAGATTTATATCTTTCTCGAGGTCATATGAGGTAAGAAGCAAGAAATCAGTTGGTCTGATGAGTGAGTTTAATTTCTGCAATGTATACAGATATCTAATATCCCCCAAATCAAATTCTAGAGATAACTGATTGCTATAGTGATCTTTTCAGCCTTGGTTTAATACTCCTTTTATCTCTAGCTAGTTTAAATAATTGTTAATTTGTTCCACTAACTGATCAACCAGTGGATTATCTGGCTGGTGAGAAAAAAAAGATAATATATGGCTCAGTGAGCATCTATATATTGCTAATAAGGTCTACATTATCCATTGAACTGTAAAGGATATTGACTTGTCTATTTCTCCCTAAAAAATCTGTAAAAGTACAGATAGTCCTCGATTTACAACAGGTCATTTAGTGACCATTCAAAATTACAATGGCATTGAAAAAAGTGACTTATGACCATTTTTCACACTTATAACATCCCCATGGTCATGTGATAAAAATTCAGATGCTTGGAAATTTATGACAATTGCAGTGTCCCAGGGTCCTGTGATCACCTTTTGTGACCTTCTGACAAGCAAAGTCAATGGGGAAGTTAGATTCACTTAACAACTGGGTTACTAACTTAATAGCTGTAGTGATTTACCTAACAAATGGGGCAAAACTCACTTAACAAATGTCTCGCTTAGCAATGGAAAGTTTGGGCTCAATTGTGGTCGTAAGTCGAGGACTACCTGTATTCTGTTCCTGAACTAAGGATATAGCCTAACCTTTTATTATTGGTCTTCAAGTACACTGTTTGGGAATTCATTCTTCAGCTAGCAATAATTATCTGAAAGATCATAGGTGGAAAAACCAGGTGTTACCCTTATACATGCATGCACTAACTGCACATATTTGGCAGCTAAGACAGCTCCATGAATAAGGTAAATCTAGATCAGCAAATGCTATTAGGCAATTTAGGGAAAAGGGTAGTGCTGAGCCAAGCAGTAATTTCACAGAATTCAGATTACAGCCATAGGAGATTGAAAACACTCACTCACTCACTCATTCTCCCTCACCCTCTCCCCCTCTCCCTCTCCCTCTCCCTCCTTCCCTCCCTCCCTCCCTCCCTCTCTCTCCATACTTAGTAACTTCATTGATTAGTCTATTAATTCCAAGGATGTTACAGAAGAACAGTTTGATCTATAATCTTATTTATATAAAAGGAAGCATTCTCTTTGCAATCAGTGTTGCAATGCGACAACAGTCCATCGATTCTTCAGTAAGGATCTTTACTGAATTGAATTCACCAAAAGTGATAAGTCATTAGTCATAATTTACACATGATAGCTGGCTTCCCAAACTAAGCCAATATCAAAATAAATCACATTCTGTGATAGAATTATATGTTTACAAAAGGGAAGTATTTGATGTATTTGAGCACACTTCTTTAGATGTGAAATGCTGTGATAGTTAGTTTAGCAGTGCAAAACTTCAGACAAACCTCTACCTTCTGTATTATGTTGTTATGAACAAACACAGCATATGTCTTAATAACAGTGTTCTTGTGCTTTGTGGCAGTGAGCAACCTTACTTGCATAGGTTCTGCCTTTAATCAGATTGGTGTGTGTATATCTCCTTCTAAGTTTGGAAAACACAAACCCTCTGTTACAGCAGGGCCTAATGAAAAAACATCTTTATAATTTTTGTTCTTAAATACCATTTAAGCAGCTTGGAGATCTGACATTTTTCCCTCCTCAGATATGACCAGATGAAAAATCTCTTTGTTTTTCATGTGGACCAAGAGCGCTCTCTAAAGCATCTGGCATATAGATCTCATGAAAAAAAAGTGATGCATTCACCATGATGGAAAGGGTCAGACGCTCAGAGTTAAACAGGGAAGGTTATAACAGGATTAATTTTAGCCAATATCTTTTATAAGGAAACTCTTGGAAGAAGGGGTATATTGGTGGACTTTTAATTTATTTTCACTCCCAGATGATGATGAATGATTTGGATTCCATGTTTGAAAACAACTTCCTTAAGGTTTGTGTTGCTCTGTTTTTAAAAAGTGTGCCATTGTACAGTAGAACTAAGGAATATCACTGCATATAGCAGATCTGTTCTGTTATGGCTAATTTATTTTATTTCTCTCCAACCCCTCAATCAATTTTACTTATTATAAACAATTCCAATTGTTGCATTTCAGAAAACAATTCCAGTGTTCTGATGGCAGATACCAGTACAGTAAACAGATAGGATCAGATTTGGGGTTTGATATTCTTTTTTCTTTTAATAGATTCTGTGCCATCTTAATGACCACTTAGATACCGGTAGATCCACCCGATTCTGTAATAGCTTTGTTCCCTATGCCATCCGTCTGGTAAACACAAGATTCGTTTTTCTCGCCATGCAAATGTATACATAACCTGAACTAGACTGTTGTTTCTCTGTGTCATATAATATATGTGGGTATATACATAATTCTAGTATTTATTTATTTTTGTCATATTTATGTAGTGTATATCAGAGGTGGTGACCCTTTGAGAGCTGTATGCAATGAAATTTCATTTTGATGTATGCCGATTAGTGTACATTCAAAGTGACAATAAAGTTATTATTCTATTCTATTCTATTCTATTCTATTCTATTCTATTCTATTCTATTCTATTCTATTCTATTCTATTCTATTCTTCTACAGGTCCTTTTTCATTCAGGGAACATTTTTAAAAAAGCTGGTTTTACTTTCCCGGACAATGAGTTTTCAGAATGTTTATGATTTTTCCCCTATTTGTAGCCAAGAACAGTAATTGGATATGCAACTGATAATGCCCCTGGGTACATCTGGACTAAATTAACTAAAAACCCTGCCTCTCCGTTGCCTTTTCAGCAGTCAAGAATGTATCCAGCTCTCAGGCCATTTTCTAATTGGCTGCTCCAGCTCTTAATCTCATCTAAGGGAAGTCTCTACAGAGCGATAGGATTCAGAAGTACAGGTAATCCTTGGGTTATGACCATTAATCAACAGCCCTGTTCAAAATTACAACTGCACTGAATGAGGGGGACTTATGATGGACCCTCAGTGTTCCTGCCATTGCAACATCCCCACAGTCATGTGATTGCAATTTCCAACATTCCCCACCAGCTTCCCACAAGCAAAGTCAACAGGGTAGCCGGCAGGAAGTTGGAAGTTGTATTCATGTGAGGTCCTCACTTAATGACCTGCACAGTCCTGGTTTAATGACAACAATAGGGACTGCTGGAATTGCCACTGTGAAGCGATGCATCACATGTCATGGTTTATGACCACATCACTTAGTAACAAAGTTCAAGGTCCCATTTTGTCATATTTGTTGTAACTTGCGGACTACATGTGGTTTGCTAGGGATTAGACATAGCAATATTGTAATGACATCAGTCACACAAAAGAAGTAAGTCTGCACTGATTCATGTGAAATGAAGTAGGATTTTTAACTCATGTAAATGATATATAAGAGAGTCAGTGTGGTGTAGTTGTTATGGTACCAGATAGAAACTGGGAGAGTGTGAGTTTTTGTCCCATTAGGCACAAAGCCAACTTGATGACCTTGAGCCAGTCACTTAGCCCTAGGAAGGAAGAAGCGTCAAACCACTTCTAAAAAATCTTGCAGTTGCCAGGAGTCATCACTGATTCAAAGGGACAAAAGAAAAAAAAAGATATTCAATTACCTATTCCTCCCTGTAATAAAATAATATCTGTGACCAATTCATAATGTTAGCATTTTAATTCATCTAAGTCAGGAAAACTTCTCTGAGAAAAGAATTTGTGATTTGGGCATTCATATCTAAAACAAAGGCTCCTTTTTTATTCAGAACTATGCACTTAATTCACACATGACACGTCACAAGGTGGCTTGTGTTTTTGCCATTGTGCGACCATAGAGACCATAAACATCATAAAGTCTTTAAAAAAATGTTTTGTGTGTCTTAAGATGGGTTTCACCAAATATGCTACAGGATCAAAACCAAGCCATTTGTATCAGTATTACAGGTAGCCCTTGTGTTATGACAGCAGTCAGGATGGGATTGTTGTTGCTAAGTGATACAGTCATATAACGCATGATGTCATCAGTTAGCAATCCCAGGGAATCCGGTAGCCATGGTAATCCCAAGATGGGCAGATCTTTAAGCAGGAAGAGGGCTGGAGTCCCAGGTAAGGCATGTGGGGGTGTTGCGGGGGGGGGGGGGGAAGGAAGCCACAGAAGAGCCAATGCAGACCTCACACAATTTGCAGGAGGCTGGGGGAAGAGTCTGGAAGCACCGGCGCAGGCCACATGCAAGTTAGGGAGTTGGTGCTGCATGAGGGAGTTTCTGTGTAGTTACCAGGGTTGTCAACCAAGACCAATTATGGACAGTCATTGCCAGCAGAGAATCTTTAACAATAACAGAGTCTTAAAATTTAACTTGAAATAGCCCATCAAGAGGTTCTAATGACTGTAAAGTTCATCCAGTTACTCAGGGAAGCGTATTAATTACATAACCAAGGGAAGTTCATTCTGTCTTTACAAAAAATATAAGACTGACTGTTGTTCTGATTTTCAGACTAGCCATTTGCTTTTAGGAGTCTGGTTGCCCACAAGCTTGGGGAAACCTCCAAAATCTAAGACTAGTTGGATTAAGACTAGCTGGACGAAGAATAGGGAAACCTGAATTCTAGTCTTACTTTGGGTACAAAGTTCAGCTGAATGACCTTAGCCACAAGTAGTCCTCAGTTTATGACCATTTAATAATGGTTCAAAGTTATGTCGGCCTCAGAAAAAATGACATATCACTCATCCTTGAAGTTACAACCGTCACACCACCTCTGTGATCACATGATTGCAAGTTAGATGCTTGACAACTGGCTCATATTTACAAAGGTTGCAGGTCTTGTGGGACACGAGATCATGATTTGTGATCTTCTCAGTCGGCTTCCAACAAACAAATCAATTGAGGGAGCTGGATTTGTATAACAACCACATGATTCACTTAATGACCAGGTGATTCACTTAATTACCATGGTGATTTGCTTAACAACTGTGGTAAAAATGATGGCAAAAATCAGGCCCAGCCATGTAATGGCTTGTTTAATGGCTGCTTCTAGTGACTGAAATTCCAATCCCAATTATCATAAATTGAGGCCTACCTACAGTCATTCTCTCCCAACTCTAGGAAAAAAGCAGTGGTAAGCTACTTCCAAAAATGCTACTTAGAAAACTCTCTGGATTTGTCCATATAGTCATCCGGAATCAAGTCTTAACTTGAAGACGAAAAAAAAAGGAAAAGAACTAAGATTTTGCATGTTCTGTGTAGCTAATCCAATGTTCTTCCTGGAAGCCAGCCTGTATAAACTAGTCAGATTAAAGTAATTTAATTTGAACTCCAGAGTTGGAAAAATACACATAGGGCTAATAAATCTGTCCAAAAAAAATGTAGCTGACCCGAAAAGTTTTAGAATCTTCCATCTAATGGTTATCAGTATTTTTGCAACACAGGTATAGCATAATATTTATAAATATTAATACAGGGCCTGAGAAAGGGCATCTGTGTTTGGATCTCCCTATTTGCAATCAAAGGCTCCTCTGCCCTAAGATAAGGAGATCCAATCCATTCTATAGATTTGAGGGATACTTTCCAGGGTTGTAGCTATAACTAGTTTAATTTCTTCATTCTTGAGATGGAACAGAAGAGCATCAGGAAAGAATCCTCAACACCTGCCCAGCCATTCCCAGAATGTTCTAGGGAAGAACACCCAAAAAAGGAATCTTGCTGCAGCACTCGTGAGATAAAAGTTAATTTTATCAGCAACCGTAAAAGCTCTCTTGGCTTTTAAGATGGGATTTCCCCTCCCTCCTCTTTATGGCCTCTATTCAGGGTGTTGTTTCAAAGTAATAGAAGTCCCGCTGCTTACCATGGCAGCTGGATACAGTGGTTCAGTGAATGTGGTTAAGAAACGGTAAATGAGGTTTATAGAACTGGTGATGCCGTAGAAGGTCAGGGAGCCTGCAGCATAGTCCAAAAGAACCCCAATGGTCTTGTAGTAGTCACCACGCAGCACAGTCTGCATATTATTATGCCAGACAGAGAAATTCACTGAGTCCCACTCCAAGCACCACGAATAATTATTCCTGCCAATCAGATACAACATGCACGATTTTTCAGTCCTATGCTGGTAGCTGTAGGCAACGCCTAGGCATAGCCAGCCATTTGAAATCTCAGCCTCCCAATAATGGCAGCCCTCACAGAGGCTACGGGTACCGAGCAGCTGGGGCCAGTGGTTAAATCCAGGGGTGGGTTTTGAATAGGTCTCCAACAAAATCCCCATGTTCAGCACAGAGTGAGTCTCTTTAAATAGGAAGAGCTCTTCGTTGGCAGTGTTGGCATCAAAATTCAGGATACAATAGTCTGTTTCATGGAAAGGAAAAAAGAAAAGATTACATTTTGTCAGTCTAGGTCAATCCACAAGAAGGATGAGAATGCCAGGAAAATTTGAATAGACTAGGAAGTAAGATTAGTTTTATTCTAACACAGAGAACCTCCATTTCTTCTTGAATATTACCCTCAGATATTGATGAATCTGGGAAATAAGACATACTGTCTTCAGTCATAACGTATTCCATATTTTTGCCAGCTGTGAGCAGCCAGTGCAATGTAGCAGCTAGAATACTACACACAGAAAAAATCAAGGATCAAGCCCCTACTTGACCAGGGCCTCACTGAGAAATGAAAACTGGAACTTGTTCTGAGTAGAAAGGCAGGAATAATAATTATGATCAGCCTAAATCAAACCATTGCAGGATGACGGACTCTTCATTGAAAGTCATGGACTGTTATGTAGCATGTTAGTCCAGTGCTGTTTGGTAGAGACATATTTTTTATCTTCCCAGTCTAGGCTGACAGAGTTCCTGGCCAAAGTCACACAGACAGTTTTTGTGCCCAAGCAAGGATTAGAACAAAGATCTCCAAAATGGTCAATATTGACCCCTAAGAGTCAATGGGATTGTGAAAGATTTTTTTTTATTATTTTATTATATTATTTGTATTATTTATAGTACTATTAGTTAATGTAGTATTATTCGCACATATTAAAATATATGGGTTGATGAACAATCCGACATTTCATGAAGGAGTCAATGAGCTGAAAGGTTTGGGAATTCCTGAAGTAGAACCACTTTTCCTATCACAAATCCAGCACCTTAATCCCTACACAATACTGGCTCTTGCATATATAAATGTGTGTATGTGTGGAGGGAAGTAGACAGGGAGTGTTAGAAATAATTAAAAAAAAAATTAGATCCTGGTGGGGTTTATATATCATGCTAAGCGATCATGTGGTCAAATGTAATTTGTGATCCCAGCCATTGTGGCTGTTAAAGGCAAACTATATATTAATGTCTCATTCAGGGGGTCATGGTTAAGAAATTTAGTTTTAATATTAGCCATCATGATTATTTGCAAAGGGCAGTTAGAGATAAATATGCACACACCTTCTAGGGCTCATGAAGGACTGATGTATGTAATGGGATGAGAAAATGCATTCTGACATGCCATTTATGTCCTGCTTCTTTCAATTCCTTGGTTAGCCATTTGTTTAGTTTGCTTGAATGCAGATAAGATGCGTAGAAGTAGAAAGTGCAAACCTATGAAAATAATAGCAGGCTTGCTTTGCCCACAACTATAACCAAACTTTTAAGATCCATAGTATGTAAGCTCATACAAAACAGAATATAAATGGTTAAAAAAACTAAAACAAACAAGCTAAAACTAAGCTCAATATAAACAGAAGCAAAATGTCCAAACTGTTCTACAGTATTGCAGTACAAATACAATTACGTTGACCAAGTCTCAATTTTTAAGCAAGTTAAACCGTAACCATATAGAATTATATTGTCCAGCCTTTCCTGATAAAAGACCAGTTCAGAGGCTCAGAGTTCAGGAAGTGCAAAGGTATTAAATGGGTTTTTATGCCACTTCCTAAGCACAGCAGTCATCTCAAAGCAATTTACAAAAACAAGGTATCATATTAAGGTTCCGTGATACAACATAATAAACCAAATAACCTTTAAAAGTTGGCAGGAGGGAAAGGGAAAACAAAATAAAATTTCAGTGGACAGTGTGGCTCTTGGTGTCCTCATGTGGGTTAGGAAATCTGTGAACTGTGAAACCAGCTGATCCAGAGGGCACCAAGATGAGAAAGGATTTCCTTCACATTTGAAACTCTTACACATTTCAGTAGAGCTTCTGAGAAGACATTGAGTTTTGAGAAATTGTCCTAGCAATTGGAGGAAGGAAAAGGACTCATCTAAAGGGAAAGAGCACCAGATGTCCTACTTAAGGACATAGCTTTTCCTGGAAGTTTATTGTCCAGCACTACAGAAAAACAGCCTCTTTTAATACTCAATAAATCAGAGGTGACTTTCACTCCAAGTAAAGGCAGGCAGCTTAAACCAAGTTTAAGCAAGCTGTCCATAAAAATATTTTGGACTGCAACAGACTTTGTGTGCCATATACAAACAACAAAAAAAAATTGTTGCTGAGAAAAATAGCAAGCACATCAGGTGATTAGGAAGACTACGGTATCAACTTAAGCAGGAGAAGGAAGCCAGAGAACCAAAAACCAATATTATATTTGACTTTGTCTCCTCGCCAGTATTTGAAAATACAGGAGATAGATAGAGAGAGAGAGAGAGAGAGATGGAGGACTTCTGAAAAAAAGTCTTTTCTCTATTCCAGTGTTTCTCAACCTGGACAATTTTAAGGCATGTGGACTTCAACTCCCAGAATTCCACAGCCAGCATTGCTGGCTGTGGAATTCTGGGAGTTGAAGTCCACATGCCTTAAAATTGTCAAGGTTGAGAAACACTGCTCTATTCTGTTTTGTAACCAACATAGTTCTACTCCAAACACAGAAATCTATCTTGTTCTCCTTGAGAACTATTATTGTTATTATACTTTCACCTATCTATCTATCTATCTATCTATCTATCTATCTATCTATCTATCTATCTATCTATCATCTAGCTAGATAGCTAGATAGCAGCTATCTAGCTAGATGATAGATAGAAGGCTCCAGCAGGACTATAGGTTCAGAAGAAGCCTATGTAAATGTACAGTACATGTAGCTGGGCAGATTTTATGTACAGATATCCTCAACATACGACCACAACTGAGCCCAAAATATCTTATTTTATGACTTTTCTTGCCACATTAGTTAAATGAATCACTGCAGTTGCCAGGTTAGTTAACACAGTTGTTAAGTGATTCTGGCTTCTCCATTGACTTTGCTTGTCAGAAGGTCAGAAAAGGTGATCACATGACCCTGGGACATGGCAACTGTCATAAATATGAGTCAATTTCCAAGCGTCTGAACTTTGATCATGTGACCATGGGGATGCTGCAACGGTTGTAAAGTGTGAAAACTGGTCATAAGTCACTTTATTCAGTGCCACTGTAACTTTGAATGGTCACTAAATGAATGGTTGTAAGTCAAGGACTACCTGTAATGTGTGAATTGAAGTCTGGTGACCTTAAGTTACACCTAGATCCAGCTGAAAATCAAGTGCAGTTCAAGATGGAAAAAACAGTGATCAAAGAATCCAACCCTTGTCACTACCCTACCCTATAGTTTATTCTGAACTATCACGTTAGGAGGAACTGCTGTAATACCTAGTTGCACATCACTTGGCAGATAATATATTATTAGATTTTCTTTTGGCCGACATGATATACATAATGTTTCCTATTCTTAATTTCTCCACAACAACTCTGTGGAGAGTTGGGTTGGAGTGAGAGAGAGTAACTGGCTCAAAGTCCCCCAGACAGCTTTCCTGCTGAAGAGAGAACTGGAACTCATATTGTTCTGATCTGTATGCCCAGCCCACCATACCAAATTGGTGATTTGTTGTCTGCATCATGGTCCCTCAAATACTTTACATCCCAAATGCTGATCTTTGAAAAGAGGAACTAAAATGAGAGTAGCTGATTATTGCAATGAAATCCATATACTGTTAAAGGGCTAAAGAACTACCCAAAGTGATAACTCTGTCATCAGAATTACAAGTCTCCATTTACTCATTATAATTTGCCCATTATTGTTTTCCTGTTTCTTCTGATAACGTTTCATACATTTTTTCAGAATTCACAAAGCTGAGTAAATTTTATGGTTCTGTCTCACAAAATTTCTGTCTTGAGAGGATTATTAGAATGTTAATTTAAACTTTGGCATATAATTAGAGTACAAACTTGTCAGAAGTGAAAGATCTTCAAGAAAAATCAAGAAAGTCCAGTTGCCTTTTTTAAAGTACCTTTGGGACCTCAGTCACGCTGATGTTTCCTTCCTTTGCCTTAGAAGCAGTACAAATCAGAACAGGTTTCACTAAGCATGAGCATGTTTCCTAACAATAAACATTACATTTCTGGTAGGATTAAACTAGGGCTGACTGATTTCCCTCACGTTCCATGTTCTTTTATCTTTTGCACCCTGAAATTAGATTCTGTGAAAGAACACATTCGTTACCCTCCCAGAAGATTCCTTCAATCCTAAATTCAGAAGTCTGGTGGCATCTTTTCAGACAAACGAATATTATTAAAAGGCATAAAATAGCTTACAAAAGCTTACATTTTAAAAACAAAATTAGTAAATCTGAATTTTGGTTAACATAGATCAGGGATATGCAACCTTGGCTCTTTTATGACTCGTGGACTTCAACTCCCAGAATTCCTGAGCCAGCATGGCTGGCTCAGGAATTCTGGGAGTTGAAGTCCACAAGTCATAAAAAAGCCAAAGGTTGCCTACTCCTGCCATAGACTAACATGGCTTCCCTTGTACAATGTTCATCTGCCTTAAGCGGTCTGGTCATCTGAAGAGATACTATTGTTAAGAAGGTTACTTGCCAAGATCTGACAGTCAACAGCATTCCAGAGGGCAATATTGGGGAAACAATATTGGGGAAACAACTAAAACACCTACACTTTAGAAGAGTCTTCCGATCTGTGGGTGTGGGTAACAGTTCATATGGCACCATTGTGATTCCTGAAAGAGTAAAGATATTTGAGTTATTTATTTAGTACCTGTTTTTAAAATGTATTCATTTATTTATTCAGTGTATGTATCAGCAATTGATCCATGATTCAGGGTGGTGTGTATGTACATATGTATGTATGTATGTATATGTATGTATGTATGTATGTATGTATGTATATGTGTATGTTTTCTGAGGTTTTCCCGGGCGTTTGTATGTAGGTCTTTGGTTATTTGGGTTTTCTCCCGCGTCAAATTGGAAGTGTCTTGGCGACGTTTCAATGAAGTCTCATTCGTCATCTTCAGGCTGGTGTTTTCGGCTTCGTGCTTCTAGGAGCACGAAGCCGAAAACACCAGCCTGAAGATGACGAATGAGACTTCGTCGAAACGTCACCAAGACACTTCCAATTTGACGCGGGAGAAAACCCGAATAACCAAAGACATAATACATACATACATACATATATATATACAACTAAAAGCAACAAATAACAAACAACAGGGCATAACACAGAATAAAACACAGTGAGCCACAGTCAATTCAGACAACTGAAACCATTGAGAGTGTCTCATAAAGCCAGGTTTTCAGAGCCTTTCAGAAAGAAGATAGGCGTGGGACCATCTGAATTTCAGAAAGAATGCTTTTCTATAGGGCAGCTGTGACATCTGAGAAGTGTGAGAACTGGACATGAAAAAAAGACCTAGCAAACTAGCAGGGAATACCAAGGCTATAAATTAGACTGGGGTGTAAAAAAACAAACCAACAAACCAAAAAGTGACAATGGTTAATCACATATATTGTTGCCACCTTAATTTCTATGTCCATATGGTCATTAGGAGCTAAGCTCAGCTCAAGAGCCATCACTTTTTAAAAAAAGTCTTCCTTCCTGACTTACTTATGACATTTGCAATAGTGACAAATATCTGTAGCTGGGAGGGGGGGTAGGATGAGGGTGAAGGTTTACCCTCATTACTTATAGCATGTCAAGAATGAACTAGCTGCGAGGCAACTTCAGTTTTACACTCCTGTTCTCAGAATACTGGCCATTTTTCATGTCCATTTTTTCAATCATGCAGTCTTACCCTGCTGTTTTCAGTACCAATTACTGAAAGAAGGCAGCAAGACTCAGGAGACCTGACAGAGCAAAAGCTGGGTTCCACCAAGGGTTGCTATGGTGGGTGGAAAGGCTATCTGAACAGATGGTGTTCATTAAAGTGCTAAATTCCCAGGAGTCAGTCCTGAAAAGTAGTCTACTTAGCAAGAGAAACATAATCACGTCTCATTAGTTAGAAATTAAGATAAAGGGCTTTTTCAGCACTGCAGGCTTAAGCTTTGTCTCCCGTGTGTAAACTGGCTGCAAATGAAGCTGGCTTAAGAAATCCCTTCTGTATATCAATCTCATCCTCCATTTTGGGCACGATGATGGCCTGATTAACCATCCCATGGCTCTCAACTAATAGATTCCCGGCATCTTTACTTCTCCTGCTTGGGCCAGGAAAACATGTTCCTGTCTGTGGATGGGTCTCTGAGAACATGTGATTTCTATTAATCTTTTGTACGAGTCTCCCTTCACTGATTTCTCCTTGTTCTTGACTTTTAAAAAACACAAAAGAAAATCCCAGTTTTTCCTATTCTTCCTATTGCTTGGGATAGAAATGTGGCAAAACCTTAGTCAATTTTGCTTGGTTTTGTTTTAAAAAGTCCAATCTTGTAGGATGTTTTTTGTAGTTTCACTAGCAAAATTCTTTGTTTTTCTTTTAAAGGAAAGGCCCACTGATCAGCTTTCCTTCAGGAAGAGGGTACAGTACTTGTTTCTAGTGGATATCTTTTCTCTGAAATCAGTCTTTCTTGGTATGTATTGGAGAGATCACACTCTAGATCCTTGCTCTGTGAAATTCCTTAAAGCTGTCTCCATTCCTATAATATCTACATGAGGCTACTTAGGGAGGCCATCTGATGACATGGAGTCAGGTACCACCAGAAGACCTAATGGCTTATTTTGATCTCTGGCTGTCCTAGTGAAGTCATTGTGCTGCCCTTCTCTCTCTCTCTCTCTCTCTCTCTCTCTCTCACACACACACACACACACACACACACATATACACACACAGTGGTTTAGTTGGTTTATTAGTATTCCCCAGCAATTCCCTTCATCAAAACCCCAAAAACTGTCCCTAATTAAGTCCAGCAAAAAAGCACACCAATGCTAGTCCACAGAACAATGGCCAATGAGTCCGTAATCAAGCTAAACCCACCAGGCAAAATTAAATCCCCAATACAAGCAGGTTCATGAGGCAAGCAAAGTCAGGAATTCACAAGGCACAATCCAAGTCAAGGTGTCAATCCAAAGCAAGGCCGGAATCACACTAATCAGGAAACACACAACTAAGAAATGAACACACTGTTCCCAGCATCATCTTCATCTACGTGCTGTGCTAAATAGCCAGCTTCTGGGGCAGCCCATCAAGAAGGGCGAGGCTGCCTCCTCACAAGTAATCAGGCTGACTTATGCTGCTCTTGCCTTTCCTCTGCCCTGCCTGTTCTCGGAACAGGTGCAGAAGGCTGTTCCTCTTCCTCATCACTGAGTGGTTGCAGCTGTGTGCTTTTCCCACCTGAAGCCTCAAGGCTGTCTTGCTGCAGCTGAGCTTCAGCCAAATCCCTCTTAGATGGCTGCTCAAAGCCATTGACTAACTCCCCTCCAGACCTGCCCGGAACTGGTTCATCCTTTTCCCAGTTGACATCTGGAGAGTTATCTGGGGAAGCATCCGAGAGAGTCATAGATAGATAATGTTTATTGTCATTTTTTTACTGTGGGCACATTGGCACACATTAAAAATGAAATTTAGTTGCTTGCTCTCTAAATATACACATACAAAACACATTTAAACATGCTATATACAACATGTATAAACCTACACCCTTACATATAAACAGTACTTTTTTTCTAAAAAAAAAAAGGTGCAAGAACTCACACACGTCATACAACCTGCCTTGCCTACTCTACAAGGTTCCATCCAAAAAAGGTGCCGGAACTCCGTTCTGGGCTTTCTATGAGAAAAAAAGCCCTGCGTATAAATAACTTATAAATATTAATCACTATCCATCTTGAATACATAAAGGAAAGAAAAAGCTTTAGAGTTCACAAGGTTAATACTGTATGGAATGAAACTATGACTGAATCTGGATGTTCTGCTTAGGATACCACGGAGCCTCCTCCCTCATGGAGGTGTTCTCCCAATATTTGGAAGTTCTTTAGATCTAGATGGGGAGGAATAGGCTCAAGTTCAACCTGAGCAAGACTGGCTTTGGGTACAAGGATTTGCTGTGCTCAGGAATTTTGCATCTTTAATTCTTGATGGTGTTGAATTCTCTAGACCAGTGGTGGCGAACCTATGGCACGGGTGCCAGAGGTGGCACTCACAGCTCTCTCTGTGGGCACGCGTGCCATCGCCCCAGTCTTAGGCCTTCAGCTGGGTTTTATAAAACCTTTTCGCTTTAGCCTCCGCCGCCATGTGCAAAAAAAAAAAAAAGGTTCAATCAGTCAATTTCAACTTCTTGCTGGGAAAAAAAAGATCTTGCAAAGTTGGAATTGATTGATTGAACTTTTTAGTCCCACCCAATCTGCCGTTACCACTGCAGCCATGCCCACCCAATGGGCCACACCCATTCAATTGTTCACACCCACCCGGCACCTGACGATGCGTAAGTGGGTTTTGGGTTGCAGTTTGGGCACTGGGTCTCTAAAAGGTCCGCCATCACTGCTCTAGACAGAACCTCTGTGCAATTTGGGGGTCCTCATAGATTATCAGCTTTGCTGAAGAGCTGTTAGCAATAGGATTCTGGGTGAAAGGTAAGATGGTTGGTGACAATTTTAAAGCCTTATATGGCTCAGGGCCCAGCTATCTTCTATGGCACCTTTCTCCAAATGTTTCTGCCTGTCCCATAAGGGTGGACCTGCTATGGCCCCTTCAAATAAGCAATGCCATCTCCTGCCATTCCAGAGTTATGTCTTCTTTGTTACTGTTCTTGTCCTTCCTGTATACTCTTCTCCAGAGGTCTGTTTGCTCCATTTCTGCTCTGGCTTTTTTAATAGGCCAAAAATAAAAAATATTTGTGAACCCATTGAGAGAGGGCTAAAGTTGTTTTTTAATGTCTCTCCCTCAGAACTCATAACAAAGGCTGCAAAACAGTGTCTAGAAACTAGCAGTCCCACATATACAATCCAAAGTATGGATGTGGTATGTAGACAACATAAATAAAACATCATAATAAAAAAGGAACTAGAAAAGGCACATGAAACAAACAACATCTTCAAAGGGAAAAAAAATCACAAGGGAAGAAGAAAATAACAGCACACTATCCTTCCTGAATATCGTCCCAAAGGTGCTTTTTCAAGAGGCAACTGGTCATTTGCATTAGAATATAAATATTCCCCGCCATCCAGTCAGAGCTGACGAAGCTTCTTGGATGAGAAGCGAAATGTCTTCAAAGAAAAACAAGAAAGGCCAGTTGCCTCTTGAAAAATCACCTTTGGGACAACCATGACCTGGATGACTGAGAATCTCCATTGACACTTCCTGAATATCCTTAGCAGCAGCAGAAATGATAGCAAATTAAAAACGCTAGTCTATTGAAGCACAGCCCATATTAATCAAGTGCTCCATTATCAAAACATCAATCCAACATTCTTTAAGAGGAGCTGTGTAAGAATATTATTTGGATCACAAGAGTCTAAATACACTGCAGCAGTTTTGAAGATCAGAAATGGAAATGGTCCTCCTATACAACATCTTCCAGCAAAATGGATACACATGGAACTTTATCAAAAAATGCCTGACCACTGAACCCACTACAGCACAACCAGCATGAGCTATGAAAAGGTGAACACTACCATACATCAAAAACATCTCAGAAATTACAAGCATACTAATACAGCCACATGGCATATCGAAGCAGACTAACCAACTAAATCCCTCTAGAAGATCTGAAGAAGATTAAAGAGGATTCATCTTCAACATACAGTATAAAGACTGTAACAACTAATAGGTAGGACAGACAGGTTAGCAGAGCACATCCATGAACATCAAATAGCAATCAGAAGACATTTTGAAAACGCCTTAATCTCACAACACATGGACAGATTCAACCATAGTTTCAACTGGGAAACTGAGCATTCTAGGCCAAGATAAATCTAGAAATGCTAGGGAAATCCTGAAAATTTGGCATTCAGATAAATCAGCCATCATTAGATATTTACCGGTAGGGATAAATCACATTTACATACTATTCAAAACAGACAATAAAAAACTTAAGAGGGAAACAAAAAGATCAAGACACACCTTCAGCAGCCTACATCAAAATAAACAGGGATTAATACCAGGAAAAATGAAACAGAAAATAATATCCTAATCAAGGAACCAAGCAAATAACCAAGCTCAAGAGAGCACCAAGGACTCCACACTTCAATCTTGAGCTACATATATTCTCTTCTATTTTTGCCTGTGTTTATTTTTTATTTTTCTCCACATTTTTATTTCTTGTCAGGGTTGTTTTCCTTTTGAGTAAATGCATTATTTTAAGCAAAGTGTTCGAAGTACAATGCCCCTCATGCAAATGTTTTCTTCCCACTAACATCATCTGGAAGGATTTCCTGTTTTTGAGACAGAAGTGTGAGTCATGTGATGAGAAGAAATTCATTTGAATATGCAAGAAGATTACGTTCAAACTTTAGTTTACTTACCCTTTTGAAGGATTTTATTGATGAAACAGAGTCCAATCATTGAGATTTGGGATTTCAAGTCACTCAGTGTCTGTTTAATCCCCGCAAAACTGGTGAGTTCCTCACATTTCAGCCCAATCAAAGCTTCTGAGCAATCAGATATGGCTTTTATTTTTGGGAATTCCTATAGTAACAAACAGTATTGAAGAGAGCTGACAGTTCAGCAAAATCTTTTCATAACAGTCAATTTGGATATTGGAGCATGGGGATTAGCTTTTTTTCCTTTGTGTATGATCCTTCTACTTGACACTGTTTCCACTTTCTAATACCTAGAGTCAGAAATGGGACAACTGTGCTTCCATAGCCTGCCAAACAGAAAAACTGTACTGGGTTACTTGGGAACTTATATCTAACATGATCGAACAAAAAATGAAATGCTAGATCACCGGACTTAACAAGAAATACAGAAAAAGCTGTTAGAAAGAAAAGCAGTAATTAAAAACAGAATGATAAACATTGAGTTGCTTGAATGGAAATTGCTGCCTCTGCAAAATAGCCAATGAGTAACTGGGGTTATCCTGCAATAAACTGAGATGCATTATCTGAAAACAAACTACTATGCAGTAGTATGGGAAGTCTGTATTGAAAGTCTAGACCAGAAAATATGCCCTAAAATTATTTTAAAACTGCATGGGGATTTAAGAGAAGGTAATATAACCTATTTTACCCTCCCATAAATAGATGCCAGTCTATTCTGATGATGGATGAATGAGGCAATGTATATAAGCTTCTTGATGTTGCACAGAAAGTGGTCAAAATGTTTTTTTCAGGAATAACAGTTTTCAGTTACTGAAAGAGTTCAAAAAAACATTAGCAAAAACTTCCTAACAGTATGAGTAGTTGGGGGACCAGTTCCTTAAGGTGCTGGACCTCCCTTCACTGATTAAGTTCCAATTGAGGGTAGTCAGCCATCTGTTGGGGATGCTTTAGTCTGGATTAAATTGACCAGGATGTTGGATTTAGTTACTGTATAGATAATCCTCAACTTGCAACAGCTCATTTAATGACTGTTTGAAGTTAATAGCAGCCCTGAAAAAAATGGCTTATGACCATTTTTCACACTTATGACCATTGCAGCATCCCCATGGCCACGTGAGTTACATTTGGATGCTTGACAACTGGTTCATATTTATGACAGTTGAAGTGTCCCGGGGTCATGTGATCATCTTTTGCAACCTTCTGACAAGCAAAGTCAATGGGGAAGCCAGATTCACTTAACAACTGTGTTACTAATTTAACAGGATATGTGGTCTCAGTTACAATATGAAAAGTGAACTTTTACCTGCAAGAATTGAAAGTCACTTGGATTGTCCATCAGATTTGTCAACCACAGCTTCTGCTTCTTAAGATCTGCAAGTTGCTCATGTCTGCGTTTAATAGAATTCCCCATATCAAGTAAAGCTGACTTTTCCTCTTGATCAATGAAGTCCATCACCTTAGTCTGCAGTCTCTTGAATTCTTTTATTACCTCTGTAAAGGCCCAGCTAACTTCATCTCTGGCATTCTTCACCACTTTCTGTAAAGAATGGAAAAAAACAAAATATAGTATATTTCTATCTATTTCCTATCTTGATTTAGGGCTCTTTCAGAAAAAAAAAACTGTATTTCTTATAAAAGACAGACAAGTGTTAAAATAGGTGCAAGTATATGTTAAAACTCTAATTCTCTGTTTGCTATTAGCCATGTGGGTTGAAGACCAAAATATATAGGCAGTACCAGTTTACCTTTCATAGTGTTACAGATAGAGTAAGGTAGAACATATTCAGGATTGGCTTTTAGCCTTAAGATCATTACTTAAGAGTCTTGTCTACAGGATCCAAAGGTACCTGTGAAGCTAGTGACTTCAGAATCGATAAGGAGATATCACCACAGGAAAAGAGACAATACTGAATGGAAATGAGGATCACAATTATTTGACATTATTTTTTTATTTATGTAGTTAGGTGATTTAGAGCCAGAATGATTAATAAATATCCTTTTTATACAACCATATTCCTGACTTCAGGATGAAAATTCGCTATTCTTTTTTTCCTCTCCCCAATCTTGCCATTACATATTTCTATATTCCCTGATATGGGGGGGAAAACCCTTGTCAAAAGAAAATGTGCCAGTTGAACTGCTAAATGCTTTTGATTGGAAATACCATTGCCTTCTAAAAAAGTTGCCATACTTAAACCATCATCACTGTCATCATATCATACTATAAATACATGTTTTCCAAACTTGGCAACTTGAATATGTTTGGACTTCAACTCCCAGAAAAACCCAGCTAGACATACTGGCTGGGAATTTCTGGGAGTTGAAGTCCACACATCTTCAAGCTGCCAAGGTTGGAAAACACTGCCATACATGGTTGGCCCATCTGCCAATACTAGGCCTGTGAAAATTGTAGCAGGCATCCTAATGAGCCGAGGTGGCGCAGCAGTTAGAGTGCTGTACTGCAGGCCACTTTAGCTGACTGTGTTCAGCAGGTCAGCGGTTCAAATCTTACCGGCTCAAGGTTGACCCATCCTTCCATCCTTCCGAAGTAGGTAAAATGAGGACCCAGATTGTTGGGGGCAATGTAAATATATATATATATACATTGCTTACTGGTGTACACCGCTTAGAGAGTGCTTGCACTTAAAGCGGTATATAAGTCTCATAAATAAATAAATAAATAAATAATGGTTGGACATGCAATTCTGATCTAGATGCTACTTCCAGTCTTGTCTGCTACTATCTCCCGATTTACTGCTGTTGGGGAAGTTGTTTTGCCCCCACACTCAACTAAGAAGCTCCAAACTTCTTCCATCCACTTTTCTCACTTGCAGCTCACCATGAGGTAATTCACTCTTGCTCTGTATTTCTGACGGTCTTCTGCCAACATCAAGACCTGGTTTTCCACACTGGCATGTATTCTTTGGATCTCCACCTGGAAAAGAAATGCCCCCCAGTCAAAATCAATACAGAACACTTTTGTAATCAGACAGCCTCAGAGATATGCAGAATCTGTTTCTTTAAGTGTGTAGGCCTTCTTGCGCAAAGGCCTTCTTTCCTATAAAAATTCCTGCCAAATGCACGGATACCTGTGGAAGTGCCAACATTGGACACAGAATGGGGGGTGCTCATATATTAAAGTATCAGTTGAGTGGCATTCTTTAAAATATTGTTTTTGCCAAACAGCCATAAACCTTTTGTCTCAATTCAAGTTTCTATTGCAAAACAAACAAAGAGCATACAGTATTACCAAGCACACCAACTTGTTATCTGTGAGCTCAGCGTGGTGGCAAAAACTTTCCTTAACACCCACAAACTCTTTTCCATCTTTCTTTCCCTTTTTTTTAATGTTAAACAAAATACATATTTTGACTAGCACCAGTTTTCAGAATACAGTATTATTTATTTCCAAGAATACCCATGGATTCTGCATAGCTCAGTGGTTTTTGTTTTAAATCAATATGCCTATATCCCCACCCGGAAGAGCAAACTAATTGAGGGCTGCTAGTAGTTCCATAGGGGGGAAAGGAGAGAAGGTGGCAATAAACAACCTCATCTGGTAAATGTGAGTCTGGGACCCCTACTTGTTAAGGCAGCTATTTTGACTGAGCAAGAAATTAGTGGCAGCCAATTTCCTTTAGAGTTCATGGCATGTTCTCAGAGTGGGAAATATTTCCCCAAAGTTGCATTTGATCAATTGCACGTGCTGTCAAAGCCCACACTTCCAATCTCATCTGTGCACAGCTTCTGTATAAATTTTTGCCTTTTTTTGTTATAAATCTTTCTCTTGTGAGGGATGTGTACTAACTTTAAAAACTCTTATTTATTGTTAAGGGGCAGGTTGTGTGTGCTTATTTCAAAGTACCATGACATTTTGTTTGTTGTTTTAATTTACCTGGCCTGGGATCCTCCAAATGGGTTTCCAGATCAGGAAGTTGTAATCAGAATCAGCTAGCACCAGGCTAGCAAAGACTGTTTTTCATATATATTAAGGACATCAAGGTTAGGAAAAGAAAAAAAAAATCCACTAGCAACTCTTTGCAGAAGTAGCAACAGAACAAGCTAAAGGAATACTTTTTATCTTGAGGTTTTTTCCCCCCTGTCTACTGTGTTTGGGTACAGAAACAAGATAAGGCTATAGAAATCATGGCCTAAGGATGGAAGAAAATATGGCTGATGCCATAGATCAGAGATGTCAAACTGGTGGCCCACGGGCCGGATACGTCATGTGCAGGCCACGCTCACCCCAGCTCCGTAAAGGCAAAAAACATTGCGATACGTCACGATACATCATGTAATGTGATCGAGATTGAAACCTGTGCCACAGATAGAACACATTTCAGTAATTCTGATACTCCCCAATGTGGCTGAACAACTTATAAGAATGGCTGGTAATGAACATATGGTGGAAACAGAAACACTAATCTATAATCCACAAAGTGTGAGAGGAATCTTGGCATGTGAATGAACCTTACAGAGCAAGGAAATGCTGCAGAAAAGAGCAGAAATAGTAAGCATGAAAGGGAAACAATGAAAGCAGTGTGTAAATTAGAGTTCTGATCCTGGGCATCAAACAGTTGAATGACATCTCTCTTACAACCTCCAGTCCATATCAATTGAGAAGTGTAACGTATGTGAAAAACTTTCTATCTGCGATGGGCTACTTTTATAGGCTAAAATGATGAGATATGAACCTGACTCACTTCTGCTATTCAAAGCTGCCTTCCATAAAAACAGAGAGGGCACACACTGATGCACAAACACATATACAAAAACTGCTTACTTCTTTCTTGCTTCTTTCTTGCTTCAGAGAAATGACTTCATGGTTCTTATGCTCCTCCCGGACACAGATTTGGCAAATAAATTTGCCTTCCTCTTTGCAGAATAGATCTAGCAGCTTACGATGTTTTAAACACATGCTGCCTTTCAAGTCACTGAGAGGTTCCACTAACTGGTGGTTCTTGAAAATCTTGTCTGTGTAGTGAGACTGAATGTGGTTATCACATAGGGAAGCTATACATTGCAAGCAAGACTTGACTGCTTTTAACTTTCGCGTGAAACAAAAATCGCATGGGACATTCTTGAAACTAGCCAGCTTCTGTGGATCTTGAGATTTCTCCTGTGCAAATCTCATTGCAATTTCTCCCAGGGTTATATTTTTGTGGAGCTGAGGTGTTGAACTCAAGGGTTCCTGGCACTGAGGGCAGTAAGGCTGTTCTCCAATAAGTGCTAGGTGTTCCCAATAAACCTGCAAGCAATCCATGCAGAAGTTATGCCCGCAGGCTGTAGTGACTGGGTCTCTGAATATCTCTAGGCATATTGGGCACACTATATTGTCTTCAAGGAAAATAAAGCCAATCTTCTGCATTGAAACAGGAAACTTTGTTCTTGGCTTCCATTCACACAATTTTCAGATATATCCAAGTCAGTCACCTATTAAAATAAAAATCTGTAAAACAGGGACGTTTGACCCTCAAGGGGCACATACTATGATTTTTAAGTCCATGAGACTCAGAAATTTATAATTATGCATTCAGATGCCATTCAAACTTATTCTTACTTTGCATTCTCTCTCACGCTCTCTCTCGTTCTACGTTTGGCAAACTAGTCCCTGCAGTTTTCCTGGAAATATTTTCAGATTTAGGCCCTAGAGGTGAGAGAAAGTGATTGGGCCAAAATCACCAGTTGGCTTCATGCCTAAAGCAGGATTGGAAATGACTATCTCCCGGTTTCTAGCCTGGTGCCTTAACCATTACACCCAAGTGGCTCTCCAATCTTACATCTAATATATATAATCATTACTTCTACTCTTCCAATGGTCATGAGTAGGTATGCTCAGAGTGGAACATATAAATCTTCTAACTGATCCTGCGGTGCTTATTGAGGTAAACCAGTAGCTTTCAATAGGATTGCTAGAAATGCCTAAGCTTCTTTCCTTTGATTCTGGTTACCTCTGTAGACCATATTTTATGGCTAAGAACTTCATGAACTTTTGGGTCCTAGGCAGTCCATCCCTGCTACCGAAAATGGAATCAACACAATCTGAAGAACGTAATTTAAAATCATATAATAAAAATGTATTTTCTAAAACACAGATCTGAATAGGCTTTATTTGCTAATTTAATCACCTATTCATGAACTTTTTTGTGCAACATTAATGGTTCAATCCAAAATCTACTATTTAACATTCACAAGTAAATCTCACTGTACATACAATACATTATAAGAAATTGTATCAGGTTGCACTGTCAATAGCAGGATCCAAACTAGGCCTCTTGACCTGGATCAACTGACTATGAATTTGGTCTGTTGAATCCTTATAACACTTTGAAAAATAACTTATTCTCTCTACCTATTATTTCTGAAACTTGGGTTAAAAATAAAGATTTCTTTTTTTAACCTGTTTTTATTTTATTCAAAACAAAGTTAAAATACAAAATACAGAACTCAAAAAAAACAACAACCCAAAAGGACAAAAGGAACCCCCCACTAAACATAAAACAATAAAAACATTTAAAAAAGTGAATTAAAAAAAGACATTATACATATATTAAAAATAAAGATTTCAAGCCATTTTTAAAGTACACCTGCGAGCTTAGCTACCCATTCCCAGCACTATTAATCACCTTAAATATAATTAATATTTATTTGCCTATAAACATCTTCAGTAGAGGAAATAAAACATCACAGTTTTTTTTCTCTATGTAAATTTGGCTTTGGTCACTCCTATTGCTCAGAACACTTTTGTGCTATTCCTTTCCATAATGGCAATGTTAGCAATAGCACCATAATCTCATTTATGTAGAGGTGAGCTCTTATCTTTCCTGTGCTTTTGTCAGTTTAAAACTAAAAAGTTTTACATTTTAGTAATATGGGAGTGTTCAGCCTTCTAACAATCCATAATCCTTCAGCTGGTGTCTGTACTGCTAATGCAGTATAGTATACGAATCAGTGGAAGATTTCTCCGTAGCTTTTATTTTTCTTTAAATAATGTATATGACTGCCTATTTCACAACAATGACTTCAGGCAGAGTACAAAGATTAAAAACCTATCAATTAAAAACAGTAAGCCATGACATCAAAGGTAAAGGATATCTTCCAATTATAAATTCAAGAACTGTAGTTGCCTAATCTTCTGGCCCTAGGGAAACAGCTAGGTCAGTGATGGCGAACCTTTTAGAGACCGAGTGCCCAAACTGCAACCCAAAGCCCACTTATTTATCGCCGGGGCCAGGTAGGCGTGGCCCACTGGGAGGGCATGGCTGGGGTGGTCATGGCAGATTGGGGTGTGTGGCCAGGGTAGGTGTGGTCACCTAAATGTTGCTCGTGGGGAGGGATGCCTGTGGGGGGTGGGCAGGGTTGGGGGAGATCCAGGGAGTCTCTGGCAGGTGGGGCAATAGGCTCATCCTGCGAGGTGTGGTGAGGCAGGGCAGGGGTGCCATTGCCATGGGGCAAGGCAAGGGCTGGAGCGGCTGCTGCCTGACACCACTGGCCCCTGCATACAGAGGCCAGCGAGCACATGGGGGCTGACGGTGTCCGTCAGCAGCCACAGCCTGCTGGCCTCTCAACTGGTGCACTCTGGGGCTCCGCAGCCCGCCGCCAGCAGTTCAAAGAAGCTGCCTCTGAGCTGGATGGTTGGCTGACAGCTGAGGAGGCGATGCAGTGGGTCGTGCCCGGGAAAAGGAGAGCATGCGAGGCCAGGAGGGATGGGATGGGGTGGGAGGGAAACCAGTCATGCCGGGATGCATCCGGCCACATGGGACCTTGGCGAGTTAGCAGGTGGCTGGTTGAAGAGGGACAGTTGCCATCTCCCGGGCATGGTACACATGCCCACAGAGAGGGCTCTGAGTGCCGCCTCTGGCACCCGTGCCATAGGTTCGCCACCACTGAGCTAGGTCTTCAGGGTCTTACGAAAGGCTAACAGTGTCTAACAGACTAAGACACACAAAACTGCCTGTGCCACTGCATTCTGGGCCAGCTACAACTTCTAAATGCTCTTCAAGGGCAGCCCCATGTAGAACAGTAATCCAAATGGGAGGTGACTAAGAAGGCATGTGTCATTGTGAGCAAAGCCTCCTGGCCCAGGTACTGATGTTATTGAGCTAGAAACTGAACCTCTGAACAGAACCACTAGTTGGCACTCTGTAACAACTGTATTGCTGCCCCGCCACGAGGTGGTACCTCTGACAGGCTCTTACCTATGTTCAATTGATTCTGCTCATCATTTTCTCCAGTGGCATTCTAGGTGACTATTACGCTGCTTTATCACGTGGAACGCCTCTGAAAAACAAGGGGCCCTCTAGGATCCATATGCACAGAGATTACATAGGTGCGATCCAATCCAAGCAAAGGTTACTCTCTCATTTCAAGCAACAATTGAAGCTTCAAACCACGTACCAGAAAGAACCCCAGGCTTCCTTCGAATCCAACAGCGTCTATTAGATGCCTGGGCAGGCCATACACAGAGGACTTGCTTCCTTGCAACATCAGAGACCTCCAAAGCCTACAGGGAGCTTATCTGTCTGTGGCAAGGGATTGATGGTAACATTCCCCAACTTCAGAACATATTGCCACTGCCTCTGTTGTCACTAACTGAATGCAAAACCTTGCTCAAGGATGCAAAGCCAGAATGATTTTATGTATCTGCATGACGTTACAGTTTTTTAATCATGTATGCTACCATGGAGCTATGGCCTTTCCCAGTATGAAAGTATATTTTGTTCTTACAACTGACAAGGCTTCTACTTTAGGCACACCCCCCTTGCGACAAGAAAATAAGCTCAGAGTAGTTACTTAAGCAAACATTTATTTCGGAATTGTTATGAGCAGAGACTAGAACAGTGGTTCTCAACCTGTGGGTCGGGACTCCATTTGGGGTCAAATGACCATTTCACGGGGGTCGCCAAACCATGCTGTCTGCCATTTTTTTCCCTTTTCCCTAGCTGTCCTACTCCCTCTTATTGGTGGCCACACCCACTTGGGGGTCACCACAACATGGGGAACTGTATTATGGGGTCACGGCATTGGAAAGGTTGAGAATCACTGGACTAGAACATTCAAGACAATTAAATTATTTGGAAAAAAAGAGATATTCAATGGGTGTGCCATCTAGATCATTAAGATGTGATACTATAATTCTGCAGATTTCTCTGAGCGCTATTATCTGTACTTACCTGTTAAAAGTCAGTTGCACTTGATAAATTAGCAATAGGTACTCTACTACAGCTCCAGTGATTAAAGGTCTTCAGCTGTGGTCTGGTTGTCCCACTCCTTGACTTGACTTTCCACCTGTTTATAGCCAATCATGGGATCTGAATTTGTCAGGTGACATCATAGTTCAAACTACAAAGGAGGAGGGAGTAAAGTCCTTTGGTTATGATGTCACTGGCAAGCTCATCTAAATAAAAATATTTAGGACCTATCTGCTGTGCCCTTTCAAGATTATAGGCATCCATGATAAAAGGAAACAGTACTACATGATTTTTAATATAGCATGCACAGACCCCAACATCTTGTTGCATTGGTATCAAAAAGACAAGAGATAAATAAGCCATGGTTTCTTTCATTCATTTTTTTTATTGGAAAAGCCCTTTTTGTACGGATTTATCATTCTGCCTTAGAAAGTTATTTATATTGTATCTCTGATAGCTCCCGTTTATCGGCCTGCTTGGCCATATTACATATTTATCTATTGTCTGTAGAATCAGGATTACTGCCACCACAGATGGCTATTCTGAAACAGAATCCCTAATCCCACAATACACCCAACAGTGATTTTATTATGTTACCAAGGAATACACTAAATTCATCATACAAATTTATCTGAAGAATGTTTATAAAAAATATCTTCCCAAAACCACACAAACCCAAGCATGCAGATATATATTTTTTAAGTTTTTGCATTTAAGACCCCACTTACAAACAATGCTATTGGGAAACCTACAAATGATTACTATTAAATAATGGCTTCGTTCTCCTTTTCAGTGAAAAGAAGCTGTAAGTCTTCACGCAAAAGTAAGTCTTCACCCTTACTTTGATAGCAAGAATTTGTAATTAAAAGCAAAAGCAGATCATAGGTGCATCTAGAGCAGTGTTTCCCAAACTTGACAATTTTAAGGCATGTGGACTTCAACTCCCAGAATTCCACAGCCAGCGTTGCTGGCTGTGGAATTCTGAGAGTTGAAGTCCACATGCTTTAAAATTGTCAAGTTTGGGAAACACTGATCTAGAGAACCTCTGTGTACAAGACCCTCAGTCTTTAATATCAGGAAAGCAGCAAGATACAAAATACATTCAGAAAAAAAAAAAACCAAGCACAAATCATGTCAGAATCTTTATTGGAAAAAGAAATCACAGCATCTCCATTATTATTCAAACACATTTAATAAACCAAGAGAAACAGTAGCAAAGGGCACCGACATGTGACAAACTGTACAAAACCTCTAGGCTTGCAAGCAAAACCTGAGGGGGAGGAGCCCACGGCCCAGCTGTGAAGGTCCGAGGAGCCACCCCCACCCCTTCGTGGATAACCCCCTCCCCCTCGGACCATTCAGTCACCCCTGAGAAAAATTGATTAAAAATGTGCAGAAACAAAGACACTTTTAAGAGAAGATTAGCTCCAACCTTGCTGTAACGGAACAATTGGGCCGCTGGGTTTCTGAACCAGGTACTGGTCCCCAGGGGCTAGCTAATGGTTTAAAAAAACCTCAAGAGATGCACATCGCTCAGATGAAAAGCCATCCCACCACTGGCTTCCTTTGCCATTTGTTGCCTTTCATGGGGAAACAGTATCTGTATTCATGTTCCAACTTCAGTCTCAACCACATAAAGGCAAATGCAAGGAAGAGCCCTGTCGCTAAAGAAGGCAAAATTACAACTAGTGGAAAACATGAAAGCCAGTTCTTGAATTTAACAGGGTCCGAAGGTGGCCTCTCATCTTGAGAAAAGAACATCCCAGGTGGGTGAGCTAGAATAGTGTCTTGCTGTAGCTGGAATTCAAGCCCTTATATTAAGAAAGCCGAGAGCTTTCCCAATCCCTAATACTGTTTCTGTCTCCAACTAAACTGCTCAACATTTCAGGGAGGGTTCCCCCAAACCATAACTAGAAATATTTAACAAGGAAAAGAAAAGAGAAGGTATTCATGTTCCAACAAAAAAATTAGATTTGCTGAAAACCTCTCACAACTTGTCAGCAGCAAGGGAACAAGAGGGTGGCCCTATTTATTCAGCAGAAACACAGTTTTTCTCTGCATTTAGCTCAAATCCTGCTGTTAACAGAGCAGCCTCATCTCAAATCTGATTTTATTCCAGATTTAAATGGAGCTGTTTTCAATGGCACTACATGTACAACAAAACGAGATTACTTTTACCAGTTCATTATCTTGACTTCAGGCACTCTTCTAATGTAGCTTCCCGGTGCGTGGTGTTTCTGGTGATCATAACATAAATCAATGAGGTATTTCTTTTAGTTTACTAAAGCTACACAGTAAAGATCTGCTTCCAAGCAAACCTAACACTGCTACGTGCCCAGCAAGGTGGGGAATCAGTTGGGTTAGACCAAGTTGGAAATGGCAGCTATTCTTTGCAGCATCCTCTGATTTTTTTCTTTCAACTAGTTCATGACACCATAATCTCCCTTCCCTGGAAGGAGAGATTATGAGGATACTTCTGTGGTTCTTATACTTCCTCACAATACACACACAAACACATCTGCTTATTTCTCAGCTGTGGACATACACTGACAACGGCTGAAAGAACAAGATACTCATAGATTTATGTACACATCACAGTGTTAGTTAAATCCAGCCATGACATACACTGTCTGACCATGCCAATACCCATGTATTATAGACGGGAAAGTTGAAGGACAAGAAAGTTGATTGAATTCCACAGAGTATGAAGCTGGTTGAGTTTAGCAGCCAGAAGCTGACCTCAAGACCTTTGGTACAGTCTGTTGCTACAGGGACTGAATAATGCATCTAACCCATCAAAATATTATTGGAGGTATGTTGGCAAAATGGTGGGGAAGCTCAGTGATATATGTACACAAATACTGAAGATTAATGGAGAATGTGGAGCAGGATAATTTGGTACCCTGATAAATTTCATTTTAAAACATTTTTGCTTCATCTGCATTATATTTTCCATGCTTTCAGTAACCATTCACTATCCTCTTTGTTCCCACTCCTTTTGTAACTAGGAAGAAATAAAAGGGGAAGCCTCATTACCACACACCATAAAACATGAAAAAGACACTGAGTGCAACTCCTTACTGAGAAATTCCAAGCAAACCAATTGGAATATAAGGGATCCTATTCCGATCACTGACTAATGTGGAAGTTTCAATTATTGCCTAGGGAAAACCAAAGCACTGCAGTTTCTTTTGATACTTTGGTTCATTATGCTCAGAGCTTAATTCAAAGGCCCAGAAGCTAAAGATGACTAACAAGAAACAAAGCCAGAATGTAGAGAAAATACTTCTGGAATTCCATTTACCAACAACTAGAAGGGACATTTCACTGATTAGGGATGGCACAAAATAATTTGACAAAATCAGCAAGTCCCATTTGTCTAAGATTAGAACTCAGAGAGGCACAACATTGTTACTTCCATTCAAGGCATTCCAACAGAAAAAAAAATACAGAAGTTCACAAATCACTTTGGACAAGAAACATCACAATAGTTTGGCAACTGTCATCATTTTACACCTCCCTTCCCCACCCCCACCCCAACCTGTGCAATGCCCTTTAGTCATTTTGGGTGAGAGGACACAAGGAGGGGTGAGAAATTTCAAGCACAGAGTCATAATGTGTAAATAAAAGGCTCTCTATCCCTGGACGTATTGGGTAAGAGTTGATAATGCCTACCAAAGTAATTAGAGTACAAATGAAAACCTGCTTTAATGCAGGACATCAAGAGAACAAGGGAATAGTTTCATGCTATTGAAGACAAGGCAAAGCTGAACTTGGCAGGAACAAATCTTCCATATCGAAGTACTGTTTTGAAATAACCCAAAGGACACATTCTAGATTTGGTGGGAGAAATGGGGCATAAGCTTCCTTCTTTTCCTTTTCTTTTCACAGAGGACAGGAAACAATACAACAGAATCTAAATATCACAGGTAATTGGACACCTTTTAAAAGCATGAAGGGCGCTGACCAAACTGTACTGCAAGAAATGCCTACAGTTAGATTTGTAGTGTTATTGGAAGAAAAACCCGTCAGCTAATACCACATCCCTCACTCAACTTTCTTATTTAACAGTTCTGAATGAGTAACATATTAAAAAAAAAAAAAGCTTGGTGAGTGAAAATGAAGGAAGAATATTTAATTATTCATTTTCAAATCTATTCTCCCTGGACCTGAAGGACTGTAACTAGGTGCTCTCCAGCTGGAAGATTCTCTTCTTTTCTCTTATAGCTTTCTGTGGCGGGGGTGGGATGAGCCTTTGGTTTTTACCAGGATTTAATTCTCCACTGGCAGGACAGGCTCAGCTTTGCTTTGTGTTAGTTTTATTACTGTACAAAAGCAAGGTTGGACTGCAGGAGAAATTCTCTGCCCAGCTAAGTTGCCCTTTTTAACATCTGGGAGTTTTAAAGTTAAATGCTTGGATTACATCCGTGATCCTCGCTCCTGAAGAATCTGAAAAAAAGAGAAGCATTTCATTTTAGAAGCATTTCTTGCAACATTAAAAAAGAAAGCTGGAAAACATGCTACCTCTCTCAAGATCTGACGTACAGGCACATTTCTATAAGAATTTATTGTACTTCCAATACATTGATTCCAAGTCATCAAGAGGGGTTTTTTTATATGTCATATCTAGCATATTGTGAACAGAAATCCCAAAAATTCAACAGAGTATCACAGTATTCCAACCAGGATATAGTTAAATTATATATTATTGCAGCCTGATACTGATATTTTAACCATACAAAATATACTAGCCTACTGTCAAAATTTGGGCATGCAGAAAGATACCTGAGTTTTGAATACAAGCCTTCATAGGCATACCTTGTAAAGCACAAGTTGGTTTGCTTTTCAAATGATCAGGAATACTTTGTATTGTTTGGATTAAACATCATTTTGTTTAACAAAATAGTTTAACAATGACATTTGTCATCAGTTTAGAGTCATGGATTCTACCAGAAAAAAACTCTCAGCACCAGCTTCTAAAACTGCTCCTCCAAAAATAAGCAAAGCCATTATAAAAGTGCCTCCAAATTCCATCCTAATCAAGAACTCAAAAAAAATAAAAATAAAAAATGGCTGGTATTTCAAAATTTGATATTATAGATTAAAATGAGTCATATGCCAAGAGGGGGACTAGAATTCTGACCGGCTTGAGCAAATTTATATACAAATAGTCCTCATTTAGCAAGTTACTCCTTAATAGAAATTTCCTTTTTTGACCAATGTGGGCATTTAGAACAACAAAAGCTTTCAGAGTGAAACTGATTAAGATCTGGTCAGTTTCAAGCAGCAGCTGCCAGCAATGGCAGAGTTCTAATCAACAAATTTAGGGTCACAGAGCTGTTTAAGGACATTAAAAAAATATTTTTTTAAATGAAGCAGCAAAAGAATGATTAGAAGTTGATTTTGGAAAGTTATAAATGGATTAGGAGATTTGAAATAAGATTTCATTGTAGAAATCCTTCCCATAGGAGTCTTGTTTTAAATTCTGAAAGAAAATACAATAGGATGGGAATTTGAATGCTGGACATCGGGGGAACAAGAGGTAATTATAGATTACAATTAAAGGAAAATAACATTTAATGTTGGCTTACTAACATAGGGTGGAACAAATTATTTTTAATACTGGACATATTCAAGGAGTAATGGATCCGCAAGTTAATCTTAAAAGTGTCTGCCATTATAGATAGATGGCTTTTAAGAGACATTGCAGAAGAGGACTGGGACTGATTTGAAAGTTGATTTCAAAATGACAGCCTGCAAGAATAATATGGAAAAAAATGTTACACTGAGTATACAAATAAAATTGGCTGATGTTTTAATAATTGAAAAGGATGTGCAACTGGCAGGCCGAAAAAAATGTCTTCAATAATTTTCTAATATTGGATTTGCAAAAGACATGTTAAAATTCTGAAAGAAATGAAAAGAAAACCAGCTCTAGGAAATTATCAGGGTTAAAAATTATGATTGTTAAGTAAAAGAAAGGAATATAAAGTGGGTTTATTCGATCAAGGTTAAAATACATATGTTGTTACTTTTGGCATTTCTTAATGGACTTTTGCTGACCAGGACTGAATGAAATTGTTGTAAGGATCTGGTTATAGACATAAGATGAGATATGGGATGAAGTGACTTTTTTGGTGGCATTTTAAGAGAAGAGAAGTTAAAATTGTTTATACTTGTTACAACAAAGAAGAAAGTTATTTTGTTATATATTTACCCCTTTGCTATATGTTTATTTTTCTATCTATATTTTTTTCCTGTACTCTCCATTTTTAATTTTTATTCTTTTATCTTTTGTAGTTTTTGTGTTGTTTAAATATGTTTAATAAAATTATTATAAAAATATCCACTTATCTATTTTTATGCCATTCAATAAATAGAGAAATTGAAGGATTCCAATCACAACAGGCTTCTCACCTTTGCTTTCTCACTAGGCTCTATGACAATGCCATTGGTCGAATTATTCAGCTCTCTTGATACAACACAGAGAAATTCTGCCTGATCTTCATTCCCATAGTTGTATGAAGATCCAATACTAATTAACTGTTAAAAAGGAAATGATATGTTAAAAATAGCAACATGAGATGAATATAAGATCAGTCTTATAACTTTATTCTAAAGTATTATTTAAATTTATTCTCATCTCCAACAATTGAGAGTTACAGATTTGGAAGAGAAGTACTTTTTAACTTCCTTTAACATTTAGAAGGTGAAAAAGTATGCTCATGTTATGCCTTTGAACTCTAAAAACAGTATGATGTACCATGTGACTTCCCTGTCAGATCAAAATACGAACAGATTTTCAGTTTTGTTATGCAACTATATACAGGTGTGCCAGATGTCAGGTCTTATACGTAAATCACAATGTTTTATTAATTAATATTTTTTCAGAGAAAGTGTTACTGTATTTAGGAATGTTCAAAGCTCATGCATAAAAAAAGGCATGTTTAGGAGACAATGGTGACCAATTTGATCACTGAATATGATTCATATAATAAACTGTTTATAGGGCTCAAATGGTACACCCTGTATATCTGTTGATTCTATTTGCAGAAACAGCACCAATCACTTCCATATTCATTACTCTCTCCTTCTTTCTACTATTATTTAAGCAATATGGTATCAATATTATGTAAAATAAAGAATTATGTCACTAGGAACTCCAGAGATAGCTGGGTAAAACACCAAATATTAGGACTATTCCATGCTGGGGGGGTGAATAGCTGCTCATGTATTCTAGCGTTCAAAAAATATAGAAACCAGGCTTTGCAGATTTAGCTAAAGCTGCAGCACCAGTCATTCATGCAATACCAGTTAAAAACACCTTCAAATAAATGAATAAATGTATCTTCCTGAGATCATGTGGCAGCTGTGAAGGGCTGCTTTTATGAAGTTCCTGACAGATGCTACATATGTGCTTCTTTATGCTTTTAATCATATTTTGCTCCTTGAAGTCAGATCTTCGTGCAGCTCTAACAACAATCATCAAAACAGAAATCCAGCAGTTATAGCAAATTGAAACAAAATCAGGAGAATGTTTTAAATTGTAGGGAACAGAACTATCAATATCCCAAAGGTGCTTTTTTCAAGAGGCAACTGGACTTTCTTGTTTTTTCTTTGAAGACATTTTGCTTCTCATCCAAGAAGCTTCCTCACCTTTACCTTTTTTTTACACCTAATAATCAGGCTACCATATAGAATTTTCATTAGATGTATACTTATGAGAATTCAAGATTGGCACAAACTGATAGCACTGATCAACTGTTACACTAAAACTAAGTAAAGAATGCAAAGGTGACTAAAAATCAGGCTTCTGCAAACAACAGGCACATTTCCACCCAGCATCATTGGCTAGTGAGATGAACAGCATATAAATATGATAAACAAACAAACAAAATGACATAATATATTCAGTGAGTTGGCCCAACTTCTGAACCTGTTAACATGAAATACCTGTTCAAATTTCCATCCATCAGACATAGTAGACACCATCTGGGTCAGTTCTTCTTCTTGGCACTGCAGAACTCGGTAAACATGCTTGACAGGTCCCTGGGTTAAAAGAGGGGAAACTAACAAGTTAGAAATCAGGATTGTGAGTTTTCTAAATAATAGTATCTCATTGAAATGATGGTAATACTATTATATTAAGATGGAGGAAGCTCATAAAAAAACAAACATGTTTAAAAGTGTTTAAAAGCATGCTTCTAGCCACCATAGTTGTTAAAACCTAGAAAGGGAAAGGGAAAGGGGATGTTTTTGTGAAAGACTTAAGAAACCAATAATATCTTGTGAAGGAGATCCCTATAACACAACTCTTATGCCACAGAGAACACACAAGCCTGTCATATCAAGTGGTAACATATGTTAGGATATGAGGGACCCAATACATTTATTTTCTTTCTAATGTGAATTACTTGAGAAGTTCTGCTTTCATTGTCTCGTATTCGCTCTTTCACCAGCCTCACTAGAGATGCAATGTTGTAAAATTCAGCTTCTTCCAGGACACCTGCAAATAAGGATGCAGAACATGGCTTCAGTATTTGTAACTACAAAATCTCTTGATCAGAAAGCTTTCAGATCTGATCTTGCTGCATGTCTGAAATTGGAGAATATATATAATTTATAATTTAATTCAGGACATTCTTTATTTGAAGTTGTGTGCCACAACTCAGGTTTTTTATTGTCTGAAAAGCCACAGAGGAACAGCCATAGATGTTGGGATGAATTTTTTTCAGCTTGTGTTTTGAAAATCTAAGAATGTGGATGGAAACATAATCTTTAAGCTACCAAAATATTGAAAAAATATGCTTTTTTAAGGAGGAGGCAAAACTGCACTGCTTGTTATTTGATTATCTTAGTGGCAAATTCTCTTTTTTAAATTAGCTTTACTTATCTTAGCAGGTTTTACAGAAAGAAGTAGAAAAAAAGAAAGAGACAATTATATGGGAAAAAAAATCAACAGCCAATATAACAGCAAAATAAAAACAAGTGAAAAACTGTACAGATATATATCACATTTTCATTAAATGTCTAGTCAATTTCTGGTTTGTATTTTAAAATATCATGGTCTCCTAACATTACAAAACATCATAAAATCTATGCCAAAGGATCAATTAATGAGCTATTTTTTTGACTGGGAGATAAAATTGCCTTTTAAAAAAATAGATATTACATACCTCTTGAAACAAAATCTTAATATTAGAAATGTTACCATTTTTCCAATTTCTCAAAATAATTCTTGCTGCCAAATTCTAAAGGCATAGTCTCCACAACACTAAAAGCTACAAATATGCCATTTGACGGCCAAATGACACTCATGAGCTGTGCACTTATTTAACTCAACAAATAATCTGGAAATCAACAAAATGATATAAAAATATTTTGTTAAGCACAATTCCAGCAAAACTGAATAAAAATCAAAAAACACCTCGTGAATAAAACTCCTTATGATGATAACCTGGAGATTCAAGAAACGTTTTCTCTTTTGATTCCCTTTATGAAAAGAAGCTTGTTTTTATGGGCTATGTTCCATTAGAAAGCAAATGCTAATATAATAGTCCCTAAAATAAGGCTCTAATGCAGTGGTTCTCAACCTGTGGGTCGGGACCCCATTTGGGGTCGAACGACCATTTCACGGGGGTCGCCAAACCACGCTGTCCGCCATTTTTTCCCCCTTTTCTTTGGCCACGCCCCTGGCACCCGGTGATGTATAAGTGGTTAGGGGTCACCACAACATGGGGAACTGTATTATGGGGTCGCGGCATTAGAAAGGTTGAGAACCACTGCTCTAATGAAAGCACTATCAAGGATACCTCCCTGCATAGTCATAAATACATGCCTATTTGAACAAGTTGATTTTGTATTGTTTTTCCACAGTACAATCTGAGTAACATAAACTTTCTATTATATTTTAAAGACACATAGATCATGAAATCAATGAGATTAAATACATTTAATTCTGGGCTCAGGCAAGACCAACCTTCATTAATACTACTACTGTAATACTAATTTATTAAATTTATATGCTGTCCGATTCTCAACAACTCTGGCTGGAATTAAACATCCCTAACTTTCAAAAGAGATTTATACATTTTTCTTACCTTCTTCTGCCAATTCCTTGTTTATTATGAGTTTTCCATGCCGGAGGTAGTTCAGGATTGGACCAAAATATGTGGGATCCCTATCAATGAGATATGCCCCTGTTTCATCCTGTTAGGAGATATCATTCTGTTATAGTCTGCTGCTCAAGAAAGATATTCCAATGGCATTCAGACATGGAACCAATTGTCATGAATCTGAGAATATGGTTCTCTGAGAAAGAAGCCAAATTCTTGCATCAGTGGATATCTTATTCTACATTTGTTTGTGTTAGATGATTCTGTGGCATAATTAAAAAAAGATAGACTGTGGCCTATCCATCTTGGCAGTATCTCATTAATTAGAAAATTATGTGTTTATTTATTTGGAATAATCTGCTCTTAATTATGTCACAAGCTTTCCTCCAAATTAAATTAATGCACAAGAAAAAATAAACATAATTGTACTGATTATTATTACTATATCCTATTTTTATCACTTGAAATATAATTCATTCTATGTATCTAACAAATCTGAGTTATAAATTACATCAGCACTTTTGGGTAGCGTAAAAATATTTTTCACAAAGACACATCCAGAATATTTAGTTTTTTTGATCTATTGGCTCAGATTTTACTTGGAAATGTATTCTACTGAACTTAGTGGACCTACTTAGCTAATTATCTTGGAGACTGATCTCAAAACTCCATTAACAAAAATGTGCAATCTGTAAAGATTTGTACAGCTTATTTCTTGTGAAAACAGTTGATCTCAATGGGACTTACTAAGTAAACACACAAGGACTGTATCACTCAGAAGTGTAATAAAGACCACAAATGTGATAACTCTCTATAACTATTATACCTTTTCACTATAATCTAAAGCACTATATTTAAAATTAAATTCTAAGGAATACAATTATGTAAGGTTTTTTTATAGGACATTTAGAATCCTCTGCATTGACATTATAAGTGATTATATGCTAAAGCAACCACTCTAAATATACTTTATCTTGGCACACAGCTTTAAGTACTGGAGAAAGAAGTTGCTTTGTATACAGATATTGATTTTTTTTTAAAAAATCATTACTTATTTTATAGATGTGAAACTGAAAAGCTGTATGAGAGAAAAAGTTAGGTCTCAAGCACAGTGTATAATTTATCTATTGAGTCCCTTTTTTACTGCTTAGGGTTAAAGTACCTTTTTGTTACCCATAACTTTCAATGGGTTTATGCTACGGCTATACTGACAACAAAAAGCACATGTTAAGAAGAGGTAAGATGGGGTAGAAAAAGTAGAATGGGGGGCATTGAATTGGCAATCAGAATCCTTCCTCACTTTAATCCTTCTAGCGGAACAAGCAACAATTAGCAAGTGGAACCATGGGATTTTGAACAGCTATTAATAAATAAAGCTTTCCTCTACAGAAATAGGGCTGAATTCAAATTCAATGCATTTGCAGTACTGAAAGGCTACAAAGGATGAAGATATTAGTCTTGATTCTGAAGGATATAGGATATAATACATTATACAGACATTATAAATACACGTATAACATTAGAAATATGTGTATGCATATTTTAACCATTTCTAATTGCATTATTACCCCAAGGTAAATAGATTATATTTAAGTTATTTACTGACAATGCCTTCATTGTTGAAGTGTTTGATTACAGATTAATATTCCCATTTAATACTGGTTGAGAGAAAAGCTATACAAAGACAGTGCTTTTAATTTGTCTTCTGTGTTCAGGCTAATCCTAAACTTTAAATAGAATGCTAAACATCCTGGTTTACAGCCACAATAATTAAACCAAGTCATTACAAACCACATCATACCTTAAATGCTGTAAGCGCAACCATATTAACATGCTGTGTACTATAAATCAGTATTGCTTATTAACAATGGCTCAACATCTTTTGTAAACACCATCAATACAGAAAAGAACAGCACAGCAAATCAAGGACTATGGTGTGCGTGTGTGTGTGTGTGTGCGCGCGCGCGCGCGCAAATAGCCCATTCCCCATTTTTAGATGTAGTCTAGAAGTGTCACTATGCTGTACATCCCTTGTCCCCTCCCCTACTTTTTCATCAGAGGTAACTTAAGGGCTAAAATCTATAGTTATGGTAAAACTGGAGTTCTGCAAGGAACTTGGCCTCCTTCCAGAAATTACGATTACTCCATTACACCAAAAATACAGGAAGGCGGCTAGGAAAGCGAACAAGAAGGGCGAAAACTAATATCGCCGGAGACGCACACACGCCCTTCAGTCTGGGTGTGCCGGGCTATAGGCATGGGGGGGGGGAAGAGTGATTTAGCGCCCGGCCGCCGCGCCCGCTCACCTTGTCCGAGCCCAGTTCGGGCCCCTCTTGGCAGCAGAGGCGGCAGAGGAACGACTTGGGCTCGCGGCAGAGGGTCTGGCGGGTGCTCACGAAGTAAGTGCCGCCCACGTTGAGCCGGACCCACTTGGAACCGCCGCTGCCGCTCCCCGCCGCGGCTTTTTCGGGCGGCGGAGGCTCCGGGCTGCGCGCGGGGCAGGCGGGAGCCGCAGCTGGGCGAGGGCTCGGCGGCCCCGAGATCGGGAGCGGGCTGGGCGTACGGCCTCGCGGCGGCCCCTCCCCAGCCACCAACTCCGCCATGCTCGGCTGCGGCTTCTCCCCTGGCTGACTCGGTGGGCGGGCGGGCGGTGGTCCCTTTCTTAGTCAGCAGCCCGGGCGGAAAGGCTGGAGCTGCTCCGGTCGAAGCTCGACAGCCATCCCCTCAGTCCCCGCTGACAGGGAACGGCGGACTTCCGGGAGGAAGAGTCTCTTCCGGGTCATCAAGCGCTCACCGAGTCGAATGACCGCGCCTGACCCCGTGCGTGGCCTCGGTTTCGTTCCAAGCGTTCCACCCTTAAAGGGAATCGGAACGAGTAATGGAACATAACATTCGGAAAGGTGATCGAGAGACACCGGCAGGAAATACAATAGGCAGCCGTGCCACAAATCCTAACAGTTTACCTGGGCCAGGGGTAGGCAACCTCGGCTCTTTTATGACTCATGGACTTCAACTCCCAGAATTCCTGAGCCAGCATAGCTTTTATGAAGTCATAAAAGAGCCGAGGTTGCCTACCCCTGACCTAGGCACTTCTTGGTTTGTGCTGGACGTTCCTAATTCATTTCTTAGTGAAACGAACAGCTTTTGACGCCAAAAAGGTGATGTTTAGAAATTGCCCTGCCACTTTGCTTCACGGAGAAGAGCGAAAAATCGTTTTAATATAATCTGGACCGTCCTTTTGAGAGAGAAAAGAGAAGTTTACTATATGCCTGTTTTGCAATCACGGGGGCAGCGGGAGCGGCCGAGGGATGGGAATACAGAGGGCTAAAAAAATGGACTGGTTTTACAAAAGCCTCCACAGAGGTCTGGGCTATTCTCCTCCCCGAATAGTATGTGCAACCTTTTCATATTATGATCTTAATTCTAAATAAAAGCTTCTTAAAAGCAACAGTTTACTAGTTGTCATCGATGAAATGTAACAGGGCGGAGACCCGATTTTGCGGCAGAAATAGAGCAGAAGATGGAGATTCGGTCATGTCTAGAGATGATGGGTTGGGTAATATAAGCACACAGTTCTGCGAAGGACAAAAATGGAAGGTATTTTAAGGGAATTCGTGGGAATGACGAAGTTTACTCTCCGAAGCATCTGGAGATCCCAAAACTTCAATTCGCAGCAAGGTTCAACTGCTTGGCCTCTGCCGCCCCAGAGCCCGCGCGAAGGGAAACCCCCTCCCCTCCTCTGATTACTCCCATCAGTTTGCCTAGCTCTCCTTGCCGTCTGGAGCAGAGCAGGCTGCGCTCTTGCCTTTTGCTTTCTCTATGAGATGGCGAGGGCCGCCCTCTTTCCGGAGAGAGTCGTCCCGATTGGGCCTGTTGGTCCCCTGTCAGGCTTTGGTTCCGGGAGCCTTTTCCGGCGGTGCAATTAGCCGGGGTGGCTGAAGGTGAGAAGCCGATGTCCTTTGGGAGGGTTGCTAGTCTTGCAATAATAACCCCTGCTTGCTAACCGAGTTTCCGCCTCGATCTTTTGCCTGTAATGCTTCTCGTTTCGTTATGGGCGTGAGTTGAAGGGTTCTTGGATGGCGCCTCCGAGGACAGAAATTTGTTCTCCAGCAACGGTTTCCCCTTGGCTGGGAAACTAGATGCTAAAATAGAGAACTATTTCGCTGGCTGTTTTTGTTTAGGATAATTGCGGGGAAAAAAGGATTGCTTGATACCTTGGAGCAAACGAGCTAATACTAATATTAGCTTTTTAAAAAGCTATGTATCTTTTTTAAAAAAATGGAATCGAAACTGCATGATTTTGGAAAAAAAACCAATCAATTTTTTTGTAGGTACGTTTTTGCCTTGCCTCATTGTTGAGTTCTGGCAATTTGGCAAAGATTTCAGGAGTGTTTTGCTATTGCGTCCTTCCTAGGGCAGAGAGAAAGTGACTTGCTCAAAGTCACCCAAGCTGGCTTCCTACCTAAAGTGGGACTAGAACTCACAGTCTCCTGGTTTCTAGCCTGGTGCCTGAACGACTAGACCAAACACCAAGTTTACTTCTGAATAAATCTATGGTGCATTTTAGTTCTTGATTTCATTTGGTTGAAAATTTCTATTAATGTCCATTGTCTGCTTCCTTCATCCCTCACTTGCTATATTATTTTCTTATTTATTTACTTTGTTCCTTACTCTTTATCTCTTCCCATTTTCTAGGTGATAGCAATGGCTGGCCGCAGGTTTGCTGTGAAAGCAATAGATTGGGCAGCATTTGCTGAACGAGTGTCAGTTGATCAGAAACCTATGTTTAATGCTTTCAAATCACGTAGCGATGCTATTGCAGCCAAGTGAGTATATTTCTTAGTTTGTAAAGAACACCATGGAAAGAAAAGGAATGACATTAAACCAAATATATTTGTGATTGGTGAATACATCAATGGATTACATTATTAAATACATGTGTCCAGACTGTATTGCAGAACTGTTCACTTGCCTCTTATATCAGTGCAACAAAAGACATATTTTAAGGTATAGGTGTACAGTTTGTTGAAATGGACATGCTTTGAGATCTAATGAAATCTATAGGCAGAACTGTTCCTATGATCTTACTATTTAATTTAAATAAAGGGTTAAATAGCTAAATAACAGCAAGGCTATATTGATTGTCTCTCAATCATTGTTAGTAAATATGATTACACTAGGTATGAGAAATTTTGGTACAGGCAGTAATCTTGCCCATCCCACAGATCTTTAAACACAACATTCTTTGATATCAAGTTTTTATCTTGATAACAAACAAAATATCCAGACATTTGTTTGACTTTTCTTGTTGTGAAGATCAAAAATAAAAAAATGACTTTAGAAGAACGAACAGTCTGAAACATCCAGTAGTTCTGATGTTCTTTTATGTATCTAAATAGGCTTGCATCTTTGCCAGAGACACCACCAGCCATTGACTGGACTTTCTACAGGACTACAGTTGCAAACTCTACCCTAGTGGATGAATTTGAAAAGAAGGTGAGGCACTTTTAAACTTTTGGTTGTTTGAGGTGTATTCCATTGCATCCAAAGAGACTTGGCAGTTCCATAAACACCCTTAAAAACTTTCAGAGTAAAAAGATGAAAAACTAAAGACTATACCAGTGTTACTCAAGCTGATAGCACCAAAATTCATCCTTCTCAGCTTCTTTGAAATTACCCCTATTTCTTCTTTTAACAATTTACAGAAAGCAAGTAGTGTGGTGGGCAAATCAAATCTCTGAGAGGATGCTATTCTAAAGTACTTCCACAGAGATGTGGCTATAAACCTTCATATTTCTTATCTGGCAAAAGATGGGACTTATAAGCAGGTACTTCTGAGACGTTCAAGTCTGGCAGTTCAAAACTGGATGGAAAAAGTACCGTATATGCCGGCGTATTAGGCGACCCGGCGTATAAGACAACCCCCGTCTTTATATCCGGGCCGCATTCCTAGAACGTCGTCTTATACGCCAGAAACTACCAGTATTTCCGGCATATAAGACGACTCGGCGTATAAGACGACCCCCATCTTTGGCGCCGATTTCAGTGCTCACGGAAGTCGTCTTATACGCCGGCATTTACGGTACTTCTATAAGTATTCTCATCTCAAGTTATGTAGTACTTTGAATTGCACTCAGGAGCTAATTGGAAACTAGTTCAGGGCCTAAAGCACAGTACTGCATTCATGAGAAAGCCTAAAGCAAAGTACTGTATTCATATCAAGCAACTGTCAGCACCAAGCCACTGAAACTTTCAAGGATATTCAGAAGTAAATTTGTGTGCAAAGTGGGGTGCAGCTGTTCAAATAAGAGGATGTGGAAATGAATCCCTATTGCAAGATCTTGTTCTAAGTAGGGATGCAACTGCTATACCAGCTGAAGCTAGGCAAAGGCTCTCCTGATCATGGCTTCTTCCTGCCCATGAAGTAATAGCTGGGAAGACCCTGCTTACCTAGGATTCTGATCGTGTAAGGTTCTCACTTAATGACTGGTTAGTTTCTGGATTATGACGGCAACCGGGACTGCCAAGATTGCCATCACTAAGCAATGTGGTGATGTGATGTCATACTTAAGGACTGAATCACTTAATGACAGAAATTCTGGTCCCAAAAGCTGTTGTAAGCCTAGGACTTACAATGGTAATCCAGAAGAGTGACCTACTGTGTCTTAATATCATGCCTTGATCTAAAACCTCACAGAAAAGGGTACTCAAGTTTGCTCTGTTGGTATATCCTGACTATAGTCTCAATACTGTTCGAAAAAAGTAAGGTTAGATATAGGGCAATAGTTGTCAAATGCAGAAAGAGCTAGTGAGGGCATCTGTAGGAGGGAATGAACGCCAACCTCTTCAAGGGTGCCAGCACCACCTTCTCCCTAAGACACACATTGACCATGGTCCCTTGGATTTCCCAAAGAAACTAGAGAGGCGAGAGTCGGGTGATCATGTGGGGTGTGCCAGATGAGAATTTCAATAGCTTTCAGAAGCCAGGAGTCCGGATAATATGACACAACATTGCTGCAGTCATCTCAGGGAACTTTGCCTATGAAGAGTCACGACTTAGGCAAATCTTAGCAATTTCATTGGCAAAGTGCTGGGCAAATTGGTCACACAATCAGGCAGGAGATCCAGCTGCAGTCCCTTCCCTAGAAGGGAATTGGCTACTCTAGCCTGGGCTCCAGATGACAGGCTGCCCAATATAATAAGGGAGAAGAAACCATCAAAATCACTCTGAACCTGCAAATCTGGTGAAATTTAAGCACAATTTTTGTAAAATAGTGTGTGTGAGATTACCGCATTTGTATAAGACTTACAATATCACAAGATTTTTACTTTTTAAAATTAGCCTTAGTACCTTATTATCTCTTCTTGTAAACTGACTGATCTCCTGGGGCAGTATCAACTAAATTTTAAAACTGGCAACATCTGTCTTGCAACAAAATGGCTACTATTTTGGGGATTTTGCCCATTAGAGAGCTCCTAAACTTTGAAACTGGCTGTGGTTCTAGGATCCTAGGGTTGAAAGGTTTATACAACAGGGCAATAAATGCACAAGAGCCTGTGCTTCTAATTCGGTAGTAAAGTACATACTTTTCAGTGTCTCTGGATTCAGAGACATTGGAAAGTATGTACTTTACTACTGAATTAGAAACATAGAAGGAAGAAGGTACATATGGTATGGGTTTGGAAAACCAGAAGCTACACATTTCAATTACCGTTTCCTCAATTTTCACAGTTTAAGGCCCTGCAGATTCCTCTGCCTGCGGATACTGAAACGGCTAAAATAAACGCCCAAGAAAAGGAATCTGTAAGTATTCTGCTATCCTGTTACTGTTTTTTTTCCATTGCACATAAATGGTGCAGAGGTGTCTGCTTGGCATCTTAGCAGATTGCTCATGGACTAATCTTTACTCATGGTGGCATTCGTTAAATTATACTGAACACTATTCCCTCCTTCCCACATTCCATCTGTTTATGGATTGCTACCTTTAGTAATTTCTCTGCTAGAATTGTGCCATTGACAATGGCCAATTTTAACTACAAGAGTTACAGGCCTTACATTGTCTGGAAGAACAAGTTGAAGACCTTCCATTTCTTCCTCCTTAAGATTAAAAGCTGGAAATAATAGATAATAAATAGCATTTCTGAGGTACAAAGTAGAAAATTAGAACATGAATGCAAAAATGAGGGAGAGGAACAATTTCCTTATTTGGCAAATGCTATAATAAAGTTCACTTGGGCTTCATGTATAGTTATTTTCTATGTAATTATCTGTTCTAAATAGCAGTGACTTAGTTGATTTTTGGAGTAATTATGAGACAATTTCCTGTTCTACTCATGAGATACAGTATATGGGATGGATGGGTGTTTGAGAGATCTGGTAACTTTGATCTGTCAGTCTCAAAAAGGCAGGAAAAGGATTATGAGAACTACCTATATCCAATACGTATTTTATGTACCCATGGATATTTATTTGCAGTGCATGTGTAAATTGGTGCCACTGAAAGCGTGGTATGGTTGACTTTATTATTGGCTATAAAGTTCAGACTGGATAAGCATGGATAGCTTAGCATGGATAGCTTCTCTGGAACCAAGGTTTCTCATAATATTGCTGTCTCTTCTTTCAGGATAAGAATGTTGCTGATTTCATACAGGCTTCTAAAGCCCGCATTGTTGAATACGAGGAGGAAGTAAGCTAGCAATTTTAATTATACAAAAGGACTTTTGCATTGTACTGTATTTTCTCCTAATAATTTCTGTCCTGCTGATTTTCAGCATTTCTCTTCATCATGTGTGGGTAATTGTGATGTTTTTTTTTCTCTTAAGCTTCAGCAATTGAAAAACATGATCCCTTTTGAAAATATGACATATGAAGATCTACCTGAAAAATTTCGGGATCCTACACTGGACCCAGTAAAATACCCTCAATGGCCACACAAGCTTGCTTCTGAAGTTTAAATGCTGGCTGTTCGAAAGCATTGTGCAACATCAATGCTTCTTCATGAATCCTTTAAATAAAGTAATTGCACATGAGCCTTAGAAATCTGCTTCTTCTTTTCTAAGAATTCTGCAATTTAGCTAATTACTACTATGGTAAATTGTATGGGTTTGTTACCTCTAACATTCTTATTTTAGAGCCCTAAAAGTTGGAGTAGTTCAGTGTTTGGTTTGGATATGATTTAATGTTGCATATCCTGGAATTAATAATATTGGATTTGTTCAAATATGAATTATGACGAATTAAAAAACCAAATACGCTTATATAAAACTGTTTTATGGATTGATGCTTTAACCCTTTGAATATTTACCTTGCAATATATTCCTATTAGGTTTTTTAAAGTATGGTACAGATCACAAACACTCCATTTGCTTTACTTTCAAAACTTTACTTAATTATTGTACATAATTAAATTCCTACTCCTTCTGAAGTAAATGCCTTATTCTATGCTTGTCTCTATTTTTCTCCTATCTTATTCTACTATTCTATTTAATCTGTAAATTTTTGTGCCCTTGTTCCTTTGTCTTTGTTTTGTACCACTATTTTCTTAGCTCTTTAAATGTTTCTTCTCTTCCCCCCCCCCCAGATCTTTGGCTCTTATAGATCAATCTCAGTCTGTTCACATGTGACAACCTTTTTTTACTCCTCTATAAAGTTGCAAATGTTTTCCCTTTGAAGTTGGCTATGCTGGCATGCCTATAGGGCAGGAAGAGAGCATCTCGTATTTTCAAAAGAAAGCGAATTATTTAAAGACAGCCGATGCTATTTAAATGGTTTACTTTGTGGAAAGTGAAGACTGGGCAATTTCACATGGAAATTGGATAGCCATATCTGTTTCTGGAGCCTGTACACTTTTTTTCCAGAGGCATGTTGCCTTCGGGACTGGCAGCACATCCAAAGGCTAGAGATAATGGAAGCATGCTCCAGAAATATACGAGCTACTTGCTTCCTCAGCTTTCACAGTTTGTTAATTGCTGTTTAGTCACTGCCAATTTTTGAAGAGTCCACTGGAAAGAAGCTTGTTTTCTTACAGTGAAAATTGATGTTCCTTTAGGACTGATCTCCCAGAACCTCTCTAAATCCCTTATGTAATAAAATGTTATTCTACATCATTTCCTCAGAATTTAACACCTGTGGGCATGTATGCTATTGTTGTTAATTGCGAAGTCGTGTCCGACCCATTGCGACCCCATGGACAATGTTCCTCCAGGTCTTCCTGTCCTCTACTATCTTCTGGAGTCCATTTAAGCTTCAGCTATAGCTGTTATAAATATCATGCTATTAGAAATATCCTGGCACATTGCTAACAAAAAGACCCAAATCAGTATTTGACTAACAATAAAAGTGTCTAGCTTACTAATTACTAAAAATAAGGAAGAAGAATAATTCCAGTGTATTTTCAGAGAGTCGGATTCATAAGGCATCAAGCCCATGTGCAATGAGAGATTATGTACGGTATGTATTTCCTTTTTACTTACTGTGATATCTTTGCTCCTCAATTCTTGAAGAGTCTGAATGGCTGATGTAAACCAGCCCATAGAGTTAAAAACATAGTGAGTATTAAGCATTCATCATAAAAATATTCTACTAGATGTACTTCCAAATGCAGAGGGTCAAATCTCAGCATTCCCCAGCCCTCTCCTGAAGTGCCGGGTCTTCAGAACCTCAAGGTAGAATGGGTTGTCATAAGCACAAAGATTTGTGCAGCTTGAATTGAAAAACTGATGGAAGGAAGAATATGAAAAGAGTATCTCATAGCACTTTGCTCTCTCTCGGGACCAGCTTTCTGAATTACCAGCAACATTATGAGGCTTTTGGTCAGGCCAATTGAATGAGCTAACAAAAAGGACAGGAGTTTCACAGGGGAATTCAACTGAAGAGAGGGAAAAGGCAGATGACTGGAAGAGGACAGACCACATTGATCCTTTGCTTTGATCTTTGAAGGAGGAACTTGGTTTCAAAAGGAATTAAATAACACAGCTGACAAAAGGAAGGAGCTGCAACTCAAGGTAAGTAAAGAAATGGATGAGCAAAATTTGACCAACATAAATTATGACTCCAGGATCAGGCATGGGACAATGGAGAGTCTTGAAGAAACTTGTAAGTCATCTTGGAGCCCTTTTTTGTGGACTCATGATGGACTAGCAGAGAGCCAGAAGATTGGAAATAGGATCTGCTATGTTCAAAAAGGACCACAGGATGAAAAAAAAAACAAAAACCCAAAACCTGACAAACTACAGACTGGTCATCTTAATGTCCATATAAATCTCTGGACAGGTCATTGAGGTGCCAGTTTGTGAGCATTTAGAAAGGGGTGCATTGCTTCTCAGGAGCCAGAATGGGTTTATTCAGAATAGATCATGCCAAATCAACCTGATCATCTCTTTTTGATACAAGCTGGCCACTCTAATGGAATAATGTAGAACAGCCTCCCGTGAGATTGTAACTGGGCAAAATATTTTTGGTATAAAGGCTAGCACCAGAGTATGGCGAATTTTAAATCACGGTGGTTCTGTTTATTCATCACTTGGTTAGATGCATGTGGCAGAGAGCACACATGTGTCTGCCTGGGATGTAGTGGGACTGGCCCTTGCGCCCAACATCAAAAAGTGTCTCTAAGCTTCTCCCCTTCATTATCTTCTGTAACTTCCTGCCACTCTTGCTCAGTGAGAACTATGACCAGGAACTCTTCTCCAAAGAAATCCTCCCGAGTGCTGAATTACATAGGGTTGGTTAAAGTGGAGATTTCTTTCCCTGCTGTCTGTCCGTTCAGTAGTTTATTAAATTGCTTTTAGAATGAAAGGCAATGACTGTAGAGGGGAAAGAAATGATTTTTACACCACTATCAAAGCAAAAAAGGGTGAAGTGTGTCTTAAGTCTATAACACAGAGATAAGATTTGGAAGAGGCTAACACAGACACTTCCTTGATTCATAGGAGTATAAGAAGAGAGAGGAGTCAAGCACAATTAGATTTGGAAGATACTCTTATTATAGCCTATTTCAATAAATCTGATTTTAGCCTTCCTGTGGTGTTGGGTTTTTTTGGGGGGGGTCTGGCCTATCTGGTGGTTTAATACAAATCAAAATCTTTATTATCTATTAAAATGAAAATAAAAATTGCAGTTGACAGAACAAAAACTGAAAACTAAATAAAAGGTTACCCATTGCCTGCTGCTCTGGCCAAAAACATACCTGCACATGCACACAGAGAACAAAGGTGCCATAAATTCAAATAGCATTCTGGCCAGGTTCTATTTTAAGAAAAGTTGCTATAATCATTTATAGAACCCGATTCCTCAACTCATTGTAATACATTAAATCCGTTCCTCACTATCTTATCACTATTCTGTTGGTTAGGCTATAGTCGTACATAGGTCACTGATGGCATTGCTGCATTTCTGTTGAAAGGGACCATGCTGATAACTTATTTCCAAGAGCTTCTAGGCTAGAAAAAGGATTAAAAGGTAGCCATTCTAAAATCTCCTCGCTTTTCTATGACTGGAACCACATCCCTTCTCTTCCAATTACTGAGAAAAGACAACAGGTAAGGGACACACAAACAGTTTCAAACAAACATTAATGGAGAATTGATACAACTGCTGAGAGAACTTGTCTTGATCATTATCCCTACATCCCCAAGGAACTCTGGGGCATGCTTTAAAGATAGCACCTTATGATACAGAAACATTTACACCAATTTTCCCCACTCTATTTTCACAAATTTGTCAGACAAAATGTGGAATACCATATTAAAGAAAATTTTTATTTCATAAAGTTCTGAGGGAAATTATGCACTAGACTTGTTTATCTTTTAAATATATTTTCTTATGTATGTATCAATATTTTACCCCATAATTCATTATTTTTTTTCTTCGATTGTCCCTTGGGAAATTTTAGGATTTAAAAAAATCCTTGTCAGCCCACTACCTTCTTTGACAGCATAGCCAATCTCTTTGACAACACTGCCCTATCTAGCATGAGTTTGGACCACTAACGCCACAGTTTATATAATATTGACCTACTACGGGGCTGTCAAACTCGCAACGTCACATGACGTGTCGCGACATATCGTGACTTTTTTGCCATTGCCGGCAATGGGGTGGGCGCAGTTTTGCTATGATGCATCTATCCCACGGGCCAGCAGTTTGACACCCCTGATCTACTAAAAGGTAGTTCATCCTGAAAGCTTTATGGTTTAGCTGAAACGGTAACGCTCCTGAAGCAACTACAATGATACTGAGATTAGCAAATAGATTTTAAAAAAGATTTCTACATGATATTGACAAGTTCTTTTATATTTGTACTGTCTTGATCATGCATTAGATACCTGCATGCACACATATGCCTCATAATGTGGTTTACATTCAGATGTAGTTAAAGAAATAGGAAAAAAGAAAAAGGAGCAGCACCAAAAATGGTCAGAAGAAGAAGCCATCTTCAGACCCTGCCTGAAGGATAAATGAGTAGTTCAACTCCACTGTCAAAACACATTCCTCAAGGATCAGTTACAGATATCAACACTTACAGCGTTTTGCATTCATAAGATTCAAGTACAATTTATTTCTTTATAATACTTTCCTCCTGTCTTGCCACTGAGATCAAGTAGGAGGCTAAAGTTTTTAAAATAGATCAGGTCAGGGGCATCCACAAGATATGGCTGGGGAAAAAAAGTCAAGATGGTAGACATGATGGTGCAATCAAAGCTCTGCTCATTTTTTATGTGCATTAATTTGCAAGGATGGTTGGTAAGGTTTTCATTTCCATAATAGCTTTTCATGTGATGAACATTTAGGTGGAAGAAATCTTGAAGACGAGCTTATTGGCTGAGGACTACGGAGGAAAGGATGTCTTGGGACCAGAGCCAAACATTCTCCAGAAGAAAAGGAAACAAGATCTAGATCTGAGTGGAGGCTGAAATGCCTCTGGTTTTCCTGAACAGGATCTACAGATTAGGCCCATTTCAATGTTTAAAGCATTGTTGGGCTAGCACTTCCCCTCACCCTGGATTGGGAGCATATACTGAGGCAGGCAGTAAATTGTTGAAAATGCTTAAGTGTCATGTCAGTTATAGGAGAAGTAGAAGCTTGAAAGCTCATTTTTAAAAATACAGTTGCCTACATGTGAGATGAACACAGACTGGAGGCTGCTTGTCATAATGTGATGAAGGGGACATTAGCATAATCGTGCTTCATGTGTACATTCTATGACCTGGCGCCATCAAAATATAGCAAGCTGGTCCCAGACTATACTTCAGCTTCTCCACTGCACCACAATGAAGGCTATAAAACCAAGGGATAAGACCAAGCGGATATAACAAAGGCATTTCCCCAAACGGACATATTTGTCCTGTATGACAGGGCCAGAAACCTCCTTGCTTTCTTCCAGAGCCAGGTGCTTCTTGATCTGTTGCAGCTCCAGGCTCAGCTGTTTCAGAAACACAAGGCTGTCTGTGATGTCATTTTCCACCAAAGAAAACTCCCTTGTTGGTTTGTTCTCCATGGCTATCTCTTCTCCTGTATGGGAAAAAGTGAGAGGCAATAAAGTGTCATTGCCTTAAAAGAAATCAGGAGATTCTTTCTAGGCCAGGAGTGGCATTTTTAAAACAAATTGTATGCCACACAGAATGGCTGACGTGCCAGAGACTTGATCTATTCACAAGGAGCGTGCTGTGGTGAGTGTGCCCATCACAAAAGATACCAAGGTCATGTAATGAGGAAGTTCTCCAGTTACCTCCAAGATGTAGTGTTCACTCCCCGGTTTACATTGGAGGCAGCAAGCAATTGGGTGGAGGCCCTCATGTAGTGGAGGGAGCAGCCTCAGCAATTTGCCATTTGGCAAATGACCAATATGATCTGTTCTGAATATTAGTGAAATAGTGCTTAAGATTGGACCAGGAAGGGGGACATCCAGATTCAAATCCACCCTCAGCCACAAAATTCATGGGGTGATTTTAGACTTCATACACATTCTCTCAGTTCACTCTATCTCACTGAATGGTTGTTGTGAGGAAAAATGGGAGCATAGCTGAGTGTTCCTGAAGGGAAAATGAGAAGTAAATCTAAAAATTAGAAATAATATTAAGGAAATGGGCAACCATTCCTATGGCATCCATTTTGTCAGAACCCCCATTCTCACATGGCCAAATGAGCCCCCTGACCTATAGATCTGTCTGCATCCCTCTGCACTTTCTCCTTCTGCCGCTTGTTTGTGTGTTGGCTAAAGCTCACCTACATCCGTGACAGAGTCCTCTGCTTTTATTTTTTTCTTTCGCAAGAATTTTCTTATAAAGTTCTTGGTCTTGAAGGATGGGAACTTTGAATTCTGCTCCTTGAAATATTCCATGCAGGCATTTTCTAGGATGCCAAGGACCATAAATGCGAAGATTCCAGTAAAAAATATTGCTGTGGAGAAGAAGAAACAGCCCTGATTAGTTGTCCCCACTCTTCTAGCCTTTAAAGAAAACAAGAGACAGGCAGGGAGGCATTATCAGTCTAACAAGCCATTTCTTTTATTTATTTACATATTTACATAGTATAGCAGTTGGGTAGTGTAGTCGTTAGAATGCCACCTTTTTTTAATAAATATTTTTATTGAGTTTTATAAAGGTAATAAGGGGATAGGGTCAAAAAGGGTAAGACAACAGGAAACATACAAAAAGGTTAGACCAGGGAAAAGGGATAACACAAAAGTGGGATTAATCCCACAAAATAACATCGCTTCAGCAAGTCTACCAGTCTGGGTTTACATATTAAATCTTAATAATTACACTATTATTAAATAGAGTTATATTATATTTCCATATAATCGCGTAAATAACAAATTAGTCAAATCTCATTCATTTCACTACTTAATAATGCTTAATATTAATTAATTATAATCACTTTAAAATAATAATATACTACATATTAATTATAGTTTACCATATTATTTAAGATCACAAATATACAAAGAGGAGGAAGAAGAAATAAGAACAAGTTCATACAAATAATCATGGAATATAAATACAAATTATCAATTATCTCTTTAAATTTCATAACCTTTTCTCACTCTAGCATGTTTCTAACCAATAATAAAATTTTAGAATGCCACCTTTGATGTGGGAAACCAGGGTTTCTAATCTCAGCTAGCCCCCACCTTACCGGTAGAGATTCTTGGGCAATCACTTAATGCGTCACCTGCCTGTCTCAAATATGAGAGTGACATGAACTAGGGCAGTCATGCCAGCTTGGATGTCACCTGGATTAACAAAGTCCATGTCAAATGTTGGGGAACCAGGTCAATCTGACGATGAGTAGGCTATGAAATCAAACCATACATGGATGAGACATGAGAACCTGGAACTGATGGAATTTTATTTATTTGTTAAATTTATATGCTGCCCATTTCCCCAATAGAATGACTCCAGACAGCTTATATAATGTAAAAAGATAAAAAAAAAGCAATTTACTATTTTAAAACTATGCACATTAAAAATGTAAAACTATGCTGAAAACCAGAATCAAGAAGATGGACAGGGATGAGGTCTTTTACCCTGTCAACCACCTCCAGGGGTGAGCAACCCCTTGTGGCCCTAAGCCAACTAGCAAAACCAAGTTTAATACCCTTCTGGAAGGCAAAAGGTAGTCTCAACCTTCAAAGCCCTCTGTTAACAATCTATTGTTGCACTGAACTTACAGAAAGTCGATAAGCAGCTTCTATTCCCTCATAAACTCACTACAATCATTGTCTCTGATCCATCCAGGATCAAATACTATTGACTTCCACTTTATCATCTTTGCTTTTCTTTAAAATAGCTTTAAAATTGCTTTCTTTAAAAGGAAGGTGACCATTGAGAATATCTCCATAATACTTGTACAACAAATCTTCCACAAATTGGAACCCAATATATCTTTATAGCCATCCTCTAATTACATATGATGTCTCCATTCTGCAAATTTCATCAGTTTTTCTGAGAAAGTCAAGTTCATCATTGCCCCCTTCAACCTTCTCTAACAATTATATTGTTGTGTCCTGGGCCTGATAAGGAAACTCAGCAGGCCCAGAATTGTTGCAAATGGTTCCAGGCATTCTAAAAGCTGCCCGGGACCAGACAGAGCGGGGCCAGCCTTGTGCGCATGCACAAGGCGCGAAGAAAGAAGAACTCTTATTGGTTCACACTGTCCCGGGTTCAAGCCCTATAAAAGGCCTGCATGCCTTTTGCTTCTTTGCTTGGAGTTGGAGTAGGAGAATAAAGCATTGTTGTTTGTCATCATGAGTCTTCAACATTTGCCCGCGAACAGAGAACATAATACTGGCGATGAGGATGGGATCCTTGCAAGCTGAAGAAAAAGATTTAAGGACTTACCAGGAAGTCCTGAAGATGGGAAGTCTGAATCAGCGTCCCAGCCTGCCAGTATAGCATCACTGGAGGGTGAGCTCGGCTAAAAGACCCTTTCCCCGAACAACAGCTTGTAGAGGAAGCGAGTGGTGAAGATCGTAAACTTTACGATGTCAAAGATTGGCTGCTTGGCTGATTTCGATGTCTCCCACCCAGAGAGATGCAATTCCTATGTAGCACGGGTGGAGAATTACTTCAGAGTAAATCAGATTACAGAAGACGGCCTGAAGGCAGCAGCTCTTCTGTGTGCCTGTGGACAAGAAGTTTTTGACATCGCAGAAAATCTGGTGGGCCCTGCACCTCTGGAGTCAGTAGCCTATGCTGACTTGAAGAAAATGTTGAAGGAACACTTCCAGCCGAAGTTATCTGTCATTGCTTGGAGGCACGTGTTCGAGCAGAGAGACCAGAGGCCAGGTAAATCTGCTGCGGACTTTATTGCGGCCTTAAGGCAAGCAGCCAGGCCTTGTGAGTTCAATGATCTGGAAGAGAGGCTGCGAGATCGCTTTGTTTGCGGCTTATGGAGCAGAGACTTACAACAAAAGATTTTTGCAAAAGAAGATGTCTCCTTCCAAGATGTGTTGCGAGAGGTGGCAGCTGAGGAAGCAGCAGGTGGGGCTGTGAAAACCTTGCGCCTCGCCAGGAATCCTCCAGAAACAGCTACCGTCCATCAAGAGGACGCTTGAGAAGGATCAGAAGTGGATCCTGAAGAGGAGGTCGACAGACTTCACCAGCCAGCTGAGAGGAGGCAGAAGGGACGTCCGGTCAAGGCCCCAGCATCTCTTCAATGCTTTGGATGCGGAGGACGCCACAAGCGAACTGACTGCAGGTTTTGCTCCGCCATCTGCAGGGCGTGTGGCAGGCAGGGCCACATTGCATCCATCTGTTTGGGTCGCCAGAAGGTTCAACCTCAGGAAGAATTGCTTCAGAAAGTACCAGAGTCCCCAGCCAAAACAGGGTGGGTTTCTGCACATCACACAGGAACATTCTAAGAACAGGAACACACAAGCCCCTTAAGAAGAAACTTTCCCTTAACGTAAGGTTGCAAGGGGTTCCCTTAGTAATGGAGTTGGACACAGGGTCCGCTCTTTCCATTATTTCAATTAATACCTTTAAAAGGATTTGCTGCAGTAGAGGTCTTCAAGTTAAACTCAGGCCATCGAATCTAATACTCACTGACTTTCAAAATTCTATGGTGTGTGTTAAGGGGGAGGCCACCCTTAAGGTACAGTATAAGGATTTTGAAGGTTCCCTAGATGCGGTGTTTGTTGGGGTGATCGTACGAGTCTTATTGGACTCGATTGGTTCGAGGCCCTGGGAATCCAGGTAACTGGGCTGCTCAGTTTGCAAATGCTGGGCCTTGCAGAGGTTTGCAAGGAGTTTGCAGATGTATTTAGTTCAGAGCTAGGATCCTACAAGGGGCCTCCCATTTCGTTGTGGTTAGACCCAACCATGACGCCCATCAGGGTTAAGCCTAGGAGGGTACCTTTTGCCCTCAAAGGTAAGATAGATGCTGAACTGGATAAATTGCTCCAGCAGGGCATTTTAGAACCTGTGGATTCTAGTCCATGGGAAACTCCCTTAGTAACGCCTCTAAAGGTTAATGGGGAAATACGTATATATGCAGACTACAAGTGTACACTGAATAAGGCATTGCAACAGCATGCTTATCCAGTCCCTGTTGTAAGCTACATCCTGGCCTCCCTCAAGGGAGGGGGGCGCATTTTTGCGAAGCTTGACCTGGCACAGGCCTATCAACAGCTACCTGTTGATGAGGCATGGTCTAGGATACATATAGATTACGCAGGGCCCTTTCAGGGGTAATTCTTCCTGGTTCTGGTTGATAGCCATTCCAAGTGGCTAGAGGTTGTTCCTGTTTCCTCCACTACTACTGCCAGGACCATCCAGGTGTTGAGAGGAATTTTTGCATCACATGGTCTTCCAGATGTTCTGGTTTCAGACAATGGCCCTCAATTTACCTCTTCTGAGTTCCAGGCTTTTCTTCAGGTCAACCTGATCCAGCATGTACCATTGGCTCCCTTCCATCCATCCTCCAACGGCCTGGCGGAGAGAATGGTGCGCACCACCAAAGATGCCCTCAAGAAACTGACTTACGGTAACTGGCATCACAGGTTAGCTGATTTTCTTCTTGCACACCGCACCACACCTTGCATGACCACAGGGAAGAGCCCAGCTGAACTCCTCTGGGGTCGCAGACTCATTACTAAATTGGACAGGTTGCACCCAGACTGGGTGGCTTCACAGGTGTCACATCCGCGGGCACCAAGGAGACTTCAGTTGGGTGATCCAGTCTGGGCTAGGAACTATGGTCCTGGTCATCTGTGGGTTCCTGCTGTCATCTGTAAGATCTCTGGACCTCTATCATACGAAGTGACCTTGGGGGATGGCCGCGTCCTACGGTGTCACATCAATCAACTGCGTTGGCAGTTGTCCCCTGTGGATTCCACCCCTGCATCCGTTCTCGGGGGGGGAGGGGGCCCAGGAATTAAGTCGCACTTCAGGTCAACCTCCTGAGACACAATCTCACACTTCAGGTCCACCTCCTGAGACACAATCTCACACTTCAGGTCTACCTTATGAGATACAACCTCACTGTTCCTGGGACGTACCACAGGGCGCTAGGGACTTCCCAGGAGAGGTGCAAGGACATTCTCAGAGTTCAGCTATTGCGCCGAACAGGGAGTCATGCGTATCCGCAAGAGCTCCAAACAGGAATTTACCTGAGACGGGGTTTGCTAATGAGGCGACTCCTGACACTGGCACCTCGGCCATTGGAGACTGGGAGCATTGGGGCACACTTGAAACGCAGGTCACATCTGAGACTGGTCGCGGGCTCGAGGGACTAAGTTCCTTGGAGCCATACAGAGTAGTTGGGGAATCCTCAGCCAACTCAGAGGGTTGGGGAATTTCAGCTGCTCTCACGGAGCCTGGGGGGAACTCTGGCAATTCTGCCGGCATGCCTCACCTCTGCCGGCATGCCTCAAGACTTGTGCATAAAAGTCCTGGTCTAGCGAGCCCAACAGATGGGCCGGTAGGCCAGGCGCCCTTAAGAACAAGTCCTGGTCTGCCTAGCCGGGCAGGTGAGCTGACACACCAGGCACCCTCCCTAACCTTGCGTAGGTCACAATGGGCTAAAGCCCCTCCTAAGCATCTAGGCAAATATGTGAGGTTCTTGTCAATACAAGGGGCCTTACATGTCTAGGTTGAGGAGATGGGACCTTTGTGGGGTAAAAGATAGACATGCGAAGTCCACATTAGAGAGTGGTTTGGTTGGCTAACTATGTTAGTAGAAGGGTGTCTGCATGTGAGCAGACTATTATGTTCTTTTGATTTATTTTATTATGATTGTAAAGAAGTGGAATCGTGTGTGTTCTATCCAGGGGGAAGGGGTGTTGTGTCCTGGGCCTGATGAGGAAACTCAGCAGGCCCAGAATTGTTGCAAATGGGCCCGGGCATTCTAAAAGCTGCCCGGGACCAGACAGAGTGGCGCCAGCCTTGTGCGCATGCGCAAGGCATGAAGAAAGAAGAACTCTTATTGGTTCACTCTGTCCAGAGTTCAAGCCCTATAAAAGGTCTGTGTGCCTTTTGCTTCTTTGCTTGGAGTTGGAGTAGGAGAATAAAGCATTATTGTTTGTCATCATGAGTCTTCATCGTTCTCCCGTGAACGGAGAACACAACATATATTACTATATTTTTCCTTTTCCCAACTTAGGTAGCAGCACAGAGTTATGGCTCTTACATCAATGAGTTCTGTCCCATGTCAGGGTGACACTTTGCTGTGTCCTACAGAAATCTTTTAGGTTTTAATTCCATGTGGCCATCCCTCATTATGTTTTCTAGTGAAATATATAGATGTTTTATACAATATCCAAGACCCATGACATATAAATGATTCACACAACATGTTACTTGCTAAAAATGATGAGTAATCAGCCCTAACTGTTCCAAGGAGTCTACTATTTAATATTCCACATGATTAGGTAGTTACCTATTACTGGTGGATAATCTGATGTTGGTGGTAGCTTGTCAATAAGCATTGTAGACAAAAATGAAACCTGCAAGATCATGGTCACTTTGAAGGCAATCTTTTCTGCAGGAGAGCTAAAAGCGCAAGAAATAGCCATATCCAGCAAGAAGAGAACAAAAATAGGCAGAATCACAATTAATTCATGTAGAATGGATCTCCTCTTCATAGCAATCTGTAAAAAGAAAAGGTAGTAAAGTAACACAACATTTCCAGGACGAGCATAAATTTCAGTTGTACAAACTGCTAAATCAACCCAAGGCTAGGCTTAGCTGATTGTCTAAATCATGGTTGTACAACTTTTTGGCTTGTCTGGGCCACACTGAGTGAAGAGGAATTGTCTTGGGCAGCATATAAAATATCTAACACAGTTAATATGTATAAATAACAGATAATAATGTTAAAAGTTTATGATCTTATGGGGCCATATTACTAGCTGTCCAGAGCTACGTGACCTGTGGACCAGGGTTGCACATGCCTGGTCTAAACCTACTCTAGGTCCAAGCAAGGATGTCAAGAGAGAAATTAAAAGGTCAATATGGCAGCTGCAACTGCTCAATAGAAACCTGTTTCTTTTTTATGCACTTCAGAGGGCTTTTGCTTACATGCCAGAGCCACCATCTTGACTATTTCCTGCTGTCTCCTCCTTCCCACAGATGCTCCTGGGTCCATGATTTTGGTTTTGAGAGCTTCAACACTCAACCAGTGAAGTGGTTGTTGTTGTTGTTACTTGCGAAGTCGTATCCGACCCATCACGACCCCATGGACAATGTTCCTCCAGGTCTTCCTGTCATCTACCGTCTTCTGGAGTCCATTTAAGTTCACACCTACTGCTTCAGTGACTCCATCCAGCCATCTCGTTCTCTGTCGTCCCTTTCTTTTATTGCCCTCAATCTTTCCCAGAATTAGGCCCTTCTCCAGTGAGTCTTTCCTTCTCATTAGGTGGCCAAAGTATTTGAGTTTCAACTTCAGGATCTGGCCTTCTAAACAGCAGTTGGGGTTGATCTCTTCTAGGACTGACCAGTTTGATCGCCTTGCAGTCCAGGGGTCTCGCAGGAGTCTTCTCCAGCACCATAATTCAAAGGCCTCAATTCTTTGGCGCTCAGCCTGTCTTATGGTCCAACTTTCACAGCCATACATTGCAACTGAGAAAACCATGGCCTGGACTATACGCACTTTTGTTGGCAGGCTGATGTCTCTGCTTTTTAGTATGCTGTCTAGACTTGCCATAGCTTTCCTCCCCAGGAGCAAGCGTCTTTTAATTTCTTGGCTGCAGTCCCCACCTGCGGTGATCTTGGAGCCCAGAAAAATAAAATCTGTCACTACCTCCATTTCTTCCCCATCTATTTGCCAGGAATTGAGAAGTGAAGTGGTATACCTCAGCAATTATTTCATTGCTGGATGGTGAAGTGGGGTTAAATCATAGCAGCTAACGCTCATGTTCCAGGTGTAAAACAGATCAGCGGGAGTGCCTGCTATCCAGAATCAGTCCTGTCACTGTTCTAAACTCTTATTTTAGAAGAAAAATTGTTGAAGATGAAAATGGCTCAGGGATAGGATGGGAGCAGGAAATCAGCCTTTTTCTCTGATTTGCATAATGATTCCAACATAAACTGTACCCAAACGCAACTTAAACAAAAACAATAGGAGAGGGGTTAATCTCAGGCAAACAGCCATCCAACCTTTATGGTAGGTTTCAACTGGGGATAACAGCAGAAAACCACTTTTTTCAGTTGGCCGTTGGTCTGTCCATGGATAAGTTACATGAGAAAGTCTAACATTAGCTGTTGTGTCCTGAGCCTGCAAAAGCAGGCTCGGGACATTGCATTGATCCTGGGCATTCCAAAAGCTGCCCGGGACCAGACAGAGCAGTGCTGGCCTTATGCACATGCGCAAGGCGCGAAAACGCTCTGTTCCTATTGGTTGACACTGTCCGGGTTTCTGGCCATATAAAAAGGCCTGCGCGCCTTTTGCTTTTGTTTTGTTGTTGTAGGAGAATAAAGTGTTTGTTCAGCATCGCCATGTGTCTTCATCATTCGCACATGAACGAAGTACACAACATTAGTCTTGATTTTAGCAACTTAAAAATGGATGAGACCACAAGCTTTCCTTTTCCAGAAATATTTAATATTCTCATACTCTGGGAAATGATAGAACAGCCAATAGGGACTGAATTAATGCAAACTGATGCTGGAGAGATTCTGAAATTGATCACTAATGCTAGGACCATTTCGTGCTCCAATTTCTAATTGAAAAAATTGTGAGCTATTTCTCTTTGAACAGTTTGTTAGGCAAAGATCCAGCAAGAATTTTATCTTGTTGACAGAAAAAAGGTATCTTTGAAATTTTAGACTAGAAATATCCATTAGAGGAAAAAAAAGGTTTTGGAGACTCAGCCAGATGAAAACAGGACAAAAGAGGAAATTATGGTTTTATTGAAAACAAAATGTTTTCAGAACCTAGGCAGAATCTGATGGTTTGGTTCTGCCTCTCTGATTTGCAGCAAAACATCCGCTATGGTCTGCAGTAAAGCCCTTTTTGTATACCAAGTAACATAGCATCTTTTTCCAAAACACAGTGAAGAAGAATGCAATTTAATACCTGCTGTGAGAATGAAGCAGTAACCCCAAAAATGCAGTTGGAGGAGGACAAGATAGAAAGACAACACTGTATTTATTATCTTTGTTTAATTTTTGGTTTCAGATCCTGTCTTTAAATTACCGGTAAGAACTCGAGGCAGTATAAAAAACACTTCCTCATCCTATTTTTCTGTGCACTATTTATCTATTTCTTTATCTATTTAATATACCGCCTTTACTCTTTTTATAAACAACTAAAGGCAGCGAATAGTATTACTTAAAAAGTAATACTTTCTTTGAAAGTATTCACAGAAAGAGCAAAGGGAAGCTTGGAACGAACCTCCGGTGGAAGCAGGGGTCAGTCAGTCAGGTATCTGAATTTAAACATGTTTGGGATAAGCACATGTCCATCATCTGACAAAAGTTAAAAATAATAATAATAATAATAATAAATAAAATATAAAAATAATAATTAAAATTAATAAATAACTCAATAAATTAAAAAGATAATAAAAAACAAATAAACTCAAAGGGCAGATTTGATGGATCACTAGGTCTTTTTTCTGCTGTTAGTTTTCTATGTTTCTAACATACCTAATGAGTACTCTTGTAACATTGGTTGAGCAGAGAAAGAGAGAATGAACCAAAGTCACCCAGCGACTTGCATGGCTAAGTGGCGGGGGGGGGGGCCTTGAACCCGAGTATTTATTTGAACATCTTTGACAATATAGATGGCATATACATTTATTTTGGCTTGCTACCTAATATTCCTTCTGCCTCCTATTTCCCCCAAACAACAACTCTGTGGGACCTATGAGTTGTAGTCTTACTTTAGGCAAGAAAGCCAGCTGAGTAACTTCAGGCCATGAGCTGGGCCTGAGAGAACTGGCCCAAGCTTATCCAGCTGGCTTTCTTGCTTAAAGTAGGACTAGAACTCACCGTCTCTTGCTTTCTCACCCGGTGCTTTTACCACTAGACCAAACTGGCTGACTGTATATAGTACCTACTTTTCCCACGTTGGAATAACATATTAAATTCTACAATCCATAGCATTGTGGTGGCAAGTTCTAGCATCTTCCCTTTTCTGAAATCCAGTGTTCAGATGGAAAATGATGTTCAAATCATGGTTTCTTCGATTCTATGCCCATGATAACAATTCTTTTTTTTTTAAAATAAATATTAGCTATTCTCAATTTCTTGTGGAAAGCCAAAATCTCTTTTCTATCCTTCTCTTAAGACCTGGCCTACTCTACCTGATTTCACTATTGGGAAGTATCAGTCTGACTTCCAATCAGTTTCCAAACCCTACAAGGAAGCCACTTGGTTTGAATTGTCTTGTTTATATGCCCCCTCCCCAATGAAGATTCCACACATAAAACTCAGAGCATGCTAACTTTGAAAGGCATTGCACTGGATAATGTATAGATTGATTGTAGGGATGGAGACAGAACTATCTGGATTTGGGGGAAAAATACTGTCAAAAGGATGGGTATAGAGTGTGCATCATGTATTTATCCCTGGGGTATTTTCCTAGTAAATTTGCTTAGGACTGTTCCCTTATCATTTTACCAAACTTCCATCAAGAGAAACACCAGCACCAATACAGTAACTATTAGCTTTGCTTATTTCAGTGGCATTATCAGCACTCATTAACAGACTCTTTCAAATTACATTAACAGAACCTTGCAAGTCGGAAAGTGCACGTCTTCCCCGCTACCTTCACAGCCTAAGAAACTAGGGAGGGTCTCTTCTGAGACGTCTGCCATTCCCACATTCCTTCTGAGGGCCCAGGTGTTGCTTGTCTGATTGTTCCCCTGGCTGTGGGTCTTTCCCGTCTCCGAAGCTTGCTCCCACCTATCATTACATCATCTGACAAAGAAGATGTATAGTAAATGCATTAATAAACCATACCTCATAGATGACTGAACTGTATTTGGAGGGGCCATAAGTTTGAGTTTCCTCAATGATCCTCACATTCTCAAACTTCCACTCTCCACCGGCTAAATAATGGCGGCGACTGTCTTGGTTTGTCTTTTGGGAAGTTTTAATGCTTTTCATCTTCACTTCATTTTCTGGAAAGAATATAAGACCCATGACCCAGAGGACTGCCAATTCAGGACAGTCTGAACAAAGACAGTCCTATACTGAATATATAGAAGGTTCATCCCTTTCTTGTTATCCTCCAAGTATACAGCTAATCCTCGACTTATAAGCGTTCATTTAACAACCATTCAAAGTTACAACGGCACTGAAAAAAGTGACTTACTGCTGGTCCTCACACTTACGACCGCCACAGCAACCTCAGAGTCACATGATCAAAATTCAGGTCCTTGGCAACAAGCATGTATTTGTGACAGTTGCAGTGTCCCAGGGTCCTGTGTGGTCACCATTTGCAACCTTCCCAGCTGGTTTCTGACAAGCAAAGTCAATGGGGGGAAGCCGGATTTGCTTAACAACTTTGTGATCCATTTAACAACTGCAGTGATTCATTTAACAGCCAAGATTATAAAACTGGTCATGACTCACTTAACAACCACGTTGTTGGCCCTAATTGGGGGTTGTAATTTGTAATCTTTCCTCCAGGGAAAGATTGAAGGCAAACGAGGTCCAGGCAGAAGAACATCGTGGCTTCAAAATCTAAGGGACAGATTTGGACAAAACTCAGCAGCACTTTTTCGTGCGGCTGCTGATAAAAACAGGATCACCAACATGATCGCCAACGTCCGATAACGGATATGGCACAAGAAGAAGTAGAATTTGAGGACCACCTGTATTGCGATAGCATTTCCCAAATGTCTGGCCATGACATCTGAGAAGCAGCCAGATTGGGAAGTCTGATATAAAATATATCCATAAAACAAAATGAAAACTGATGATTCCATTAAGATGTTATATTCTGTACTATGGGCTGAAATCTTCCCCTTAGTGATTAGTGATGGAAATGAGCAATAATTACATATGAATGTATACATGTACTGTACCTATATAAATTTATGGGGCAGCCCAACTCACAAATTTCAGTGAAATGGTTGGAAGGCTAATATAGAATTGAAACAAGTATAAAATCAAGAAAAATAAAACAACAACTAAGTTAAAGTTAGCCTACATCATTCAGTACCCCAAACCTTTACAAATGGGCTCATCCATCGCCTGGCCCAAAGTCTTACAAAAGCGATCAGAATCTGGGTGGGTGAGACAATAAGAATCAGCTGATCCAAGACAGGCACTGTGATAGAGAAAGCACACTTCCTGTCTTCTAATAGATGATGCAGAGAAAGAGCAAAAATGTGAGTTCTATATTAACAAAATAAGAAAACATAAAGCAAATACATTGCAGACTGCAGCAATGGCAGGCTGAAGTGCAGAAACCAGAGAGATATGGAGAATGTGTGCATAAGTATAGCTTCAGAAGTCTGTGTAGAAAGGAAGGGCAAGCAAAATTTATGATAAACCATAATTGCACTGTGCTCCTTTAAGATACCTTCATGTAATGCTGGCCCCATAGTTAAGTTGCACTTTTGCTCATCAAAAGGAAATGGGTGGATATCCAAATTGCAGGCAGACGTGAGTTGATGTGCTTGAAATAAAGAAATGGAGCCATCAGAGGATATATCAATAAAACGGCTAACCGTGTACTTATCTTCATCTGCCCTGAAAGAAAAATATTGTAATTAATAAATGTGTTTTGCATGTATTAGACAATATTGCTGTCAAATATGTGCAAAATAGATATAAGGAAATCTCTTTAATGGCACAACAATCA